>NC_090440.1:1946439424-1947070475 GCF_031143425.1 Pleurodeles waltl
ACAGGACACGCTCTTGTGGGTCCAGCTGGAAACACAGTGGGGATTCCTGAGAAAACAGCAATAGCACACTGTCACTGTTAGGCACGAAATACAACGTATAACACTGGACAAGGATGGGGGCTGGAATTGCCTCCTGGAAACCAGGAGCCAACCCCAGTACACAGGAGGACACGTATACACTGGTGAAGACTGATAGAACACTTACCAGACACAAAGAACCAAGAAGAAACAGAAACAGAAGGGAACAAACAAAGAGGCAGAGGCAAGAACTAGGAACAGGCTCAGGCTGAAGCAAAGGCGGGACTAGGACTTGAAAACAGGGCGCAAACTTCTGGCTGGGACAGACAGAGACAGGACTGGGAAACTGAGAACAGGCTCTGGCTGGAACAGGCAAGGACAGGACTGGAATACAGGGAGTAGGAAATGAGCAGTAAACAGGACTGGGAAACAGAGAGAAGGTTCAGGCTGAAACAAGGCAGGAGCAGGGCAGAGAAACAGGGAGCAGGCTTTGGAAGAAACAAACAGGTACAAGGCTAAGAAGTAGGGAGCAGACTCTGGCTGGAACAATCAGGAGCAGGGCAGAGAAACAGGAAACAGGATCAAACAGGAACAGGAACAAAACTGGAACACCATCCGACAAGGGGTCTGTAACACAAAGGAATTGAAGTCCGATGCACGACGGGGAGCTTGAGGAAATGGCTGCTTATAAGCAGTTCCAAGCTGGGCTGCACAGGAGAGGTTTCAGGTGTGTGTGGTTTTGGACACTTGCAAGTCCTGGAGGAGAGGATCCAGTGAAAAGGAGCAACTGGATTTCTCCCATTGAAAACAATGGGAAACAGAATCCGGGTTTTCCTGACTACCAAGCTATGCATTATGGGATTTGCAGTCCCAAGAAGCAAATGTAGTCCTACACAAGTGTAACATGGAGAAAAGAGAAACAAACAGGAGTCAGCTAGGGACTCTAGATAGGTGTTCAAGGTGATTCCCAGGCTTCTGACAGTCCCCTCACAGCGCCCCCTGGAAATGGGACGACCGAGTCGTAACACAAACACTCACACACACCCTCACCCCATCCACAATCACTCACACACGCAGACACGCCCCCACAAACACCCTCCTCCCCCCTCATTTATGACATTCACACATGCACTCACACACTCACCCCCCACCTTGTCAGACGATCTCTTACCTTGTCTGTCGAGGAGGTTATCTGGGAGGGGACGGGTCCTGGTGCTTTCACCGCCAACAGTGCCCTGCCATCAGGACACCGCCACGCCATATTATGGGTTGTAATAAGGCGCGCGGCATCCTTTTGGCATGGCAGTGCCGGCGGTGAGACTGCCTCTACATCGCCGACCATTAGCAGGACTGCTTTGGGAATTCCGCCCGCTTTAGGGCCTTGTTAGGCCCCCATATAATGAGTTGTATATGTTTCACCAACTGTAATTTTGTACATATTTATATTTATGACTAGATGCCTTCTAGAAAAGCTTTTGCTCAGTATAACAGGCCTGTGTTGGTTATTTTGTAGATCCAAATTTAAAGACTCTAGATCTGTTTGGTTCATTGGAAAAAAATTACATCAGAGGCCGTAGGTCTGATCTGATTATGAAAGTTACAGCAAAGGCAGAAAGACTAAGGGCCTGATTTAGAGTTTGACGAGGGACTCCCTCAGTCACAAGCATGAGGGATATCCTGTCTGCCATATTACAATTTCCATAGGCTATAATGGAATTGTAATACAGCAGACAGGATATGTGTCACTTTTGTGATGGAGTAACCCCGTCCGTGAAATGTTTGTCTTTCATTGTCACATGCCACGCCAACAGTGACTGACGTTGTTATTTATTATTATTATTATTATTATTATTATTAATAATAATAACTTTTACTTATTTCATATCTATTTTACTTTACTATATTTTATTGAGCACCAGCAAAGTACTCGTGAACAAAGTCGAATGCCACTTGAGCCCTCTAAAAACAACTTGGGACTCTGGACCTGACCCCTGTATCGTCCTGTATTTCCACTCAGAGCATTGGTCCGATACTGCACCACCAGTGCGCTCTCTATTCCACTATCCATAAGAAGAGCAGGATTACAGGACGCCCATAAGGGATGTGTTCCCATCTCATCCTGCCTCAAGGCCCAAGGCCTCCTAGCATTTTCTGTAACCTATCTTGGCTCCAGCACTACATACATTATTTGCAGTCCTTAGAGGCCCCTGTGTTGAGTGTCTGCTGTCCCCCTTTGCCTTAGCTCCTCACTCTCAAATACATGCATGCTCGTGCCTCCTCCCCCCAATACCCAACCCAAAAAGGCAGGGTTTGGCAGCGCCGTCCAGCGGTCATCAACTACCAGGCATCTGCGGGTAAACCTTTCTGGACAAAGTCAACCTCGTGTGTGCTGGTGCCCCGGGGGAAGGTGGGGTGTGGCAGCGCCGTCCAATCACATCAATTGTTATAGCAAACTATGCCAGGGTGATCACAAGGCCAGTAAGTTCAATATACCAGTTCATTCTCCCCTGCATGTCTGAGAAGAAACTGGACCCTCTCGGCTCCCAGTATCAGTGAGCCACTACACCACTTTATCAAACTATATATACCAATACCTACCTCAGCAAAAAATTAGGGGATAAAATGCAAGAGGGACCTGCAAATAACCAAGTCCCACATATAGAACCAACTGGAACTCCATCTCATTGAAATTGATTCTGGTAAGGAGACACACAAGAGGACACAGTGAGCAGTGCCCTGGAGGAGCTAGAGTCAGTGGCAAGAAGAGCTGCACGGATCTAACCCAAACAAAAATGTATATAAAATTTAAAGTATAAAGACGCGGGCTCTGTCCTCTTCTCAAGTAACAGTGGGATTCCCGCCCTCCAGTCTCCTCTCCAACCTCTAGAGGCAGCTAAAGCGAAGGAAGGCATTTCCCTATCCTCTGAGGGCAAGATATGGAGGGCTGGTCCCTGCAACGCAACGTCCGCCGTGCTTGACCTGAATCTGGCACCGCCTAGGCACACTATGCTCCTGGTTCATGCTACACACGAGCAGGCTTCAAGAGGGGTACAGCATAGCGGGGGAGGCTTTCAGCCCAACACACCACCAAGGAACCCCGCCGCCCCAACATCTAGCCCCATGGAAACAGGAAAATTATGTGAGTGGCATGAAGAACTTGGCCTCCAAAAGGGTCTAGCGGACAAGGCACTAACAACTGACCAGGAGGACAGTTTGATCTCCTTGGTCCCCAGTCTTTTTCACCCTCCCGACTTGGACTGTCAGTCCCAGCTGCCCTCTGCTTCACTCCCATCCTCAAACTGTGACAGATTGCCTCCTGCCAACTCGAACAGCAAGGAGGGCGTTCAGGAGCTGTTGGCAGAAGAATGTGGCTCCCTGTCTCTTCTGAGCACCCAAGAATGGGAAAATATGTTAGGATCACACTCTCAACATTCACTCTCAGCTCTTACTTTTGCAACTACCCCAGGTCCAGCTACACAGGCTGCTAATGCTACTGGAGAAACAGCAGCCAACCAAGGTAACACTGTTCGGTCCAACTCAACACTATGCAACTTCTGGGTACAAGCCTCAAGTATCAATCAGACAAAATGGATGTCCACCTAACCTTACTTAACACATTGGCAGTATTTGTTGCAGGCATGATGAGAAACAGGGAAACTGAAACTCTCTTATCAAGCAGGCCCAGTTAGAGTCCCTTGATGTGCCCTCGTGCTGTTGATACGGACCAATTGTGGACAAGTTATCCATACTACCTGACATGCTTAGTGCTCTCTGTAAGGAGCTTAGAATGGAGGCCACAGACACCTTGGCCTTAGCCTCAAAGCAGGAACTCTCCCCATCCACCCAGAGTCTGGCACCAGCCACCCTAATCCGCCATTCAGAGCAAAAAAACAATAACCAGACGGCAGACACAGGACACCACCCTGAGGCGGGCCATCATACACCAACAGACCCCCTTCAACTGGCAATCCCCCTTGTTCCTAGCTCTGCAGGAGACTCTACCCCGGAGGGCGCCAAAGAAGAAATTTAAATAAAGACAACAACAAACACAAAGCTACAGAGACTCCAAAGGTGAAAAGGCCAATACAAAAAGTCTGCTGTAAATCAAACTGATGTTTATTCACTCTTTAAACTATCTGCTGGTCCAAGACAGAATGGAAGCACAACTAAGGTCACTCAGCTAACTGATTTGCCAACTGAATCTACAGAGTCCAGCAAAGTGAAAACAAAAGTTGGTTACCTTTCAGCTGCCAGGCATCAGAGTAGGCCCAAAAAGGGGACCCACAAGGCTCTCTATTCCGGGGGCAGCATCACCTGAGGTGACCCAAGGGGCAAATCCCATTGGAGACATGGTTCCGCAGCAAGGTATAGAAGCAACTCCTCTAAAGCACCAGTGGCACTGGCCAACATCTACAAAAGGTCTCCCCTCTTGCTCACCCTTCCCACTGATCCCCCAATGGACAGCTTTATGCAGCACCCCGAGAGTTAGACAATTATGGTCCTGGGCCGGGGGGAAACCAATCATGGAGGGCTCTTGACGGATGACACTTTGCAAAAAGTCAATTAGAGCCATGGGCCAGGGAGCTGTTTGGCTCAATGCTGCTAGGTCTATGGAAATTCGGCCACATCCAGCAGCACCTGGCACACCAACCGAAGGCACAATGTGGCCACCTACCTGCCACGTGGCATGGGGTCGACAGACAGGGGACAAGATCTCGGATCCCAGACAACCTCGGAAGGGAAGGAGACTGTCCCGTATCTAATAATTAGCAACCACTCAGCAGGCATATCACTGCCTTGGTAAAGGAGCACCCCACGAGACCAACTGCCACCTCTAACACAGGCTGCGCAGCCTTCAGTTCCATCGCTTCACCACTATCAGGTGCCTCTCAAATTAACTTCAATCTCAATGTGCAGTCTTGAGGTGCTCACGACCACCTTCTATCCCAGGATAACTTCAGCGCTAAAAATCTCTTAGGAGCAACGCTTCCCCAATCTCAGGAGAACACCAGCTCGCAAATATCCAAATCTTTCAGCCTTAGTACAAATCCAGAGGGAACTGGTGCGTACTAAATAGAGGTAATATTCTATTACTTCTATGACATATTCCACCTCTGGTAGATCTGCTCTCATCGGATCTTGAATCCATGTAGTTCATCCGAGCTGAGCCACCGCTGCTGGGCGAAGTGACTAAAACAACATGGTGTACACCAATAATCACCCAGAAAATCCTTGCAGAGCGCTCTTCTTTTAAGAACTGGGGTACTTCTAGCTTTTTGTGAGCCAGGGTACCCGGCCCCTTTGTCATCATCACGGATGCATGTAGGGCAGAGACCCTCAAATAATGTGACAACCAGCTCTGTCCTGAGAGACGCTTTAAGGCATTCACCAAGGAGTGAAAGGCTAATGAGGATTGCTTATTCAACTGCATCACATATTCCTGCTCATAATCCCAGGCAGATCTCTAGAACTATCAACAATCCTCAAGTGGCCAGTGACAAGGAAAGGGTCACGGGACTAGCACTAAATTATATAATAAACCTCTTCGTATGTGCTCCTGAAATGTCAACGGCCTTGCTAGTAAAGCCTCTGATCGCGCCTGTTTTAGCCACATCACGAGCTTTGACTGCTCTGCCAAACTCTAAATCAGGATCCAAGTTATTTATTATTAAAAGCATATGCTAAGGCCAATATGCCTTTAAGGGTGGATTGTTATAACATCGTTTTAATGTCTGTAGGGTGGTATTTGTTAGATGGAATGTCACAGATTGCCTTCACAGTTGAGGGATTTGATGTTGGGTAGCCCAATGACAAACCCTGAGATTAGAAGATTTTCACTGCATTAGTCCTTGCTATACACTGTTAGGTGGTTCCAACAGATTTAAAAGTCTGCTTGGCTATAAAAACCAAATACATAGAGGGCCTGTAGATCAGCCCTATTCTGCCACATTCTGCTTCTGCCTAAGATACACTGGCGTAACAAAAGCCCCGCAGCCCCACGTTGTGTGAGGGGAGGGCCCTGCGCTCGGGGGGTGGGGGGGGGGGGGGGCCTCGGCACAGTAAACTGTGCATGTGCTGCGGGCCCCTGCCTGAGAGCTCCTAACTGGGCGGGGGGGCCTCAATGAACTTTGCAGGGGGGGACCCTCAAGTTTCCTTACGCCACGGCTAAGACGGCGAATAGCCTGGGGCAACGAGTCAGGCCACTTCAGCCATTAGCTGTATTGCCTTGTGAGAGACATTTTGTCTGATCAAATGTACAGATCCATCTGAAAATTTGTGTGCTTCAATGGCAAGTTTTTGGCCCAGTCTTTTAGTTTTCGATTTTCTAATTCCATATATATATACCCACTCATTTCTTTCTTCCTGCTGTTTTTTAGTTTTAGAGCCTTTTGCAGCACCCCAGACAGTGCTAACAGGCTGCATGCCACTCATTTCATTTGAAATGCACCATGTCTCATGCGACTAATGCTTCTAAAATGAATGGGCTACTTGGAATTGCTTTGTCCATAGTGAATTATTGTTCTAAAATTCCTAGATGGGTGCCTCCTTTAAAAGCATTTTGTTGGCCATATTGAGTCAGTAGAGCAATGATACACTATGCATGGTACCATTCCAAGATGTCTGCCAAGTGCTATGTTTACTTAGCGTCGATGTTGGAATGGTACTGTGCACAGTGTACCATTGTTTTACCCATCCAAGATGGCTAACATGCGGGTTCTAAAGGATGCAGCCATATTGTAACTTTAAAAACACGGATCCATTATATAAAATGTTATTGTAAAATGAATGCCTACTATGTATATTTATAGTTTTGTATTATAAGCATATGCCGCTTCATTTTGGCAGCAGCATATTTTCTATTTTCTACCAGTATTCTTTTAATTTATTTTGCCCTAGGTTTTTGAGTTGTGAGCGTTTTTTGGTGGATGGAAGAACATGTCAGTGGGTGAATGAGTGGATGAAAGATGGGTGTTAGAGTGCCCTTATGATTAATTACTGTTGCCTACCCTCACCACTGACTGAAGAGGCACTTTCATTTAAAAGCCAGGGCTATAGGCACTGGCAGTGCTTGATGAAATAGGAACGTGCTGGAGGATATCCTTTGTACCTTTTGTTGCATTATGAGACACTGCACACCGTTATTAATCTCAATGCCTCAAACAACGTACACAAAGTTGCTCTGATTTTGATCTGTGATTGGTATGCTTCTGAGCCTCATTCACCTTTTTAAATACACACAGGCTTTGTTGTGTTTAGAAGGACACCAGCTGCGCAAACGCTCACGAAATGTCCCATTCTGTCGTGATATGGAGACACACTGCCAACATCAAGCAAACTGAACAAACACGCTGTGAAATGCAAACGATGGCATTTCGGTGTTGCTGAGGTTTTGTAAAATGCAGCCCAGATGGACAAACAATGCTGGGTGGAACTAAAGGTTTGATTCTTTACAAAATATACAAAACTGTACTCGCAGCTTTACTTATCCATTTGCAGGCAAGTCTGTGATATTTTCAGAATTCACAAAGGTCTCCCAATTATAGACTGCAGTAGTGCAATTTTACTTTACTTTTGCCTCCACGGAGCAAAGTTTTTTTCTGTGGCGAAACAGCTTCTGCTGCACATCAGCCGATTGTAGGGAGTGAGGAGAATGGTGGCTCGTGGGGGGTTGCCTTCCCATACCCACCGTGGAATTTAATTTACTCCTGCACATTTAAAATATGTGTAGGGTTTGAATGGCTTGTAGGGAAGGCCTGTGATTGTGCGTGTCCAAACTTTCCTGGACACCCACACCCTGGAACCCCTTTCTTTCTGGTACGATATTTATGTATGCATGTGTAATACGATGGGTGGGCAAGCTAACGAATTAACGGGGTAAGCCGAACCAGAGCTAAGCCAAGGTTCAGCTCCGGCTCTAGGAGCCTGTGCACGAGCCAAGCCCTAAAAAAGTTGCCATGTAAATCATCCAACAAACAATATGTTTGAGTATGACAGGTGTCTTTAAAAATGAAGAAAGTATATTTCTTTAACACACGAAGCATTTTACCCTACTACATCAGAGTTTTTAAAACATATTTATTGAGTGTTTTTAAACGTGAACTGAGAAACACTCCTGCCCCCGTCCTAACAATAATGGTATTAGTGAACTATGGCAGGTCATTTGTCACACATACCTTAAATGTTGCCTACATGCTTATAATGAACGGAGCAACATTATAGGCTAATAAATCAAACACAAGACAGGTTTTCTTTATACAGAGCAATCAGGAACGTCCATATTTGAACCTGATCTCATTAGTAATAATGAACAAAAACGAGCCTTGGTGAAATAAGTATTTGCTTACGATCACACAATTTGGCCGAGCAGGAAAGGTGATATTGTTCCCAGATTTTGCAGTTTCACACTTTGCAATCGAGCCACAAGGTGGATCTCTCTTTCTCACACCAAAGGTTAATTCTGTGTCATTCATTCCTAGCGCGCGAGCAGAGCGTGAGTGCCAGGCAGAACCGACATTTTAATTTTAGCAGTTTTACATAGAGTGAACCTTATTCACGGACATTAGAGCACTTCATAACAGAAACAGACATGGTTTCACTGTTAGTTTCCGGCACAGGAGATTGCCGTGATTTGCAGGATGCTAAACCGAGGTCAGGATTGTCCCCCGGCTGCAATGATGATATATGACCGGCAGCAGTACCCACTAGGCCTTGGGTGACCACCCGCCCTAATTTAGCCCTACCTTCCGTTGTCCGTGATGCATGGGTTAATAGACTGCATTTGTCCTAATGTTAGACTTTCAGCAAAAGATAAAAGGGACAATTCACTTTCCCCAGCTGAAGTGGAAGGCAGGGAGTCTCCTGTGCTCTGATTCCCAGGAAGAGGCAGACAGATAGCAAACAGGCCTTCTTGCCAGGGTGCTTGCTTCACAAAATAAATTCAAATGTGGCAACTGGTAAATCTGCAAATGTAAAGAGGCTTGTAAACCTGATTGGCTTTAATTGATGGAGTCACTTGTAGCTTTCTGAAGGCAAACGATTTTCTTTTAGAGAGGTACTCTAAGGGTGTGCCAAGCTGAGCTATGGAGTTTGTGCTTTTAATGGACAGTATATCCAGTACCTCTGCACTAGGTATAATATGTATATTATTGAAATCTATACTTTAGAAGCACTTTTTATCTTTAATCTAAATAAATGTATGTACACATTTTGTGTCAGCCTATATTATGCTGTGTGTAATACATGTTTAAAATGATAACTTAGACATTCACAGTGCATTCAGGGGCCTCTGGATCTCATAGTACTAACAAGCATCGGCAAAGCCATTAGGTCTTGTCTATGCATGAGCTATTGCCTTTGCCAATGTGTTTCAGCCTTGATGTACACCAGAGGGGCTGCTATTCAGCATGGCTAAAGGTTAGTGGCATAGAGGAGAGTGTCGTTAAGTGTCATAGGGTGGAATGGCGAAGAGTGTTGTGGAGTTGCAGAAAGTGTAGTGTTTAGGAGTAGCATAGTGTGGAGTTGCGTAGAGTATCTACAGTAGACTGGTGTAGGGTGCATTGGTGTAAAGTGGTGCAGAATATAGTGGTGTAGAGTGCAGTGGCATTGAGTGCAGCGGCAAATAATTCAGCAGCGTAAAATGCAGTATCGTAGAAAGCAGAGCAATAGAGTGCTGCATAGCAGAGTGCAGTGGTGCAGAGTGGAATCGTGCATAATGGAGTGACAGAGTGGAGTAGAGTAGTGTGGTGTAGAGTGCAGTGGTGTAGAGTGGTGCAGGGTATAGTAGTATAGAGTGGTGCAGTGCAGAGTAGAGTAGAGTGGTGTAGAGTGCAGTGGTGTAGAGTGGTGCAGAGTATAGTAGTATAGAGTGGTGCAGTGCAGAGTATAGTGCTGTAGAGTGCAGTGGCTTAGATTGGAGTGATTTAGAGTGTATTGGCATAGAAAGCAGTAGTACAGAGCAGAGTTGCATAGAGTTCAATGGTGGAGAGTGCAGAGTTGCAATGTAGAGTGTCATAGAGTGCAGTGGTGTAGAGTGGCATGGAGAGCAGTGGCATAGTGTACTGTGGTGCAGAATAGAGTGCAGTGGCCTACAGTGCAGTTGTCTAGAGTGCATTGCCATAGAGTGCAGTCGGTTAGAGTGCAACAGGATGGAGTGCAGTGGTGCAGAGCAGATTATAGTGACATACAGTGGACTGGCGTAGAATACAGGATCATAGATTTGAGTGTTACAGAGTAAAGTGCACTGATATAGAGTGCAGTGGCAAAAAGTGGAGTTGTGCAGAGTAGATTTGTGTGGCCTAGACTAGAGTGCTGTAGCATGCAGAGGCGCAGAGCGCATTGGTAAAGTAGAGTAGAGTGGTAAAGGGTAGAGTAGAGAGGCGTAGCGTGAAGTCACATAGACTGCAGTGGCGTAGAGTGGAGTGGAGTGGTTGAGAGCAGAGAAGAGTGCAGTGGCACAGAGTTCAGTGGCATGGAGTGGTGTAAAGTGGAGTGGTACAGAGTAGAGTGCAGTACTGTGGAGTGGTGCAGAGTGGAGTATGGATTGTGTGGTAGCGCACTGCCAATACAGATAGCACATTTTTGATTGAAATTACCATTACATGTGCCCAGACATACAGTTTTGCTAATAAAACTACAGTGCAGACAATGATGTGTAGAAATTGCATCACCTGGTTTAATGATTTGTTTTGATCATATTAAAGTATTTGTTTTCAGCACACTTCAGGAATAACAAAAATGTGCTTCATTTTTGTTCCTAAGTCTGATATATTCTGAAATACTTGCACAGTTCATTTAAATACTGTCATGTGATAGAAAAAAATGATTTCCTGCCCTCGGTATCCAGCAAGATTGTCACATAAATCCTCTCACTTTGAAGTCAGAGAAAGCAAAGTAAACACCAAGCTCCTGCTGAAGAAAGAGTCTGACATTTGACCTTGTTCTTTGAATGCACAGCAATTGTGACGAGATAAGAGCAAGATTTGCAGGCCTATTAACAGAAAGGGAGCACTTGACGTTACCACAGAGCCATTACCATGCATATATCTTTACCACGCATGCCTTTCCAACAAATTTCATTCTAAAGGCTTGAATGGTAAAGGCATCTATGTGGTAAAGGTTTTAAAGGTAAAGTAGTATTTTTTTAAATGTTGTAAAGGCATGAATGGTAAAGGCATATGCTTGGTAAAGGCTTTACAGGTACGTACAGGTACGTAGTAAGTGTTTTATGTATATATGGCTTTTTAGGGGTTATGTATAGGTTTTTAGGTGATAAGAGAATTTATAGGTATTAAAGTGGGTGTGGGTTTTTGGGTGGCAAGGGTATTTTGAAGTTTTAGGTTGGGTATGGGTTTTCGGGGGTTAAGGGCAGCATTTTTAGCGTTTAGGGTGAGTATGGCTTTTTGGGTGGTAAGGAAATATTTAGGGTTTAGGATGAATATGGGTCTTTGGGTGATAAGGGTATTTTTAGGGTTTAGGGTGGGTATGTTTTTTTTAATTGGTAAGGTGTATTTAGGGCGGGTATGGCTTTTTGGGTGGTAAGGGCATTTTTAGGGTTTAGGGAGGGTAGCGTTTTTGGGGTGGCAAGGGACATTTTTAGAGTTTAGGGTGAGTATGAGTTTTTGGGTGCTAAGGTGTATTTAGGGTGGGAAGGGATTTTTGGGTTGCAAGGTGATATTATAGTTAGGAATTGGAATTAAAAAACATAGAAATTCACTTTAGAAAACAAAAGTTACAGGGACGTTATAGTTAGGTTCTGAATTTACTCGAACAAAACCATAGAAATTCACCAGTTATAGTTGGTTATCTCAAGTAACTATAACTCGTGTCCTAAGGTAACTATAACTATAACTCGCGCCCCCGCCAGGCACAGTTATCTGATCAATAATTTTACTGCAGATGTTACAGTGACATTATCAATAATGTTATCTAAGATGTCAGAGTGCCATAATTTGAAGGGTAATTACCAGTGCATGGCGAGGGCGCACGTTATAGTGAATAAACATACACACTGCCAAGCAATACTAGCATTTGATCCTTCAGCCTGCTGAATGACAGAACAAGACCTTGACCATCAGGCCAGAAGTGACTCTGTTCTGCTCTGCTTACTAACGTAACTATAACATTCAGCTTGCCAGTTTGACTCTTTGAAGTCATTGCATGAAGAGCCGGCATTGCTCCCCCAAGCAGGGAGCTGATTTTTATAGCAGCTCCCTGCTTGCGGGAACAATGTTTTCATCTGTCTTCCCCGCATGCATATTTGCATGCAAGCAAGACAGATGAAAGCTCAGCTTTCTGCAAGTGAGAGCTGTTTGACAGCTCTCACTTGCAGAAAGTTGACTTTGTTTGCTTTTGCTCGGTGGGAGCTGTCAGTTCCACCCAAGCAAAAGCAAACAGCCGTGTCCCAGGGGTGGGCACCTTGGGAAATAGCAGGAGCTGGGGGGTGCTGGTCCCCAGGGCCATCCTTAGCTCCTCGAGGTGGGCCACGCAGCCCCCCTCAAACTGGGAATTTAGCCCCAGGGAGGTGATGGTCCCCGGGACAGCAGGGTCCGAAATGGACCCCCTTTCTTTAGTTCATGTTTGTCCTGGGGAAGTGGGTAGCCCCCTGCATTGAAATAGAAGGAATCCCTCCCTGGGACTGCAGGTGGGCTTTGCACCCTCCCCACATTCAAATACAATCAAGCGGGTGGTGGTCCCCAGGGCTGCGGGGGCCGCACAGCCTTCTGTATTCAAATACAATCAAGCCCCAGGGAAGTGGCGGTCCTCGGTGCTGCAGGGGGGTGGCCCCGCATTAAATGAAAAATACGCTCTGTGGAGGTGGCGGGCCCCGGGGTACTGCAAAGCCCAGGAGGGGGGCCCCATGCACACACTCCTTGTTTTTTCTTTGCATGGGATCTGCCACGTCAGGGGGCTTTAAAAAAAAGCAAGCGTGGGAGACTGAATTTCTTTTCTTTCCTCTGCAAATTTTGTGGCAACATTTAAAAAAAAAATGTTTTTTTTGCCCTGGAAGGGTCTGGGACCCCAGAGCTAAGAGGTCAGGATGTCTGTACCCTGGCCCCTTTTATTTTTTCACATTTTTTTAGAGGGACTTGGCTGAATCTGAGTTCCAAGATGGCTGCCAGTACTTCCTGGTTAAAGTGTTGGCAGCCAATTAGAACTGTGCATTTCCCTCACAAGCTCATCATTATTCGCGAAGACGCTGCGGCCAGAGATATACAAAATTGGATTTCCTTAAATTTCTCAAAAACTACTGAACGGATTTACACTAAATAAGCGAAAGTGTAATCTGCATACCAAAAGCTGCATTTCTGCTAAATCTGGTGTAATTCTGCCCAGCGGTTCTGGCTGTAGTTGTGTTCAAAGGTCCTATGGGAATTAACATGGGGAATGCAACATTTTGACCCCTCCCCTTGTTCTTGGCCCCCACTAGATAGATCACCCCCAAACTTTGCGTGCGCAACAAGAATCACGGGCACACCTTTTTTGGGAAAATTATGTGAAGGTTCTTCAAACGATGCCAACGATATAGGCAAGTCAAAAACAATTTTTTCCTTGGAAACATGGTCCTAACTATAACTACCCAGTGGCGACTGCCACTAGGTGATATATATATATATATATATATATATATATATATTTATATATATATATATATATATATATATATACACACAAATACTTACATACATGTTTCCCACTTGGTCAAGACTGCTTGACAGTTGAAACGCATCGTGAAATTTGGCAATAAACGTCTGCTGTAACAGAGACTGTGCCCCGAGTGTGCGATTACTTTTGGATTTTGGATACGTTTACAACCGGCACGGTACACCGGCTGATGCACCACCCCTCTCATGTCTTTGGTCCCGGAAAGAGCCTTCTTTTTGTGAATATATATATATCTATATATATATATCTATATATTTATATCTCTAGCTATATACATATATATATATATATATATATATATATACATATATATATATATATATATATATATGCAAAACACAGTTGTCCTCCGGACCAAAGCGCACTCCCAACAGGTTGCAGTTTATTTTGGAAAGCAGCAAAGCCAGTAACATTCAAATAATTCTTTACACATTTTCCAGGCCTTACGTGTTTCAGACATCTCAACCTTGGTCACAGGCCAAATGCTTGGGTTGAGCAAATGATTGCAGGCACCTGATTACTTGATTAAATGCTCAGGTGATTTACACAATGCATCCTGGTAGTGGTAGTCCTACACATTTATATTCCATCTTTAGTAGACAATCATTTCTGCCTTGGTAAGTTGCTGCAGCCAAACACATATTAAAGCACATTTAAAAACCTTAGTAGGTGAATTCAAAGCACAGTTACTGAGTTTTGCTGAAATTATTCCTTCCTGTTGCTCTTTCTATGACGATGTAGTAAAGTCACACAGACCTGCTTTCTATCTGCAGTGGTGCTGCTTTCAAGGCTGGACAGGCCGTTAATTATGTGCAAAACAAAGTTGTCCTCCGGACAAAAGCGCACTCCCAACAGGTTGCAGTTTATTTTGGAAAGCAGCAAAGCCAGTAACATTCAAAGAATTCTTTACACATTTTCCAGGCCTTACACGTTTCAGGCATCTTGTCCTTGGTCACAGGCTAAATGCTTGTGTTGAGCAAATGATTGCAGGCACCTCATTACTTGATTAAATTCTCAGTTGATTTACACAATGCATTCTGGTAGTGGTAGTCCTGCACATTTATATTACATCTTTAGTAGACAGATGTATCTATCTATCTACATACACACATCTATCGATATATAATATTTTTACCATGCATATGCCTTTACCAACCATGCCTTTACAACAACATTTTCATGGTAAAAGCATATGCGTGGTAAACATTTTCATTGAAAATACATGCGTGATAATGACTTGTGTTGTAATGATGGAGTTGTAAAAGCATGTGTGGTAATAGCATGCGTGGGTCCGTCACACAACCGAGCTGGACAGCCTAAAACAAATAAAGTCAGCAAATTGAAAGCAAGGAACTTTGAGATACAAACCACAAAGCCAATGGCAAGCAACAGGCGGAGTTCATTCCCAGGGAAGCTCTCTGAATGTACTTAAAATGGCAGCCGAGAGATAATTTGTGGGGATAGTCCAGTAGTTTAGCCCAGTCTGTATCTTGCAGAAGTGTGGCGCCGTCAGTATGGAGCTAAGCCCTGGAGTGGTATCCATGTTGCCGGACAGGTCTGTACACCCATCTTACCAGTTTGCCACCAATCCCTACGGTGTAGAGCTTCTGGCACACTTCATGTGGGGTTAGTGCTAGGTGGCAGACATGAAATAGTGCATTTAATGATTGTTTAAGGTGTTTGTAAGTAAGGAGTTGACCCAGGTGAAGATTGTAGGCTTCCACAAGGGTTTGGAAATCTAGCAGCTCACTGTCCACAAACAAGTCCTCCAATTTTAAGACACCTGCAGCATACCACTGACAGAGTTGCCCTGAGCGCAACCATCATGAGTGAGTGGGAAGGTCTAGTACAAGTAATCCAGGAGTGTAGGGTTTCTTTGTGTTAGTGAGTTTACAGGTTCTAGCAAGGCAAGAGAAAGTTGTGCAGGATAACCCCAGATGGCACTCTGTAGAATGGTCAGTAGGAAACAATGAGTAGTGTAGTAAGCCCTCCTTAAAGTCTTTACGGATAAACCCCATCTCATGCAGGGGCAGCCAGATAGCCAGTGAGCAACCCATTGGAGCTGTGCAGCTAAATAATAATGTTTTAAGTGCAGAAGGGCTAATCAAACCCTCAGTCACAAGTGGCTTTAGAGTGGAAAGAGCTACCCGAAGGCACCCCAGCTACCAAATCAGCTGTGAAAAAGGAATGAAGGATGAGCAGGGGAAGGATTGTGAAATAATAAAATAATCTGGGTACCACACCATCTCACTAGTGCCATGTGGCCCAATAATGACGTGTACCGTGTGCGGTAATATAGAGCATGGCAAATACCGTGCCCCATGTATTACAGTTATCTATTGTGGAAACCATCCCAAATGGCAAGCACATTGTTAGTATTCTATGTTTATCCTGAGGTCCCGTATGGAGAAATACTGCTTCCAGTGCATTTATTTTTTGTGTAACGCCGCGCTTAGACGCGGCGTCTCTTTCTGTCCTCGCGGATGGAACGCGCAGTCGCCAGGGAGACCTCCCTGTAGTGTTGGTTCTCCGCAGGTTGAGCCGGGGGCGTTGGGTGCAGAGTGAAAAGTCTCACACTTCCGGCGGGAAACGTGAAGTCTTCAAAGTCGTTTCTTTGTTGCAAGAAAGTTGCAGATTGTTGAACAGGGCCGCTGTTCACAGGAGTTTCTTGGTCCTTGGTTGCAGGGCAGTCCTCTGAGGCTTCAGAGGTCGCTGGTCCCTGTTGGATGCGTCGCTGTTGTAGTTTTCTTCGAAGTTGGGAGACAGGCCGGTAGGGCTGGGACCAAAGCAGTTGTCGTCTCCGTCTTCACTGCAGGGCTTCAGGTCAGCAGTCCTTCTTCTTGTTAAGGTTGCAGGAATCTGATTTCCTGGGTTCTTGGGTGCCCCTAAATACTAAATTGAGGGTTGTGTTTAGGTCTAGGAGGGCAGTAGCCAATGGCTACTGTCCTTGAGGGTGGCTACACCCTCTTTGTGCCTCCTCCCTGTGGGGAGGGGGGCACATCCCTAATCCTATTGGGGGAATCCTCCAAAATCAAGATGGAGGATTTCTAAAGGCAGGGGTCACCTCAGCTCAGGACACCTTAGGGGCTGTCCTGACTGGTGGGTGACTCCTCCTTGTTTTTCTCATTATCTCCCCTGAACTTGCCGCCAAAAGTGGGGGCTGTGTCCAGGGGGCGGGCATCTCCACTGGCTGGAGTGCCCTGGGGCATTGTAACACGAAGCTTGAGCCTTTGAGGCTCACTGCTAGGTGTTACAGTTCCTGCAGTGGGGAGGTGTTAAGCATCTCCACCCAGTGCAGGCTTTGTTTCTGGCCTCAGAGAGCACAAAGGCTCTCACCCCAGGGGGTCAGAAACTCGTCTCTCAGCAGCAGGCTGGGACAGACCAGTCAGTCCCGCACTGAAGGATTGGGTAAAATACAGGGGGCATCTCTAAGATGCCCTCTGTGTGCATTTTTTTATAAATCCAACACTGGCATCAGTGTGGGTTTATTATTCTGAGAAGTTTGATACCAAACTTCCCAGTATTCAGTGCAGCCATTATGGAGCTGTGGAGTTCGTTTTTGACAAACTCCCAGACCATATACTTAATATGGCCACACTGTACTTACAATGTCTAAGAATAGACTTAGTCACTGTAGGAGCATATTGCTCATGCAGCTATGTCCTCACCTGTGGTATAGTGCACCCTGCCTTAGGGCTGTAAGGCCTGCTAGTGGGGTGACTTACCTATGCCACAGGCAGTATTTTGTGTGCATGGCACCCTGAGGGGGATGCCATGTCGACTTTGCCTTTTTCTCCCCACTAACACACACAATCTACAATGGCAGTGTGCATGTGTTAGGTGAGGGGTCCTTAAGGGTGGCACAACACATGCTGCAGCCCTTAGAGACCTTCCCTGGTCACAGGGCCCTTGGTACCACTGGTACCTTTTACAAGGGGCTTATCTGTGTGCCAATTGTGGAAACAATGGTACATTTTAGGTGAAAGAACACTGGTGCTGAGGCCTGGTTAGCAGGGTCCCAGCACACTTCTCAGTCAAGTCAGTATCAGGCAAAAAGTGGGGGGTAACTGCAACAGGGAGCCATTTCCTTACAGCAGCTGAAACCTCCTGGGTGGAACGCACCTTTATAACCCTTTTCCACCCAGGCCTGCGTGAAGAAATTAAAGATGAGCTTGTACATTCTTCTCCAACTTGTTCTTTGAAGGAATTAATGGATCAATCTATGAACATCGAATATAGACTTCGAGCACGCAAGATGGAGAGACGTAGAACGGGAGCGTCATACCAGTCTGGTACCTTTCGTACTAGCAGTCGGCGAATGGAAGATGTTCCATCCGAAGCCTCTCCACCTCCCCCTGAAGAACCCATGCGGTTAGATCTGGTTCCTGGTCCATTGATGGAGTCAGAAAGGGAGGAACGAAGACGAAGGGACTTTGTCTGTACTATGGTAAGGCTGGCCATCTGATACGTAGTTGTCCGGTACGTCCCTCAAGACCTGCGGGAAACGCCAGCTCCTGTCCCCCGTAAGGAGGAAGGAGATGGGAGGAGCTGAAGTACCATCAATATGTTCCTCCAGAGAAAGTATGTCCACCCTGTTTATCCTCTTGGTCAAGTTATAAAGTTCACAAGAGCAAGAAGAACACCTTCTGGCTCTCCTTGATTGTGGAGCCAGTGAAATCTATCTGGATGAGACCTGGGCTACGAATAAAGGAATTCCCCCCATACTTAAAGAAACTCCTTAGCAGGTACACACGGTGGATGGCTCTCCGTTAACCTCAGGTCCTTTGGTGGCCTCAACTCCTACTCTTTGTTTGACCTTTGGGGGGCATCAAGAACATGTTGCCTTTGATCTCATAGCCTCGCCAAATCGCATCATGATTTTGGGAATGCCCTGGTTAGCCCGACACAACCCCTATATCAATTGGGAAACAAGAACTATATCCTAACATCTTTATTTTGTCAACAGAATTGTTATTCCACTACCTCTTATTGGACTCCCAAAAAGCCCTGTCAGTCAACCAAGGATAACATGAACTCTTTCAATATGATCTAGGGAGTTCCAGATTGTTATCAGGAATATATCAGGATTTTTCAGAAACCTAGTAATCCTATTTTGCCGCCTCATCGCAGTTATGATTGTGCTATTCCTTTAGTTCCTGATGAAGTCGTACCCTTTGGTCGAATTTATTCTCTGACAGACCAAGAAAAGAAGGTGCTGAAGGAATATTTAGATGATGACTTACACAACGGTTTAATTGCTCCTTCCACATCCCCTGCTGGTGCTCCTCTCTTCTTCGTCCCCAAGAAGACTAAGGATCTGCGTCCATGTGTTGACTTTCGTGAACTCAACAGAGTAACGATTAAGGATCGATATCTGTTGCCTTTAATCAGGGATATATTGGATGCTATTCAAGGAGCCAAGATGTTTACCAAATTAGACTTACGGGGTGCCTATCATCTTCTTCGGCTCAAAGAAGGTGATGATTGGAAGACAGCTTTCCGTACCCCTTTTGGGCACTATGAGTACCATGTTATGCCCTTTGGACTGACCAACGGCCCTTCTGTTTTTCAACGATTTATGTATTCAGTGTTCTCTGATATACTCAACCAATATGTAGTCATTTATTTGGATGATATCTTGATATATTCCTGTGATCCTGAGCAACATATAGATCCTGCAAGTCCTGGAAAGACTCAAGAAAAAACAATTGTTTTGTAAACGAGAGAAGTGTGAGTTCCATAAATCCGAAGTAAAGTATTTGGGGTTCTGTATCAATCAACATGGAATATCCATGTATCCTGACAAGGTCAGTGCCATATTAGATTGGCCTTCTCCAACGTCCATTAAGGAAACGCAATGTTTCCTTGGGTTATCAAACTTTTATCGTCAGTTTATTCAGAACTTTGCCCACCTACAAAGTTTCATAACACAAACAATTAAGAAAGACAACCCGAAGAAGGGTTTCGTCTGGACCAAGGAAGCTGAACGCGCATTTCAAGAATTGAAGACAGCCTTTACCCAAGCACCCATTTTGCATCATCCTGACAATACCAAGAAATGTATCGTTGTGACTGATGCCTCAGACAGAGCTATTGGGGCAGTTCTGCTGCAGAAACAAGACAACAATGGATTGGAACATCCTATCTTCTATCTTTCTCATATTTTATCTGAGGCTGAACGCAATTATTCTGTACTGGAACGAGAACTACTCGCTCTCAAAGTAGCTTGTAAGGAATGGAGGCATTTCTTGATGGGTTCCAGAGAGCCTTTTGAAGCCAGGACTGACCATCGCAATCTCCAATGTCTTCGGAGTTTCCAGTGTCTAAACAGTCATCAAGCAAGATGGGCTTTCTTTTTTAGCCAGTACGATTTCGTAATCACGTACATACCTGGCTCCCAGAATTCAGTGGCAGATGCCTTATCCTGCAGATATCCTGACATACCCAAGAGCTCCTCTCCACATCTTATTGAATCTAGCAGAATCATCGGAGCTACTCAATCTTTTCAAGAACGCGTTTGATCTGAGTACCAGTTTCTGTCTGCTTCAGAATGGGATAGAGTGACTCCTTTTTTGCAGAAGAAGGACAACTACTTCTATCATCAACATGCTCTTTTCCTACCTACCTCTTGGTGCAGACAGAAGCTCTACGAATGTGCCATGATTCTCCTATAGCCGGTCATTGAGGTATCAGGAAGACCCAGGAGCTGCTTCAGCGATCTTTTTGGTGGCCTTCGCTTAAGACAGATACTGGAACCTATGTGTCAGCATGCCCAGTATGTGCTCAGACTAAGACACCCCGAACTAAGATGGCAGGTTTATTAAGACCTTTACCGGTTCCTTCCACTCCTTGATGTACTCTATCCATGGATTTTATATGTTCTCTACCTACCTCCTCTGGTAACCAAGTAATCATGGGGACCATAGACTCTTTCACCAAGATGGCCCATTTCTCAGCCGAGAAGAAACTACCGACAGCCCTAGAAATGAGTCGCATTTTTCTGCGGGATATTTTTCGCCTCCATGGTCTTCCGCAAGAGGTCATTTCGGACAGAGGGCCTCAATATGTATCATGTTTCTGGAGATCCTTTTGTGCCTTATTTAACATTGAAATTTCCTTATCCTCTGGTTTCCATCCACAAACTAATGGGCAAACTGAAAGAGTGAATCAAGAACTTCAGCAGTATCTGAGATGTTATTGTAATGCCACACAAAACAATTGGTTGGCGTATCTTGCTCTTGCCGAGTTCTCATAAAATAAATCAGTATATAGTGCGACCAAGACTACACCCTTTTATTGTACCTATGGATTTCATCCGAAGCCTTTCACTACTGTTTCCCGAACATCCTCTTCTGTGCCTGCTGTCACCTCTTTTTCATGTCGGATCTGTCAAATCCAGGGCCTACTTCACACAACTCTCCTAGCTTCGAAACAAGCAATGAAACGAAAGGCGGATCGTTATTGACAAGCAGCACCTTTGTATCAAGTGGGCCACAAGGTGTGGCTTTCTCCCAGATTTCTACCTTCCCGGTTTTCCATCAATAAGTTCAAGCCACGTTTTTATGGACCCTTTCGGATTTCGCAAGTCCTGAATCCTGTAGTTGTGCGTCTCCGCTTACCTCATACCTGGAGGGTTCATCCTGTTTTCCATGTGTCCCCGTTAAAACCCTTTGTTTCTGATCCATACCACCTCCATTTCCAACGTCCTCCTCCTCTTTCCTTTAAAGGACAGCCTCAGTATGAAGTACAGGAAATCTATGATTCCATAATTTTTCGGCGCAAACTACAGTTTTTGGTTCATTGGAAAGGATACCCTCTCAGTGACTGTTCTTGGGAGGATGCTTCCTCCGTCCATGCTCCCCGTTTGGTCCGCCTGTTTTATGACCGTCATCCTGACAAACCTGGGGCCTCTGGGAGGGGACCTACTGTAAAGCCGCACTTAGACGCAGCGTCTCTTTCTGTCCTCGCGGATGGAACGCGATACCGACACTTGGAGCGCCATTCCCTGCGTTTTTTGATTTCACATGCTGGGAGGCACATATTTCGCTCCCGGTCGCACTACACTTACCTGTGGCCCTTTTTTCTTCTTTTTTGTTGTTGGTGGTGAGTTTGTCTGGTCTTTTTTCCTTTCTCTGTCCATGTTGTGTCCATCTAGTCTTCTTCGTGTTTTTGTCCCAGCATTGTCTCTTTTTCTTTTATACTACTTTCTTTTTCCTATTCTGGTCTATGGGCTCTTCCCAATTGAAGATGGTGTTCTTTCCTTTTCCTGTGATGTCACTTCCCTTTTCTCAGTATATAAATCAGTCAGTCTTGTTACACCTTGCGTTGCAATCACTTCCTTCTGGTTGTGCTCTTCACTCCTGTTCTTTGTTCCTGCTTTTTGCCGTGGGGTATTTTGCCTCTTCTTTGTTCCTGCTTTTTTGCCCTGGGTTATTTTCCTATTTTTGCTCCTTTTGTCAAGTCCTGTTTTTTCTTGTTTTTCTTCAGGAGTTCCTGTTAGAGGTTTTTCCCCAGTGTTGGGGTTTTTTCCCTCTGGGACTCCATCTGGAGGGTACGGTCTGCTTTGGCGTAGCCTGTCAAGCGGCACCGTGGCTACTAGAAGGGGTCGCCCTTATCTGGGAGCATCCAGAACCTGTAGAAGACCTGGTGTATTCGCTAACCCGGTATCCAGAGATGAGAAGTCCAGCGCAGTACGTAACTTTTTGTGCTAACCAAAACTGAATTTCTTCTTGTTTGGTGGGTACCTTACCCATGATCGAATATACAGTTGCAGGGTTAATGCCTGGCGTCACTGCATGTGGTTGCGCTGGAGCAGCACGTGCCGAGTTTGTATTTAATGTTTGCATTACAAACTGTACTAATCGTCTGTATATCGCTGTCAGTTCAGTATATAAGCGACAGACTTCAGCTACTGATAGTTTTGCTACTGCAGGGTGCGGTATGTAAGTGGCCAATAAAGGCCAGGTAGGACCATCATTACTTAAAGGACCTAACCTAACTGGTAAAATTGTGTGGGGTAGGGTGCCATCAAGCCAATTATTATGTTCTTGATAAGATAAAGGTATTTCTAAATATGCGTATGCTCTGTATTGTCCAGGTACGTTTGCAGGTGTATAGTGATGAAATGTGTTTGTGTTCCCATCAACTGCTGGAAATGTGACCCAAGAATAAAAGAGTTCTGTTCTATAAGCTGCATGTGCTTCCACCACAAATGTGACTGGACCTCCTTGGGCCGTTAGGCCATTTGCCAATAGATGTGCAGTCAGGGGTTGTCTCATATTGACTGCAATTGCTACCTGTTGCGGATTCGACATATTAGATGTTAAATTTGTTCAGAGATAAGCACACCAAATGGGAATTTTCCTTTTAGGGTTCAAGTTTGAACAACCTCCAGCATCAGATAGGTGTTCCCTATTTAGCTGAGGAGGAAATTCTCAGTACCACAGACGTCTCCGGATATAGTACTGCGGTGTCTTTGTATTTAGTGAGTCAGAGATACTCAGGAGGACCCGAAAATTAGAGCCTGACCAAACGTTTGCGGCGTCATGTTGCGTAGGCTCTCATTATTCTAATGAGGCTACTGGATTTTGAGCAGCAGAATCGCCTGCAGTGTGGGAGACTAAGGCCCTTGTTACGACCCTGGCGGTCGGTGTTAAAGCAGCGTTAATACCGCCCAAGGGCCGCGGTAAAAAAAAAGGGATTTTGTCCCTGGCGGTAACCGCCATCAAAGACCGCCACTTTAACACACCAACCGCCAGGGTGGTAACGGCCGCTGGGCTAGAGACTTCAGTCTCCAGCCCAGCGGCCGTCACAATCCCACCCTCGGGATTACGACCCAGCCTACCGCCATGGTTTTCGTGCCAAACTTACCGCCACGAAAACCATGGCGGTAGGCACTATCAGTGCCAGGGAATCCCTTCCCTGGCACTGATAGGTGTCTCCCTCCCCAGAGTCATCCCTGCCCTCCCCCTCCCTCTCCTGCCCCCCGCACATATACACACCCACACGGGCACCCATATACACACATGCATACCCACCACCACCCATACAGGCACACATACATACCCACACACCGCAACACACACCAACATACCTTGTTGCACACATGCATTCACAACACACAACACTCACATTCAGTCATTCATGCACGCATTCAACGCGACTCACACCCGCATGTACGCATTCCAAAACATACACACACACCCCCCCCACATACACACAACACCCCCACCCCCCTCTCCTGTCAGAGAACCCAACTTACCTGCTTGCAGGGGGTCCTTCGGCTGGAGACGGTCCGCGGCGCTGCTGTCAGCAGCAGCGTCTGCCAGCAAAACACTGCATGGCTGTATCATTGGTCACGATACGGTTAGCAGTGTTTTGCTGGCGGGGCGGTGCTGCTTTCAGCAGCGCTGCCTTACCGCCGTCCGCCGCCATGACCGTCAGCGGTGTTCATCAGCGTTCTGGCGGAATACCGTCGGCGGTCATAATACGCGTAGATGGCTGGTAGCCACGGCGGCGGTATGTTGGTGGACGTCGCCGTGGCGGTAGGCGGTAGTTACCGCCAATGTTGTAATGAGGGTCTACGTCTGTCCCACTACAGGTAACACCGGTCGCCCTAATCTGGGTTTTGCTCAGGCTAACTAGCAGTGCCTCATCTCTACCCAAAGGCAAGGATGATTGGGCAGCCGAGCACATGACACGATTGATTTCTCAGGGGCACCGTGGTCCCTCAGGTCTCATCCGTTTCTCTCAGCTACATTAGTCTCACATACACAATGACAAACAGAGGCAGTATATGTTTCAATAAGATTTTAATGAGGTAACTGCATCTTAGATTGCAAAGCATGGGCTGCAATAACCAGGACGATACAGCATGACAAAATGTAAATTGTGATGAGGAGAGTAAAGCATAGAAATAACGCTACCATATTGTCACTAGAGTCAATAGACTAATTCCTAACTAGGCTTTAATAGGGCACAGGATGTTAAGCTCTAATTCTGCCCTTCAGGTTCCCCTGGGAAGACATCATCCCCAATACCTGAGCAAAGGCCTGAAGTCTGCGAAGCGTTCGTCAATCAGCATACAGTTGTGGTTCTATGGCTGGAATATTCCTCTAACGTGTAAGGGACAAGGAAGTGTTTATACAATAAAACAGGTGATGTTCTGAGAAAATGTCCCTATGTAAGGACGTGTGTTTTTCTATGAATGTCAGAGACAAAATTTGTAACACGTTCACCGGCAACCTATCTTACTGTAGCCTTGAAAGAAGCACAGAGTGAGTAATAATGTCTTGTTTGAGAACGTAGTGCCGGCTGAGGCAAAACAGCTAGGTAGAGAGAAAATAAAACAAGACCGCAAAAGTGGCTATTGTAAGAATAATAAATGAAGCTGAATAAAATATATCTAGGTTAAAGTGCACAGTGGCAGGTCTACTATGCTAAAAGAATGTGCATGGAGCTATAACTAAAATAGCTACACAACAACACCATGCCACATAATTCCACTCCACTCCACATAATTCCACTCCATGCCACAGAATTCCACTGTGTGCCACTCCACTCTACACTAATGCACTCCACTCCTCACCACACAATGCCACTCCACCCATTGCCACACAATGCCAATCCATTCCGTGACACACAATTCCACTCCATGCCACACAATACCACTGCACTCCACACAATGCCATTCTACTCAATCACCAAACAATGCCACACCAATCACTGCCACTTCACTCCACAGCACACAATGCCACTCCAAGCCACACAATTCCACTCTACTCCACACACATCCACTCCATATCACACAAGTCGACTCCACACAAGTCCTCTCCTCTCCACACAATGCCACTCCATGCCACATGTCACTACAATCCACTCCATACCACACAATACACTCCACGTCACACAATGCCATGCAACACCACTCCACTCTACTACAAGCCACATAATGTCACTCAACTCAATGCCACTCCACTCTACTCCACACAGTTCCCCTCCACCCTACACTGCCACACAACTTAACTCCACACAATGCCACTTCACCCCACACAATTCCACTCCACTCAATTCCACTACACATCACAGAAGTCCAATCCACTCCACACAACGCCACTCCATGCCACACGTCACTACAATCCACTCCATACCACACAATGCACTCCACTTCACACAATGCCATGCAATACTACTCCACTCTACTACAAGCCACAGAATGTCACTCCACTCAATGCCACTCCACTCTACTCCATGCCACACAATTCCTCTCCACCCCACACTGCCACTCCACTTCACTCCACACAATACCACTCCACCCCACACACTGCCTCTCCACTCCATGCCACACAATGCCACACCACACCACACCACACAATGCCACTTCACTCTGTTGTGCGGTTCCTGTTATAGTAACAAGACTGCATGTTTATAGGATGGTAGCAGATCATATCCCTTTTCACTCAGTTACAAAGACTCACACATGCCAAGGCATAATAAATGATGAAAGATGTGTTCCAATACATTTATTGAAGCAATTGCATCTGATTATAAAAAGCATGGGCTGAGATAAGCCAGATGAAGCATAAAACAGTGATCATCATAGCAATTACGGTAAAGCAACCACCATCGTGGTTTGATCCTAAAAACCTAAATATTTCCTACATACTCCCTATGTCTAAAATCGGAGACCATAGCTGTGGTAACCCCTCTACCTATCCTGGTCTAAGAGAAGGAGCCAACTCCATTCTTGAAAAGGCTGGCAAAGGTTGGTCTGCCTGTTGTCTGGATAGCAATCCTCTCGGTTCCCTGAAGAATTAGTGCCAGGATCAGCGAAGCTGTCAATGGACTGGTGTACGTCTCAGGATGGCCATGACTGGAATGCCCTCTGCCTCCTTAGGCCTATGCGGTGTTTATATAACAAATCGTCCAGTGTTCTAAGAGCAGGCCTGACCTGATAATATGTCTGGAAAATGGGGACTGGTTCCATAGCTTCTGGAGCTGCAACACAAGTTAGAATATCATGTACCAAACATGAAAGTCTTGAACAGGGCACAAAGTGAAATGCCTGCAAAAGGCTGATAAAATTTGCAGTGCTAACAACTGTGTCTTCTCAGAAAGAAGCAACTGATCATAATATAAAGCAACAAGCTGAAAGCTGGCTGTGCTAAAAAAATATGAAATGAATAAAAACATCTCTATGTGTTAAAGGCACAGGCTACGAGCCTAATGCTAAATTTGGTGTGTCCAACCCTGGCACTAAGAAGCACCCACAACAACTCCATACCACACAATGCCACTCCACAATATGCTACTCCACTCCTCATAATGACTGCCTGTATTCTCCACACAATGCCACTCTGCTCCCCTCCCTAACAAAGCCAATAGATCTCACATAAGCAAGACCTACTGGCTTTGGTAATGCTTGTTTTTTTTATCTTGAAGCCCTCCAAGAAAGTATGGGCCTTATTTATACCATTTTAGTGTTGCATTTGCGTCATTTTTTATGCAAAAGCGGCAAAAACGTACAAAATATAATTGAATTTTGTAAGTTTGTGCCGCTTTTGTGTCAAAAAGTTACGCAAATGTGGCGCTAAAAAAGTATAAACCAGGCCTAATGAGTTTAATCCAGCTGTTTCCCTTGTAAGCGTATCTTCATGCTTCCCCACAACCCACGAACCCCATGGCCTGATCAACCATAGTGTGCTTCTATGCAACATCAACCACGTTGCTAACTCACTTTATGCTTCTGTTTTTTTATGCATAGCGGAAACTCGGCCCAAGAAGATTGGAACACTTTATATTACTTTAGTGCAGAAGAAAAAATACTCAGGTAATACCAGGATGCACATTTATTTAGACGCATCAAGGAAGTGTGTTGACCGATGGAGAACATCAGCCACCAGACTCCTTTCGAGACTGAAAACACAGGCAGGGTATATACAAATCTCCAGGATCTGAGGTCATCTGCATCCCTGTAAGGGAAGGCCTGTTCAAACAAAATGTTTTACAGCTTAACAGGTGTTCCACATAATTTAAGCAAGGTCTCCTGCAACTTTAAGCTGTTCTAGCTTCCCAAAACACATAAAATGCTTAACAATTCATGATGTGTTTTTCTTAAGATTAGCATTGCAGCCCGCAAGCGCAGCTTTTCCAACATGTTGGTTTGTATCTGGGCTTTTAACCACACCCACCTCGCGCCCATCACTTTCACTCGTTCATGGACTTGCCTTTCAAAAATCCTTTGTTTTCGTTGGTAAATGCTTTACGTTTGTCACTCCCTGGGGCGTTTTGGGTACCGCCTTGGCCATCGACCCTGTTACATCGATAATTGCACCTTTGCCGGTAACTTTGACCACAAGTGAACTTCTTTTTCCTCTTGTGTCTCTCCTTGGTGCTCACGCTTATGGCGGCGGTGGAGCTTTGATGCAGCTCGCTTATGTCAACTTTTTATTTTCAGTTTGTGTGGTAAGAAAAGTCCAGTTAGGAATATACAACGCTAATGGCTCTAACTCGAGCAAACTCGAGACCCATTGCGTTGCAAATGCTTGTTTCTCTTCCGGGTTACTCAAGGTCACATTCATTTATTAGTCTCTATTGGATTAGAGAGGTTAAATGATCTGCCCATGATCATAGGGGATTGAGCAGACACTGGGACTCAAACCCTCTTCCCCAGTTCCAAGGTCGTCCTTTGATCCGCCCCCAAACCTCCTTGCCACAGCTCTCCATATTCCTCAGCTCGTCTGTGTGCTTCTCCCCCCTCCCTCCCTCCGCATTACTTTAATCCCATTCTTGACCCAATTTCCCACACCCGTTTCACTGAGATAAAGACACAGAACTGGAGGCTGTCTGGAATACTGGGGGCTGTGCTGTTTTTTTTTGGGGGAGGGGGGTACACTATTTTCTGCTGGAGCTCATGGTGAATAAGGTGTTGATGAAGCTGAAATGAAGGTTTTACATTTA
The DNA here is from genome assembly GCF_031143425.1 of Pleurodeles waltl. Taxonomy (NCBI): domain Eukaryota; kingdom Metazoa; phylum Chordata; class Amphibia; order Caudata; family Salamandridae; genus Pleurodeles; species Pleurodeles waltl. Next base: position 1,946,468,063 of record NC_090440.1, read on the forward strand.
TTAGCGCATAAACGTAGTGTGAAATAATCATGTGTGACTTTAACCGAACTAATAAAGATTGTACGGGGACAAAATGTGCCCTCAGAGTAGTTTGCCAACATTTATAAGCGTGCTTTATATAACGTGATGTATTAGAATTGCACCAATCCGACATAATCATAAACGTGTGCTACGATTTGCTTGTTTGAAATGTTTTAGCTTAGCATAACTTTAGTGGAGGCTTTGGCCTAGTTGCCTGGTCTCACGGTTTAGATGCTCGTATTTTTCCAATGTGCTAATAAACGTGTATTTTTGCTTGAAGCTGTACTTTTCTACTGAGATCGTTCACATGCTTATCTTAAGGTTTCGTGCCAGCTTGGCATTTTTCTCTTTGCTCCAAGGTCAATCTGCAGGTGCGGACAATGGAAGCTCTGAAAATGAGTTAATTGGTATAAAATGTTGCAACTTGCGTACCCGTCTCCAAGGATAATGTATGCTTAAGTAAAAGCTTGAGAACTGTTGTTTTTGATTGGACAATTTGAAGCTAACCTATGAACCCTCCAATGGAAGACCCTACTGGATTTGAACTGTTGTCTATTTAAACCAGGTGCACGAGAAGAAAGGAGCCATTACAGCCATTACCAGCCCGATACCCGCCATTTTGCAGGACATTGCAGCTATTATGGCCCACCTTGCTGGGAAGCCATTTTGGAAGAGACTTTGATGCTTTCTCTAATCGAGAGAAAGAGACTTTAAATGATTCTTGCCCTAGAGACTTTAACTTTGATCCCTTTGCATGAAGTAGTAGTTTACCTTGCCGCCGTGAGGCAACTGCCCCGTCCACCCCTGCCCCTTTGCCCCGTCCCATGCTGATCGAGAAACGGTACCTGTGAGACGAAGACTTCCTTGAATGCTGATCGTAATTGGTAAATATGAGAGGAAATTGTACAATTGCATTGTGTTTCTTTTAGGCAACCAACTGCTGATTTTTTATAAGATCCCTAGCTAGGAGTTTTCCAAATTTATGTTGCTAAATTGTTTTTGCATGAAGTCCCACATGCCGATGCTAATTTGAGGTTAGATGAGGATTCCTTTTGTTGCACGATGCAATTTGAGACCTTGCTATGCTGACCAATGTATGCAATAAGCTCATTACAGATTATAGTATTAGTGATTTGCATTGCTATTATCGAATGCCTTGTTATTCAAATGCTGCATAGATTGCACCTGTTTCGTCGTTATGGACAGCTATTAATGTTCATTTATGTTTATCATTTGGTGTTGAGACACATCTATATTGTGCTAGCTTTGTTAATATAGGGAAATAAATTCACTAACTTTGAATAAACTGGTGTGGTTATTCCTGACTGAAAGGTCAGGGTTCGCCGAAATGTATTCTGGATTAATTGTCAAGTGTTATGTTGATCAGGGTATTGCTTATGTTCGTTATTGATTATTGATTAGATTAAATTGATTGGTCTCGGATGAAGAGAGTCCCACTAAGCCAAAAAGATTCATCGGCCTAAAGAGCGTCCAAATACAGGTAAATTACTAGTACGGAACGCTCTATCAGTAGATGGTAGCAGAGGATGGTTTCGCCTTTTGGGACCCCGTACTCTTAAAGTACATGGTGTTGAATTAACGGTTACGCCCTTTGAGACCCCACTCGAGAAGTTGAATTAGATTTTTCTTGGATAAAACTGATTGAGAAAATGATGATGGGCTAGGTCCACCGCGACTTTCCCGGGATCTCGGAGCTTGCGAATGGAGAGAACGGAGGTGTGAGATCAGCGTTGGCGGTACTAGTGATGGTATGAGTGAAGTTAGGATTTTGCGCTTGCACAGCTTATTGCCGCAGATTGTGTGAAAAGGTTGCGAGGATTTTAGAGAATAGCGGAGGTGCGACTCCGAGTGTAGAAGTAGGGAAGTCGTCGAACTTCATAGAAATAGCGGAGGTGCGACTCCGAGTGTGAGAGTAGGGAAGTCGTCGAACTTCATGTGCATGTGGCGCTTCGTGCATAAAAAGGTCCACGTGGTTGTTGTTGTTGAGACGGGCCCTGCGAGGTCAAGAGACTCCGGAGTATGTTGAAAAGTGTATGAGACACTTGTTTTATGTTGTGGTCTGGTCGGTTTAGTAGGTTGATCGGGCGTGGTCAACGAGTCGGTACGTGTGTTAAGGGAGTGAAAGAAACTTCGACTTCGGGCTTTGACAAAATTCTAAGTGCACTAGAATAGATCACTGACAAGTTGAGAGCAGTCTGCGGGTCAGATTTGCTTGCGAACGTGGGGACCGAGAAAGATGGAATAACTGCCGAGGCTAGTGAAAAATCCCTAAGGTCCTGAAGCGATTGTGTTACCCTTCCTGTAGTAAACCGACAGATCTGTTTTTTTTTTTTTTTTTTTTGGTAGCTCGCGATACATGCAAGAAGTTGTTACGAGAGGAGCTGAGTGAAGGAGGACTAGCTGCGAGGCTTTGTCAGCCGCAGTGTGTGTGAGTGTGAAGTCTCTAGGAGCCGCGCTGGGATAGGTTGGTTGTAGAGAAGGGTCGCGCACGGATTGGACGCAGTCCGTGGGGCTCGATTGGAAGGGGAAAGGCAAGCGAAGAGTATTCCGGGAATTAAAGTCACCTATTGATTACAAACTTTGTGAAATAAAAGACGAGAAAATGAAATTTTTTAAAGCATTAAGGAGTGCGATGAAGGGGGAGTCTTACATTAAAGCGAGCGTAGGAGAGGAGACGCCGCCCGAAGGTACACCAGCTTACATTGTAATGGAGGAAAAAGGGGTAGCTCCGTGCCTTTGGCTAAAGCAATGGCACAAGCTGACAGAGAAACATGGGAGCGTAGCGTTCCCGATCCATGGGACATTCAATATAAGGATCCTAGAGAATTTGAGATTCGCGATGTACGACATGAAGGTACCTCCAAGGCCAGCACAGTTTGAGGCTCTAGCAATTTGGGAACTAATGGCTAGACAGCAGCAGCAAAATAAGTTCGAGACCAGGATAAGAAAGGTAGAAAAGACACTAGCAGACGCTAGATGGGATAATGCACAGAAGGTGTGGAGGTCAGATGTATTGCAGGGGATAAAATTGTTTCCCGCAATTACTAAGGAAGAAGAGGAGACAGGTAAGAAAGCTACCTGTAAGACAAACAGGAGGTGTTCCAAGGATAGAGAGGACGAGGAAAGGTTGAGAAGAGAAGAGGAGTTAGAGGATGAGGAGTTAATCATGCAATTGCTGAACGACCGTCCACCACCTTATGCAGAGAGTGGACAAGGTCCAAGTACCAGTTCTGCCCCTCCGGCACCGGTACAGAACAGTGAAACTCAGAGTTCAGGAGCATCATCGGGATCTAAGGACCCGAGTTTACTGTTCACCCCGCAGATACCGCAGGTTAGGAGAATATATCCAGATGTGCCCATACTGAAACCAGCAGAAAATTATCAGCCGCAGGTCCCAAGGTACTACAGCAGTGACAACAGTACGGGAATGATTCTAGATCCAACCGCAATGGGAGGACAGAATGGTCACAGCCCAATACTGGCACAAGCTGAATCAACCCAGTTTTTGATGCCTCAAAAGCAGATGCAGGGGGGAAACGCACATGCTCAGATGACGGGGAGTCAGATGGGCATGCCGGCAATGATGACCCATAGTGTGGGAATGAACATGTCTCAGAACATGGGAAATGGACAGAACCCAGACGCGATATCACTACCCATTACTGTAGGTCCACCGGTACCTTTGTACAGTCAGCCTAACTTAGGTATGAGCGGTCAGGGATCAATGCTGCAGAATGGGACAGAAAGGAGGTGCATAGAAAACACTCCAGGGATAACTCCGATAGCGGCTCAACCAACTGGATCTGGGTCCTTGATGGAGTTTAGTCCCATATGTGCTCAGTCAACAGTAGTGAGGTCGAGCCCCCCACTGATAATACCTCTAACATCGAACACTGAAAAGTTGCCGCAACCATCAATGGCAGTCGATGTGAGTGCTACACTGATGGGGTTGAATGCGCAACAGCTGACACAGTGGTTCAACAGTCTGAATTCCACACAAAGCTCAGCCAGTGGGAAGGGAGAAGATTATCTGAATAGGGTCAGGTTGAACATGGAAGCACAAGAATTGGTGGAAGGGACTATGGGTGTGAATAGGTTAGAGTCCTACTCGGAAGAAGAGCTGAGGTATCTATGTCCCAGGATTACGAGAGAAGTGAACAAGGTACACAGAATCTTGCAAGAAATAGCTGACAAAAACGGGGTTGACATAGACAAGACGAAACACTTGAGCAGGAGCTACAGGTTGGATTTCGGGACCACAGATTTTGAACACATGAGGTCAGCAGGCATGAAGGCGCACCTTAGAGAATTGTTGCAGAGTGCACAAGTGTGGAGGTGCTTAGACAAATGGGAAAGCAGATGGGTAAAGAGAAAGGAAAAGAGGAAAGACAGTGTCCCAGAGCTCAACGAGAAAAGACCACAGAGTAGTGATGCAGTAACCATGTTACCAATGAGGGAGACAGCAGGGGGAAAATTAATAAATGTACCATGGCACAGAAGCGACATTCAGTCTTTTACGGATGATTTTCCCAAACTGAGAGAGAAACCGATTGAATGGTATCAACAGACTGATAGGTTTGTGAAGCTTGCAAAATGTCTCTGGGAAGACCTGAACACCCTCTTTGAGATTGTGGTTCCGGCAGATTTGTGGGAGGATTGCAAAAGAGCTGTAGGTTGGCCGACAAGTGAACCAGAGAGAGACAGGGATACGGGTGCACCATCACCTATGGTGATGAGCTTGTACTATAAGGTGATTGAGCATTTGAAGACGAAGGTTGCCGCGAAAAATGTGGATTGGCAGAAGATCGATCGAACTGCCCAAGAGGCTAAAGAGTCGATTCATAGTTACTATGAGAGGTTGTTGAAGGCGTTCAAGAACTATAGTGGCACGGAAACAATAGAGGCGAAGGACATGCTTCATTTTGTGTTTAGATTTGTGGAAGGGCTGAGACCAGAGATAAGTCAGATGATAAAGTCGCATTTGATTTGTTGGCAGTCGAAGCCTATTGATGAGGTGTTGAATTATGCGAAATACTGTAGCGACGAAATTGAAGTAAAACAGAAAAAGTTGAAAGAGAAAGTGATGATGATGCAGCTTAAAGCAGCTCAGACAGGTCTGCAAGGTTTGCAAGGGTTGCAAGGGTTCCAACAACAGGTACCGCAACCGCAGCCGCAGTTGCAGGGAAATATGATGTTTCAGCCACAGGCGAGAGGCAGAGGCAGAGGAGGTTTTGGGAATAATGGTCCGGATTTGAACACTGTTGTGACTCCGAATGGTGTGCAGGCATTGAAAAAGGTGATGCCGTGTCACGCGTGCGGAATTGTCGGACATTGGAAACGCGAGTGCCCAATGATGGTGCAGGAAGGTGCAGGTGCAGGTGCAGGTGTTGGTCAGCAAAACAATGATGTCAATGCATTTCAGACAATGAGGGGACCGAAAATGAGAGGTCCAAACCCAAATTTTCAGACCATAAATCAGTTGCAGGAATTACAACCTATGCAGCCGCAGCAGATGCAGATGCCCCGTATGCAGATGACGCAAATGCAGCCAATGCAACAGCAGTTACCCATGGTACCTAATCAGCAAATGCAAATACCTTTGGCACCAATGAGTCAGCAGCAAGTGATGGTTCCTCCACAGGTCTCGGGTCAGGTAATGAATACAAATGGCACCGTACAACAGTTCCCATTACACAGTGAGGATGGAATAAACAATGTATGGGAGAGTGAAAGCTCAGGAGAGGAAGGAGATTGTGTGCTTGCAGCATCCTTGGAAGTTGATCAAAAGGGTCCGTACGTGGAGGGAAGAGTAATGGGTCATCGTGTCTCATTCTTGGTTGACACAGGAGCCACACGTTCAACTGTTAAGAGCATTGAAGTACCAAATTTGCCACTCTCAGGGAGAACAGTTCAAGTGGTGGGAGTAGCAAACAGGCACCTGACAAACCCAATTACAGATCCGGTACCAGTCAGCATCTGTAACTATCAAGGGTTACATAAATTTGTGGTATGTGACTCAAGCCCGATAGCACTGTTAGGGAGAGACCTATTGTGCAAATTGGGTTGTTCGATTATGTGTTCGAACGAGGGAATTAAAATTCAGACGAGCAGTGATGGGGAAGAAGAGGACAGTGTAGAGGGGGATGAGATGGAAACTGTCGATGAAGAGTATCCTCTGATTTGTCTTTTTCCGATGATAACTGAAGAAGATATTCCAGCTGAATTACGGGAAACAGTCGGAAAGGAAGTGTGGGATATGACAGGGAAAGAGGTGGGATTGATGAAAGGAGTGGAACCAGTGAAAGTGACTGTAAAGCCCAATGCAACCTTTCCCCAGACCCCACAATACCACATGGCACAAGACACCCTCATGAAAGTTGCCCAACTCATTGACGAATTTGTAAAGCAGGGAGTGCTGAAAGAAGTGTTAAGCAGTCCATGTAATTCACCAATAATGGGACTAATAAAGCCGAGTGGAAAGGTCCGAATTGTACAGGACTTGAGGAAAATAAATGACATCATAGTCAAATGTTGCCCTGTCGTACCAAATCCAGCTGTGATAATGTTTCAAGTCCCTTGCGATGCCGAGTGGTTCTCAGTCATCGACTTGTCACAAGCATTCTTCTCGGTGCCTCTTCATGAGGACAGCCAATTTCTCTTTTGTTTCAAATTCCTAGACAGAGTGTACAGTTGGTGTCGAATTCCTCAAGGGTTCTCTGAGTCACCGTCAATATTCAATCAGATTCTAAAGAAAGACTTGGAAGAGTTAGAATTGCCATTCGAGTCAACCCTAGTACAGTACATCGATGACTTACTGATTGCATCAAAGACAGAAAGTGGCTGCACAGCCGACACCATTGCTCTGTTGAACCATTTGGGAAGGAATGGACACAAGGTGTCTCCTTCCAAATTGCAGTTTTGTCAGAAGAAAGTGAAATACTTGGGTCACCACATAGAGAAAGGGTCACGGAGAATAATGAAGGAAAGAATAACAAGTGTACTTCAAATGAGTCCACCAAAGACAAGGAGGGAGGTGAGGAAGTTCTTGGGAATGGTAAGCTACTGTCGCCAGTGGATTCCCAACTTCTCAACTCTAGCAAAGCCTTTATTGAAACTGACCCAGAAGGATGCCTTGGATCAAATTGAGCTGAAAGGAGATGAGATGGATGCTTTTATCGAATTGAAGGAATGCATGTGCAGGGCTCCAGCTTTAGGTATGCCTGATTACACAAAGCCTTTCACATTGTTTTGTCATGAACGTGATGCATGTTCTCTGTCTGTCTTGACTCAAGCCCATGGTGGCATAAACAGACCAGTAGCGTATTTTTCAGCTACTTTGGATCCGGTCGCAGCAGCACTTCCAGGGTGTTTGCGCGCCGTAGCAGCAGTTGGTATCAGCCTCACTCAGAGTGAAGGAATAGTGATGGGACACCCAGTAACAGTCATGGTCCCTCACTCAGTTGAGATACTTTTGACCCGCTCTCGAACGCAACACATGACTGGAGCGAGACTCACAAGGTATGAAACGATAATTCTGGGCTCACCGAATGTGCAGCAACCTTGCTTCCTGGTGAAAATGCTGAAGTTGAGAACGCTGAAGACGTCAAGCATGACTGCCTTCAGGTGACTGAATTTTGCACAAAACCTCGACCTGACATTAAGGATACTAAGCTTGATGAAAATGACCAAATTGTTTTCGTTGATGGTTCATGTCTAAGAGATGGGATGGGAATTTTGAAAGCAGGATATGCTGTATGTACTGTAACAGGTGTCTTGGAAGCGTCCTGGCTTCAAGGAGTCTATTCTGCACAAGTAGCAGAACTTGTAGCCCTTACAAGAGCATGTCAACTGTCTGCATTGATGAAAGTCACCATTTACACTGATAGTCAGTACGGGTTTGGAATTGTGCACGACTTTGGGCAACTATGGTCACAGAGAGGTTTCCTGACTTCTTCAGGATCCCCAGTGAAAAACGGGGAGAGAATAAGGGAATTGTTACACGCCATCCAAATGCCAGCTGAAGTTGCAGTGGTAAAGTGTAGTGCTCATACAAAAGGACAGGACTATGTCTCTCTGGGAAATGCATATGCGGATCAAGTCGCAAGATTTTGTGCCTTGAACTGTATATTACTCAGGGATGAATGGAATTCGATAAGTGAACCAGAACTCGAACCAGCTGAAGCATTTGCCTTGAAGGTCGTAGATACAATAGATGAACTAAAAGCATTACAGAATAACGTCAGGGAGGATGAAAGAGATTCCTGGATTAAATTACAATGTATAAAGAGACCAGATGAGTTATGGGTTTCAAATGAGGGAAAATTTGTTTTGCCAAATGGTCTCTTATCGCAGCTTGCGCGGTTCTATCATGGGCAGGCTCACCTAGGGAGGGATGCCATGATAAGATTGTTCAAAACTGATTGGTTTAACCCCAGATTTCGTCAAGCTGCAGAAGCAGTTTGCCATCGATGTGTCATTTGCCAGCAGATGAACCCAGGGAAGGGAACGGTTGTGAACGCGAGCCACATTGGTAGAGCAAGTGGCCCGTTTAGTAGAATGCAGATAGACTTCATTGAGATGCCTGTGCATGGAGGTCTGAAATATGTGTTGGTGATTGTGTGCATTTTTAGTCACTGGATTGAAGCATACCCCACACGTAGAAATGACAGCCTTACAGTTGCAAAACTACTGTTGAGGGAGTTAATACCACGTTTCGGATTCCCGATCTCTTTAGAATCAGATAGGGGAAGTCACTTCAATAACGAGGTGATAAAGTTACTTTGCGCAGCGCTGAACATTGAGCAAAAACTGCATTGTAGCTATCGCCCTGAAGCCTCAGGACTGGTGGAACAAATGAATGGTACACTGAAATCGAGAATGGCGAAAATATGTGCATCGACAAATTTGAAATGGCCTGACGCATTGCCTTTGGTGTTAATGTCAATGAGAAACACCCCTGATAGAAAGACTGGATTGTCTCCGCACGAAATTCTCATGGGCAGGGCTATGAGACTTCCTGCAGTTCCCGCAAACGCGCTTCTGAATATTACAGATGATATGGTGTTAGACTACTGCAAAGGCCTGGCTGACGTGGTTCGCTCTTTCTCTCACCAGGTGGAAGCGACCACCTTGCCACCGATCCAAGGTCCAGGACACGCACTGAAAGCAGGTGACTGGGTCGTGGTAAAGAAGCACGTGAGAAAGTCGTGTCTGGAACCCCGTTGGAAAGGCCCTTTCCAAGTGATCCTGACGACAACTACCGCTGTGAAGTGTGCGGGAGTTCCCAACTGGATTCACGCCAGTCACACAAAGAAAGTGTTGTGTCCCACAGATGAGGAAGTTGAAGCGCTGAAACTGCCAGTGCCTGATAAAACAGTGCTGAGTGCTGAGACAGAGCAAAACCGAACTGAAAGCGAACAGGCAGGAACAGGAGAGAGAGAAATATTCTCTGAGGACGAAGCAACCGACTCACTTGGGGAAGGCCAAGGAGAAACCTCAGACAGCGACGAAGCAGCTGAAGGTGACAAAGATCCTGAAGCAGCTGAAGGTGACAAAGATCCTGAAGCAGTTGAGGGTAGCAAAAAGCCTGAAGCAGCTGAAGGTGACAAAGAGCCTGAAGCAGCTGAAAGTGATAAAGAGTCTGACGAAAGTAACGGTGACGAAGGGCTCGAAAGAGGTGAAAAAGCAGGAGAGCCTGATCAGAGGAGGGCTTTCCCAGAAGCAGACGATACAGAAAAAGAAAAAGAGAACGTGATTGATTCTCCAGAAGGAGGGGACAAGGCAGAACAGAACGAAAAAGTTCAAGCTTCCACAGAAAAGATCGCAGGTCCATCAAATGGACACGGTGCAAAGAGGAGATTAAGTATATCACCAATAAAACAAAGGACTAAAGAAGTTTGAACGACGGAGAAAGGCCAAAAGTGAAAGAGAAAAGAAAGGAAGTGACTGTCGTGGTACCAACCTCAAGTGAAGGAAAAGATTTGGCCAGAGAGGAAAGCACCAGTGAGGCAGAATGGAAAAGAGAGGTAAAATTGAAAAGGAAAAGGATACCAAACAGGAGATATTCCGGTCCAGAATGGGCATATGTAGTCAATGACGATTGGACTGACGAATTTGTATCTCTTAGCCTCGAGAACGAAGAAGAAGAGATACCAATAGAAAAGAAAAGTTTTATGGACACTGTTGATTGAAAGGGTGATAAATGACATTGCTTGCTACAATCTAACGTGATACAAACAACCAGCTGAGACATTGCTAAACCGGATGAGACATTCGCTAACCTGATAAGACTTTTGAAAACCTGATTGACTCTTAAACACGATTTGACAACGTGCCAACTGAAAAAAAAAAAAAAGAGAGAGTGAGTTATTGAACTTTGAAAAAAAAAAAAAAAATTGAGTTATTGCAGAATTGAGACTGAGTTATTGCCGAATTGAGACAAATGCTGCTAACCGATAAGTGACTGGCCTCTTGAAGATGACGGTGTGAACATCGCGCTCGTTCAGCTTTGTAACTGAATTGCTAAATAGTTTCTTTATAGGTGCTTCTAGCTCTCTGATTCTATACAGATCATGACGCAAAACAGTAGAAAGAAATATTGTAAATATGTGTGTATAGGCTTGGTAATTGCATGTGTACTAATAATAATAGCAATAGTGCTTGCTACACGTGGAAAGGGTTAGAATGAGAAAATTGATGCTTCTACTTTTGCTCCTGTTACTGTCACTGAACTAACTGCACTGAAAAGACTAGAATTAGATGAGAGACACTTGCATGATAAGAAAGAACTTTCGTATAACGTTTTCTATCGCTTGCTAACAGAATATGTTGAGACTATGGATGCGAAAGATTGTTATGTGTGTACACAGATACCGACATCAGTAAAGGAAGGGGTGACTTATCACCACATGCCTCTTACATACGGGATTACATGTAGTATAGTAATGTCTAGATTTTATGGTCAAACTAACATACAGTATTTTTACTCAAATTATGATGTTACCTTTGCATATGTTCCTATAATAGCGCAGCTAAGCCAGATTGCTAAAGATTGGGATGCTAAAATAATGAGGGAATTTTTCGAGCCAATGAAACGGCTCACGCTCATAGGGAAAACCTTACCTGCTCGCTCTCTGCAGTAGAAATAAGCTTTTTAGATCGCACAGATGATAGAAGGGCACAAATGAATGCGAAATTAGAAACAGAGCTAAGTAAGAGGACTTCAGTAGATCATTATGATTTTGCCGCAATAAAAACACAAGGGAGGATAGCTTTAGATGCTTGGCATGTAGGGAAATTTTGTATATATCGAGGTGAATCTTATTATGATAACATTTTCGTAGGAGCGAGTGAGTGTAAACATACGTTTATCTTTAAGGCCAAATGGACATTCATGATGAACGGACTTGACCCTGTCATTCCAGGTGTATATTACATTTGTGGGTATAATGCCTATTATCGTCTTCCAAAGGGATGGTGGGGAAGATGTTATTTGGGTATAGTGTTCCCAAAGGTTTATCAACTGGATGTCCTATCGATGATTTCAAAGACATCTGGATCCCATCGTATCCAGAAAAGAGAGACCGCAGCTGCTGTGGTAGGAGATATATTTGGAGCCATGATTCCTTCATTGGGAGTTGTGTTGAATTCCATCAAAATAAGAAAGTTGTCTACTATAGTGGATAACATGTTGACAAAGTTTTCAGGTGCTATAATCCTGATAGATGCTGAGCTTGCAGCGGAAAGAGCTATGACTCTTCAAAATAGGCTTGCTTTAGACATTCTTTTAGCAAGATGCTTGGTGCGCGCCACTGTTGCACGTATATTCCCGACAACAGTGTGAAAATTAAAACTATGCTTGCTAATCTAACAAAAGAGAGTGCAGATTTGAAGGAATTGAAAGAACCAGGAGTGTGGGAGAAGGTTGGAAAAGGACTTGCTTCAGTGGGAAATTGGCTTGGTGGCATTTGGAATGGAATATTACTAAAAATAATACAGGGAATATTGATAGTACTGATTTGCATATTCGGAATTTGGGGAATAAAGAGGGGAATAATAATGATCATGGAAAGAATTAAAAGAAGGAAGGAAGAGAAAATGATGAAAAGAATGGCAGAAGAATACAAAGCGAAAACTAGGGGAATTAAAAGGAAAAGAGAACTGACAGAATTTTAATGGAATAAAATTTGTGGGAATAGTTTGTGTGATGACAAGTAGTCATCAGAGGAGGGATTGATGAAGCTGAAATGAAGGTTTTACATTTATTAGCGCATAAACGTAGTGTGAAATAATCATGTGTGATTTTAACCGAACTAATAAAGATTGTACGGGGACAAAATGTGCCCTCAGAGTAGTTTGCCAACATTTATAAGCGTGCTTTATATAACGTGATGTATTAGAATTGCACCAATCCGACATAATCATAAACGTGTGCTACGATTTGCTTGTTTGAAATGTTTTAGCTTAGCATAACTTTAGTGGAGGCTTTGGCCTAGTTGCCTGGTCTCACGGTTTAGATGCTCGTATTTTTCCAATGTGCTAATAAACGTGTATTTTTGCTTGAAGCTGTACTTTTCCACTGAGATCGTTCACATGCTTATCTTAAGGTTTCGTGCCAGCTTGGCATTTTTCTCTTTGCTCCAAGGTCAATCTGCAGGTGCGGACAATGGAAGCTCTGAAAATGAGTTAATTGGTATAAAATGTTGCAACTTGCGTACCCGTCTCCAAGGATAATGTATGCTTAAGTAAAAGCTTGAGAACTGTTGTTTTTGATTGGACAATTTGAAGCTAACCTATGAACCCTCCAATGGAAGACCCTACTGGATTTGAACTGTTGTCTATTTAAACCAGGTGCACGAGAAGAAAGGAGCCATTACAGCCATTACCAGCCCGATACCCGCCATTTTGCAGGACATTGCAGCTATTATGGCCCACCTTGCTGCGAAGCCATTTTGGAAGAGACTTTGATGCTTTCTCTAATCGAGAGAAAGAGACTTTAAATGATTCTTGCCCTAGAGACTTTAACTTTGATCCCTTTGCATGAAGTAGTAGTTTACCTTGCCGCCGTGAGGCAACTGCCCCGTCCACCCCTGCCCCTTTGCCCCGTCCCATGCTGATCGAGAAACGGTACCTGTGAGACGAAGACTTCCTTGAATGCTGATCGTAATTGGTAAATATGAGAGGAAATTGTACAATTGCATTGTGTTTCTTTTAGGTAACCAACTGCTGATTTTTGATAAGATCCCTAGCTAGGAGTTTTCCAAATTTATGTTGCTAAATTGTTTTTGCATGAAGTCCCACATGCCGATGCTAATTTGAGGTTAGATGAGGATTCCTTTTGTTGCACGATGCAATTTGAGACCTTGCTATGCTGACCAATGTATGCAATAAGCTCATTACAGATTATAGTATTAGTGATTTGCATTGCTATTATCGAATGCCTTGTTATTCAAATGCTGCATAGATTGCACCTGTTTCGTCGTTATGGACAGCTATTAATGTTCATTTATGTTTATCATTTGGTGTTGAGACACATCTACAGTATATTGTGCTAGCTTTGTTAATATAGGGAAATAAATTCACTAACTTTGAATAAACTGGTGTGGTTATTCCTGACTGAAAGGTCAGGGTTCGCCGAAATGTATTCTGGATTAATTGTCAAGTGTTATGTTGATCAGGGTATTGCTTATGTTCGTTATTGATTATTGATTAGATTAAATTGATTGGTCTCGGATGAAGAGAGTCCCACTAAGCCAAAAAGATTCATCGGCCTAAAGAGCGTCCAAATACAGGTAAATTACTAGTACGGAACGCTCTATCAGTGTCAAAGCCAAAGTTCAATAAAAAAGGGGGCTCCAGGTGCATTTCACTGTTGCCTGGCGGAGCACATGGAGACCTCCGGTCGGGATGACGAGTCCCAAATTCATTTTTCATTCCCAGGATTAATGCCGCGTAGAGGCCCTGTGTCCGCTTAGGACATTTATACAGCTCAACTGACAATTGTCCCAGTGCAATCAGAATTCTAATCCCGGCTTCCCCCTTGACTGCATTGTGAGATCTTGACGGGATTGTGGGATCTAGCTCAAAGTATTATCCACAGTGGAAACTCGTGTTGAGCAGTTACAAATGGTTTCAACTAGGTCCTGTTGCAGATATCTTTTTGACACCTACTGAAATAATACAAGGTGGGCAAGGACAGACTGTTTAAAAAGTAAATAACTATTGTACATTTACCTCTGTGTGGGTGGCAGGAGGGCGCCTAGACACTCCAGCTAGGACAGAACCCTGGGTGATCGCTGTGCGCTTTGGACCAATATAAGCAGCAAGTAGAAAAGTTTCAGTTCGCAGTGTGGGGGTGCCTCCCATCTATTCACCCACCTTCCACAGCTAAACTGTGTGATCCTGGGAAAATCCCTTCCTCCCTCCAAGTTTTAGCTTCTAATGGTTGGATGGCTGATAGGAAGGACAGTTATTAGTTGTATTAAAATGCATTGAATATGAGTGGGAGGGATTAGAAAGGGTTATTTTGGTTAAGGCTGTTTGGAGGTGGGGCCAGCCTTTGGGGTATTTGAGGGGTACGAAAGTGATGTTCAACAAACCCTGCCTGGGCCAATCACATCTCCGAACAACAGGCCTAATGCTGATGCTGACGTCCCTATCTGGAAGAGGAGGGTGAACATTATTATCTCGTCCTTGCAGACACTTCACAGGCACGTGGACAGCACCAGACCCCATAACACACAAGCTTTAGCCCATCCTGGCACCTACTGTTTCTGTCTTTAATTTTGCCAGTTTTTTTTCTCCTAAGAAGCCACTACCTTCCATTCACAATTACACACCACACAGACGCTGTGCGTGTTAGCGCACGTGGCAGCTTCTAGGCAAAAGGATGTTGCTGAGCTGTTTGCCATCAAAAGTCAAGTCAGAAACATCAGGGCCCTGGAGTAAAAGGCTTGTCTTGGGAGGGGACAAAAATAAATGATGATTGTTTCTTTGGAGCGAAGTCGAAATCTGTCCTAGAAGGGTCGAATGGTGCTGTAACCCAATCAATGAGACGTTTTCTTTTTTTTGCGATCCTACTAGTGTTTTAAGTGCCTCCCTCGTGTTATTACAAATGAACACAACCTTGAAATAAGTCCCTATCCCCAATCATAATTTCCTTATCTTTACTGGTAAATAACACTGATCAATTTCTGAACAATTAATGTAAAATACGTTGAATTAATGCATGTCAGTAATGTAGTTCCTATTTATATTTTACATTTTACTTAATCTTGAACCAAAAGTGCTGCTGGGGTGGCACACTATAGGAATCACAAAACTGCAATTTGTGTGTTTAAGCCGTGCCCTAATTGCCTAGGCTACACCCTTTTTAGAGACTCCTCTCTCGTGCATCCCACTTAAAACCCTGGGCCTCATTTACAAGGAGCGTGCAGCACTGCAGCATAATATTTTTTTTGACACAGCGGCGGCACAGTCAGAGCTCCACCCACCTCCATGTTTACAAAGTGATGCATTGGGCCCAATGCGTCAGTTTGTAGAGGCTTGCGTTGCATTATACCTGCTCCAGGTATAATGTATGCAGAGTAAGCTTTCAAACGTTAAAAGCCACGCAGAAATAATGCAGTGAAATTTACAACTTTTCACTGTGGCACTTTATGACTTGACTTTGTCAAAATCCCTACGCCTTCTCAAACCAGGTGTAAGGAATTACACAGGGCATTTAACACAGGACTCATCCATGTGTTCTGACACATGCTGGAGTTGTGTCTGTTTTATGTCCAACTCCAGCAATGCATCACTTTAGCGCCAACAGATGCGTTAGAATTTCTGAAGCATCCGAGCAATCCTTGTGCCATGGAACCCTGTATTGTAAATACAGCACTTTAATGGCATTGTAAGGGCATTTACGGCAGAAGTAAGAAATCTGACACATTCTTGTAAATGAGGCCTCCTATGTGCTACTGCTGCCCATCCATGAGCCAATGTGTCAGTTTTTAAGTAAATAACTCACTGTCCGCAGCTCTGTTGTGCAATGGATATTAAGTGGGAGACAATTTGGGGGCATCAGTAACTCCCACTGAATAAATGAATGGATAGATGGATGAATGAATAAATGAATAAAAAATGCACAAATTAATGAATAGTTTGATTTATAAAGCACGTAGCTACTCCCGGGAGTGTCCCCGTGCTAGTGGAAAGGTAAGAGAGAAGGTGAAGGAAGTTGCATTAAGAGGTGAGCAGCGAGGTCTTCAGCTGTTTTTTAAAAGAATATTAATTGACTACATGACGTATGTCAGCAGGCAAGGTATTCCAGGGTTGCGGGCCCAAGAGGGAAAAGGATCTGCCTCCCGTTTTTCCTCGCTTTACCCACTTTGGCAAAGTGACCAGAGGATGACCTCAGAGTTCAAAGGGGAGAGTAGAACTGAATCCTAGAGGACAGGTACTCTGGACCGGACTGGTGAAGGGCCCTGTGCATGAATGTTAAGGTTGGTCTTTATTGACACTTGTCTATGTAAGTGAAGTAACAGGCGAGCTTCTGCATTCTGAACAGTCTTAAGTTTCTGCAGCAGGTATTGATGAAGTCCTGTATAAAGGGGATTGACGCACTCTAACCTGGACACTACCAGGGCAAGAAGAACAATAGATCTAACTGGTTGGGTAAGGAATTGTAAGAATTTTTTGGCCATGTGCATCAAGCCAAATCAAGTGCCAACAACCATGTTGATTTTGGTTTGAAGGGTCAGCTGTTTGTCAATTTTAAGGCCAACGTTCTTTACAACTTCGACATGGGCATTAGGTGGAGAAGTATCATCCGGCCAGTGAGCTTGTAGGTGAATTAATGAATGGAATAATTTATATAGCGCACCAGCTACCCAAAAGAGGGAGACCTGGCACACAGTGCGAAATAACAATCCAATAATTTACAGGCAAAAGCCCAGGAAAAAGTCAGAATCCAAAGGGAGCATCTTTTCAAACCTGACAGGTGAGCCAAAGTCAAGCAACCTTCAAAGATCAAAGACCGCCAGCGTCACTTGTTCTCGCATCAGTTTGGACTATGAGGCTGGGACCGAGCTGTCACCAAACCAACCCCAGACTGATGGAAAATCCAGAGCCCAGGATTATTAGGGTACACCTCCATTTTAAGTGCTTATGTGTTGATTAGTTGGTTTAGTATTGTGTGGTAGTAAATATGATATTATTTATTTTAAAGGGACACACATAGAACTGTGGAGTTAACCAGTATGATGAACCATTTAAATACAGCTACGTCCTTGAAACTGAATAAACAGTGAAATATTGTTGAGTGTGCGAGGTGCTTGTGAAGTGACCGCTGCCAGTGCCGTTTGGTGGACGGCAACCTGACATCTTCTCAATGGTACTCACAATGTGATCAACATCTGAAAGATGAAAGGCCGAACCAGCCCAGATGGAATAATCCTGTTATCCATGTGTATCTCAGTAGAAGGGGATTAAATCGGTCATCTATCTTAGTCTTGCAGGTAGCAGAGGGCTCACATTACAGTCAGCCAATGGGGAGGACTCATTCCAGAGCAGCTGGATTTCCATTGAACTCTGCTGCCCCAACCCCTGCCTCCAGCTTGGATGGGATCTGCTGCTGATTCCGGGGGGATTGTGTGAAGATGTACAGTGGTTTTACTCTGCTAAGCAGTCCAGTTGACCCAGAGAAGACAGCTAGCCCCTGCCAGCGTTTGACAGCTTTTCAGGGGGGCATTTTATGTAATCCACACATGTCTTTTAACCAGTTTCAGTTTCCCTCATATGGGCTGAACTGGGAACCCAAAGCAGCCCTGGCAAATTTTGTCAGACCAGCCCCCATAGGGTGCATAGTGAGCGAGCGAGCCTGACCACTACAATGGGACTTGGGTGGGGGCTTCCCAACCCCAAGAAAAGTTGGGAAGAAATGTCAAATACAGTGTGTAGTGTCCTCCCCAGCTTGGGTACACGCTAATGAATACTTCACACACACACAGACCTATCCATTATACGACTTTACTTGTCTGTGTGTAACTGTGAACTTAACATTCTAAATCTACAATCACTCCACCAACTTGTAACATTTATCTCACAGCTCTACAGAGTCCTTCAGGAGCCAAAAGGTTCCAGTCATTTATACTCTCATTACACTACATGGTGCACGCTACAACACATTTTTCATTATATATTAAATTGTATTTGTTTTTAAAGTATAGTAAATGATGACCTTACAGTACACCAGGCTATAGCAATCTTTATTAGGGTTCTTCAATGATTCCCTCAGCATCACCCCTCAACAGTGTCTCTCATCTCACCATAGTCCAACTCCCATATGTATTTCATTTGTTTTATAGCACCTCTCTTACCAGCATAGGGTATCAGAGCACTTTACATCACACACACATACAGACAATCAATCATACATGTGTAAATCAGTGTATAGAAAATGTTGACAAGGGGGACTATAAGGTGTAGGATTCATGTCATTCATACTGGTAGGTATTGTCTAATAGTGCTTGGTCTGGTGAAGCCTAAACCCAGGATTCAGAATGTAACACAGTGGTTAGGGTTGCCTTTACTAATAACAATTAATTTCTACCAAAACAAATCCTTTTTTGCAAAATTAGAATAATCAAAGACTGTGAAAAAACATAACTTTCTAGCCTGTACCGTGCAGTGTGCATGCAGGACTTTGATGGTAGTCATAGCTTACTGTGCTAGATTATGATTGTAATTTATGAACTGCACAGTAACAAAAGGATCTCTGTGACAAAAGCCGTATCCCACTGAGCTATGTACATAAAATACTGATACGTGATCAGTATAGTGCACGTTCTCTGCAGCAGACATATTATCCCTCTGCGCGACCTTAGATGACTCAAAACTGCCTCTAGACAAACCCCTGATCTCTCTCCAGCAGGAATATTAATCACCAGACTTATTTTGGCACTGTTATTCTTGCCTGCAAACTGTTGGATATATAAGAAACTCTGCAGTGCTTTTAAAACTGCTGAACTGCTTCAACACCGGCCTCTAGTAACAAAAGCGCCCACCACCCTTCCAGCCTCCCTTTGGTGCCCTGTGTGGCTGGTACGGCCTTGCCCTCATGGTTGTTCCAAAAATCTTCTAAGAAAGGCTCCTAAGATAGTTGTAGTTCATTGTATTGTATTATTTGTGTTGCGCTTGCTGCCCCTATGTGAGGCGCTGAAGCATCTACGGACACAGCTAGCACGCTACACTGCGTGGGATGCATGTTTGGAAAGATGTTGTTTTTAGGTCTCACCTATGCCATGCATGCACTGTTTATTGCAAGACATTGTTATATTACAGTGAGCTTAGAGCCCGCCCATTGCTTACTATTGGTTGCTTCATTGTCACTCTCATTTGCTTGCTTTTTATTTGTTAGCTGTATGGGCTTTCCTTCCTCTTATTGTGTTTATCTCATCCGTGGAACATCGATGCACTACTTTTTTCTTTTGGCTTAAGAACTCTACAACAGCGCATGTGTTTTCTCACAGTTTCCCTTGTGTGCTTCTCTTTCCTTCCTCTGCAGCGCTCTGTGCTGCTCTTTCTTTCTGTACCGCTCCCCTGTGTTGCCTTCTAACCTGGGTGCTTCTCCCCCATGTGCTTTCTCCCTATGAGATCCGCATGTCTCTCTGTCACCTGTTTGACACCCCCCTTTCCACCTTGTTTCTTCACCCACACACATTAAAAACCCTCACCTCCCCTCAAGAGCCCTCTTTTGCTTCAACCTCACCCATGCCGCCTGTGTTGCTTCCGTTCCACATTAAGAAAAACGAGTGGTTTCACACTTTTTTTTCTTTTTAGTTACCAATCCAACTCGGAACCAAGTAAACAAAAAAAAAATGTAATGTCATTTTGTAGGCGCACGCATGTGTGGAGCATCAAAAGCTTTTTTTACTTTAAAGTTCTTTAGCCATGCAGCACAGTTTTGGGTTTGCCGCACCACATAGTTAAAACCATTGGCAAAGCCCATAGGCTCCAAAGGCGAGATGTATTTGCTTTGCTAATGGTTGTTTACTTTTTTATTGATGATTGAGCGTGCACACCTACTACCACGAGCTGCCCCACAAGGCTCGCGAGCCAACTCTCCCAGTTGCCCATCACCTCACGGCATGCACCTCCAGCGACATTTGATGTTACTTATTTTCAACCATGTTGGTTCAGCCAAGTGGAAATTATGTGCAGATTCTCAAGCTATTACGTGATGGGAGGAGTAATTTCAAGCAGCTATCCGTGAAATTATTTGAGTACTCAGTCAACTGGAATACTATGGTTCTACTGTTTGCACATTTAAAGTAAAATAATAATAATAAGAATTTTGTTTGCTGTTAAAGGCCTCGTATGCGAGCCTACCAGTCATAATCAGTCTGTGAGAGGGAAGTACATTCATTACCGAAACCAAGTTCACACCTGACTTTATTTGATCTGCTGAGTAAACACATAAAATATATACATCACCCACTTTAACATTTATCATTATTCATTTAACACTTCCTCATTTTGTGTTTTTTATCCTATATTTGTCTCCGTGACATCTAGTCAGCATCCAGGTAAACCTGTAATCGAATGGAGAGAATGGCTGCACAATTTAAAAAACTATCTGGTAGCGATCGATGCCATGAAATATGAATCACCATGGAAACCAGGGCTACTGTTCAATCATCTAGGCCAAAGAGGCCAAAGGATATGAGATAACTTACCAGAAGGAGAGGCACCGCAAGGTCAGTTCGTAGCGCGGGATGAATATACTGAAGCAAAGGAAATAATGATGATGATGACCAGTAGAGACACAAAACTTGCTTTAAGTAAAATAAGCTACACATATGCTTTGTTGCAGGAGTACCTGCCGTGAGATGCATGGGGCAGGGTGATAACGCCCCCTCTGCTTGCACTTTTCCCGAAGCTCCCGGGGAGGATGGAAAATAAAATATCATAACATTTGTGTACTATTCAAAGATATTCAAAAGCAGGGAGGAATGTACTCTTAGAACATAATACCAAGTGAGCTGGAGAGCATGGAGCTGTGGAAGAAGAGAAGAAGATGTAGCTGTACTTTGACAAGGAAAACCTGTCTAAGCAAAACCACAGTTACAGTGCATGGTAATAGTCGCATAATGAAAACATGCTGAAGGTTGTGTACATGAGAAGGTACAACAGAGGGCGCAAAAGGAAAATGTGTATACAATGATATTTATATAGCTCTTCCCACTAGTGTAGGCGATGTCTCATGAACCACTTCTAACCATCCCATGGAATTACAGAAACAGCTGTAATGACAAATGTTAAAAGGTAGAGAGTACAAGAAGCTCACAAAACTAGGAAAAAGATCTGTTGCTAATCCCTGAGGTCTTGTAATCCCCCAGCCCAAGTAGAATGGTTACATTCCGGTTCCAGAGTTTGGGGATAAGGCAGGAATGGAGAGCGAGAGAGGGTACCAGAGATGCAGGAAGGAGTCCACCTCAGTAGTTGCTACAGTGTTCGACCCTTCTAGTTGCAGAATACGGGTAGAAATGATGATTCAACCAAAACCGAGACTTTAGTATGTGGAATGAACATATGCTACTTCTAGGTATTAGCGGATAAGCAAAAGGAGATCTCACCAATCTCAGGGAGCTGCAATGCTTTGACGAGTTCCACAACAACAACGCATGATAGAGATATTGGCTTCAGTAGGACGTTAGAGCTACAGATGAAGAGACTATGGACAAGCAGCTGAACAGCGAGTTAAGAACAATAAAGGAACCCACCTGGTGGGACTTAATACGCGAGGAAAACTGGGAGAGGGAGGAAAATAACAAAACTGTGGGCACAGGAAGCTGTGTGAAGAACTCCAACAGAAACACGGAACTGGGAGCAACATGTGAAGCGTTGTAATGCACTGACTCACAGACCCATTCTCCAAACGTTGTTAGGAGAGCAGCCCTCCCACAAGAGAAATAGGTGCAATGGATTCCAAGGCTAATCCCGCAGTCTCCTGAGCGGGTGTTCCTAGAGGTAAATAGTTGTAGACACCTCTAACAGGGAGTCCTGCATGGGGAAAGAGGGTAGAGGCTAAGGGAAGGAAGAGAAAACAGGGCAAGCCTGCGGGCTTCCATGCAGGAGGAACTTCTCAGCAGTTGATGGCAGGGTCTGGCCAATGTCTGAGTCTGAGGTGTTCCCTAAGATGATGAACATCCTAACACTATTAACAAATGAAGTAACCAAGAACCCAGCTCATAGGCCATACAAGGGTCAAAGTGACTCACTGAATGGTTCAGAAGAGTGTGCAATGCTGAGCCCCTGCAGGCGCCACGAAAGAGCCCAGGACCCCGAAGGAACCAGTACTGGAGGCACTGCCAGGCGGTCTCGAAATGCAGGCTCATAGGTGAGGAAACAGGTAAGAAAGGCTTTGGGGGACTGTGCAGATGGGGGAGGGAAGCAGAGAGAAATGGGAACTGAGGAGGGAACGCAAAATAAGAAGAGTGAGGGGTGCTCATTCAGTGACAAACTGTGATATTGAGCCCCACAACAAACAACAATTTGACAGTCACCGTCTTGCTAACTCTGACTCCTTTTATGGGAATCGGGAACCAGTGTGATTGCCCGGAAGTGACTGTTTTTGTCCAGCGAGTCTACCACAATCTTTAGCCTTTCCTGCACACTAAATAGTCTTTGTTTCTCTCTCAAATCGTATTGCACATATGTCTCTTCCTTTGTGTTCCGATGGAAAAGTTGACAGTGCACCCCTCACAAACTCCGCAAAGGTGGACCCACTCTTCTGATGGTGTGTTTAGAAAAGCTGCATGGAAGGCCTTTACTATCTGAGTTGAAAGTAGAAAGTTAGCAGGTTCCCATGACTTTCCTGAAACGTCGCACACCTGACAAGTTATGAGATACTGGGAGGCCCCCATGTGCTATCCACAAGTACTTTTAGGCAGTGGTGGGGATTTGTGGCTATAGATCCGACTAGTTCAACTAATGACAAGTACAACAGTATGAATTCTCCATGTGCAAGATGAGGGCCAAACATAAAGCAGAGGAACTGATTTACTGAGTGATAGTAAAGGGGACCCACAAATCAAGGCATAACCTAGGGTGAGAATGCAGGAATGTGGAGCTGAGAAGTGGAGACCTAAACCCATATGTCCCATTTGATAACTAGGGGCACGTCTTCGGTACCTGTCGAAGGACCGTTTGTGGTCTGCCTTAATTTCAGTTAACTGGAGAACTACAGATGGCTAAGTGGAATGCAACCACTTAAGTAAAAATGTGACCGGTGGTACTGGAATGGTAGATAAAGTAGACGAGCTTAAAACTGGATAGAAAGCACATGTGCAGTAAATGCAAGAGCATCCAAAGACACCATGAAAGGAGTTACTGCATGCTAGCTTTGACATTGAAACCCAAGATCCCCAATCTTCTGTATGTTCCATTACAAAATCATCTCTAGTACTGCTTTGATGACTGTTTTAATTTTGTTTAATGCATCGGTCTGTAGATGATGACTCATGGACTTGAATTTAACAATTTCCAAAACTCGTAATGAGACCTTCCAAAACTTGCTTTAAACTGCGACCCCTCGTCAATATCACAAACTTCAGGAAGCCCATGTTATCTTACTGTGTGATGCAATTCAGAAAATGTTGGTCTAGTTCAGAAGCAATGGGTAATTTAGTCGGAAGGACAACATGTGTCAGCTTTGTATTATAGTCAATGACCACTAAAAAAGTTATAATTTTGTGAAAAACGAAGGGTTCCAATGAGGCCCATGGAAATATTAGCCCGAGGGAGTGGGCAGAGGATGTAAATTGCTGGAGAATCATGAGTCCATGAAAAACAAGTCTTTGTAATTTCCTCTCGGAAATGAAAAAAACAATCACCTTGAAATAATAATCCTTGTTTCATAGTTCATTGATTTGGAGTTTTTTTTATTCAATTTCTCACTATTGATCTTTCTTTGTGCTTCTGAAAGCTGCTCAACAAACTTCTCATCATTTGGCTTTGCAAGCTGCGCGGTCGGAATCGTGGATCATGGCTGGAATGTATATCTCTGATGACCCTTAAAGTTACAGGGTGAGAGAGATCATGATCTTTACCATGTCTTTTTCCAGAGTGGCAGGAGATGTCATAATGAAATCTAGAGAAACAGAAGGTACATTTAGCATATCTTGTATTACTGCACCTCACCAACTTCACAAAGCCCAGGTTTTTATTGTCACTTCGCACTGTCACCTTACGTTTTGCTCCTTCTAAATAGTGCACCATTAATTAAATGCCTCTTTAATCACCAGCAACTCTGTCGTAGATGGTATAGTTTCTTCCTGTGGACAAGAGGGTGCAAGAAAGGATGATCAAAGTATGTAATTCTTATGTCTGAGGATGCGGGTGGGAGAATATTCCTCATATAGCATAGACACTATAGAAAACACTACTAATAAATGAATTAGACCAAAACCCAGCATATAAAACGTACAAGTGGTTTTAAAATTCAGAATTGTCATAGGTGAGGAAAGAGGTGAGACTCTGGAGACTGCAGTGGAAGAAAAGCTGAGGGTAATGCAACCTAAAGATGAAACCCAAAACAAAGACAAGGGATTCCCAGCCAGAGACGATCTAAGCAAGAAGCGGAGCCCTACAGCAAATGAAAAGTTGCCAGGCACCATCTTGCTAGTAATGGAAATCTGAAATTAGTGTGATTGCTCTACAGCCTCTGATGTCAATGTTGGAAGCAGATGTTTCTGCAGTGCTGCAAATGTGTGCTCTTCCCACCACAATTTTCAGCCTTTCCTGCAAACTTGAGAGTCTCCGTTTCTTTTGAATCGTACAGCTCAGATGACATTTACTCTGTGTTCTGCTTACTGAAAACCCGCCACGGCAGAGAGATTGCACCATGAACCAGCCGATGAATGTGAAGATGTTGAGTATGAGATAAAGGAATGCACTAAGAGTGAAGTGCGGACAGCGTCTTTTCAGGCTCCAGACTTCTGCTGTGATGTAGGACATATGTAAAGAAAAATGATTAATTAAGAATAGTCCTTGGCACTCTGTGTGATTTGAGAGTCTGCTAAGCACTCTGGTGTTGAGTGAGTGCTCTTAACTGAACTTGTTCATATTGAAGAGATGACAGATCATCTCAGAGTACTTTTAGAGCGGAAGAAGATATTTTAGACCCAAATTACATGTTCTTAGGCAAAGTATTCATAATATTGTCAATATGGGCAAAAGCATAGTGCATAGACTCCCTATTGATGCCTCTAAAAAGTTTAAGGCAGCCTCAGTTTGAGAAAAAGCTGCATTTGGTTTTAGAAGTGCAAATATCACAACTGACAAGGGTGTATGCTTGTTCCTTACAGAAGAAAATCAGTTAGATTCATATCATCAGGTAACATTTGCAAGTGAAGTCTACCAGAGGCAAGATTGGAAGAAGACATCCATAATTACCATCATTTACCCATCCTATAAATATTGACGTGAAAGGGCAGGTTGACTGGCTAATGGCACCAGGGTCTTAGATAAAAATCTAACGGCATATTAGTTAGCCTACATTAACCAATGTGCTAAGCAGCTGTATGTGAGAATATCACACACAGAAATATCGCATGAAATAAATACACCCATCTACATTTCATTTACTACGAATTATGGCATTGAGTGTAGATTTACTAATAATAACCCAAGTGGGTGATTTTTTGTACCAAATATTTAGACAACAATATGTATGTCAAACAGAAGTTTGACTACGAAATTCTGGTACCATACCACGCTAAGCCTTCAGAAGAATGTCTAGAGGGCTTACTTTCCCATTGGTAACAGATGCAGAGTTTTCAGTAGGAATGAGCAGGAAAGAGATTCCTTCTCAAGGTCTAGTGAGAAAACTTTGAGTCATTTCTCTGGGGTTACCCGACTCCGCATTGGTTACCTGATTACTTCTGGGTTCTATGTCAGGGACAGAATATTCCTCCTTGTTGTTCTAATGTATAGCATGCTGATAACACCCTGATTGAATTGCACTTTATAAAAATTATACATAAATAGCTTCAGGTGAAGCACCCCATGGCATGTAGTTTAATGTATTCCATCATTGAATAAAATGAAATCCCAAGGGTACTGACATACAAAGCATTTAGGGGGTCATTCTGACCCCAGCGGTCAGTGATAAAGCGGCGGCCAACCCGCCAACAGGCAGGTGGTCCAAAAAATGGAATTCTGACCCTGGCGGGAACCGCCAACACAGCCCGCCACTTTAACACTCCGACCGCCACGGCGGGACAAACAAACAGCGTGGCGGTCACCGCCAACAGACAGGCGGCAGACAATGTACCGCCCACCCTATCACAACTCACCAATCCGCCACCTTTTCCGGGGCGGGAGCCCCGCCGATAAAAACACAGCGGAAACAGACTACGAACGGGAAAACGCTCACCTCTATACACTCCACGAGGAATCTGGACAGCATGGAACCCGAATTAAACATCCTACCAGCTATTGTCTACCTGCTCATCTACCAGGAGTACGAACGCCGGCGCAGACGACAACGGTGAGTACTGCACCTACGACACAGGGGAGGGGGGAGGAGGAAAGGTTACGGGCTCACACATACGCGATACACCCACCCCCGCACCCCAATTACCTACACACCAATGCAGAGCAACAAGTCAGAGTGACACCCCCCAAACCCCACGGAATAATGCAAAGACAACATTAAATGATCATTAAAATTGAAGTATATTATAGCTCAAATGAAGTAACGGGAAATATGAAATATGAAATATACATATTAAATAATGAACATAGTGAAAAATATATACATAGGCTATAAGTCCTGCACATTTTGGCAAAGTTCCATTGTCCGTGGGCCAATGTGCACAAACACATGGGCAAAGCCCACACACGAGACCAGATACCATTGGAGAGAACACTGCTGGGGCATCAGATGATAAAACTACAGGCACCTCAGGGGGAAGTGAAGGGGGGGCACCTCAGCCACATGAGTCCACGACGCCAGATCCACGAGGGGCCTCCATGCCCACTGTACCATCCTGGGGAGTGCAAAGCTACAGTCTCTCAAGTCTCTACAGTGGGTGGGTTGCCCACTGTGCCATCCTGGGGAGTGCAAAGCCACAGTCCATCAGATGGATTACCGACTCCACTGGTCATGGAGGAGGCATGGTGGCCAGAGTGCTTCGTGAAGCCCTGCTCGACACAGAACCGGCACTGCCAATGGGCCAGCGGTGCATGAGATGAAGGGCCCAGCAGAGCAGTTCAGAGACGGCGGTGCCCAGCGGAGCGGTGCTTGAGATGAAGGGCCCAGCAGAGCAGTTCAGAGACGGCTGTGCCCAGCGGAGCGGTGCTTGAGATGAAGGGCTCAGCGGAGCGGTGCTTGACAGGAAGGGCTCAGCGGAGCGGTGCTTGAGATGAAGGGCCCAGCGGAGCGGTGCTTGACAGGAAGGGCCCAGCGGAGCGGTGCTTGACAGGAAGGGCCCAGCGGAGCTGTGCTTGAGATGAAGGGCCCAGCGGAGCGGTGCTTGAGAGGAAGGGCCCAGCGGAGCGGTGCTTGACAGGAAGGGCCCAGCGGAGCGGTGCTTGACAGGAAGGGCCCAGCAGAGCGGTGCTTGAGATGAAGGGCCCAGCGGAGCTGTGCTTGACAGGAAGGGCCCAGCAGAGCAGTTCAGAGACGGCGGTGCCCAGCGGAGCGGTGCTTGAGATGAAGGGCCCAGCGGAGCGGTGCTTGACAGGAAGGGCCCAGCGGAGCGGTGCTTGAGATGAAGGGCCCAGCGGAGCTGTGCTTGACAGGAAGGGCCCAGCAGAGCAGTTCAGAGACGGCGGTGCCCAGCGGAGCGGTGCTTGAGAGGAAGGGCCCAGCGGAGCGGTGCTTGACAGGAAGGGCCCTGTTCAGCGGTGCTTGTCTTGGCGGGGCCCTGTTCAGCGGTGCTTGTCTTGGCGGGGCCCTGTTCAGCGGTGCTTCACACGGCGGGGCCCTGTTCCGCGGTGCTTCTCACGGCGGCCCCTGTTCAGCGGTGCTTGTCTTGGAGGGGCCCTGTTCAGCGGTGCTTCTCACGGCGGGGCCCTGTTCAGCGGTGCTTGTCTTGGTGGGGCCCTGTTCAGCGGTGCTTGTCTTGGCGGGGCCCTGTTCAGCGGTGCTTCTCACGGCGGGGCCCTGTTCAGCGGTGCTTCTCACGGCGGCCCCTGTTCAGTGGTGCTTGTCTTGGCGGGGCCCTGTTCAGCGGTGCTTGTCTTGGCGGGCCGTGTTCAGCGGTGCTTCTCACGGCGGGGCCCTGTTCAGCGGTGCTTGTCACGGCGGGGCCCTGTTCAGCGGTGCTTGTCTTGGCGGGGCCCTGTTCAGCGGTGCTTGTCACGGCGGGGCCCTGTTCAGCGGTGCTTGTCACGGCGGGGCCCTGTTCAGCGGTGCTTCTCACGGTGGAGCCCTGTTCAGCGGTGCTTGTCTTGGCGGGGCCCTGTTCAGCGGTGCTTGTCTTGTGTTTCTAGGGAACCAGACCTGGCCAATACTTCCCGCTCAGTCGCCATCCGACCTATCGGTTGCGATGCCCTCCTGTGATGGAGTCCTGGGCCTGTGGGTGTCCTCCGTCACACCCGGAATGGGGCTGGTGGGGCCCTCCTGGGCAGCTCGCCTGCTGCCTGACTTGTCCGCCCTGCTGCCCTTGCCCTCCTTCGCTGAATCTCTGGGGCCCTTGCCTCCCTTTGTTGATGTGCCAGGTGACGGGGTAAGGCTACTGTCCTTGGTGGCAGCCGTCTCAGGCTTGTCGCGCCGGCCCTTCGCTTTTTTGGTCCTCTTCCCAGGGGGTGGGCTGGCTGTCCCCTTGCTGCTGGCCGATGTTCCTGCCCTAGGAGCTGGTGGACTCCAGTAGCCCTGCACTATGGTCCTAGTAGATGCAGGGCTGGTGGTGGCTGAGGTGCTGTTTGGACTCTTACGAGATGGAGGGGGTGGGTCAGGTGATGCAAAGAGGTTAATTTTGGAGAGGAATAACTTTTTAGGAGCAATGGGAAGGGTAGGTGCAGTGGGTATGGGAGTGGAGGAAGAGGATGTGGTTGTAGGAGAGTCAAGTGTGCTGTCTTTGGGTGCAGGTGCTTGTGACGGAGGCTGTCGTGAGGTGGATGGCTGTTGGGTGGGTGGCTGCCTGCGTTTGTGTGGTTTGGAAGAGGGGGTGACAGACACACTGGGAGAGGACACAGAGGATGTGTAAATGGCAGTGGGGTGGTGACTGCACGTTTGCGGACTGATCTGGAGGGTGTGCTGGTGATGGACGTACTGGCTGATGGGGGTGTGCATGCAGGTGTGAGTGGAGATGTCACAGGGAGGGAGGAGGGAGACGAGGAGGTGGGGGACACAGAGGAGGTAGTGACTGTTGGCATGTCTGCATCTGGATGTTGCTTGGGTGAATGCTTGTGTGATCTGTGGTGCTTATGTCTGGATGAGCTGCCCTTGGGTGTTGAGGTGTGTGCAGGCTGGTCTGATGGTGTGGATGGGATAGGCAGAGGAAAAGGGGACTGGGACTGGGTGGAGGGAGTTTGAAGAGGGAGGCTGGAGACAGGGACAATGGCTGCCGTCAGTGCTGAGGCCAGAGCGTTGAACGATCGCTGATGGGCAGCCTGACCCGAATGAAGGCCCTCCAGGTATGCATTGCTCCGATGCACCTCCCTTTCTACACCCTGGATGGCATTCAAAAGGGTAGACTGCCCAACAATGATGGTCCTCAGGAGGTAAATGACCTCCTCACTGAGGGCAGCTGGGGTAACTGGGGCAGGGCCTGAGGTGCCTGGGGCGAAGGAGATGGCCGGCTTCCTGGCCGAGCGGGCACGGGCCGAACGCTGAGGGGCTGCTTGGAGGGCGGAGCTGGTGCGCTGGGTGGCGGCTGTACCTGTTGTAGCAGTGGGCACCGATGTTGCCGCCACCGCAAGGGAGATCCCTTCCGAGGACGTGTCGGTGTCGCTGATATCTCCACGGGTCCCCGTTGTGGAGCCCCCCTCGCCCTCCGTCTCACTGGTCAACTCGGAGTCGGTTGCATGGCCCTCCGGGGCCATGTGAGATGCAGCTCCCTAGTGCGCCGATGCCACTTCTCCTCCGCCTGATGATGCTAATGCACACATGAACAGGAAGACAAAGAAAAAGGGGGAGGGGGAGAAATAAAGACAGGGTGAGTGCATGCATTGGCAACACCGTTGTCGGAGAGGACAGACACAGAAGCCCCCTGCACTACGCCGCGCACTCGGGGTACACTACAATTATTGTGACTTGGCCTACAGGTCTATGGATGACAAATGCACACATAAATTAGGCCGGACCATGGATAGCTGTACATAGCACCCTACAGAGGTGGGGGGCGGGGGCACAGAGCCATGCCTAACGGAGGGGCCTAGCCTACAGAAAGCACCCTGGCCTAGAGATAGCCACAGCCCTCACCCCACCCAGACACCTCCACTGCGCGCAAAGATAGCAGAATTTGCTGGTACTCACCCCCTTGTGTCTGCTGTGATGTCCTCACACGCCCATCCAAATCGGGGTAGGCCACCGCCAGGATCCGGGACATCAGGGGGGTCAATTGCCGGCTGGCACCCCTCCTACGTTGGGAGGCCATCCCCAGCAGTGCCTCGGCGGTCTTTCTGCTCCCGCGGCGGATGTCCTCCCACCTCTTTCGGCAGTGGGTTCCCCCGTCTGTAGTGGACCCCCAGGGCCTGGAAGTCCTTGGCGATGGCACGCCAAATGTCGATCTTCTGATGGGGGCTGACCTATGTGACATGTACAGGGTGGGAAAGGAAATATCATCACTTTTCTGCATGGTCGATGTGAGTCGCCCCCCCTCCCCAACCTTGCCATGTGGCACATGCTCTCATCTGTCGTGCGTTGCACTCCTCATTCGCTCACCTCCCCACCATCTTACATCGACCCCACTCAACACAGGCATAGCCCATACAACGTGCACCCTGTGTACTAACCTGTTGGCCTGGAGGACCGTAGAGTAGCGCATACTGGGGGAGGACCCCATCAACAAGTTTCTCCAATTCCTCAGATGTGAAGGCAGGGGCCCTTTCCCCAGTCGCAGCAGCCATTGTATCTCCCAGACCGAGGTCACAGCAGCAATTGCAGTATAGGTCCTCTCCTGTGGATGATCAGGTCTCGAGTGATTAATCAGATAGAAAATGGCGGTCACGCCCGCGGCGGTGCGTACCGCGACCGCCGGCGCACATCGTCATTGGCTCCTGAAACCCATAGAGTTCAATGTTAACCAATGCGGCTTTGCACTGCGGACTTCGACCGCCTACCGCCACGGTGTGCCACGCCAGCGCATTGACCTCACATCCCATTGTCACACTTCACAGGTCAGGCAGCCGCCATTTCAAGGGCCCACATGGCTTAATTTCTACTGCGTCACACAGGCCTAGGCCTTGCATTGCCACTCATACAAGCCTTTCAATGCATAACGAATCGTGTACTGTGCAAGCTGTGTGAACGTACCTGTGGGTTGCTTGACTCTGTGCTCCATGTTGTCCTTCCTAGGCACCGTCCGCTGGGACTTGCGAGGAGAAGGATGAATCCTCCCGTGTACAGACCGCTGGTGGACCTGTCGACAATGGAAGAACGACATATCATACTTACATACAGGCTTGACCGTGCCACTATACATGAACTGTGTGCCCAGCTGGAGCCAGACCTGATGTCACCCATCCGCCAACCCACAGGGATTCCCCCTCTGGTGCAGGTTCTGTCAGTACTCCATTTTTTGGCAAGTGGGTCTTTTCAGACAACAGTGGCCATTTCATCAGGGATGTCTCAGCCTATGTTTTCTAAGGTTTTGTCCAGAGTGTTGTCTGCTCTGATGAAATACATGCGGAGCTACATTGTGTTCCCTGAGGTGGGCGATTTGGCTACAGTGAAGGGTGATTTCTATGCCCTTGGACATATTCCCAACATCATTGGTGCCATTGATGGGACCCATGTGGCTTTGGTTCCCCCCAAAGAAAGTGAGCAGGTGTACAGAAACAGAAAAAGTTATCATTCGATGAATGTCCAGGTGGTCTGTTTGGCTGACCAGTACATCTCCCATGTAAATGCCAAGTTCCCTGGGTCTGTGCATGACGCGTACATCATGCGAAATAGCAGCATCCCTTACGTGATGGAACAGCTACAGAGACACCGTGTGTGGCTAATAGGTGACTCTGGTTACCCCAACCTGTCCTGGCTACTGACCCCAGTGAGGAATCCCCGGACCAGGGCAGAGGAACGGTACAATGAGGCCTATGGGCGAACTAGGAGGATCATAGAAAGAACATTCGGGCTCCTGAAGGCCAGGTTTAGGTGCCTGCATATGACAGGTGGATCCCTAATGTACTCACCAAAGAAGGTGTGCCATATCATCGTGGCCTGCTGTATGCTTCACAATCTTGCTTTGCGACGCCAGGTGCCTTTTCTGCAGGAGGATGGTCCAGATGGTTGTGGTGTAGCAGCTGTGGAGCCTGTGGAGAGTGAAGAGGAGGAAGACGACGGGGACGACACGGACAACAGGGATACAGTGATACAACAGTATTTTCAGTAGCAAACAGGTAAGAATCAACCACGCCATTTTACATTTACTTAAGGCCTCCTGCCTCTCTACTGTCTGTGTTTCCCCCCAGTTCCTGTTAACTGATTTGTGACTTTCCCTTCCCTTTTCAGAGCTGTATGACCCACTGCGTGACTTCTGCTTTGTTTGCCAATGGACTAAAGATGCATGACAGTGGTATGTTTTCATCACAATGTAACTGAACATTTTTGCACCGTTATGTCTAATACATTTGTTAAGCAGACTCCTGATTTATTTAAGTGCAATAAGTGATTTTATTACAGTGCTACATTTAAGTACATGATTGTAAAACGGTGATGGGTGGGGGTGGAGTAATGTCCATGGCAGAGTCCAGTTCTCAGTCTCACAGGTGCATTGTCCATATGCCTGTGGAAGGATGGAGCAGGGGCAGTTAAAGGTTGGACAGGGTAACAATGTGGGACAGTGGGATGACATCAGGGGGTATCTTATGCTGGCGGGGGTCTTGGCATCCTACTCTGTCTTCTTGTGAGATCTCAGGTTCCGCTTGCAGGGTGGTTCTTCTTCTGCAGGAGGTGGGGTTCTGGTGGCCTGTTGTTGTGTGGGGGCCTCCTGTCCACTAGCGCCGGCGGAGGTGGTAGGCTGTTCCTGGTCTGGGTTAGTGACAGGGGCCCTTTGGGGTGCCACATGGTCCCGCAATGTGGTGACTATCTGGTTAAGGGCCACGACGATGGTCCCCATTGCGGAACCAATGTTCCTCAGTTCCTCTCTGAACCCCATGTACCGTTCCTCCTGCAGTGCCTGGATCTCCTGGAACCTGGCCAGTACCGTCGCCATCGTCTCCTGGGAGTGGTGGTATGCTCCCATGATGGAGGATAGGGCCTCTTGGAGAGTGGGTTCCCTGGGCCTGTCCCCCCCCGTCGCACAGCAGCCCTCCCAGTTTCCCTGTGTTCCTGGGCCTCTGTCCCCTGGACGGTGTGCCCACTGCCACTGCCCCCAGGTCCCTGTTGTTGTTGGGGTGGTGGGTCAACCTGGGTGCCCTGTAGTGGCGGACACACCGCTGATTGATGTGTCCTGGAGACAGAGGCATGGGCCTGCTGGGTGGGAGCTGCGCTGGTGTTCCGAGAGGGGGTTAGGTCTGCTGTAGCCTGTGGCTGTCTGTGGGGAACCGACTGTCCCGAGGTCCCCGATGGGCCGGGCTGGTCATCTGGGTCCAGGGAGACAGAGCTGCTGTCATCACTGGGGGCCTCTTCTGGGGGTGGGATGGACATCTCTGGACCCTCCGTGGCGGTGTAGTGGCGTTCGGGTCCTGCAGGGGTATAAGGGTATGGTTATTGCTTCTGTGTGTGGCATTTCGTGTAATGGGTGGGTGGCCATGTACCCAAGTGCAGGCATTCCCTTGTGGGGGCTTTTGTGAGGGTTGCTTGTGGGGGTGATGTGGGGGTGCAGTGGGCATGCTTTGGTGATGGGTGTCCATGCTTTGTGGACGCATGCAGGTCTAGGTGTTGGGATGGGTGGGTTGTGATGGTGAGCCATTTGCAAGGAGTTGGTGTGATGGGGGTGGGGGCGAGGGTGGGGGTATGATTTGGGATGCAGGTGGGGTGGGGGTGGGATGAAGTAGTTAAGATTTGACTTACCAGAGTCCATTCCTCCGCCTACTCCTGCAAGGCCCTCAGGATGCAGGATGTGCAAGACTTCCTCCTCCCATGCTGTGAATTCTGGGGGAGTAGGTGGGGGTCCGCTGCCAGTCTTTCTGCACCGCGATGTTGTGCCTTGATACCATGGAACGCACCTTCCCCCGTAGGTCGTTCCAGCGCTTCCTGATGTCATCCCGATTGCGTGGATGCTGTCCCACTGCGTTGACCCTGTCGACTATCCTTTGCCATAGCTCCATCTTCCTGGCAATGGTGGTGTGCTGCACCTGTGCCCCGAAGAGCTGGGGCTCTACACAAACTATTTCCTCCACCATGACCCTCAGTTCTGCGTCAGAGAACCTGGGGTGTCTTTGGGGTGCCATGGGGTGGTGTAGATGAGGTGAGGGATGTTGTATGTGTTGTAGAGTGTGATGTGTGTGGTGGTGTATGGTGTTTTGTGCGTGGTAATTGTGTGGGTGATGTTGTGATTTGCCTCTGTGTGATGGTCTACTATAAGCAGTGCTGTCTCTCTCTCTGTCCTTCAGTCGCTATTGTGGTCGTAAGGGTTTGTGGGTGATGTGGGTGTGTGTTTTATATTGTATTGGGTGTGTGGGTGTGTTGTTTGTATGTGTATCAGGTGTGTGTATTTCGAATTGTCCAATGTGGATGTGTTTTGTAAGGGTGTGTGTATTTTGACCGCGGCGGTGTGTACCGCCAATGGAATACCGCAGTTGAAAGACCGCCGCGTGGATTCGTGGGTCGGAATGGCATGGGCGTATTTCTGTTGCCGTGACGGTGGAGGTTTGGTCATCGCCAGTTTTTCGCTGACCTTTGGTGTGGCGGACTTTTGTGGATGTCGGGTTTTTGGTGGTTTGCCAGTTGCGGGTCAGAATGACCGTGGCGGTTTCCCACGGCCGCGGCGGTGTTATGGCGGTCTTCTGGCCGGCGGTAAGCGCCTTTTACCGCTGAGGTCAGAATGACCCCCTAAGTGCCTTATCACGAGTTTGGTGGTTGGAAAACCCAGCTACCAGACCTGTGGTGAGGAGACTACCGTTGAGGTGGGGGTCTCCCCACCAGCCCTATTCCAACTTTCCCATTGGGCTGACGGACGGGAACCAATGTTCCCGCCCATCAGCCCAGTAGGAAAGCCCAGTGGGAAAGGTGTGGCAACATTGCCACTGGCTCATAATTGAGCTGGCGGCAATGCTACCGCATGCAGGGTGCACCAGCATTCTTGAAATGCTGTGGATGCTTGTGTTTTGTATTATACAGACCTTCTAGCATGTGACTTATCATGGCCATTGAGAATCTCGAACTTTACTGGACGTTGGTGTATGGGCACCTGTTAAAACTACTTGACATTAGATGCTATTGCGCTTTCTTAAACCTAAGTACCTATATGATACTGGGTTTTCCCAATACGTGTTCAGGCCTTATTGGCATTGATTGCCTTTGCTGTCATTGTTGTGATTGAGACACAGACTATGGAGATTTTTGATGGAGTTTTCTTCACAGATCATGGCGTTAATTGCCAATTCTAGCACTACAATTTGTTCATCGCTTTTCCACTAGCCTGTCTTCGGAGTTTAATGTATTATGCATTGGCCATGA
This sequence comes from Pleurodeles waltl, assembly GCF_031143425.1. NCBI lineage: Eukaryota > Metazoa > Chordata > Amphibia > Caudata > Salamandridae > Pleurodeles > Pleurodeles waltl. The sequence goes on from NC_090440.1 coordinate 1,946,503,884, forward strand.
AAAAGTCATGCAGGTGATAAAACACGTGTTGGCTGTGGATGTTCCTACATTTGTACACTTGCAGGACCAATGCCATTAAACGTTAATAAAAGGATCTAACCTTTCAAGTTGTCTATGGAACTCTCTTTGTTGACAACATATTGTGGACCATATACTAGGCACTTACAGGTAGGCTGTTAGTACCAATTTCAATTACACCTAATTACCATATACCTTTTAATCAGAGCACTGGTACTGGGCCTGTTTAGCAGAACCCAGATCACAGTCAGAAAACATCAGTATCAGTCAAAAATGGGGGCAGAAAGTGGGGGGACACTGCAAAAAGCCCTGTTTTCTTACTCACAGCAACCTAAAAATAGGAGCAGGAGCAGCGGAGATACCTGCCCAAGTCCCTTAACAACTTACCAGTCCATGTGCACTTACAAAATAGGTAGATGTAGAACTGCCCTTCACATAAGGAAGGAACATGACAGCAACTTTATTAAGGTCATCTCCCTTATTAAGAGTTGCAGAGGGTTTCTAAGTCATTAGAACAATTTGAGGCTCTGGCGACACCATAGTCACTGAATAGATAGTTCTTGATCAGGGAATATTACTGGAACATGATTGATCCATTCTTGAAGTATTACTCTTTCATGGAGAGGATGGTTTCCTTACGGATTGACTCTAGGAACTCAGGAGGCAGCAGAATGTAGCTGCAACGAATTGGCAACATTGTGTTTCTATATGAAGTAAATGATACCTTTCTGAGTCTTTCTCTGTAACAGGCAACAAAATGAGTATAACAGTGCAAGTGTCTGTTACCCCAACGGCTAGTACGGGCGGGTTAAAAGATGGTCCAAAATGTGTTTTATCTTGGGTTCATGCTTGAACAAAACACCCAGGATTTGTGAACACATTTGCTTTAGTTTAGGGCAGGAGTCAAAAAAGCCTGTCTACATAGCTAGTTGATTTTTCTTCTTTCTTGAAGAGTCTCCAATAGATCACGGGCAATAGAGGTTCTGAGTCTATCAACCAAGAGAAGGAGATAGTGAATGTGCAGTTTAACTCCAAATAATTTTTTTTTAGATGTGTGATTCTTTAAAATACTCAGCAGATTGTTTAATGGTCTTGGTGCCTGATATAAATTGTGGTACCCCGGCAGTCCTGTAACCACCGCCCTAGTGGTCAATACTTACTCAAGCAGGCCATTTGTCTTCTCAACTACTCTGTTCAACTTAGGATAGAACAGCTGTAAGAACAAGGGGCATATACAAATAAAATGTATAAAGTTCCCCTTCTTGGATCCACAAAGACTACATGATGCTGAGCCATTACATTTCCAATACTGTTGGCCCGCTAGCGATGGTATTTGGCCAAATCGAATTGCTATCAACCTTCTCTTTATGTGCGTAGGGAATGCAAGACTTATATGGGACCAGTTTCAACCTGTCATAGAATTTAGGCACATCTAGGCGTGTGAGCAAAAGCTAAGTCTATTGTTGTCATGCAGATACGAATGCATTTTTGCAATTGGGCCCAGGTCAGTTACTAATGGACATTGTTTTAGTTTTTGTTGTATTGATTTAAAGATCATTAGCATTGACATCGTTTTTCAGTTCAATAACTGAACTTTAAATCCAACTTTTTTTAAATTGAGCAATACAACATCATCTGCATAGGATAGGTATGATAGTTTAACAGGGTCCAGATTGAGTGGATGCAAATTTCCCTGATCTAACTTCGGTGACAGGTCTGCTATGAACAGATTGAAAAGATATGGCACCAACACCCACCCCTGCTTCAGGCCTTCTTCCGTAGCAATCCTCCTTGAAAGCCTTGTGCCACATCCTAAATTGACATTAATCCAGGTTTGAAAGTACAATTGTTCGATAGCCCATAGCATCTTAGATGGTATGTTCCACTCACTTCATTTTCTCAACCACATCCCTGGGTCTGCATGGTCGAATACTGCTTTGAAATCGATAAAGCAAAGGTGAAAGTTATTTCGCATTCGCTTGCATTTATCTGCTATTAAAGAAACAGCTAATATGCTCGTAGTTGTACCAAACCCTCTTCTGAATCCTGTCTGGTTGACTGTGACCCTTTTGTTCTTAATAGACTGTTTGATGAGGTCTCCCAGAATTAGGTAGGCATAGTAGGCATAGTACTTAGCTTCTGAGGCTATTAGGGCAATGAGCCTGTAATTGGCTGGATTGGATCTATCCCACCTTTGAAAAACGGATTTATTATAGAACTTTACCAACATATCTGGATAGAGTCTTTTAATTGGACCTCTCTATATAAAGCAGATAATGCATTTGCCCAATAGTGAGAGTCAAGTTTAAAGATAGCCTGTGGTATGCCGTTTGCTCCAGGTGCTCCATCTCGCCACCCTGCTGATATCACTTATTTAACCTCATTCGGTGAATATGACTGCTGTCCATACTGGGGCATACACATTTGCATATCCAAAGATGGAGTGAACTCTCTATTTCCCATGCCTTTTGTGTTAGTTGTATCATTTGTTATGGTTTGTCCACGTTTCGGCTATTCCCATCATACACCAGTGCTTCAGGGTTCTTGTGCTCATGAGTTACAATGGTATAGGCCATTTCATTGCTCAAAAGCCTTGTTCATTCTTCTGTCCGATACCATAGAACGGGGACCACCATTGAACATCTCTGCCAGGTGCACAACCTATGGTTCCTAAGGCGCATTTGAGTTATTCATTACATTAAGAGTCCATTGATAATCACGCAGAATTACCTTGCATTGGTCAGCTTTGCAGTATAAATTAGCTTTGCCCAGAACACGTCTATCTTTGTTTTCCGATCTTTCCACAGCTGCTTTTTATATTGTTTTCTCAATATTTTTAGTTTTCCCATGAGATAGATTGGGAATTTATTTTCTTCAAGTTTCTGTTTGACTTTCTTAATTCTTTTTTAAGATTTGGCACTTGAGGGAAAGCCCTGTAGACCGCTCTCCTGGTTGACACATATTGTTTTCAACTGGATTTGAATGTGATATCAAGTTAGCTGTAAATTCCACCCAGGTATCCATTTGATTGCTTGTGGTCATAATGCTATCCTCCAGAAATCTTTTGCTAAGCAAGACCGGCCAGTTAATGAGTTATCAGTCTACCTCAAGCGCCTTAGATTAGGTGTTTTTTAATAGGCCAACATCCACTGGGGCACAGATGTGCACTGGTGGACTTATACCTATGTAAGCAGCTGGCAAGAATGGTCATGTAATGTGGTATATTTAATTGAATGTTGCCTTAAATATGGAATTAATGAAAGGGATAAAACTGTATAATCAATGATTGACCGTAACTTTACACCATGATACTTGTATTTAGGTGGAGTGCAGTCATGCGAACTTCCATTTAAACATCTCATTCCAAGATTTTCCAAGGCTGTCACTAGCCTTTATCCTTTAACATCACAATGTTTTGATGAGGGGCAAAACTGTGATTGCACGTACCAGAATAAATTCTTTACTAGTAGTTTTTCATCTTCATCTGGAGTGAAGATTAAATTGGCATTAAAGTCCCCTGTCAAAATTATCTCCCATGATTTGTAAAGATTAATTCTGGAAAATAGCATAGCATAGAATGCTTGTTTTTTTTCCGGATTGGGATGGGTATAAACATTAAACAGCAGAACTGGGTTAATAGTGTGCTTTCTGCACTTGCTAAACTTAATCATCTGTAGGCCAGGGTCCGGAGAGAAGAGCTGTTCAGAGATGATATTTAAAGATAACAACACATAAACTGCAAGCACACCTTTTAGTCTCCCATAACTCTGTAATTGTATGGTCTTTACAAGATAAAGTATATAACCTTCTTGTGGCAGAGTTTCAATTGACCAAGTCTCTTGCACTGCAGAAATTTCATATTTCTCCCAATTCCGTGGAAGGAATACATCTTGGAGTAGAGTTTTTGCCCCTGCGATGTTCCATGAGAGGATATGTAAGACCCAAGGCTCCCTTGTCTGTTGGTGGGAGATTCACTCTTTTCTTGGGGCGTGTAAAGTGGATGATAACCAATTCCACTGATCCAGGCTCAAATTAATAGCCTGTTTTGTTAACACCGCACTAGTACAGGGTGTATTTCCTCGAGCACTCTGCAGAACTGAGTGCACGGGGCGATTTCCGATTTCCAAGGCAGCTTTTACCCCAGTTATCCACAACAAAGGTAGAGGATAGTGAGACATTGTATATTTCATTAATGTTAGGCTCTGTGTTTCAACAGTTGTTCAAAATTCAATATTGAGAGTGCTATGTCTCTAGTTCTCCATGTAGTAAGGGTTTGCTCTGGTTGGTTATGATATTCATTGGAAATAAATTTGACTGGTAGCAGGTCTGATTATTTGAGGTGCTTCAAACTGGGGATTTCTTCAAGTAGCCTTGTAATATTTTCTCTATTGAGGGTATCCTTTAGGCCTTGTGAATCATATTCTGGTTTTAGAAGAAGTTGCAGTTTTATTTTCTCCTTCGGTGGGTAAGAGCTCTTACTTCGAGAATGCTTTTGTTGATTTTCTAGTCAGACTCTTTGCTGATTCAATTTTTGATCTACTCATCCTATGTGTGTTTAAGTTCACCACTATTCTTTCAACTTTCATATTACCATTTGAGTGGCCAACCCGCTAACTACACAGTGGTAGCAAAAAATATGTTTTGGCCCCAAGGGGGAAGTGTAGCCCTTGACTACCACTGCAATAATTCTAATAAATCTAGAAACCTTTTGAGCGAAAAAGGTTACTCTGTTACATACACCTTTTATTCAGTTAAGTCAAGAATCAATATATTTAGGTGCTCCTAAAGTGACGGTGCAGTGAGAGTGATTAGCGTGATAGAAAAAGTGCCACATTGTTACATACAATATATACAAAGATGTGGTTAAAAAGTCAGTGATCTTCAAAAAGACCACTTCAATCCAGGTGTCCAGAAGTCGCTATTCATCTCAAACAATAATCCACAGTAAGGTGTGTCGAAGTTTTGACCCCACATACAAGAACCAATCATTAAAGGGTCATCATTAGGACAAATAGTCTTTTCTAGGTAGCACCTAAAATGAACCGAAAAACTTATATCAGCCTTCTCCATTGTTAATTGTATGATAGCAAAAACATTTTAATAAAGATTAACAATTTTCAAACAATTAACTAGTTACCCATCAGAACACAAGGTGTTAAGAATTTTAATGTGACTTTCTTTCGAATGCTTCTTATTCCCAGTCAACAATATGAATATCTCCTATTCAAAAGAAACAAAAGCCCTTGTGTGTCTGTGGGGGTCAGACCCTTATTCTTTTCATAGTCACAGGGGAAATAAGCCAATTCTAGAAATCCAGACTTTTCCATAAGAACTCACCATAAGCCAATCATCGTGTCTGCTGATACTTCAATGACAAACGAATGTCCCTCTCTAATGTGAGATTTATTACTTCTCGCATTTTTTAGAATTTGCTTCTCTGATTTCGACTTACTCTTTCAGCGAATCTACAAATAGAGGTCAGACAACCTTCTTTGAGTATACGGGCTAAACTGTAGTCCATCCAGAACAACACACCCAACTACTTGCTATTTATATCAATGATCAAGTCTAAAAAATGATGTCCCACAACCTAGTTACCATCATTAAAATTAGGGACCTTCTGCATTAAAAACCGTCTGATATGTAAATGCGGGCATGCTTATAGAAACTTGCTTAATATGGCGGGGTGGAGGACGCCAACCTGCCTCCCTCCCATCGTGCCTGAACAGCTAACCACAACGTCATCGATCCCAGTAAGCGACATCATTAAAGTGAAAAGTACCCATGCATCAAATAATTAAAATTGTGTCAGATTACTAAAATGAAGCCATCGAATACACAGCTATTAACAGCACCTAACACATCTAGGAAAGACGGAGGACGCCAAAGTGCATCCCTCCGACCGTGCCGAAAACAATTCATCTTAATGAAACACGGCACCCGTAATGTGCACCTCGTTTAGAACGAAGTCTAGTGGCAGACTGCCTCCGCAAATACACAACTAAAAAATCCTTCCATACCGAAGCTGACACATTTTGGCACCAGCCTGCTACCGTAAGTACACAGCCAAAAATGTTTACATAATTAAACTTACACATTTAGGCAAGTCAGAAGACGCCAGCTTGCATCTCTCTGAACATGCCAAAAGTAACTAATCCCAATGAAATTAATCTTTATGGAACACGGCACCCGTAATGTGCACCACATTTAGAGCAAGCCTGCTTCCACAGATACATTGGTACAAAATCCTTTAATACCAAAGCTTACACATCTTGGGAGGGACAGAGGACGCCAGCTTGCATCCCTCTGAACGCGCCAAAGGTAACCAATCCCAATTACATTATGGCACTCGTGATGTGTACCACCATAAAAACAAACTCTATTGCCAGGTTATATCCGTAAATAAAGTTGTAAACACAGGACTTGTTCCCGGGAGAAGGAGGACGCCAACTTGCATCTTTCCTGCCTCGCCGGAACAACCCACCTATATACATTTTAACTGACGCACGAGATGGGATGGAGCGCCCTCTGGTGTTCGTCAACAAAATAAATAGAAAAAAGTAGCAAAGTCAGAGAAAAACTTAATATCATCTAACTCGATGTATTCGTTAACAACAGTAGGTAGATCTCCCTTCTTGGTGCGATGAAACAAACCAATCTTTTTTTTTAAAGTAAACTTTTTAAATTAGAAATCACATTGTAGAACTGAGCTAATTACCAAGATTGTTTATGTGGTTCCACCTAAGAGAAAACCAACTATATATGCCCATTATATTACAGACCATGAGTAGAAAATAATTTCTGTAGCAGAACAAAGGGGCAGAACAAGGAAAGAGGGAAGAGAAGAAAGGGAAAAAGGGATATACAATAGAATACAATCAAATAATCACCCCACTCATAAATGTCATATTCGGGGGACAATTCTTCCCCGGTTTGGCCTCTGAATGTTAAGTAGTCCTTGGTCTGCACAGTTCACAACTTTACCAGGCCATCGAAAATTCATCCACTCAAAACGTCGTAGCCTGTCTCCAATCCTCTAGCGTGTTGAGACCTTTTGTTATTGTTTCGAATTTCTCCATGCAATAACTTCACATTTGGAAAGAAGACCGTTCTAGTCCCCTCCACCAGGTCCCAACATCACTTTTTCTATGACTTGTCACTTTATGTCCTCGCTGTTGCGTTGTTGTTGCTGATACTGTTCCACAAGGGGTGCTCCCGTGGTTTTGCATTTAATTCTACTCCTGTGTTGCAGGATTCTGCACTTTACCTTTTGGGTTGTCTTTCCGATAACATCAAGTTGCACGAACACCAAATCACAGAAATAACGTCTTGTGTATTACAGTTGCTGAAAGTCAAATTGAACACATTGTTGTCAAAACGAAACTCATTTGTATTAAAACTCAGTTTACAAGCTAGACATTGCCCACATTTGTGATGTCCCACCACAACGGGAAGACCCCATAGTGTGTTAGTGGAAGTTTTCGGTAGTTGTGGTAAAGCTGCCCTTACCAATGCATTCTCTCTTAAAGGAGAAAAGGAGCAGCTCTTTTTCAGTAAGAAATTCCTAGACCAATTCCCATTGTCTTTTAATTATCTTCTTAATAGCATTGCTAGCTGGACCAAATGTGGTGGCACAAGTTAATCTAGTCAAACTATCCTCTCTTTGGTTAGGCTCCAAAAGCCATTCTCTGTGGTTGTACCACGCTCTCTTCCTTGCTCGTTTGACCAATCTTTTCAGATAGCCTCTCTCAACCAGTCTACTAATCAATTTAATCAGCCTTCTTTGTGCAGTTGGGGCTGCTAGTGATTTACTTACCTGATTTTCTATTATAACATCCTAAGCAGAGGCTACACTTGCCGATGGAATGGAATGGGGCATTCTGGCGCCAATAGATTTGTTTGACCATGTGTAAGCCCCCTAACATTATTAGCCGTTTGTGTGGAAAGGCCATGTGCAAGAATAAATTCTATTTGCAGATTTGATCCTTTTCCACGTTTAGCCCTGCCTCATCCAGTTATTGCAGTTTTTTGTCAGATACACTCCACTGTTTTGTTTGGTAACTGTATTCCACAGCTGATATAGTCCATAATTGGATTATTTTGCCCTCTCTTGGCCGTGTTAACAGTCATATTTTTAGTCGCTAAGGACATATTTAATGATCCTGGGACTGAAAGATCCTCATCCATTGCTTTGCCCGTATGAGCATCAGTTGACATTTTTATATTAGCTACATCACTTCTGTCCTGTTTTAGTGCAAATATCAGATATATTCTGGTAGACTCTTCTTTTCAAGTGATCTGGTATTTACTCCTAGCTTTCCTGGCACATTTTCTCTGTCTCTGTGATTAGTTATGAACTGTGGGCTTGTTCGGGTTTTCACCACTTGACAGTTACTGCAGCAAAGGTTGCAATGCATTTTCTATCTGCTCTTGCTTCATAGAGTTTTTTATGGCATCACCAAGAGGCATATGTACCCCAGAGGTTTGCTGAGGTTCAACTGTCATCTTTTTTGTCTGCTTACTTGGTTGCTGTATTTGGGCATTATAAGTGACATTGTAAGCCGGAGATGATTTCTTAAATTCTATAATACTTGTCAAGATGGCAGGTGGGATGCTTAGGTGAATTTCTTGAACCCTAACTATTAAGTCTGTTAACTGTTCGAACTTAGCATGAATACCAGAGATGTGGGAAGCCATCAGATTCCTAAGATCTATCTGAATATCCAACGTATCTGACTTCAGTTTGGGGGCCTCAGTTGAGGCCTGTAAAGTGTTTAACAATGATTCATAAAGACCCGAGGTATTCTGATTTCAGTGAGGCTGGTTCTTTGCTGCACTTTGAAGTATTCTTGTTACTCCCCTTGTATTTGTTTTGATGCAGTACGGGGGGTCACTACCTATGTCTCCCAGAAGCTTCTCAGGAAATATGTCGAAGTCTTTGCTATGAGTTTTTGTGTTTCTGGAAGATCTTCTTGTTTAGGATGTAATGATGTAGTTGTTACAATAGTCGCAAGTTGCTCCTGTCCTTCGGTGGTGTCAGCCAAATTGATCGTTTTAACTTCCACGGCCTCAACTTGGTCATTGTTATTTGATATTGAAATCAAGCGTAGCCTATATGATCAATGGTAGAACGATAAACTACCTGGGGTCTTTCCTGATGTGGGCTGGGTTGAGCTGAATCGAATGTCGAATGAGATTGATTTGGAGTGTGAACCTGAGCTTCTATTGTGATACACTTTGAAGCTGGCACATAAAAGTAATCATTTGTTTGGGTAAAATTACGTTTACTTCCATTGCTGGGTCTTGACTGCATCATTGAGCTAACTTCCTTATTGGTTCAGTTTGTTTAGGAGTTAGTGGAGTTAGAAGGCCTGTGAGATTTTCTGACATTGAGTAGGTCGCTGCTGCCAGGTCCTTAAAGAAGGTGAATTTGTGATTCAGGTCTGCTTTTCTAAAAAAGTTTTGTATTGGTGATATCAATGGACTGCCCTGGCCTGCACTTGATTTGGTTATATCGACTGACTTTGAGCTTCTAGTATTTCTATTTTGATTCTAATATTTCTGGACAAGCTGTTGCCTGATTTTAATGATCTAATTTTTCCAATCAGGATTTTATTTACACACAGGCACTTCAGACCTACTAACACCCCTCCTCTTGTCTGTCTATCTCAGTGGCGGAACTGTCTTTGAGGCCCACCTGTGCTCTGGATGATGAACCTGACTGCTGTTTTAAGTTTCTTGGAGTGTTGCAGAAGTGCTGTGAAAGGCAGGGGGAGCATGCACCAACCTCACAAACCTCACCCTTCCTAGTGTGGCCATCTCTATGTGGCTGGGCTCAACCCAATGTGGTGTCACTTAACAACAACCCTACACATCCCCACTTGTCTATGTATCTCCATGGAGAAACTGTCTTTGGGGCCCACCTGTGCTATGGATGATGGATCCGACTGCTGTTTTAAGTTTCTTGGAGAGTTGCAGAAATGCTGTGATAGGTGGAGAGAACATGCACCAGCCTCACAAACTGCACCCCAACCTAGAAGGGCAGTCTGTGTGTGGCCAGGCTACATCCAATGTGGTGTCACTAATCAACCACCGTATGCATCACCAGTTGCCTCAGGTTTTAGTTCCTAAGCCTCCAAGGTAAGCCCCCAAGTTGAACCAGTCACTAGTTTGAGCAAAACAACAGTTCTGAAGGGTTAATGCGCTGTGTGCTGTGAACAGGACACTATTCCCACAGCACATTACCCACCCTTCTGGGGGCCCTAAATTGTCCATCGGGACATACTTCAGTGATACAAACCATTCAGTGTAAAAGGTCATTTATTTAGGACAGGATTGTAACAATAATGCATAACCTTAACTTTTCAACGAAAACCCAACTTTAATAAACCCATCCTTTAACATTTCCTCACTCATCCTTTTACTCAAACCCCACGTCTTTCGCTTACATTCCCCTACACACTCCCCTTTCCCTTTCATGCCCTACTTGCTTCGTGCATCCCCCACACTCCGATCCTTCACCTGCTTGTTTTTTCCACTGGAAGGGTGGCCAAGCCCACATCTGACTCCCCACCCTCCCCCATCTACTGCTTCACGCACCACCTCAAACCTGCCCTAACCGACGTTCTCAGCCCTCACCCTACACTCCTTTATTAAGTCAATACCGCCCTACTCTCCCCCATAACTCCTTTGCCTATTGCCGGTGGGTGGGTGGCCAAATTCCGAACCACATGTTGAGCGGCACGGAAAGAGGCCAGTCGTCCCCCCACACCTATTTAACCCTCTCCCCTAGTCCCACCCCCACCTACCCACCTCCAATCCCATCCTTACCTCATCACTTCCTAGTCTCCTGAATGCACCCGTGGAGAGACTAGAGCGAGTCTCTCTCTCCGCGGGCCCCTCCATCGGGACATACTTCAGTGACACAAACCATTCAGTGTAAAAGGTCATTTATTTAGGCTAGGATTGTAACAATAATGCATAACCTCACCTTTTCAATGAAAACCCAACTCTAATAAACCCACCGTTTAACATTTCCTCGCTCATCCTTTTACTCAAACCCAGCATCTTTCGATTCCATTCCCCTACACACTCCCCTTTCCCTTTCATGCCCTACTTGCTTCGTGCATCCCCCACACTCTGATCCTTCACCTGCTTGTTTTTTTCCCCTGGAAGGGTGGCCAAGCCTGCATCTTACTCTCCACCCTCCCCCATCTACTGCCAACCAGCACAAACCCACTTGGTGTTTTGCTGCCCCACCAAAGAAAGACACTACTGCATCCTGCCTGCCTTATTCCTGTTCTCTGAGCCACATCTGCTCGCCCCATAAATCCCTGACTAATAACCTAAGATCTGTCTGGTAATATGCATTCCCCAATTTAGACAGGTGCACCCCATCTGTCCAGAAAAGTGCCTCATCCTGCTCTGTAATCTCCTTGTGCTTTACATTTTTTATATCATGAGCCCAACAGAAAACCCTCATAGCTCAGTTAAGCTTCTTGCAATCCCGCTCCTTGGCTCCATGCTTAATGGCCCCTCTCCATGTTTGTTGAGGCACAAATTCAGTCCAAACCAAGCAGGTAGGTACCATGTAACCTCTGCTTGAGCAGCTCCAAGTCTCTCTGCATGTGTTGCAGGGGTGTAAGCCCTGACAGTTTCACAAGATCATTCTCACCCAGATGAATCAGCAGCAAATCAGGACAACCCCAGTTCGGCAAGCAGATTTCCCCACCTCATGCCGCTTTTGCCTCAGCAAAAAACTTCATGTTGGCTACTAGGAAGTCCCAACGGCCGTCCATAAATCTGCTTCTTCGCAAACTTTGCTGCCCAATGGATAAAGGAATGGCCGACCAGCCCTGTGACCATCTTGTCCTTCCGTGGACTGGACACACATCCTGCAAAGAAAAAGAACTGTAATAATGATTTTAAAAAACTGTCCCCATACCCCAACAAATGGAGCAATTATAAAAACCAGACAAGCCTCCCTAAGGCCTCACATAAAGCTCGCAGCATCTAGACTTCCATCATCCTATAGGCCTGATCTTTGGTCAGTCCCAACCCAAATGAGCCGCAGCAGTAGCTGCCCCAATCCGAAATGAATGTGTGCCAAAACCGCTCTCCTGGCGACACGTCTGCCTTAAAGCCATCCTTAAAACTTGCAGAAACTGGAAGCTTGCAAGCTTAGCACCAGACCTATGTACAAAAACTCCATTCTTTCCTGCATCACCCCGCACGCTTCGGAAACTCAGCCATTCCAACACCAGACAAGCCCCTTCATTACCACCTTTCTCCAACCACACCCATTTGCCTTTCCCTAACTGATCAGTCTTAGATCGCCTAAGCCAAATTCCCAAGCGTTCCCCATGCAGACAAACCTCCCTGACTTGCACACCTACCCCTCTCCCTACCCCCTACAGCTCTGACACTCGAAAAGCACCAAAGAACATCCACACCATGCATAAACGGAAAAGCGCCAACTCATACTCATCTGTACAACATACCGACCAAACGTGCAATAGTTCCAGGAACAAATCGAAAGTGACGGGCTCTCTTGCCGCCCTACCTGAAACCGATCTAACCCTACCCCAGCCTTTCAGCATCTTCCCCAACAAATCATCCCTAGCTGGATCAGAACCAAAAAACAACTTGCCATAAAAAGAAACCCCTGCCAATTAACCACCAATGGTAGCAGGCGACAAACCTTTCTGGATCATGAAAAGCACAAAATGCAACGCGTGCAACTCAAGCTCTTTATCCTTTTGCAACCAAAAATTGCCCGGAAACAACTTGAAGGATTGGAAATCCAACCATGCCAGCCAGTAACTCCGCCGAGTGGATTCCGCTAAGGACATTCCACCAGCCCAGTGATCATCACGCCCCCACTCCCAAATGTCTGCCGGGTCCGTAGTCTTGTTCTGTTCTGCTCCTGGTGCCAGGCTGCGAAAACGTTGCCTCTGTGAACGAGACAGGGAATCTGCAATCTCGTTGTATATCCCAGGTATGTGAGCAGCTTTGAAAATAACATTTAATGACAAACAGCGAAGCATGAACTGGCGCAACAAGAGCAACACCCTGAGGTCCCTTGCTCTCTGCCTGTTGACTAAATCAACAACTGTCATGTTGTCAACCCGAAAAACCACCATCCTGTTAGCGAGCTCATGTCCCCAAACGGCCATGGCCACCAGGAGTGGAAAAAAGTTTAGGAAAGCAATGCTACTCCCTTGTTGCAACCATTGTCTGGGCCATGTTTCTGCTCACCACCTTCCGTCCCAAAAAAGCCCAAAACATGTGGCCCCTGCTGTACCTGAAAAAATCTGTACCTGCCAAACTGTATCTTCTTCACAGAAAAACATGGAGACACCATTAAAATGCATCAAAAATGTTTCCCACACCCTGACATCCTCTCTCAAACTTACCGACACACGTATCCTGTGGTGCGGCAGTACTGCTCCAGACATGGCTAAACCTAAATGCCTACAGAACGTTCCCCCCACCCCAAACCACCCTGCAAGCGAAATTGTGGTAACCCAAAAGCTTCTGTACCGTGCGCAGATCAATCTTGCGCGATGCCTGCACGTTACCCAAAAATTCCAGCATTTCTTCTACCTTAGGTGCTGGTAATCTGGCAACCAAAGCGTTTGCATCCAATTCAATACCCAAAAAAGTCAGCACTGACTGTGGTCAATCTGTTTTCTCGGGGACAAAGGCACTCCCACCTGTTGCGACAGCTCTTGAAAAGCAAACAGAGCCCTCCCACAAGCCCCGGAACTGGCAGTTCCTACAAAAAGAAAATCATCCAAATAGTGAGTCACCGCACAATGCCCACTCAATTTTACAAAAACCCATTGTAGAAAAGTACTGAAAGCTTCAAAAAGTGCGCGAGAAATGGTGCAACCCACTGGGAGAACTCTGTCAACATAAATTGCCCCATCAAACTGCATCCCCAACAACTCAAAATCATCCAGGTGTACGGGCAGCAGCCTGAAGGCTGATTGTATGTCACATTTTGCCACCTCCGCTCCCTTGCCACACCCCCTGACCAACTTGATGGCATCGTCCACAGATGCGTACACTACTTTAGTATCCTCTGGTGGGATAAAATCATTAACAGAGGCACTCTCCGGCCATGATAAGTGATGAATCAGGCGTAATTCACTTGGTGCCTTTTTCGGCACTACTCCCAAAGGCGAGATCATAAGGTCCTTACTTGGCCATTCATAGAAAGGCCCTGCGATTCTGCCCAAAGACACTTCCTTATCCACCTTGTCCTTCACCACTTGCGGCATCTCTCTGGCAGACCGCAAATTGTCCGCCTACCGCCTCACCCGTGGACCCTGGTAACTGACCCGAAAACCCTCACGAAAACCCAAGTTTAACTTCCAGGCCGTGGCCTGATCTGGGTAGCTATGTAGCCAGGGCAAAAGAGCCTCCAGCCTAATTGGCGTAGGAGCCCTTTGGCGCAGGAGCGCCCTGCATACCTCTTCCCTTGGACGCTCTCCATTGCTCAGCCGGGCTGGAGAGTGAAAAACATTGTGTAACCGGGTGTCGGCCCCCACACTTGGAGCAATCATGCTTAAACTTGCAGGGCTGTCTGGAACAGAAACCTTTATTAAAGTTCCAACAAGCTCCTGTTGTGGGTACCGGGGTTCGTTGACCCACACCTGCCCCTCCTTGGGCGGGACGGGCCTGAAGAGGCTTGTAAACCACTGGCAGACCGCTTGCGGTGTGCGTAGACGCTGTGGACTCTGACAATGCCATCCACTGCATCCACAATTCCGGATCGTCATCTCCCCAAGGCTTGTCAGGAGTGACACTCACCCTTGCCCCGAACTCCTCATCATAACTCAGCCAGGCAAAACCCCCGAAGTGCATCTGGGCTTTCCTTATAATATCCATGTACTTAAAAAGCGCTATGGCCCAGTCTGGGAATTTCTCACAGTATATGCTTGCAAAAATCAAAAATGCCGAAGTCCAGTTGTCCATTGTAATTGGAACTCTCGGTCTACGAGCTAACTCCCACTGCTCTTCCTTGGAGCCCTCCTTTGCTTGTATGTCCCTATGTAGGAGTTTTAAAATGTCCACATACTCATGCTTCCATATCCTAGCCTTACTTTTATCTGCTACATACGAACCCAAAGGCATAGCCAGACCCATGTATGGAAGCCGCTTCTTGTGCCCTCCCTCATCCTTGTCCTCAGACCCTGTAACCTCCCCAATTGTCTTGCTACCAGAATCACTCCCAGCGGTGGTGTCTGCGTCCTTATCCTTTGCACTGTCCCCACCTTGCAGGACCCCTTCCGCAGGTGTGTCATGAACCGAAAAATCGCCTTCCCCAATAGACTAACGTGTACTGGCTGCACTGAAACCAGAAACGTCCCCCCAAACCGACCACCATTGCCCCTTACCTCTACCTTGTGTCCCCAAAGGCCATGAAACCTTGGTGACCCGCGACCACATGCTAGACCTTGCCGCACCTCTTGTGGTTTGCCACCAGACACGCAATCCTGTAAAATAGAAGCAGAAGAAGTGGTTGCGCCGCTCCTGCGCCCTCTCCCCCTCCCTTTCCCGCTGCTTACCTCTGCCTCCCGAATCTCCCCGTCCTCCCACTCATCCATTTCCTCATCATAAACGAGTTCCACCACATCCTCCTCATCCATCTCCCACCTGCTGTCAACACCACCACTCATCAGCATAGTAGTCGACGAATCTTCCTCCAGACCCTAATGGCGCACGTCATCTCTGCGTTGACCCCGATCTTGCGGTGTACAGAAGGCCGCCGAAGACCCCTCTAGTGCTTCAGACCAACGTGCAGAGGCCCTGTTGCGCCCTGTTGGCATCACCTTCTTCCTGCCACTCTCAAACACTGACATTGTCCGTCCGCGCCCCTCGTGGCCATGTGCGCCACTGGTGCTCATCGCGCCGCCCAACTCTCCGGCCGCACAAACCTCCTGACCTCTCCCCACCTCTACCTGAGGTACCCAAACCCAACTACCCAGACCTATTGCCTGAGGCGGCGTGCCATATACTCCGAACCATCAGCTGCCCTCTTTAGTTGCCTGCCTCTTGCCCCTACCCCATCCCTGTCCTTGCACAGCTGTGCCCACCTCACTTCAGTCTCCGCCACTATACGGTGCTGCTCCTGTATTCTGGCCTCCAGGTCCCATGCCTCACCCAGGTCCTACCTGCCTGGGCCCCACCAATTCTGACCCAACTGGCACAGCTCCGGCCCCTCCCCCAGCCTTCATTGCCTGCCCAGTACCTGCCTTGGCCTTGACTGGGCCACCCCCCATCTTAGCAGAACTCTTGCCCTTCTTCTTCAGTATTGGCCCAGCAATTCCTTCTGTGGTACAGCCATCTTTAGGCAGAGAAAGATCTAAAGGGGCCAATTCCATACTGGGCCCAGACAGCTCCTGAGCTCCTTGTTCCACTAGTGCAGGCCCAGCCGAAACCAACTGTACCTGGTTATCCCCAGGGTCACCCTCAGTCTGTTCCCCCACCCCTCCTCCTCAACTGTCTCTCCCTCCTCCTGCCCTGCTTCCCCTTTCTCCAGATTGCATAAGGGGGTGGACGCACCTCGTGCCCGCCCGCCATTTTTTGGGGTTTCTTAGCCCTTTCTGGAGACACACACGCGGCTACAACTGCTGCCACCCAGCCCAGCCCAGCGTGCCATGCCGACCCAGGCTTGGTCAAGCACACCAGGCCTGAGTAAATCGGCATGGCCGGCTTCGCCTAATAGGTGAAGCGCAGCCCTCACTGCCTCAGCGTTGTGGCTTGTTGCTATGGCGCTGACACAGAAATGCACTTAGCAAGCTCAGTAGGCTCTTGGCAAAGCCAAAGCTGATGCCGTCAGCAGTTAGAATAAACAAAAACTTGCCTCTGCACGAACTGAACAAACGTATGCCCCAGGGACTGACCAAATTCTGAACCGCGCGACGAGCGGCGCAGAAAGAGGCTGGTCCCTTCCCCCCACACCCCTTTTATCCCCCCTCCTCTAGTCCGAACCCCACCTACCCACCTCCAATCCCATCCTTACCTCGTCACTTCCTAGTCTCTCGAATGCACCCGCGAAGAGACGAGAGCGAGTCTCTCTCTCTGCGGGCCCCTCCATTGATCCCTTGGGTCTTGGTGGATAATGGGTAGCGGTAGCCCCCTCTGCGCAACACAGACAGGCCACTCCCTTGTATCTTACACTCCCAGGAGTGGGAGCGGTGTATGTGGAGATGGCTTTAGCAGAGCGAAACCAAGAGAGAATGTGGGTGGGAGGGCTGAGAGGGGGGCGTGCAAGGATAACAGAAACGGAGCGGGAGAAGAAAACGTCAAGGTTTGAAAGTTGTGGTGCCTCTCCGCAGTGCCCCTAGGTCCGCAGGTCCCATATCCCATATCTCGGGCGGGCTCCGGGCCGAGACTCAGGCATAGCCTGGGACCTCAAGGTGCTCCTTACTCCTAACCTGCTTGTGGTCAGTGCAGTGCTTAATTTGTAAATAAAAAAGTGCCGATGCCCAAAGCTCTCCTCTGAAACATGCGGCTGCTGCAATTAAATGTGCGAACATGGAATACTGAGGCGGCGTAAGACTAACGCCATCTCGGGCCTCTTCAATCCATTTACAGCCACTTTGTGCCCCTCCAGCTCACTCTTGCAGCTTTCTGCTTTCTCCCTTTGTTACGCTTTTTCCTTTTTTTCTTCCTTCGTCTTTCCCACATGTCCTTTGCTCGCAGCAAATGCTTGAGGAAGAAAAATAAGTGCTGGTGCCCGCACCAGAAACAACAAGCGCAAATAAAGCACGGGTCGGTGGGACCTCGGATGGGCTCCAACCACCGGACGGCAATCGGGCAATAACCGGCTCTGAGCTCCAGAACCTCTCCTTGCCATGCCTCTCTCTCGCGCGCTCTGATGCTCTCACATCACATTCCGAACAATCAAGGATCCGATCTGGCCACCAATATCTTTGCTGCAACAGAGCTCCCAACCTCTTCAGCTTCCGCTGTCCTGATTTCCACAGTCTCCAACTGCCGCACCATATACCTGAATGTGTGCCTGCACTGACCTGAACTCAGACAACATGTAACGCTGGTTCAAGGAGGCAGATGATTTTGCATTGGCAAACCTGGACAGTGTGAGTGGATCATACTCTCCATCCACAATGTGATGCAAATCAGGGTGATGTGCAAGACTTAATAGCTCTATATCAGCTGTTCAGGCAGCATATGTTACAGACCAAGAGTACAGCAGAGCACTTTGTTTCACATATTGCGTTACTACAGACAATCAACAGACAGATTGTAATTAGTCAGTTACTCAGTTCTTGATCTTGGGTCACTTCTGGGGATTTGTGGCAGAGACATATATAAGACCCTTCACGCACACAGCCTTTACCTGGCAATGGGTAGTTGTGGCTCTTCTTAGCAGTCGCCCTTGTTATTCGTCCCTCATGTTTGTTGCTTTACTCCTTCTCAGTTTCCCTCGCTTATTCCCATTCCGCTTCCATTATTTCTTGTTGCTGTGTTTGTGTCCCTCCTTGCTTCGGACTTGGGAGTTTTCAGTGGCTTCCTGGGGCCATCGTGTGTATTCCAGGTCGGCTTTGCTTTCCTGTTGTCTTCTGTCCTCTATACGACCGATTTAGCAAGCTTCCCTCTGCCTCATCGATACAGAGTTGTGCCAGCCCTCGACTGAGACGATTCCTCTGGGAATCCATTGTGATGTGAAATAGTCAGTGTCCTGTGCACATACATTGGCCCTATCAACATGGTTGACATGTTTATATTGAGTTAGGCTTTAATCAATCAACCAGGGATTAATTTTTAATATTTAAGTTTACCAAATACTTTGGAGTAAAAAGTGTTTTTTTCCTACAAAATCAAAATAATTTTGCCAGTATTATTCGAATGTCTATAAATACAGTGTGTGGCTGTCTGGGGAGGTTATGGCCATTAGAGTGCCAAGATTTTGGTCACACCCAGTTGATTGCTGGGACTCCAAAATAAGAAAATATATCTGCAAGATCTGCAGAGCGGAGAATACAGAAAGGTGTCCCCGGACCCCTCTCTCAGAATATACCAAAAGAAGAGCTGATATAGGATGGACAGTCAGTCCTGTCAGAAACTTGGCAGGTCTTTGTGAGTTTCCCTCGGCCTCCCCCCAGGTCAGCATACACGGGACATATAGAATCCTATAAGTACTTATCATACACCAACCTTATGCAAAATATATGTAGTGAAATGGTAGCAAATATCATGATTGTATTGGTGACAGTGAACATAAAGTCTGCAGCATGACAATAAACATTATAATTGTTTGTATGTATCCCCTATACATCCTAGCCCCTCAGTGCTAGTAGCTGGGCCTATGGCATAATGAAACGCGCTATACAGGACTCGCATCCCCTGCACCGAGGCTGACCGCAGCCCGAACTGACACAGTCCACCGATTATGCTGGGCTACCTCTGGATATGGTGTCAGATACTCGTGAAAAAGCAGATCTCTAGCTGGCTCTGTCCTTTCTGCCCATTACAGAGCAATTGTGCCCTTGTGTGGTGGGTCTCACATGTGTATCAGAAGGTGTCTTGCTCTTGCTCTTGCAAGTTGTGTCAGAGTAGCATGCTGATTTGTAATGGAAGTGCAGTCACTCACAGAGCTCATTGGCATATCACACTTATTTCATAATCCCTACAGTGAGGAGGCAAATGTCATATATTACTAGTAAATACCGATAAGATACTACCTGATCCCCATGAGCAAATCTGATCAAATGAAGATAGCCTTCAGCTGCTCCGAGGTGTCTAAGTTTTCCAAACGATGCCACGGGGATTATTGTGAGCACCAGCCACCTTCTAGGGAATCAGTGATAACTGTTAATCCTTTGGAGGTAAAGGTACACTTGGGTGACATTGCTGTACTTCCGACACAATGGGAAGCACGCGAGAAGTCTCCCGAAGGTCTTGTAGGTGCCCCTTGATAAGTGCCAATTTAGCCAGTCCAGAATGAGAAATGCAGATCACATACAGCCTCAGAAAATAAGATTGAGAGGAATCCTGGTAAAAAAGTTGGATCTAAGAATCTGGCTTTTTCACAGTTTAATGAATGAACTGCAAGGTGCTGTGCTGTTTTATGCCAGGGTGTAACAAAAACAGTTTGACCATTTACTGAATTAACCTAAGGTTAACGCAAACAAAGAATCTGAGAACTAAGGAAAGCCCTAGTATTCCTTCTGGACAGTCATACCACAAAGATAGAGAGCCTTTCAGACCCAGGTGCTCCAGCGCTCATGTTTTCTGATCAAGACAAACCATAGTTACTAAATGTAGATGAAAGTTATAACAGGATTGGAGCTGCAGCAGGGAGAAGGCACAGGGGCCACTGCAGGGGAATATGCAAGCCACGTCTGCTAAGGGTTTGAGAGGAATTGAGCATTCTCTAGAATTGGACTGCTGTTGAGAAGGAGAAATTTCATAATTATTTTTATGTACCCAAACTTTAAGAGCGAACCGACAACAATGAATTGAGCCTTGTTTTGAATTGGACTGATATGGAGACAGAAAAACTTCATAATTATTTTTATGTACCCAAACTGACAGCAATCCTCTTACCAAGGTGAAGTTGACAGGCAGCTGGACGCTGCTTTGGCCAATTATGGTTAACAGTTCCAGTGCCAGCCCTTGACGCTGAACATTACAATTGATCCCCTGCCATGTCACTCACATAATTTGATAAAGATTTAGTGGCATTGTCCCCAAAGTAGTGACATCACTTTTTAAGGTTGTGACTACCTAGTCTAAACACACAGTGGAAAGTTATTCTGAGGCTGATGTCCTGTGACATCCTACCATGTGTCCAATTTGGAGGTGACATTGCTGTCATGTTTACACCTAGCAGACATTTAACCTGCCCCCAGCCCCCGATGGATCCTAGCATCTTGACATCTGACAGAAGCCAGCTGCGTACACCTGGAGAAACACATTATTTTCTGAACCTGGGACCAAGTGACAGTCAGCAAGAATAGATTGTGTATCTGGAATTTGACTACAAAGTAAACCCAGGGCCTGATTTAGAAGTCGGCGGAGGGAATACTCAGTCTCCAACGTGACAGATATGCCGTACTACAATCCCCATAGGATAGAATGGGATAGTAATATGGGGACGGAATACCTGTCGCATTTGTGACGGAGTATTTCCCTCCACTGACTTGTAAATCAAGCCCCTAGTTTGAAGACACTTTTACTAGTCCTGTTATGCCAAAAATGATAACGTAAGATCTGCAGCCACTTTATTAACAGGAAATGTCAACCCGAGGGATCTACAGAGATTAAGCATCTACAGAGCATTGCGCATATAGATCTGGTCGGCAGAGATTTTCTGTCTTTGGCACAAGACTTTAAAGGAACAAAGAATATTCTACCACCCATCACTTACTCCAGTTTGTACAGGCTTTCTTGTATAAAGATCAGAAAGCATCTAAAGTGGCTACAGTTCTCTGAACGAAATTCTGAGAATTACAGCTCAGCTGCCCTGAAAGATGGCATTCTGACTGAAGTTGAGATGTTGATAGTTGCCTATTCGGAGCTATAGTGAACTTCAGAATGGTGACAATATTGGAATAGCACTTGCAGGGAGAAAAGCAGCCTGAGGCTTTGAAGCAAACTGTTCTCAAATTGGTTGGTGTCAGAAGTCTCATTAAACGATTTAGTTGAGTCATGCCTATAAGGTGAGCTGAAATGAAGTTGCAGGCCTTGCTCCAGACTACTTCATTAGAGTGTCATGCCATCTAATATAGGATTAAGTTAAAAGTAACGGCGCTGTCCTAGAGATCCACCTGAAATGCAATAAAGACATTAAGAAGCAACTTGAGAGAGCATTTCATCTATTTTTTGAAGGGGCTACTGAACATGCTATGCATACTATGTTTCAGTTTTACAAGAGGGAGAGCAAACAGCAACTTCTTCATGGAGACTATGTTCTGAAACAAAGTTTCAGCCATGAGGGATAAAGCGAAATGGTGATCATTAGGATTCAACCCCTTCTTTTGTGGTGTAGATGTTTCTTGGCATTCTGGTGTGCAAGTTCCACTGAGAAGGTATCCCTCCCCACGACAGTCATAGTTCTACACAAAAATCTTCTGCTGATTGGAAACCTGTACAGTTTCACAGCACAGAGGTATAATACTCTGCAATCCATCTGCCTACCCAAAGCCATGGAAGGGATTTCTGTCTGAGGCATCTGAAGTGAACGCCAATCCCTTCAACACATTGAGTCCAAATTGGAATGATTGTAGTTGGGAATATCGAATTCCAAGTATCAATGGGACAGAATCAGGGCCCACCTTGGAACTCAAGGCAGCCCTGGGAAATGTTGTCAAACCATCCCCCATACGGTACATAGCGAGCAAGCATGACCACTACAAAGAGGCATGGGGGGTTCACCCCCCTCAAGAAAATTTGGAAACAAATGGCATAAACGGTGCTTTCAATAACACAGTTTTCATTATATATTCAATTGTATTCGTTTTTAAAGCACAGTAAATGATGACCTTACAGAGCACCACAAAACAGCAATCTTTATTTCTTTATTTCTTCAATGATTCCCTCACAACCACCCTCTAACAGTGCCTCTTATATCTCCATAGCCCCTCTCTCACTTGTATTTAATTTGTTTTACAGCGCCTCTCTTACTAGCGTAGGGTGTTGGAGCACTTTACATCACACATACATACAGAGACAATGAATCATACATGTGTGAGTCAGTGTATAGGAAATGTTGTATAAGGCAAAGGACTGCAAGGTATAGGATGCACATGTCATCCATACTGGTAGGCACTTTTTAATTTTTAAGAGTGCTTTGTCTGAGGAAGCAGTAAATCAGCATTCAGAATGTAGCACAGTGAATAGGGTTGACTTTACTAATAACAATGTATTTATACCCAAACAAATCCTTTTTAGCAAAATTAGAATAATCAAAGACTGAGAAAAAAACATTACTTTCTAACCTGTACCATGCAGTTTGCCTGTAGCTCTTTGATGGCAGTTCATAGCTCAGTGTGCTAGATTATGACTGTAACTTATGAACTGCACAGTAACACAAGTACCCCTGTGACAAAAGCCGTAACCCTCTGAGCTCTGGGCATAAAACACTGTTCGGTAATCTGCATAGTACACGCTGTTTGCATCAGTCATATTAATCACCTGTGCTACCTTAGATGAGTCAAAACTGCCACTAGACAAAACCCTATCCTTCTCCAGCAGGTACATTAATCACCAGAGTTATCTTGGCACTTTTATTGGTGCCTGAAAACTGTTGGATATACAAGGAACTCTGCAGTGATTCTAAAACTGTTGCAAACCCAGACCCTTAGGGGCATATTTATACTCTGTTTGCGCCGAATGTGCGTCAACATTTTTGACGCACAATCGGCGCAAACCCTGCCCCATATTTATACTTTGACGTCCGACCCCGCGGGCGTCAAAGTTCCACCATGTGCGTCATTTTTTGGAAGGGGGAACCAGCCTTGCGTTAATTATATGCAAGGTAGGCGTTCCCTTCCAAAAAATGACTTTAAGGCTGTGCCCCATATTTATACTCTGACGTCATTTTGACGCACAGGAGGGGGCAGGCCTTAAAAAACGGCGCCCAGCCTGATGGGCGCCGTTTTTTAACGCCTGGGTCAGGGCAGACGTTAAGGGACCTGTGGGCTCAGAAGGAGCCCAGAGATGCCCTCCCATGCCCCCAGGGACACCCCCTGCCACCCTTGCCCACCCCAGGAGGACACCCAAGGATGGAGGAACCCATCCCAGGGAAGTTGAGGTAAGTTGGGGTAAGTATTTTTTTTCGCTTTTTTTTGTGGCATAGGGGGGCCAGATTTGGGCCCCCTTACATGCCACTATGCCCAATGACCATGCCCAGGGGACATATGTCCCCTGGACATGGCCATTGGGCAAGGGGGCATGACTCCTGTCTTTGCTAAGACAGGAGTCATGTCAATGGAGGTTGGGCGTCAAAAAAAATGGCGCAAATCGGGTTGAGGCCTGAATTTTGCCTCAGACCTGACTTGCCCCATTTTTTGACGCCCAACCTCCATTTTCCCCTACGCCGGCGCTGCCTGGTGTGAGTCATTTTTTTTTACGCAGACCAGTCCGCAGCGCCGGCTAACGTCATTCAATAAATAAGGCGCCCGCATGGCGCTTTGGAATGGCGTTAGCCGGCGGTAAAATTTTTGACGCACAACTGCGTTGGCGCAGTTGTGCTTCAAAAAGTATAAATATGGGCCTAAGTAACAAAAGTGTCCCTCCCCCACCCTTCCAGCCTCCCAGGCAAACACCTGATGCTCAGTTAAGCCATTCCGGCCTTGGACAGAATATTATTGCAACAACATCGAGGGACAAAACATCGAAAGGTAAGTGCATTGAGGGGAGGTAAGGTTTTTCTAATCTTAACTCCACATCTACTTACCATGAATCCTGGTATGTAAATGTAGAGTTAGGTATAGAAAAGTTATAGAAATGTATCTTTCAGGATTTTTTCCCTCAATATTGTTGTGACGATATTCTGTCCTGTCAATAGTTCGAATTTCTACACCAATTGGAACATGACAATGTTGTTTGGTGTTTGTTTTGGGAAGAGGTATCAAGTCTATCAGAGATTCCACCTTCTCTGTCAGCTGCAGTGGACTCTAGTTGGAATCCTTTATCGTACACAGGATCGAACAGACCTGAGACAGTTGGTAATCTGTTCTTGGCAACCTAATGCCTGTCCCTGACTCGGAGCCACGTAGGCCTTGAAAACAGAAGTGTACCCGGTACACTGATGAGTTTTAGTTTAAATATAGTTTATTTAGCCACATTAATCTGTTAAATTGACACAATAACTTAAAATAGACTTACACAAAAATATACCATAAAATAATAAGAATAGATGATTGACAGCGCTGTTTTTCCTGCATTCAAATAATAGCCGCCGCTGATTGCTACTGCAAGAATTATAAGCAAATTGATTGCCGATATGCAAGATTAAAAACAAAGGATTTATAATCTCTCATTGTAAATCCAAAAATAACATACAATCCATCCCCACATGGATATTCAAACATTTACCATTGAAAACACAAACACAATTACCATTATTTTAATGTCTGGCGTTAGCCCAGACCTCTCGATTTTACTAAAATTAAATATATATCAACTATATGTGTAAGGACTTTCATCCAGCCCCCCTCACCCAGAGAACTGTTGTCATTAGGTCAAGCAAAAGCGTTCAACCTCGTGAATACTTTTAGTATACTTGTTATGGCTTAAAGCGATTTCATTTGTTGGTTGCAGTGTCCTTTAAAAAGTCTTGCTCGCTCGTGGTCAGTTCTGCCTTTTTCTCCCTCCTTTTTCTGTTTCAGAGCAGTGACCAATTACTGTATTATGCCACTTTGGTTTCTTTATCTGTTGCTGTGATGGACCACTTTTCTCATTACTTTGTTGCTCACTTTTCACTGTTGGTGTTTTACACTTGTAGCTGTCTGCGTTTTATTGCAGCATTCCGTTCCTCCCACCTCCTCTCATGTTGCTGACATTTGTTTTTGCTTTATTCCAATGCTGTCCTCATTTACCTCTGGCTCCAACAATAAGATTATTTTACAAAAGAAACAGCTGGCGCCTAAACGTTTAGGTCACTGCTCATGAAAGTCACAATATGCTCTCTCTGACAGAATGTAGCTAAACCTAGAAGCAATGATGTGAAACTTGTAGAGCCTCACATCTGGAGTCTCTCTCTCCAGGCCCCTCCCTGCCAGCCCTCACATCCGCACACAGGGCATTACTTGTCTCCTTTATTGGGTCCAACTAGCTAGAAGAATGGGCTCATTCGCAGGCTTTAATCCCTACTACTCAACTAGGCTTTAGACACAGTCACGGCACCCAAGACAATCTAATCATTTTCTCCTCCCTAATCAAGGCTGCTAACATCAAAGGTGCCCCTCCTCTGTATGTAGCGTTCATCAAATTTACCACTGCATTTCGATAAAGTGGATAGATCGAGACTCTGACAGAAGTTGTCCAACTGGGGATTCCCAGCAAACCTATTGAGAGTCATCAGGAGCCTTTATACCAGCACTTGGGTGAAAGTGAGAATATCAGCAAACAGAGTAGCAACCCATAAGATTTGGACCAATACTGGTGTAAAACAAGGATGCAACTTAGCCCCACTTTTGTTTAATCTTTATCTGCCAGATAGAAATGACACACTGGCTTCAGCCCGCACATTTCCTCTCAAATTTGCGGGCACACACATTCTTTGCCTCCAGTATGTAGACAACACATTATTATTTGATCACACTGCAGTAGGGCTTCAACAATCCTTGGAAGCACTCACACTGTATTGCAAGGAAAAGAAACTAGCAGTCAATCATTCAAAAATAAAAATCATGGTATGTGGAGTTAGAAACAACAATACTGCCAACAAATTCAAATTTTTCATGAAAGATGTGTACTTAGAGAAAGTATCGAGCATCATGTATTTGGGCATTTATTTCAACCAGCGTGGCTCCCAGTTAACACAGCTCATCAGCCTAAAAGAAATTGTTTTGTCTATGTCCATGAGCTTCAAAAAAGTGGCAAACAATATGTGTGGACCAGATCTTAAGGGCATTTGCAAAGCAATTAACGTCAGGTTTATGCCACTCTATCTTACAGCTCAAGGGTATTTAAAGATCATATCACCACATGGCTGGATAAAGCCCAAACATGATGCTACAGACTTCTGTTCAATCTTTCTGATGCTACTCTGTCATCTCAAATACAACTAGAATTTGGTCTTTGCAAACAGTTATGCTGAAGGCTCGTGTAGGAAGTTGGCTCTGTATATACTATCTCAAAGTAAGAGATAGTGTGCACAGAGTCCAATGGTTCCCCTTAGAGGTAAGATGGATAATTCTAATGCTCTATTTTGTGGTAGTGTGGTCGAGCAGTAGGCTTATCAGAGGGTAGTGTTAAGCATCTGTTGTACACACACAGACAATAAATGAGGAACACACACTCAAAGACTTAACTCCAGGCCAATAGTTTTTATATAGAAAAATATATTTTCTTAATTTATTTTTAGAACCACAAGTTCAAGATTTGAAGTAAATACACAAAATGCAAGGTACTTCACACAGGTAAGTTAGGAACTTTGAATTAGAGCAATAACATATACAGTTTTTGTTAAAAGGGCAATAAGCTATTTTAAAAGTAGACAGTTCCTGGGGGAGGTAAGTATTGGTTAGATTGTGAGATAAGTAAGACACTTACAAGCCTCAGATCCTGGGCATAGGCAGCCCACCGTTGGGGGCACAAGGCAACCCCAAAGTTACCACACCAGCAGCTCAGGGCCGGTCAGGTGCAGAGGTCAAAGAGGTGCCCAAAACACATAGGCGCCTATGGAGAAAAGGGGTGCTCCAGTTCCAGTCTGCAAGCGTAAGTACCTGCGTCCTCACAAAATACACCCTCAGCGGCACAGGGGCGGCCGGGTGCAGTGTGTAAAGCAGGCATCGGGTTTTGTATTAGTTTCAATGGAGGGACCCGGGGGTCACTCTAGTGCTGTAGGCAGGGCACGAGGACTTCTCGGGCCAGCCACCACCTGGGCTAGGCAGAGGGTTGCCTGGGGGTCACTCCTGCACTGAAGTTCGGTTCCTTCTGGTCCTGGGGGCTGTGGGTGCAGTGCTTGGTCCAGGCGTCGGGTCCCTTGTTACAGGCAGTCACAGTCAGGGGGAGCCTCTGGATTCTCTCTGTAAGTGTTGCTGTGGGAGTCTAGGGGGGTCATCTCGGGCTACACACGGGGTCGCAGTTGCCGGGGAGTCCTCCCTGTGGTGTTGGTTCTCTGGATCTTGAGCAGGGGGGTCGTCGGGTGCAGAGTCTCACTCTTTCGGCGGGAAGAGTGAGGTCTTTGAAGTTGTAGAAAAGTTGCAAGAATGTTGCTGTTTGTTGAGCAGAGCCGCTGCTCACGCGAGTTTCTTGGTCCTGGGGTTCAGGGCAGTCCTCTGAGGCTTCAGAGGTTGCTGGTTCCTGTTGGATGCGTCGCTGGTTGCAGGTTTTCGATTCAGGAGACAGGCCGGTAGGGCTGGGGCCAAAGCAGTTGTCGTCTTCCGTCGTCTCTGCAGGGCTTGTAGGTCAGCAGTCCTCCTTCTTGTTTCAGTTTGCAGTAATCTGATTTCCTGGGTTCTGGGGTGCCCCTAAATACTAGTTTTAGGGGTGTGTTTAGGTCTGGGAGGGCAGTAGCAAATGTCTACTGTCCTGGAGGGTGGCTACACCCTCTTTGTGCCTCCTCCCTGAGGGGAGGGGGCACTTCCCTAATCCTATTGTGGGAACCCTCCAAAACTAAGATGGAGGATTTCTAAAGGCAGGGGTCACCTCAGCTCAGGGCACCTTAGGGGCTGTCTTGACTGGTGGGTGACTCCTCCTTGTTTTTCTAATTATCTCCTCCAGCCTTGCCGCCAAAAGTGGGGGCAGTGGCCGGAGGGGCGGGCATCTCCAATAGCTGGGATGCCCTGTGGCGCTGTAACAAAAGGGGTGAGCCTTTGAGGTGAGAAGCACCTCCACCCAGTACAGGCTTTGTTCCTGACCACAGAGTGACAAAGGCACTCTCCCCATGTGGCCAGCAACTCGTCTGGTGTGTGGCAGGCTGGCAGAAACTGGTCAGCCTAACACTAGAAGTCAGATTGGTATTCAGGGGGCTTCTCTAAGATGCCCTCTGGGTGCATTTCACAATACATTCCACACTGGCATCAGTGTGCATTTGTTTGTGCTGAAACGTTTTATACCAAACTTCCCAGATTTCAGTGTAGCCATTATGGAACTATGGAGTTCGTGTTTGACAAACTCCCAGACCATATACTCTTATGGCTACCCTGCACTTATAATGTCTAAGGTTTTGCTTAGACACTGTAGGGGCATAGTGCTTATACACATATGCCCTCGCCTGTGGAATAGTGCACCCTGCCTTAGGGCTGTAAGGCCTGCTAGAGGGATGACTTTCCTATGCCACAGGCAGTGTGAATTTGGCATGCCACTCTGAGGGGAGTGTCATGTCGACTTAGTCATTTTCTCCCCACCAGCACACACAAGCTGTGAGGCAGTGTGCATGTGCTGAGTGAGGGGTCCCCAGGGTGGCATAATACATGCTGCAGCCCTTAGAGACCTTCCCTGGCATCAGGGCCCTTGGTACCAGGGGTACCATTTACAAGGGACTTATGTGAGCGCCAGGGCTGTGCCAATTGTGGAAGCAAAGGTACAGTTTAGGGAAAGAAGACTGGTGCAGGGGCCTGGTTAGCAGGGTCCCAGCACACTTTCAATCATAACATGGCATCAGCAAAAGGCAAAAAGTCAGGGGGTAACCATGCCAAGGAGGCATTTCCTTACAGCTCTCTTGAACATAACTGCAGATTATGTACTTTTAGGCAGAAATCATTGATGTATGTTGTCTGCATGTGTCCCTGTTTAAAAAGTTTAAGATACTACTAGTTAAACCTGATATAGTGAAACTTGGGCATAACACGATGCAACTTAGCCATTACTGCATGTCTGAGTGGAACTGATGCACAGCTTTCAGTTAGGTGCGTGAAATTCCATAGGGCAGCACTTAAGTTAATGAACTAGAACCCAGCAGGCAGTTAAAAGGAATCTTTATCCACACCCTCCACCAGCTCCGCAATTTCTTTAAGTGGCTCCCAGTCAGCACTAAGAAACAGTGGTTCAGGCTCTCAGCACAAGCAGACTGGACTACAGCAATCCACTTTATGCCAGTACCACCACCGAACTCATGAAAAGACTCCAGATGATCCAGAACACAGCAGCCAGAGTGATTCTCAACCTGCCAAATAGGACCCACATCATCCGGCACCTGAAAGACCTCCACTGGCTCCCCGTCCAGAAAAGTTGTCAATTCCAGCTTCTGATCCACGCCTACAAATCCCTCCACGACCAAGGACCCACCTACATGAACCACCACCTGAGCCTCCATCTAACTCCCAGGAACCTGCGCTCCACTCACCTAGCCCTCGCTAAGCTACCACGCATCAGACACTGCCACACTGGAGGTTGCTCCTTCTCCTACCTCACCAGCAAGTCCTGGAATGCCCTCCTCTTCCAATGCCGCACTTCACCCTCACTGACCAATGTAGGAAGCTGGCCTGGTGTGTGATGAGCACTTATGGTGTTGTCACCTTACACCAGGACCAGATATCCCCCATTAGTGAGGTGCAGACAGTGTCTAGGAAGCCAGGGCTCTCTAGAGGTAGTTGTTGATGAGCAGCCAAGGCTTATCTAGGAGACATGCAAAGCTCATGCAATACCACTACAGTCACACAGCACTTACACACATGAAATAACCACACAGGGTTACAAAAATAAAGATACTGTATTTTAGTAATACAAATACTAAAATACTAAATAGGCAATACTCCAATAGGAGGTAAGTACACACACTATTATGTACACATTAGAAGTCAGTGATTAGCATAGAAAGCAATACCAAATAGTGAAAACAAAAGCTTACCCTCTCCCAAGTTGGACAGCTGGTAGAGAGGACCATTCCAGACCACCACCTGTGATGCAGGATCCACGCAGTTCCGGAGGAGAGAGGATCCACGCAGCCGGTCTTCATTGCAGTTGGGGCCTGCAGATACAGGGGAGTGACTCCTTCACTCCAAGGAAGATTTCTTCTGACTTCTTGTGCAGGCTGAGTGGTCACTCCCCTTTCCGTTGTCCAGTTTCATGCCAGAGGAGGGACCGGGGGTCCCTGGACTGGTGCAAACCAGTTTATGCAAGGAGGGCACCAAATGTGCCCTTCAAAACCTACCGGTGTCTTGGGAAGGCTACCCATCTCAAGCCATGTAACACCTATTTCCAAAAGGGAGAGGGTGTTGCCTTCCTCTCTCAAGGGAAATCCTTTGTTCTGCCTTCCTCTGCTTGAGCTGGTCAAGCAGCAGGAGGGCAGAAACTTGTCTGAGGGGTGCCAGCAGCGCAGGCTGCCTGGAAAACCCCAGAAGACTGGTTGGAGCAATGCTGGGGGTCCTCCAAGGAGCCCCCAGAGTGCATAGAATCATACAAACAGTACTGGCAACAGTATTGGGGTATGATTCCAACATGTTTGATTCCAAACATGCCCAAGTTCGGAGTTACCACTATGTAGCTGGACACAGGTAGTGACACTTACGAAATCTAGAGAAATTGAGCTGGAGTTCATAGGGGCACCTCTGCTCATGCAGGGTTTCCCTCACACACAGGTACCTGCACCCTGCCATTTGGGCTACAAGGGCCTGCCACAGAGGTGACTTACAGTGACCTGGTGCAGTGACCTGTAGGGCATGCACCTGTTCACTCAGGCTGCAATGGCAGACTAGCAGACACATTTTCATGGGCTCCCACGGGTGGCATAATATGTGCTGCAGCCCATGGGGAACCCTTGGTGCCCCAATGCCCTGGGTACCTAAGTACCATATACTAGGGACTTATATGGAGGCACCAGTATGCCAACTGTGGGGAGGGCTAAGTAACCAAATTTAGAGGGAGAGAGCACAGTCACTGGAGTCCCGGTTAGCAAGATCCCAGTGAACACAGTAAAAACACACTGACAGCAGGCACAAAGTGGAGGTAACCATGCCAAAAAAGAGGGTACTTTCCTACAACCCACTTCAGGAATGACTCAAAACCTGGCTCTTCGACTGACGCAGCAGCACAGTGACTGGATACCCACTCCAGTGAGAAGCAACACTTTATAAATACAGTTTAATAGATTGATAATCTGCCTGCTTTACCTCAAGCCTAAACACCGCTGCACATTGCAATCCCACTCACGGCATGCAGCCTGGTTGCTGTTGTCTGGCTAAGGCCAGCAGGACAAGGCACAGCTAGCCTGTTGCTATCTCAAAAGTACTCTGTGGTCTGACTGGGAATCATCCTGGCTCTTCAAGCCACATGCAATGGATTCACATACGATATTAACTGGCTTATGAAATAGCTGCTTCAAGATGGCTAGGATTAGAGTGAGCCAAAACCAATAGGCCACACGATGTTGTAAAATGCACTTTAGCTACTACATCTGCTTCACAAGTTTAATGGGCTTGCACAGTGCTTGACATCTATCTGGCTGTTATCAGGCCACTCTAATCCGATGTGAACGCACTCTGCACTTTGGGCCAGATGTACAAAGCTTTTTGCACGTTGCAAACAGCAAATTTTGCTGTTTGCCATGTGCATAAAGCACTTTGCAATACACAAACCTCATTTTGCGATTTGGTAACATGGTTACCGAATCGCAAAACGGGTTTGCGAGTCGCAATTAGGAAGGGGTGCTCCCTTCCTAATTGCGAGTTGCAGTGCAATGCAGGATTGCTTTGTGACCGCGAACGCGGTTGCAAACCAATCGCAGTTTCCACCCTTTTGAAATGGGTGGTAATTTTTCGTTTTTGTAATGCATCTCGTTTTCCTTTAAGGAAAATGGGCTGCATTACAAAAAAAACTGCTTTATTCAAAAGCAGTCACAGACATGGTGGTCTGCTGTCCGCAGCAGGCCACCATCCCTGTGAGGGCCGCCATTCGCAAGGGGGTCGCAAATTGCGATTCAACAGCACAGCCTACCCTGATGCTAGGTCTTGCAGCTAGTTATGCCAAGCCTAATGAGCTAGTAGGAAAACACCCTTTTTGGCATGGTTTCCACCACTTTCTGGCTGGTACATTATGTGGTTTTGACTGAAAGTGCACTGGGTTCCTGCTAATCAGGTCCCCAGTGCCAGATCTCTTTCCCAAAATGCTACAGGTGTTTTCTCCAATTGGCACAACCTTTAGACCCTCTGTAAGTCCCTAGTAAATGGTAGCCCTGGTACCTAATGCCTGGGCTACTAAAGAAGGTCCATAAGGGCTGCAGCACGAATTGTGCCACCCTCAAAGGCCCCTCACCAAACACACATAGTGCTGACATCGCCCCCTACAGAAGGCCTTCCAGCCCAAAGGCAGAGTGTATTATATCACATGTGAGGACATATCTGAATGAGCAGATATGCCCCTGCTATGTCTTTGTTGATTCTCGATTCTTAGACATTGTAAGTGGACAGGATAGCCATTTTAAATACATGTGCTGGACACTGGTCAAGACGAGTTCCACAGCTACATGATCGCTTCACTGGATCCAGGTATCTTTGGTATCAGTGATTGACTTATTAATACAGTCACCCAGAGGGCATCTTAGAGGTGCCCCCAGAGAAACCTACTGATTGCTGGTATGTTGACTGATTTGTCTCAACCAGTTCAGCCACAATAGACACGTTTCTGGCCTCATAAGGTGAAAGTCTACACTTTTGGAGGCCAGGATGCAGGATGTGCATTCCATGGTGGGAAGCTTCAAAGGCCAAGCCACCTTTGTTACTCATCTCGACTGTACCTATCTTTATGTATCTCTGACTTTTCCTTCCATGGGATTGCATTGTGCGTAAAAGCGCACAGGTTTGAACGTTTTACTTACCTGTAAAAATTCATAACAAAACAATACTTACTTGTGACTGAAGTTCTTGCTTTCAGAACATATATAAAAAAAAGTGTTATTTTTCTAATTTGGTCTTGGATTTATTCTTTGAGTTTGTGTCTCATTTATTGCCTCTTTGAGTACAACAAATGCTTATCACTGCCCTCTGATAAGCCTAACTACTCGTCCACACTACCACAAAAGAGAGAATGTTAGTATTATCTACTTGTGCCTCTGTAAACTAACTGGGGATCCACTGGATTCTCTGCACGGTGTACTTCTTTTTAGTGCACCATATAGAGAGCCAACTTGCTACAGAGTCTACCAAAGGAACCTGTGTACAAATGGCCCCATGATGCTTCCTGCCAAAACTTCCCAAAATTCTAATGTAGCAATCTTGCCATACTATCATCTTAAAGTATATGGAACAGGCACACTAGAGCCCCATTTTACTGAAGTCTCTTTTATGCAGGGCCGCAGAGGAGGTGAAGCACCGGAAAAACAAGGAGATGCATCAGTTCCTTACTCCGCAGGTGAGGTGAGGCATTCATTCCTTACTGGCAGAGGAGGTGATGCATCGCGTCTCTCCTCGCAGGAGAGGCAATGAGTTGGTTCCTTACTGGCAGTAAGGAATGGGTGCATCACCTCTCCTGCGCAGTAAGGAACCAATGCATCGCCTTGTTTTTCCAGCACCTCACTTCTTCTGCAGCTCGCGTCTTTGTTTTTGATGCATCCCAGGTACTGTGTGTTAAAAAGGTACCACCATTGATTCCTCTAGATTAAGACTCGTTGCAACTTTTAAAAATTGATATCTTTATTTGTCTCTGTTGGATTTCTGTCGTTTTGGTCTTGTTTTATTCAGATATGTATTGGCTATTTTCCTACACTGGATTGGAGTCCTTTTGTAGGGTGGTTTTCACTGCGCTACTGTGTGTGTGTGTGAGTGTGTGCACACAAATACTTAACACATTGCCTCTAAGATAAGCCTGACTGCTTGAGACAAGCTATCAAGGGGGTGAGCAGGGATTATCTTAGCTGTCTGACTCTTTTACCCTGACTAGAGTGAGGGTCCCTACTTGAACAGGGTGCAAACTAGAGACCACATCTCTAGCATTGGTGATCAGCGGTGTGGATAGGACTTGTATTTGTACTTGACATACAGCGATTGGTGTACACTTCTTCTGTAGCGCATACAATTAAACAACCACATACTGTTTTTCTTTTTTGGGCCTTCTCTTCTTTTCACCTTCTTGAAACTTTTTGATTACCCACAATCATGTCTCAGTCTGGGGAGCCATCAGCAGTTGCTGGAGATTTGGTGTTTGAGCAGGAGAGTTTAGAAACCTATTTGGTGCCTGAGCTCAAAAAGTTCTGTAAGGAGCTGAAGTGACTTATTAAAGGCCTCACTGGAAAAGAGGAGCTGCAAAAGGCACTGAGGGCCTGGTTGGCAGCAAAGGATGCTGACGAGCACACAGAGGGGGAGAATGTTGTAGTGGAGGAAGAGTAGGAGAATCTGCATGAGGATTTGATGGGCAACCAGGATCTGGCTGGGAGGAAGGCACCTTCCATGGCAAGCAGCAGTATTTCCTCAAGAGGACTGACCCTAGAGGAGCTGTTGGACTGGCAGGAGTCCAGAAGGCTTTGGATAGAGCTGGAGAAGCTCAAGCTGAAGCATAAGATGGGGCTTCAGTTGGAACTAGCTAGGTTCAAAAGAGAAGCAGAGAGAGAGAAAATCGCTGTGGAAAAAGAGAAAATGCTTTTAGCTCAAGAGCTGAGCTTAAAGGAGCTGGACCTGAGAGGCAAGGGCAGCACAGATGGTGGCAGCGTTTCATCAGTGCAGTCTGAGAGAAGGGTGCACCTTCCCAAGAATCTGGGGAAAGAGTACACTAAGGAGGATGACATACACAGATGGTTTCAGGGCTATGAGGCAGCTCTCCACATGCACAGGATCCCTGAGAAAGACTGGGGGGGCGGACCCATGGAACTTCTTCACAGTGGAACAGAGGGATACTGTAGTAATCACACAGGTAACTCAGAGAAAAGATGTTTATTCCTCAACTCCTCACAGGCCACTGCTCAAAACCCTTCAACATTCTATAGCAAGCTCCCGGTAGTTCCAAAGTCCCAACATTCTAGGGTGAACGGAACATACTACTATCACTACTTGGGCAAGAATTATGTACATATTTAACCCATACTCTATGTCTCTATGTTATGCTGATATTCACATATATATATAACTATTTACAATGACAGAAGATGTTCTCTTCTATACAATACTTATAACATATCTCCTTCCCTCACGGAAAGAAAACATAGTCTTTCTGCCACATGGGAACTCTCCGGTCACGTGAACTTATCCTTCTCTGAGGAACACTTGGAACTTGACCAGCATTGTTCATGGTTCCAAACACAGTCTTTCTGCCACATGGGAACTCTCCGGTCACGTGAACTTATCCTTCTCTGAGGAACACTTGGAACTTGACCAGCATTGTTCATGGTTCCAGTCTCTCCTACAGGTTTGTTTTCTCCTTCATAGCAAGGTACGATACGATCCATGCTCCATACTTTGCCATTCTGTAGTCTGACTACGTTCCGATACACTTCTTTTATTTTAATTGGATTAGAAAATTTGCTTCCATCACTTGGATTGTACCTGGGAAGTCTGATTCTTATCCATTGGCCTTCACGCCATTGTCTGTCCTTGACTCCAAATTTCTTATTGTACCACTCTACATACTTGCTTTGATTACGCTTGAAACACTCTGCAGATACATCTCTCTGTTCATGCACTTGTTCACCCCCTTTTAGCCAATTGGGATTTAATTTAGTACCGGGTTGCCTGCCCTTCAAAGATTGAAAAGGTGACAAACCCGTGACTAAATTCGGTGTGTTGTGATACGACCATAGCATCTCATTAAGTGCTTGGTCACCTTGTACACCTGAAATTTTAGCCCTTTGAATACATTCTTTAATTACTCTGTTCATTCTTTCTACTAACCCATTAGCTTTCGGATTGTACAATGCTGTTCTGAAGTGATGCACTCCCCATTTTTTAAGGAAATCTTTCATGTTATCAGATGTGAACTGAACTCCATTGTCCATGACCAATGTGCTATGGATACCTTCTCTCATGAATGCTTCTGTCAGGAATTTAATGGTTTCGCTAGTGGTTATTTGGTTAACTATCTTGCACATAGTCCAGCGTGAGTGATAGTCCACTAGAACAAACATGTACTGACCTTTGTTCCCCAGATGACTCATAGGACCCAAGATATCAAGACCAAGTTTATCCCATGGCTTCAAAGGAATCTCTACTGGGGACAGTGGAACTCTACGTGTTGCATGAGATTTATCACTTGCTGCACATGCACAACAATCCTTCACTACTCTTTCTACCTCGTAGTCCATTTGGGGAAACCAGTAAATGGCACGCAATTTATTTTTTGTGAGACTGCGCCCTAAATGTCCCTCATGTGCTAATTCAACTAGTTTGTTCCTCAGTGCACTAGTGGGTACTACCCTTTCGCCTCTCATAACTAAATCATTAGTCACATGAAGTTCAAATCTGACATTCCAGTAGTTTTTTAACTGTTCTTCTACATCTTTTGCCCTTTCCGGCCATCCATTTATAATCTTGCTCTTGATTAATTGCAATATTTGGTCTTTCCCTGTTTCTTCAATCCATTCCTTCTTAGTGAGGCAAGCGAGATCTATCCAAAACATTGGTTCAGCTGCTTGTAAATTCTCTTCTTGTTCCTCCACACTCCCGTCTATTTTGTTGTCTACAGTGGATCTGGATAAGAAATCAGCTATGTTGTTTTTGTTTCCTGGTACATATTCTACACTAAAATTATATCCTTCCAGACCTAATAACCATTTAGCTATACGTGGGGTGGCACGTTCACTACCTCGCGTGGTGAATACATTAATTTAGGGTTTGTGGTCCGTTTTGACTACAAATGGTAGACCCCACAAGAAAAATTTAAAATGTGTTATGGCCCAGAAACAGGCCAATGTTTCCCTGTCGATGGTTGAGTATTTCTTTTCTGCGTCATTTAATGCTTTTGACGCAAAAGCTTCAATTCTTTCTTGACCATTAGCCTTCTGACATATCATGGCTCCCAACCCTTGCCCACTGGCATCTGTGGATACATACGTTTTTAGCTTAGGATCAAATTTTCCGAGATGAGGTGAATTAATTATGGCTTCTTTAATGTTACAGAATGCTTGTTGACATTCATGACTCCATTCAAATTGGGTGTTCTTCTTTAAAAGTGATCTGAGCGGGGCAGTCATTATAGCAAAATTCCTTACAAATTTCGCCATGTACTCAGCTAGGCCTAAAAATTATCTGAGTTCCTGTTTATTCGAAGGAGCTAAGGCTTCCTTAACTGCTCTCACCAGATTGTTTTTCGGTTTGACGCCCTCCTCCGAAATATTGTGACCCAGGTATTCTACTGATGGCACCCCAAACCGACATTTATCTCTCTTAATTGTCATTCCAGCCTTATCTAAGGCTTGAAGAACACACCTTAGAGTATTGTCATGCTCAGATTTGTTGTTCCCGTATATCAACACATCATCTTGGAAGCACAATACATGTTCCACATCTCTCAAAATGTTTTGCATGATACGTTGAAATACAGCTGCCGCCGAGGCTAACCCAAAGGGCATCCTGCGGTAACGGTAAGCTCCAAAAGGTGTAATAAAAGAGGTAAGGGAGCGTGAGGATGGATGCAGCTCCACCTGGTGATACGCTGACGAAAGATCCAACACGCTAAAAAATTTTGCTGGACCCATAGTGCTTATCATTTCATTAATTTTTGGCAGCGGAAACCTCTCTACCCAAATGTTCGCATTTAGATCCCTGAGATCCACACGCAAACCATGACCACTTGATTTCTTGGTGATCACGACTGGAGCAACCCATAATGCACTGTCAATTGGTTCTATAACTCCTAGCTGTTCTAACCGTACCAGTTCCTGTTTAAGGGGTTCTCTCATCATTAGTGGTACAGGCCTCGCCCTATGTGCAACAGGGACTGCACCTTCTTTAAGTATGATTTTGTGCTGGTAATCTACAAGTCGACCCAGTTTATCCTCAAAAAGGCTAGGAAATTCATCACATACAATGTAATCATTCTCTGGATTTTCCACTAACCAAACTGGTTCCTCTCTGTTAGGGTCTAAGCGTATTCCTAGATCA
This sequence comes from Pleurodeles waltl, assembly GCF_031143425.1. Classification (NCBI taxonomy): domain Eukaryota; kingdom Metazoa; phylum Chordata; class Amphibia; order Caudata; family Salamandridae; genus Pleurodeles; species Pleurodeles waltl. Next base: position 1,946,542,574 of record NC_090440.1, read on the forward strand.
CGTTGGTGTTCCCAACCTAATAAATTCAAGCCTTTGCTGGTAAAGTACACCTTGCCCTTAGTCGATCTACCCTTAAAAGTTATCTGCATAGATATCATTCCCTTTAAAGGTATAGGATTGCTATTGTATCCACCCGGACTGATATCCACTGGTTGCAACTCGTACCCTTTATCCTTGAATTTGCTCTTGTAAGTGTCAAAATTTATAAACGTAAATGGTGAACATGAATCAGCATATATTTTATTCGTTCTCCATCGAGAGCTATTTCACATGATGGATACTTGGTCTTCATGTCTGTGACCTCATCACTCTCCTTCACTTGCAGTACAAATTTGTTATGATTGTCTTGAGTCTCTTCCACTTTATGTACGGTTTTCCTACCATAATTCTCATTTTTCTCTCCCTTACAAACGCTTGCATAGTGTCCCTTGTTCCCACACTTTCTGCATATGCAATTTTGGGCTGGACAATCTGGGCTGTTAGCCAAATGTTTCACACTACCACACTTGAAACACCTATTCCTGTAGTTCCCTACCATACTTTTCTTACTAGTGATTTCCTGAATCTTGTGTTCCTCAAATCTACTGTGTTCTTTACCTTCTTGATTAGGTGTTGGTTTCACTTCCATTACCTCCTCTTTAATGGAAGAATTTTTAAAAGCCTTTATGCATTCTGCTGTTTGCTCAATGCTCTTAGCTATTTCAATGGCTTCCTTCAAAGAAGGGCTTGTGGTTAATAGTCTTTCCTGTACTTTGCTGTTATTGGTACATCTCACCAATTGGTCCCTAATAAGAGAGTCTTCAAGGTGGCCAAAATCGCAGGTCGCAGCCAGACCTCTCAGACAAGCTATGTAACTTGAAACTCTCTCTTCCCTTCCTTGGACTCTAGTGAAATATTTGTGTCTTTCTAACACAATGTTTACTTTTACTCCAAAATGCCCTTCTAATTTCCTAAAAGTCTCCTCATATACATCTAGCTCTCCATCCACATCATCCTCCTCCTCCCCATAATCCGTTAAATTGTCGTATACTTTACGCCCATGTACACCTAAATTGTGCAATAAAATGTGCTGTTTCCTAAGTGGAAAAAATCTTTCTCCACCAATCGCTATTAGGTAAGATTCAAATAACCTTCTCCAGTCCTTCCATAATAGGTTAGGTTCCCCTTCCTCATTTAGAAAAGGAGGAGGTTGATTCATGCTAGCTGCAGCCATGTTCTCTACAGTTTTTTTTGTTTTTTTCTACGTAGATTATAATTATCTAACTAACTATTTCTCAACCACAACACCGCTAATAGAAAGGACTGTATACCTTCTAGAAAGATTACTGAATTCTATTGACACTGTTTGGAAACAGGAAGTTATTTCCACACTAAGAACAACCAACTATTGAAATACAGATAACATAGACCGTCCCTAACGACTTTGTTAATTGTCAATGAAACATTCTGGGAAATGTAGACAAGATGTTAAGTACTTGACGTGATGTGGAAGCCTTGCTAACCACAACAAAGAATGAATTGCTGCCGAACGTTTCATCCGAGAACTGCCTCCTGATGACCCCCTCACAGCGCGCCACCCAGGAAGGCTCACAGAGGGTTTCCTGACAACAGTCTAAAACCGCAGTCCAATCGCGTCTATGACCGCTCGGGAACAGCCTCTCAATGACGCCTTTCAACGCGCTAATATGAAGGCTTTAAGACGTGAGCTGACGAAATTCAGAGCCGAGTTCAGTCGCGTCCTTTTTTTTTTTCTTTTGGTTTATTGTACTGTTTGGACGGACTTCCGATGCAGAAAAGGAGCGCTTCCTACCCGATTCTGAGTGCACCGGTTCAACTGTGTCTCCACTTTTGTTTAGTGTCCAAAAATGACGTACTCTCGCTGAACCCAGGAAACGCCTCACTAGCGCCACTTACTTGATAGAATAAAGAGGTGCTTCCTCGCCTATCACCTCTCGCTTCAACTCGAAATTTCTGGCGTGGATATGCTAAACCACCCTGCTGCTGCGGAGAAACTTCTTTACACCTTCACCAGTGGTAACTTGGCTTGTAAGCTGATCTGCTTCCGAACCTTCACAGCGGTGAAATTATCAAAACGACATTCCGCTCTACTGAGGACTTCGAAACTCGTCAACCAGACAGAAGAGTGGCCAAACAGATACAGGGGTGAGGAGTCACACTGCCCCTGCGCAGTTCTTTACTTGCAGATAAGGTATCCCATCCTCGTCGCCAATTTAAGTTATCCTGTAGTAATCACACAGGTAACTCAGAGAAAAGATGTTTATTCCTCAACTCCTCACAGGCCACTGCTCAAAACCCTTCAACATTCTATAGCAAGCTCCCGGTAGTTCCAAAGTCCCAACATTCTAGGGTGAACGGAACATACTACTATCACTACTTGGGCAAGAATTATGTACATATTTAACCCATACTCTATGTCTCTATGTTATGCTGATATTCACATATATATATAACTATTTACAATGACAGAAGATGTTCTCTTCTATACAATACTTATAACAGATACCTTGTTGGCACGAGGGCATCTAGCGAGCTCATCTCCACTACCATGAAAGGTGCCCTTATTACTAGGTAGGCACCAGAGATGTACAGGAGGAAGTTCAGGGAGAGTAGGAAACGCAATTACCAGACCTTGCTTGAGTGTGCGGATTCCTTCTGCAGAGCACTGGATGGTTGGGTGAAGGGCAGTGAGGTAACAGATTATCAGAGGCTGTACAATTTGTATGGGGACACCTGTCTAGTCTGTGTTTTCCAGAGCTACACCAGCACTTGATTGACAGCAAGCTTACTGACCCCAGGAAGTTTGCTCAGCAGGAGGACAGCTGGATGAGTACCAGGGACCCACAAGAAGTGGTATGTGGGAGACTCAGCCAAGGGTGGGCAGGGTCCCAAACAGATGAAGAAGGGGGAGACAAGGATAAAAGTAAGAAGTCCTCAAAAAGGCCGCAAACCAGTTCCCAAGGTAAAGATTCCCAACTCCCTGTTGAAAAGAAAAGTTGGCTCCCTTCAGGAAAGCCTGCAGGGAAGGTACCCCTGAAGTATTTCACCTGTGGCCAGGAAGGGCATTTCAGGGGGGTTCCAAGTGTCTCAAGCGGGCACAGCCCTCCCCACCAGTTGGCAGTCACACTGGTGGCCAGTGTAGCACTTGGTGAGGAGTTGGCCCCAGTCAGTGGTGTGGAGCCAGCTGAGTTAACCCTTATCTCCCTGGGTGAGGTGGTCCAGAGAACCACCTCACCCTGACAATACTAAGAAGCACCGGCAGTGGGTGACCATCAGTGGGAGGAGGGTGGCGGCTCTGAGAGACACAGGAGCCAGTATGACAACTGTCTGCTGTCATCTGGTGTCTCAAGAGCAGGTAATCCTTAATGTGGTCCACCAGGTTGTAGCAGTAGACAACAGAGAGCGCCTATACGTGGTAGCTCAGGTTCCCTTTTAATGGGAGGGTCTCGGGTTTCTTGAAGGTAACTGTGAGTCCATCCATGCCTGTTCACAGTCTGCTAAGTAAGGACCTGCAGCATACTATCTGGAAGGAGGTGGAGTTCAGGTCGCACTTGGAGATGTTAGGATTGCCAAAGTGGATGTGCATGACCACACGGTCCATGGCCGCCACAGAGGGTGATCAGAAGGATCTGGAGCCTGAAACAATGGCCCAGGTGCCTGCCAGGAGGAGGAGGGTCAAGGGGTGCAGGAAACCTGCTCCTGAGATTCCCGCAGGGGAAGAAGTGGCCAAACTGGGGGACCTGCCTGGGCTGACCCATTGGCAATGAGAAGGAGGCCCCACCAGGAAGGAGTTCTGCGTAGTGCAGAAAATGTTCCCCACTCTTGAGGGTCTTCGGAAGCAGGCCGAAGCCCAGGCATCTGGTGTCACCTCTGGATCTCACCTGATATACTGGGAGAATGATCTCCTATATAGAGAGCCTAAGGTTGCTGAGTCTGGGGCAGCCTGTGTGCTGGTGATATCCCAGTGTTTCAGAGCCTTCCTACTGGGACAGGCTTAAGGTGTGCCACTGGCTGGTCATTTGGGGCAGGACAAGACCTTTGACTGGCTTGTCCCCCACTTTCATTGGCCCCAAATGAGGAAGGCCTCAAATGCGTTCCCCAGGACCTGTCAAACCTGCCAGATGAGTCGCAAATCTGGGATGAGGTGCAAGGATCCTCTTCGACCGCTTCCTGTGGTGAGCGCCCCTTTTCAGCAGGTGGGCATTGAAATTGTGGAGCCTCTGGATCCCAAGACAGCTATGAGCAACAGGTCTATCCTGGTCTTGGTGGACCATGCCACCTAGTATCTAGAAGCTATTCCTCTGAGGACAGTGACTGCACCCACCATGGCCAGGGCACTTATCTTTACCCTTGTCCTTTGTCCAGCCCAATTTTTCTTCTTCACAAGCCTGCCCCACCCGGTGTCATACCCAAACTAACGTTCTGTATTGACTACTGGGGGCTTAATGCTGTCACCAAGACTGACGCAACCCCATCCCCGAGCTGATGAGCTCATTGACTGTTTGGGAGCTGCTAATTTCCTCAGCATGTTTGAGCTAACCTCTGAGTACTGGCAGATTGCCTTAACCGAGGGGGCCAAAGAGAGTTTGTGTTCTGAACACTAGAGGGACATTACCAGTTCTGTGTTATGCCCTTTTGGTTGAAGAATGCCCCTGCCACCTTCCAGAGGCTGGTCAACAGGGCCCTGGCTAGGTTGGAGAACTTCCGTGCCGCCTGCCTGGATGACATTGCAGTCTTCAGCTCTAGCTGGGAGGACCACTTGTACCACCTCCAGGAAGTGTTTGAGGGCTCTGCAGAGTGTAGGCCTCATTATCAAGGCCAGTAAGTGCCAGATAGGGCAGGGATCTGAGGCGTACTTGGGACACCAGGTAGGGAGCAGCAAGGTGGCACCCCTACAAGCCAAGACTGATACTATTCTGGCTTGGGCACCCCCAAGACCCAGGCAGAGGTAAGAGCCTTTTTTAGGTCTCACCGGATACTACAGGAGATTCGTCAAGGGATATGGCACCATAATTGCCCCCTTGACAGAACTGACTTCGAAGAAGCAGCATTGTCAGGTGACCTAGACAGAGGCATCCCAGAACGCTTTTGACACCCTGAACGAGGCCATGTGCACTACACTTGTGCTCAAGGCTCCTGACTTATCCAAGGAATTTGTGGTGCAGACAGATGCCTTAGACCATGGTGTGGGAGCCACGCTCTCACAGCTAAACGATCAACCTGTAGCTCCATCAGTAGGAGGTTACCTTCCCAGGAACAGAGGTGGAGGCCAATAGAAAGGGCAGCTTTTGCTGTGGTCGGGCGCTAAAGAAGCTAAGACCCTACTTGTTTGGGACTCACTTCCGGGTTCAGACAGACCACAGGCCCCTCAGATGGTTAATGCCGATGAGGGGTGAGAATCCTAAACTGTTGACGGTGGAACATCACCCTGGCACAGAACATGCCAATGCTGATGGTCTGTCCAGGTTCTTCCGCCTTAGTGATGAGAACTCCCATGAAGTTGGGTAGTTCTCTCCACTTTCAGCTGCGGGGGACACGTGTTAGACCTGTCAGCTCTTCGCATGATTCCCCTGTCTTTTTGGCTTCTGACGCCCTGTTTTTGATCCTGTGCTGAATTTAGTTTTTGCTGGCTTTATGACTCTGTGCTCTTTACCACTGCTGACCAGTGCTAAAGTGCAAGTTCATCCTGTATAAATGGCATTGGTGATTGTTTTTTCTATGATTGGCATATGTGATTTACTAGTAAGTCCCTAGTACAGTGCACAGTGTGTGCCCAGGGGCTGTAAATCAAATGCTGCAAAAGTACCTGCAGCACTGATTGTGCCACCCACATGAGTGGCCCTGTAAACATGTCTCAGACCTGCCACTGCATGGTCTGTGTGGGCAGTTTTAACTGTCATGTCGACCTGGCAAGTGCACACACTTGCCAGGCTGAAACCTCCTCTTTTACTACATGTAAGTTTACTCCTAAGATAGGCCCAAGGCAGCTACATGGCAGGGTGCAGTGTATTTATAAGGCAGGACATATACTGGTGTGTTTTACATGTGTTTTACATGTCCTGATAGTGAAATACTGCTGAATTTGGTTTTCACTATTGCAAGACCTATTTCTCCCATAGGTTCCCATAGGTTCACATGGAGATTGCCTTGAATATCTTTTAAGTGTAATTTCCCTTTGGGAGCAGATAGAGATGTGGAGCTTGAGGTCTCTGAACTCACAATTTAAAAATACATGTTTTGGTGAAGTTGGCTTTTCAAATTGTAAGTTTGAAAATATAACTTTTAGAACTGGACATTTTTTTGCGTAACCATTCTGTGCCTCTGCCTGCTGTGGAATACCCATCTGGGTCACGGTGACAGTTGGGCTGTTTGTGAATTCACTCTAGTCAGTCACACAAAGGGAGGTGAGGTGTGCCCTGCATATCCTGATGGGCCTTCCTGGGCTAAAGTGTAGGGAGAAGCTGACACTTGCACCTGAATAGGGCTATGCCTGTCCTTACACAAAGCAGTCTCAAACTCCCTGGAGTGTGTCTGGGGTCAGGGCCGGAAGGGAAGGGTCTTGTACACTACAAAGGCTTTCCTTTGAAGTTTGCCTACTTCAAAGGCAGAAATGAGTATAAGTATTGTACTTCTGAGACCACAACTTCAGAACACTTCTGGACTGCGGACATTCTGCCAGGAAGAAGAGCTGGAAGCCATAGGAGGGACTGCCTGTCTGCCTGTTGCTTTGTTGTGCTGGTTTGCTGCTTGGTGCTTCTGTCCTGGGAGTGAAATGGAAGGACTTTGCTTTCTACATCCTGCTTTCCAAGGTTCTCCAAGGGCTTGAAATGAGCTTGCCTCCAGTTAGAAGTCTCAGAGACATCAAAGACTTCATCTGCCACTACCTGGACTCTTCTGCTGAGACTCCTGACTTGCCAAGAGGTGCCAAATCCAGTCCCTGTGCCCTTGGAGGTGGGAACTGGTGTCTTGAGGAAGCAAATCCACGCATTGACGTGCCTCGGCTGAAAATCGCCTGGCTTGTGACAGAAGAATTGATTCAGAGCCTGCTTTACAGGGGAAAAATTGACGCACTGCCTGTAGGACTGATTTAGCGCCTGTTTCACCGCGGCTCCATCATCACCGCGCACCTGGATATTCCCACGCATCATCCCTGGGCATCACTTTCGCATCGACCCCGCACCGCAACAAGGAACCGAGGCTGCGTGACTGGAAACCAATGCATCACCTCTCCGGTGGGGAGAACGCTGATGAATCACCTCCTCTGCCAATAAGGAACCGACGTATCACATCCCCTGCCAATAAGGATCTGACGCATTGCCTCTCCTGCGAGGAGAGAATTGCTGCATCATCTTCCCTGCCAGTAAGAAACAGGCGCATCACCTCTCCTGCGCAGCAAGGAACCGATGCATTGCCTTGTTTTTCCAGTGCCTCACCTCCTCTGTGGCCTCCATCGTCTACGTTTTTGATGCATGCATCCCAGGTACTGTGTGTTAAAAAGATACAATCATTGATTCCTCTGGATTAAGACTCTTTGCAACTTTTAAAAAGTGATATCTTTACTTGTGTCTGTTGGATTTTTGTCGTTTTTGTCTTGTTTTATTCAGATAAATATTGGCTACTCTTCTAACTTGGTGTGGAGTCTTGTGTAGTGTTTTTACTGTGCTACTGTGTGTGTATACACAAATACTTTGCGTCTGAGACAAGCCCGACTGCTTGAGGCAAGCTACCAAGGGATTGAGCAGGGCGTATCTTGGCTGAGTGACTCCCTTACCCTGACTAGAGTGAGGGTCCCTATTTGGACAGGATGCAAACCACTGCCACCTAAAGGCCCCATCTACTGTATAACACCACCTGAGAAGGGCCCTTGGACTTACTGTTTTACAAATGAGGTACTGTGCTAGAGCCCATTATGGCTTGAGCATGATCAGATTGGCACTTTCCCTTTCTTTGCTTCTGATCCCCCACACCAAGTTCCACTGTACCAAACACCCTCTGCGGTTCCTCCCTGCCCTGGCTCCCACTTCTCACTTCCAGTGCAGTCCTTTCTTCAGCTCTGGGCTGCATTAAGAGAACTTGCCTCGACCTCTAGGCCATTTGGAAAAGTGGCAGTGGGCTGCCCCCCAGGTTAGATTAATTGTGTTCTGATGTTGGAAGAGACAATTTTTAGGGGAGTGCAGCTCAATCTTTCAGTCCTTTTCTTGCAGTAGGTTATTGTTTTTCCTTCTTCAGGTGTACTGTTTTTCCATTCTCTGCTATTGGTTCCCCCAACCTTCCCCTCATCCCAAGCTCCTCTGTACCCCTAGCCCTTTGCTACTCCTCCTGCCAGGTCACCCCCTCTAACATCCAGTGGGGCCTTTTCTTAGCTCCAGACTGCACTGTGAGTACTGCGAGCTCTACCTCTGCTGACCTAGAGGTCACCTGAAAGGTGTGAGTAGACTACTCCTTATGCTTCTTTTGTAGCCAGAGCAATTGAAGTAAGGCAACTCTCGTTTCACCCTCAAATGTCATTGTCTGCTAATAACGAAAATTGAAGTTGTCTGGCATGAAACTCTAGAAGATCAAGGGTATGCCTCTGCATGTAAAATTATTAAGAGCCTGGGTCTCTGGTGTGAAAGAAAAGGCATTGGGCTCACCTAGAGTAGTGGGGACAAAAGGGTACCATAGGGTAGGCTGTTTTGCTATTGTGCTGTTGAAGCGCAGTCTACCAAGTGCTTTGTTTTTCAACCTCACATATGTAGATTGCTAGGGTCTGACCATGAGCCAGCTAATGCTTGCCTACCTTTGTAAGTGCTTGGAATAATAAAAGGAGCTGTTTTGACAGCATGTGAATATGTGTGCTTCTAATGTGCTCACAACTAAGTGGTATCAATATAATCTATCGCAAAGTAACTGAAGTAAATGCATGGAATGCTTTTTTTTCTTGAGAGCATATGACCAATCACAATAACCAACATTTAACCACTGGATTAACCACTAAATTTGGGTTCTAGAGTAGTGTACTAATCTCCAAAAAGCGCTTCAACGTCTCACCAGTGATAGACAAGGTTCGATAGCGAAGGCGGGCAGTTGAGAACTGGGCGATGGAACGGTGCCTCAGGGCCACATGTGAGCTGGTTTATTAAGGCCTCAGTTAACCGGCCCACAGAGCCTTACAGAGTCCCAGCTTCGGCCCAGCATCCTGTGATTGTGGGCAAATCAACTAATTTCCCACGGCCTAAATAAAAATGAATTTGATCTTGTGTAAATTAACCGGTACTCATGTAAATTGCTTCAATGCCTTTGGCCCAAGTTCATGCTATATAAAGCTACACAAACAAAAAATAAACTGTCAGATTCTGCAAAGGCCAGAGCCATGATAAATAATGAGGACTCTTTATATAAAAACACACATATTCCTTTTCAAAATGGCTTTTCTGCTTTTGTCTCGGTTTAGCTCACCTTTAAGAAAAGATTTTAATGTGCTTTTGCATTTGGTTTGCTTTTAAATTATGTAATGACCAGAGTTAAAAAGACTGGCTTAGGGTGATTTTCTTCATTTTCGTTCAAGCTACAACATTAAAATACTTGTCATGCTGGTAAAAAAATGGCCAGGTGGCCAGCTGGGAACACTAGTCAGATATATGTCTGTGGCAGTTGTATTTCACCTTGCCAGCCTGGCCAAACTGCAGTGCTTTTAGTTTTCACCAACTTTACCGGCTCTATAAGCTTTCAAATGCTTAATTTAACATTTCTCTAAAAATTTGTCCAGGGAGACTAAACAAATGGTGATAAATGAAAAGGATGATCCAGGTATGTGAGCCACTTTTTGAGAGTGCCCTGGCCTAATTGTGATCCCAATACAACCATGGACGTCATTTGAAATGGTCGCCAGGGGTCACAGCTCCGAAGTAGCAAATTCAGTGTCAGGAACACACTGACAGCATCTCCTTCAGTTGGGGCTCCACTCTCTTTGTTTTCTGTCAATTTTATATCACACTAATAGTGAATAATATTGTATGATTCACTAATAGTGTAACAAAAATGGAATACAATTAGCTGGAATATGCCCTTCCATGGCATCTGAGATAAGTAAAAATTGCTTTTAAATGTATGCTATGTGCATGCTTGCAGGTGAGAATGTGTTTATGTGAGAAAAAGTGTGTGTGTAAGTGTAAATGTTTGTGTATGTGTAAGTACACGCGTGTGTGACTGAAAGTAGAGGTAAAAGGATGTTTGATGTTACTTCCGCTACCCCTGGCATTTTGGTGAATTGACGTCCGTGAATATAACCCTGGTGGCAGAAACAACTGTATAAATACAGGGACACTGACATTATGTGGCAGGAGAGGGCCAAATAATGCAGCAGGGTTGAGAAACTATGCGGCAAGAAATGGCAAATTATGCGGCACATTTTGTAATAGTATTACTTCATTATTTTGACATTTTTACACTTGGTAACATGGTATGGCCATTGGTTGTACCATGTTACTTACTACTAGCTAACACCCAAATATAGCAATAAGCAACACAAAGGTGACCAGTCCAGCTTTGAAAAAGTCGTTCCACTGCGCTACAGAACGTGTCGCTGCGTATTAGTAACTTCTGAAAAGTTTGAGCTAGAAACAACATTTTTTGTTTTAAAAACAATTATGTGTCAAATGCGGCAAATCTATAATTATGCAAAAATCTCACGGCCGCACAATCTAACAGCTCCAGTGGCCCTGTATAAATACAGTTACAACCTGCTGTTTTGCACGGGTTGATGTTTCTCTGTTGGCATTTTAATCAGTCCTTATCGTTTTGTGACTGCGGCTTGTTTTCGGGTGTTTTTTTTCAGTTCCCTGGTACTACAGGAGAATTTTGATAAAACACTTGTGCTTGTTTTGTAAAGCAGGTTCTGCGCATGCTCAGTGTGTCTTTCGGTCTGCGAGGCTTTGCTTTCTCTTTAGTTACTTTTTGTCTTCACGTGTGACTTTTAGCAACAAATATTAAAGTTCGGGCTGAATATACGAGCACTGACGGAGCTACTCGCCACAGCAGGAACGTTTCATATGAGCCGGCCTTTCCCCTGCCCTCCTTCGTGGAAGGGATAACGGGTTAACCACCTTCAACTTCGCGTAATGCTCGAGGAAAGAAGAACCGCCCCCCAAAAAATTACCCTTCGCAAAGAACCTTTATCCTCCTCGTAAACCAGGAGTTTTATGGCATGGGAGCGTACAAGGACCTGTCTGGAGGGCTGGATGAGCGGAGATGTCCACTTCGGAGCTCCTAGGGCAGTGTTGTGTAAAACTTCCGTCCCCCCACAGCCCTGCGGATTATTAGCGTCGGGACATCTAATCCGCATCTTTCCTCATGATGCGGACTTCAGAGCTCTGCCGGACACAGGGTTCAGGACATGCAGCCCGCGGGTAGAGGAGGCGGTGGAAGGCCCCCAGGATGCGGCTGGTGTTGGCGGGACTGGCTATCTACCTGGCCGCTGCCAGCCTGTGCCGCGCTGTCTGCGACGATGCTAAGGTAAGATGCAGTGAGTTTCTGTCTGGTGAGTTCTAGTCGGGTGAAACTAGATTTCAGTCTATCGCTTGCCAGGGTCAGTAGCTCCCCACACACGCACAGCGCGTTTTGTTTGCATTCTGGAACCTGTAGTCCTACATTTATAGTGGGAAAACAAACTGCAAGTAGCAGAACGCACAGAAAAAAAGCAGGACGGGGTAAATTCATCACGCCCAACAGTGAACAGATTTTGAGCTTTGAACTCTGTCAAGGGACATCAGAGACCTACGGACACCGGTCAGTTTATTTTTGCAATTGTACCCTTCATTGACATGGCCCAGAGACATTAGAGCGCTTCACAGTAGCGCAAGAAGCCCTTCTGGGCTAACAACCAACATAACACGGTTAGGATCAAACAAACAGACAGAGCCAGCAGTTCGTACCCGGATACACAGTACCGGGCAAGAAGTACTTGGATAACGATCACCATAAAACAACCGATAAGCACCAGGAAAATAGCTAGAACAACAGTTTGTGCATCTGTCATAGGATTCAGGCGGACATGTGGACCAGGTGAGGAAATCACACTTGACGTGGCAGCGGGAGGTATCTGGACCAAGTGACCTGGACTGGGTGAGCACAAGGCGCCTGACACGGGATAGCTTGAGATTTCTGGGATGGTTAAGCTAGTCACATTTGGCACGGGACAACTTGCCAACTGCGTTGTGGCTGACCGTCTCACCGTTGGCGTGGGACAGCTGGTCGGCCCCAGTCCGGCATTCGCCGGGCAGTGGCTCGACTCTGGGGCCCGGCTGAATAGCGGGCCACACGTGAGCCAGGGCTCTGTTCTGCAGATCGAGGAAGAGTTGAACTTGAAACATCCTGCTCAATTAAGGGAAGCTGTTGTAATAAATGTAGTTATGTATTTACTTCTTCCTCTGGCGTTGAAGGTTAAAATGTACTAAGAACTACCCAGGTGCACGCTCTTAAGTGCCACATAGTTGACACCTTCTGAGACCTGATTGTCTTTACCGCTAATGTATAGGCTTAATATTCAGGTGCACTGCATCGACAAGAATACAAGGTAGGTCAGTTACAGTAATGTACCGAGTGCTCTGCCTTTCTCATATTTCATTCCATACCACGTAGTTTTGGTGGCTTCGGAGTATTTTGCAGTTGTAGCTTTGTATTTTCGGGTAGGTTCCCTTTTTGTGATTGAATTACACTCACGCCACTTATCTTCTTTTTATAAATTTCTTACCTAGTGTGAGGAAAACTTATCATGTGAATTGCATAGTTTGCATGTGAGCGTTTTTAAACACTACACTTTTTTAACTTTGGAAATACAGATATGCAGTGACCACTTCCCTTTTCTATAAATAAAAGAAACCGGAAGAGATTACCTTTGACACTAAATTGCAGATTGTCTGACCGGGAAACCTGAGCTCAAAACCCAGCTTCCCCACGAGGTCAATTGTGCGATCGGGGGTAAACCATTTTACCACACTGTGTCTCATTTCGTTAAACAAAACGTTGGGAGCACATAGAAGAGGTTTAGCTGCGGGTCTGCTCAGTACAAGAACTCTTCCTTTATATAGGGTTATGAGTGTATATTGATGCTGACCCATGATATTGTCCTTAAGCAATTACTTAATAAATTATTGTACGTTTATTATTATTTTTAGACATTCTTTTCTTTTAACAACTATTAACCAATACAAGAATACATCTAGTGTATTAGATTGAAAAACAAATATTACATTTTTTTTTTTTTTTTAAATAGACTTTTCATATTTTTATATTTAATTTGTAGCATGATAAACATGATTATACTTTTGATGGCTCACCTTGTACTGTCTGAGACCTAACTCCCAAGCCAGATCTCTGACTCCTTTCTGCCTGTGAATTGAGAGACTTGCATAGCTGTGCTGTGGAATGGATGAGATACTCACATTTCCTCTATGACATCTTAAGTAAGCAAGGCTGAGTGAGCTGTGGCAGCATGACATGGGACCCTTGCTCAATGTGTGAAATTGTAAGTACCAGGGTCCAAGCCATTTCTCAGGAGGCCAGCACAGCTCAAACAACCCACTGTCCCTTCAACCTCTGCCAGATGAGGGATCCAGCACCATCTACCAGTCGTCACAAACACAAGTGGGACATTTTGAGCTAATCCACGCCTTCTCAAGCTTTAGGAATGGCCTAGATGCGCTAGCCTCATATGTTTTTAAAATTGAATTCAAAATAGATACCTCAGCACACTTAGACTGTTACATGCACCGTGTGATTAACTGTTATCTGAGATAAATTTCCGAAGTCAGTATTTCCAAAATTTTCTTTCAGGATTCATGGAGTACCCAGTCCAGCTATTACGATCTTCCGAGTGTAGAATAGTCCAATTAACAGCCAACACGTGCAGGTCCTTACTTTGGACTGGGACGCCACTTCTCCCGCGTGGTCTCAGATTACAGTTTATAAGGGCTTACTTTATGTTGCCGACCATTCACCTGTGACTTGTTGCTCGATATATTAATCAGCAGACAGTATCAATTTCGGCTCACTACTTGGGGGATCCTACCTCCAGATTTCACAGTGGGATCACCTCGGCCCATGTTATTTATCTGCACCTGCATATACTATCAGTCTGGATACTTGATTCACACAGCTCTACTCAATATTGTTTAAACTTGGAGTTCCATTTGGATCAGACATCTTAATGGACGTTCTTAGCCTTGAAAAAGTCACTATATGTGACAAAACACATGTTACTGGGCTTTGGTCCACTGCCGCAGGTATCTTTAGGGGTAGGATACTTTGTCACAACAGCACCTATTCTGAAACTCCTGCTGTAGAATTATATTTTGCCTTATACTTGTTTCACTCTGGATGTGCAATATGTAATCTACTACTACCACGCTTTTTGTGTTTTTAAAAGTATATGAAAGAGTAAAACACTATGCTGATCTTTAAAGAAAAAAGGCAGACACACCACTTGTGGTAGACTGTCATAAGTAAGTGGTAGAGAACATTTATCCAATGAACACATATGTAGACAATCATTCATTTGAATAAAGAATGGAACGTGAAGTAAAAAGAAAAATGGCTGTACTAGTCTTTTTCTGACTCCTATACTGCATGAGATTGTCTTAGGTGTGCTCAGTACAGACGTGGAGAGAGAAGCACATTTTTGTATTCAAAGACAGAAGCTCACTTGACAACTTCCACAGCCTTTTTTCTCAGCCCTTCTGTAAAGTACTTTGGATTGAATCCTTAAGATTCTTTTGTGTGGACTTTTTGCTTTTATGACAAATGTGACACTGGTCACTTGAGTTAGAGCCTTGAACACGCCCTAGGCCTGGCCGCCCCTATGGGGCGAAACACATGCTGGCTGTTGTCTCAAGAAGTTGAAGAACACAGAATAAACCAGTGTTACCTCACATTGGATCTTCGTTGCCATTCTTTATTCAAATAGATGATTGTCTACATATGTGTTCATTTGATAAATGTTCTCTATCATATATATTTTTTTACATATCAACAATCCTGTATGCTATTAGAAATTATTGATTATGTAAGGTTGTACAATAGTATCCCCAGGGAGGATGCAGCAAATTGTCCAGAGCTGCAGACTTTGGAAGTGGAGAACTAGGTTCGAGTCTTGGCGTTGGCTCAACATCTTGTGATTTTGGCAAATCACTTCATCTCCCTGTGCCTGAAGAAATGAAAGTGTTCTTGTGTAATGTAATCGGTGCTCATATAAAGTGCTCCAGTACCTTCGGGTTGAGTTTGCGCCATATGAAACTGCAAAAAAAACATAACCTTGTTGAATAACAGTACGAGTGGTGGGGTCCCTTAAGGAGATACCCAACACACAATATGAATACGGCAAAACACAAGATTTGGGATTTGAAGATCCCTTGTCTCCAAATTGTCATAAATAGGCGCCAGTCTTTAGAAACAAGTGCCAACGCAGAGCACTGGTAAACACCGGCAAATATTAAGCACTGCATATAACATTTAAAAATATGTGGAGTGGGAGAGCTGTTTACACCCAATATGAAGCAGGGTAAGACAGCAGCACTGCATGAACTACTCATGCTTTCCACGATGAGACAACATGAGTTCTATGGGCCTAGAGAATTGGGTCTTCATTTTACAGGATTGGACACATACTGGGGATTTATATCCTGCAGAGATGTGGGCTTTATGTTTTTACATTACAGAAAAGTTCAAGTTTAGTAATATAAGTATGTTGTAGGGAAAGCGGCACCAATAGATGTACACTTTTATCTAAAAAAAAAAGGTCTGTTCTCTCCAAATGCAGCAAGGCATTTAAACATTTTCTGTACATCTTAAGCAAGTTCATTTCGTTAGTGGGTGGGGATGCTCACATCATGGGAATGGTTAGCAGCTTCACAATGGAAATTGAATGTAGACCTGTCATGCACCACCCTTCCAGAAAACTCGGGCAGCAATATCAAGCTATTGTTAACTTTCACCTATAAATCGTCTACAGGTGCTTCTGTGTGAAAAGGCACTCATTACAAGTCATTAGGCCCTGTGGCATCTGGAAGAGGGTGAAGTAAATTAGTCTGTTGGGCTCTGCCACCTGAGAGGGGCACACTCGGCCACAGACACTGGATGCATGCTTGTTGGTAGAGGGCAGGGATTACAAGGAGAAGGTGTGGAGAGCCGGTGATGAATAGAGGGAAGGGATGAGGAGAATGCGCAGACAGGCTGTGCATGAAGGAGGGACAGCCTGGGAATGAGAGGAGAGACGGAGCTTTTGCTGAGCGATCAGCAGGGACGAGTAAGAAGGAAGGGGAGGGGGCAAGCCCCTGGTGAGGGAAAGGACAGGGTGAGAGGATACATGATGGAGAGCTTGTGCAGAAATCATGAGAAGCAGTGGAGGGACAGCAAATCTAGGATGAGTGAAGGGATAGAGTGAGAGAGGGTGGAGAGAGCACATGGACATCATGGGGGAGGGGGAGTGCATGAGTAAGAGAAGAAAGGGGAGCGGAGGAGCTGCGATTAATGAACGGGGTGACACACTCCGTGAGGCATGGAAGAGACACCTGAGCACGAGGCGGAGAAGAGAGTCGGGCAGCAATGAGTGAAAGCTAAGTGTGAGCAGGGGAGACACGCCTGCTGTGACTAGGGGAGGGCCAAGGAACCGAGGGTAGCCCGGGATGAGGGAGGTGCAGCTTGAGGAGAAGGGGGCAGGCTAAGCATGCTTGCTGAGTGGGTTGTGTCGACTGCTCTTCTCTTTCTGTTGCCTGTAACAACGAGACCCTCTAATTCCAAGCAGAATTTGATTAAAATTGTTTTTATTATTTGTAAAAAACAAAAACGTACACCTTTCCCCCAAATTGTTTGTATTGTTTTTAAACAGCTTACAAATGTTTCCTCAACAAGACTGTGTTATATACCTTAATAATACCATTTGCTGCTAAACGGTTCCATGGCGTGTGCAGAGGTCATTCTTTCGGACAGTCACGTGATCACACATTTAGGCGCTCAGTGTCTCAGTCGTCTCCCTTGCAATCATCATTGGGGACGCGCACGCCCTGTCCCGTCCTGTTCGTAGAACTGGTGTCATTGTTACGGGCCCTCCGTCTGCATGCTTTTCGGTTTGTATTAAATATTGAGGCCCATATATATGTCTTTGGGTCTGCTTGGAGGTGGCATTAGCTCCCACTGAGTCTTCAATTGTTAATTGTAGTGTCTGATCATTCCGAAACCTGGGCCTCGTCCCCATCTCATAGCGCCTCTTCATCTAGATAGCACCAGAAGTAGTAAGGTAAGTTTTTTTGTGTCCCAGTAGAAATTTTAAAAGTGGTATCTGACAATGGGATTCCTCAATGGAGGGTGACTGCCTTTGAAGCATGCATTTCATTTGTTGTAAGTCATAGTGCAGCAGCTTTGAAATGATGGTCATTTTTTCAGCCTATTAAGACAACGAGGGGATCTTGTATGGGCTTGATGCTGGCTTGGCCTGCCTCCATGCCTATTATGCAGCCGAAGCTGAAAGGAGAGAATTACTCTCTGCATGCACCGTGCACATTCATAGACCTTGAATAGAATATTTTGAACTACCAATAGCTTCTTAATGGGGGCTAATGGGCCAACAAAGCCACACAAGAATGGACCAAAACCTAGGATATTGGAGGTGAACAGTCAAGTTATCATAGAATGGTAGCTTGCAAGACTTTTTGGAGCCTATAATGTGGTGAAGGATGGTACTTTATTGGTTGCCGGTGCTTTTTCCTTCATGTCAGATTTGTCATTTTGAGGGTGGTTTTTATGGGTGCTCCAACCAATGATCCAGGTAAGGCCTATAAAGATGCTGGCTTTCAGCACTCCTGGATTGGCCCTTAATGTGACCCAAAGTGAGGTAGTTAATTTATTTGTCAATTTTGAAGTCTGTGTTGCTCCAGGAAACCTTTTGAAAAAAACTGTTGTTCTTCTGAGTTTGTTTGCATTATGATAAAACGCCACTTAGTGTTCTGAGGTGGACCAAGAGGAGAGGTCATTGTGTGCATCAAAATAATAACCTACAGCGTTAACGTAGTAAAGGTAAATTTACAGGCTGTGCTTTTTATGGGAATGTATGTGGATGCTTAGGAGTGGAAGGACCTCCTGGTGATCAATATTTGCTTACCAGGCACATGTTCTTTTATCGAATAAGTGTTAAGTAAAGTTAAGCTGGAACTAAGTGATATTCTGAGTCGATTCTTGATGACCGAGCTTTGCTGAGGGGTGATCTAATTGACTTCTAGGACTCAAAAGAAGTCTCTGCATTTAATTCTGAATTGTCAGTTGTTGCTTTGATCGTTGAGTCATGTTTCCGGGGTAAATATTCACTCAAAATAGTTGAACACTACTATTTAAAACAGGCTTATTGTTTAATATGCTAACGCAGCAGGTGCTAACAAAGGCATTCACAAATGCCGTTGGAGTTCCTGCATGAAACACAATCAATTTAGCATGTTAAAGCCAGAACTATTGACTTTGCCACGCTTGGGGGGAAAAGTAGCAGAAAGTATTTCTGTACAGAATGCCAATAGGGGAGAAGGTAGTTTAGAGGTTGGAATGAGACACCCAATAGCATGAGGTGAGAAAGGAATACTCATCTGGGCACACCGAAAGTCTGTTTTGTGTATATATTAAAAGAAATGCAACAAAAGGTCATTTAGAGATCTGCGATAAAGAAAGAACTAAAAGTGGAGAAAAAGCAATTGTCATATGGGATTGAATTTACGCTAAAGGATTACAAGTTTATCTCTTTACAATTGAAGTGTTTCTTGATATTAAAGGTCTTAGACCACACGGAGAGTGACTTCTCACCTCAGCCTGAGGTCACAGATTTTGGTTCCATAATGTCTGTGATTTTATTTGTCGACAGGGAATGAGGTCACACGCCAGAGGAGCACATGAACTAGTGGCTGAAAGGCATGCCTTGCACCCTTTCCCAGAGGCGAAAACAGACCATGCCTACAGAATACTTTGGCCACAGGCCAACATAGATAACAAAAAGCTGCAAAGATCATTGAGAAAACTTTGATAAAGGGTATTAATGGTATTTGCTCTGATCTCGCAATAGTGTTCTATGTGAATTCCAGATGCATTTTCCTAAAAAAATAATCTTTAATTTAAAGAATGTTATAGTTATGACCCTAGACCTAAAAACTACTCAGTTTCGCAGTCATGGCAAGCTGTGCAGCCATAATTCTTATCAATGCTTTGATTGTGGCCTCATACATGCTGTCACTGATATGAGATATTACCTCATTGATGACCTAATTGATGACATCAGTGGTGACCGCAAGTGTTGTTGATGGGTGGATTTCAGTGCTTATTTTTTTCTTTTTTTCTTTTTGTTTTTACCTTTTGTTTTTTTTTTTAACCCTTTTAGGTTTTGTATCATAACTATCTTGTTCCTTCAATATAATGGCCCTGATCCACAAAAAAGTAGTACATTTGCTGTGTTTCAGTTAATGTGATAAACGTTCTCTTAACAAGGTTGATAAGTTAAAACAACAGAAAGTACTCCGGTTAGTTGCAAGTTTGCATGCCATGCTATAATTTCTTTGTGTTATGCAGAATCCAATGAAAAGCACAGAGCTCCCCCATCCACATAATTATCGTTCATTGAATTTCCAAAAGTTTCCCAAAAAGTGCCATGCAGGTTGCAATATGTAATTCAGTGGTCTGCGATCAATAATTCTTAGGGGGTCTGATGGATCGGTTACAGAATTTCTAGCTAAAACACAAGGTAACCCAGATTAGCTATTCGATTCAATTGTGTGATCCCGGGCACATAACTTTGTAACGGGTCCTCGTTAGGTCGCAGCCTACCTGACTGCACGGCTGTCTGGTTTGCTAAAGACATCTTGGAGACTTTCAGAAAATTGACTCAGGAATGTATTCCTCTCGTTGATTACCATTGACTTTGTGGTTTGTAACCCACATTTTCTGGCTTTCCATTTGCTGGCTTTATTTGCGTTAGGCTCTCCAGGTTTAGTTTGTCCCTACCATTGCCTAACTGCGTTTACAGTATTCTTCCACGAACTCAATTGCTGTTAACAGGCCTTTAAATCTTGTTCTTATCTCGTCACATTTGCTGTGCATGCAAATACTAAGTCCAAATGTCAGACACTGTTTTCTGAGGGCGCTTGTTTACTTTTCTTTCTCTGACTTCAAAGTGAGAGGATTTATGTGGCAGTCTTGCTGGATATCGGGGGTAGGAAATATTTTTTTTTCTTGAACACAACAACATTTAAATGAACTGTGTAAGTATTTGAGGATACGTCAGAATTATGAACTCACAAATGAAGCAAATTTTTTGTTATTTCTGAAGTGTTTTGGAAACAAATGATGAAAACGAATCATTAAATTAGGTAATGCAATTTCCATACATCTGTCAGTGCGCTGTTTTATTAGTAAAACTGTATGTCTGCAAATGTAATGGTCAATTCAATTGAAAATGTGTTGTCTGTAATGCCAATGTACTACAACACTGTGAATACTCCACTCTATGCCACTGCACTCTAATCTGCACCACTGCACTCTATTCTGCACCACTCCACTTTACATCACTCCATGCCACTGCACTCTCCACCACTCCACGCTATACTGCTCTACTCTACCCTGTACTCTACTCTAAGGCTATGTACTTTTTGCACTGTACGCTACACCCCTGCACTCTCTGCCACTGCACTCTACACCACTCCAGTCTAGGCCATATCAATCTACTCTGATCAACTCCACTCTATGCCACTGTACTCTATGCTGCTCTGCAACACTGCACTCTACGCCAATACACTTTACTCTATAACACTCTAGTCTATGCCCCTGCACTCTGCGCCAATCCACTGTATGCCACTCAATCTACTCTGCAATCTATACCACTGCACTCTACACCATTTTATACTCTGCCACTCTATGCAACTGCACTCTACTCTGCACCACTCCACACCACTTCACTCTACTCTGAAACTATTTACTCTATACCACTGCACTCTACGCCACTCTATGCCACTCCATTCTATGCCACTGCGCTCTACGCCACTATTCTCTTAACCACTGAACTCTATGCCAATGCACTCTTTCACTGCACTCTTTCACTGCACTCTGTGCCTCTGCTGTCTACACCACTCTACCACACTCTACACCACTGCACTCTGACACTCTACTCTGCAACACTGCACTCTTCACCACTGAATTCTACCTACTCCACTCACTACCACTGCACTCTATGGCACTATACTCTGCACCACTCTATGCTACTATACTCTGCACCACTCTAGGCCACTGCACTCTATGCCACTCAACTCTGCTTTGCACTCTACACCTCTGCAATCTATGCCGCTCGACTCTGTACCACTACCCTCTGCATCACTCCACTCTATGCCACTGTACTCTACGTCCCTACACTCGACACCACTGGACTCTAAACTACTCTCCTCTACGCCACTGCAGTCTGTGTCACTCCACTCTACTATGCACCACTCTAATCTAGGCAACTGCATTTTACACCACTGAATTCAATGCCGCTGCCCTCAATGCCATTGCCTTCTATGCCACTATCCTCTGCAACACTCTACGCCAGTGCACTCTACACTACTCCACTCCACGTCACTCCAGTGTATGCCCCTCTAGGCTACTCCACACTGTGCCACTCCAGTACACAACACTCATTGCCACTCTCCTCTACGCCACTAACTTTTAGCCATGCTGAACAGAAGCCAGGCCAGCAAACAATATGGTTAAACCACGTTGGCAAAGCCAATCGCTCTTGTATAGGCGAGACCTATTGGTTCTACCTGTGCTTGTTTACCAAAGAGACCGGAGTGCCCAGAAGCCTTGCCTCTGCTCCTCGGACTCTCTCTCCCTTCCAGGTGCAGTTCTGGTCTTTCTACCATTTGAGGTTGTATTTCTGCTCCTCTGAGAGAATGTTCTCTCACCTCAAAGGCACCTGCACACCTTCCACGTGCGGAGTACGTATCCGGGTTATTATCTACAACACTCCTCTGCCCTCAGGGATGTGTTGATACTTTTTAACGCTATCAGCAAAATAAATAAAATAAACTGCTTTTTTGGATGAGTATAGCAGCACTTCCACGCTGCTTTTCCGACGTGTTGGTTTGTATCTGGGCTTTTACTCACGCCCACCTCTCGCCCATCACTACCACCCGTTCGTGGGCTTACCTTTCAAAAATCCTTTGATGACATTGGTAAATGCTTTACCTTTGTCCCGCCTTGGGGAGGTTTTGTTACTGCCTTGGCCATTGCCCCTGTTATATGGCTAATTGCACTATTGCCGATAAATTTGACTGCGAGCAAACTTCTTTTTCCTTTTGTCCTTCTCTTCACGCTGATGCCCGTGGCGACCGTGGAGCTGTGAATGGGTTCGCTACTGGTAGCTAAGATCTACCCCCAGCTTGTTGTTAAAGTCTCCTCCCACTAACAGCTTATAACCCCCACCCACTGTAACAGTAAAGTTTGGAAGGTTGTCTACGAAGCCAAACAAAACAGAAAAATTAGAAATATCTTTGTTTGAAAAGTCACTGTTCTAAAAATTAACACTAAGCATACATTTCCAGACCACGTAAGATGAAAAGCTTGTATTAAAAAAAAAAAATACATTCCACAGGTGTTGGGGTTATAAGACAAGGTAAGGTGGTTCTAAACCAGAAAGACAACCCAGACGTTGCCCTACCCAAGGAAGAAGGGATTGCGGGTTTGGAAAAGCACATATATTCGTCATCCCCTTCTTTTCACACACAAAATGGGACAGAAGTAGGGGGTGAAATATTCACCCTGTCGGTCATTATAATCTATGGGCCTGATTTATATGTTGTTGGAGTGGGAACTCTGTCTCAGTGGTGACAGAGTTCCCTCCCCGCCATCATTGTGGCCCGCCCATCTGGTTTAGATGGGGTAGACCTTAAGTTTGGCTACAGTGGTCACTACTCAGTCTCTGCTGTAGCCAAACTTCTCCGATGGACTAAGGGCTGTTGAAGAATTGGCTCTATGTTTGTCCGCCCAATTTGGATCGTGGACCTATGTCTTTTTTTGTTTTTCTGTCCACCACTGCCATGCAAATCCTGGTGATGAGGAAAAGTGGAAAATAAATAATGCCTTCCTCATCACATGAGACTGCTCCCATGATGAGGGGTGCATTATCTTTTTTTATTTTCAGAAAGAAAATCATGTTTCCGATTTTTCTTTTTGAAAATCAAAAAAGAAAACAGCTTGATGGACGGCTCTGTCATGTTGAAGGAGCATTGCGCCAAACTGTTAAATGCATTGCCAATGCCTTATAAATTACCACCAGCTTGATGGTCATTTATAAACCTAGCGAACTGTCCCTCCACCAGGGCCACAGAGTAATTTACTCTATCGCCCCTGCAGAACAATGGCTCGTCCACCAGAATATTAATTGGGTCTGAAAAAGGTTCAAACAGATTGCTGGTGTTGGATTCAGCATTACAGTTATGCTGGATCCAAGAATCGAAAGTTGAACTTTCCACTTGAAGCAATTTAAGCCCTGTTATGCATCATCAAAGCCCTAATTTGATGTGATAACAATCGAATAACCAAAATTACATCTTTAGCAAGATAAGGTTATCTAAAATTTACAATCAGGCAGTCCCCCTCAAATTTTGCCAGAGGACCATTCATGAAACCCTACGTACCACCAAAATATCCTTGGTATTCTTAGGCTAAACTTTATGAGGCAATTAATTACTTTGTTTTTTAACTGGACCCTGGTTTCTTCTGTGGCCTGAGATGAAGGTGGGACATTGCCCAGTATGATTACATAAGGACACGAGGAGTGCCTATGGACTTCGGTCCTGGGCCAAATGACCTCAGGTTTGTATTCTTACTCTGCGTTTTGGCTTTCGTGATCGCACTGACATGGAGAAGTTCTGCTGCATCCTGTTTGGCCCTCTTTCCAGATTGAGTAAGTACAGACCTTCACGACCCCTCTCTGGTCCGCCTCTGAAAAGCAGATAGGATGGGGTCCTTTGGTCACACCCACCCTTCTTCCATTTTTGCTAGCTTGCCTTCTATCGCCTCTAAACAAAGTACCAGGAGGCACAGGGTTTCGACCAATAAAAGTGTAAACTTTTGGCTAAGAACCTCCGATAAATCATAACTATTTGTCTTATCAATTGATATAACTTTTTGGGCAGGAGTGGGTAGTAGGGCACTCTGTATAGACTCGGAGTTCAACAAGTTTTAGTGCTTTTCTCTTTTTTGGGGGGAGCCGGTTTAGATTCAGATAGTGAAATTAATGAGTATGTAACTGCAGTTATAGTGGGTAGAACAATATCAGATTCTGATGGTGCGGTGGGGGAGTTACACTGTACTTAAACCACATCACTAATGGCAGTGATGAAATTGGAGCAGGCTAATTATTTGTAAGTGAGAGGTGCTTTTCAGCCAAATGTAAAACGCAGAGTTTTGCCTCCAGTAGGCAGTGTCGGAAGCAGAGATGAAGAACGAGTGGCTCAGCCTGGCCTCCTCTGCGCCCTGACTGGCGCATATGGTCCCGCTCTTGGCCTGGGCCATGCCCAGGTCCACACTGCGCGCATCCTGCGCAGCAGGTGCCAAGTGCACTGCTTGTATCGTTATGGTCAAGTACCCCACCTCTCTCACCACCTGTTAGGCACAGACTTTTGGGCACTGTAGTCCTGATGGTCTGCAAGCTGCTATCCCACGCAGTGGGTGCCAAGGATGCTGTTTGTAGCATTTTGGACAGGTGCCTCACCACCTCTACCACCGCCTCGCAGGCATACATTTGTGGGTACTCTAGTTCGGATGGTCTGCAAGCTGGTATCCCATGCAGCAGGTACCAGGTGTGCTGTTTGTAGTGCTTTGGTCAGGTGCCTCCCTTTCTCCTCTTCCGCCCCCTGTGAGGCACATACTTCTGGACACTGTAGTCCTGATTGTCTGCAAGCTGCTATTCATTGTGCCAGCATTAAGTTGTCATTTATTATGTATACAGCATACAGAGTTAGTGCTACGATTCACACATCACAAACGCCCCGCCCCCGGGGTAACATGAAGTAGTTTTGCTCTACAATTAAGCAGCCTTTGTTATACGACATGCCCAGTGGCGGCTCCTCCACTATGGCAGAGGAGTGTCACCCCCACCTGCACCCCCAGCAGCTGCAAGACTTTTATAACAAAACGTTTATTATGGTTTTGTTGTAAAAGGGGTGGGCCATGGGGCGTGACGGGGACCTAGGGGAAGTGTACACCACTCTCCTCAGTGCGCATGTATGTTTGGCCGGCCCATCTCCGGCCGGCCAAACTCACATGCACACTAGGCTCTCTCCAACCCGGCACTCTCCAACTCAGCCAGGTTGAAGGAACCAGGCAGAAGCTTCCACTCTACTTCAGAGCGCCCAGCCAGGGTGCTCCGTCCAATCCTAACACTGTTTTCATGCTGCCAGCAGCATTAAAACAGCGTTAGGATTGGATGCAGGCGAGAAAGGTAAGTTTAAAAAAAAAAAAAAAAAAATGTTATTATCATTTTTTTTTTGTTTCCCCGCCACACGCCACCCCTTTTTCCTCCCATGAGCCACGACTGGACATGCCTATTGATGGTTATTTTACCTTCAACCCTTATGAGAGAGGGGGAGGTTACTAAGCTACCAAACGTCCTCCCAGGTCAGACATACTTAACCTAAAAGGCATGGTGGCATAAGCCCATAGTCTGTTGATGGGCCAGCAGACTAATATCTCAATTTGGGAAATTACACAATTGCTGTCCAACAAGAACACATGGGAAGATTTTCCTTATGGAAACAGAAGCCTCGGACAGATATGTCATGCTTCATCATAGGCGACTTCTCCCCACCCTGGTAGGACAGTGCCACGAGGGTGGACTGGACCTACTGGTGGATCTAGATGGGTGGGAGTTCTTAGATAAAAGTTACTGGATAAGAGGGGGCGCCAGACACATTAAAAATACCTTGAGAACTACAGGTATATTTACCTTTATTTGTGGTGTCCACAGGTATGATTAAAACCAGAGTTTGACAGTAATGCTGGGAATAATGGCTCAGCCTGTTTCAGATGGCCGACATGTTTCTGCCCTCACAAAGAGCCTAATCAGGCCTGGGGCATTCCTCAGGGCTGTGGATCCCTATCAGAAACGGCATGCTAATGCCTAAAACGAACTAACTATAGAAGGACTCAGGTCTTACCTGAGTGATGATGCTGGTACAATTATCTATTTAAAATTAAAAATAAAATAGTTGCTTGGATCAAATTAATTACTTCTTGTCTACTGTATTCCCATGACACATGCAACCGTGAACATGCAAGTGGAAAAATAACTGCAAATCACTGCAAGCCAAGTGAGCAACTTGTGTAAAAGCTGGAGTCATGCATTCCTGTCCACACAAACTTGTATTACTACTGGTAATATACTACGAGGTGTAAACTTACAAATCTCACCCTTGCGTTCTGCACCTATGGTACATAACAGATTAGAAGAACCTATTAAGCAACACATAAGAAAACCTAAAAGGCTATCCCTTACCCTAGGTTATAGGGATTACTTGCTCTTGGTCTGGGAAGAGAGACTGTCCTTTGTAGTCACACACTGATAACAAGGGGATGTTAAAAAGAAGTATATGTTGTAGATTAGATGCAATAGTTAGACTGAGTATCATGTTAGCCAAAGGTCTCTCCTCCATAGTCAGTTAGGATGCTAGTTACACAGAGTACTTATTATGGGAGTATTCAAATTGGGTAAACATGTACCTCTGTTGCCACAAAAGCGGGGTGTAGGAAGTTGGCTCTGTGTATACTATCTCAAAGTAAGAGATGGTATGCACAGAGTCCAAGGGTTCCACTTAGAGGTAAGATAGTGGCAAAATTAGATAATTCTAATGCTCTATTTTGTGGTAGTGTGGTCGAGCAGTAGGCTTATCAGAGGGTAGTGTTAAGCATTTGTTGTACACACAGGCAGTAAATGAGGAACACACACTCAACGACTTAACTATTGGCCTGGAGTTTTTATATAGAAAAATATATTTTCTTTATTTTAGAATCACAAGATTCAAGATTTGAAGTAAGTACATAAAATACAAGGTACTCCACATAGGTAAGTAAGGAACTTTGAATTAGAGCAGTAACATACACAGTTTTAGTTAAAATGGCAAAAAGCTATTTTAAAAGTGGACACAGTGCAAAAATCAACAGTTCCTGGGGGAGGTAAGTATTGGTTAGATTTTCAGGGAAGTAAGGCACTTACAGGTTTAAGTTCCTGGGCATAGGCAGTCCACCGTTGGGGGTTCAAGGCCAAGTCACAGCACCAGCAACACAGGGCTGGTCAGGTGCAGTGGTCAAAGGAGGGCCCAAAACACATAGGTGCCTATGGAGAACAGGGGTGCTCCAGTTCCAGTCTGCCAACAGGTAAGTACCTGCATCTTCGGAGGGCAGACCAGGGGGGTTTTGTAGAGCACTGGGGGGGACACAAGTAGGCATACAAAACACACCCTCAGCGGCACAGGGGCGGCCGGGTGCAGTGTGTTTAGCAGGCGTAGGGTTTTCAATAGGAATCAATGGAGGGACCTGGGGGTCACTCTAGTGGTGCAGGCAGGGCACAGGGGGGCTTCTCGGGCCAGCCACCGACTGGGCTAGGCAGAGGGTCGCCTGATGGTCACTCCTGCACTGGAGTTCGGTTCCTTCTGGTCCTGGGGGCTGCAGGTGCAGTGCTTGAGCCAGACGTCCGGTTCTTTGTTCCAGGCAGTCGCGGTCAAGTGGAGCCTCTAGAGCCTCTCTGCATGTGTCGCTGTGGGGGTCCAGGGGGTTATCTCAGGTTACTCATGAGGTTGCAGTCGCCTGGGAGTCCTCCCTGCAGTGTTGGTTTTCTGGAGGTCGAGCTGGGGGCGTCTGGTGCAGAGTGTGAAGTCTCACGCTTCCGGCGGGAAGAGTGAAATCTTTGAAAGTTGCAAGAAAGTTGCAAAGTTGTTGCTGTCTTTGAACAGTGCTGCTGTTCTCTGGAGTTTCTTGGTCCTTCGGTTCAGGGAAGTTCCCTGAGGCTTCAGAGGTCGCTGGTCCCTGTCGGATGTGTCGCTGTGCAGGTTCTTTGAGTCTGGAATCAGGCCGGTAGGGCTGGGGCCAAGTCAGTTGTCATCTCTGTCGTCTCTGCAGGGCTTTCAGGTCAGCAGTCCTTCTTGTTGTTGTAGGTTGCAGGAATCTGATTTCCTGGGTTCTGGGGTGCCCCTAAATACTAGTTTTAGGGGTGTGTTTAGGTCAGGAGGGCAGTAGCCAATGGCTACTATCCTGGAGGGTGGCTACACTCTCCTTGTGCCTCCTCCCTGAGGGGAGGGGGGCACATCCCTAATCCTTTTGGGGGAATCCTCCAAAACCAAGATGGAGGATTTCTAAAGGCATGGGTCACCTCAGCGCAGGACACCTTAGGGGCTGTCCTGACTGGTGGGTGACTCTTCCTTGTTTTTCTAATTATCTCCTCCAGCCTTGCCGCCAAAAGTGGGGGCAGTGGCCGGAGGGGTGGGCATCTCCACTAGCTGGGATGCCCTGTTGTGCTGTAACAAAAGGCATGAGCCTTTGAGGCTCACCGCCAGGTGTTACAGTTCCTGCAGGGGTAGGTGAGAAGCTCCTCCACCCAGTACAGGCTTTGTTCCAGGCCACAGAGTGACAAAGGCACTCTTCCCCATGTGGCCAGAAACTGGTCTGGTTGTGGCAGGCTGGCAGAGACTGGTCAGCCGAGCACTAGGAGTTGGACTGGTATTCAGAGGGCATCTCTAAGATGCCCTCTGGGTGCATTTTACAATAAATTCCACACTGGCATCTGTGCATTTATTGTGCTTAGAAGTTTGATACCAAACTTCCCAGATTTCAGTGTAGCCATTATGGAACTGTGGAGTTCGTGTTTGACAAACTCCCAGACCATATACTCTTTATGGCTACCCTGCACTTAAAATGTCTAAGGTTTTGCTTAGACACTATAGGGGCATAGTGCTCTTGCACATATGCCCTCACCTGTAGTATAGTGCACCCTGCCGTAGGGCTGTAAGGCCTGCTAGAGGGGTGACTTACCTATGCCACAGGCAGTGTGAGGTGGGCATTTCACTCTGAGGGGAGTGCCATGTCGACTTAGTAATTTTCTCCCCACCAGCACACACAAGCTGTGAGGCAGTGTGCATGTGCTGAGTGAGAGGTCCCCAGGGTGGCATAATACATGCTGCAGCCCTTAGAGACCTTCCTTGGCATCAGGACCCTTGGTACCAGGGGTACCATTTTCCCAATTGTGGGAACAAAGGTACAGTTTAGGGAAAGAACACTGGTGCTGGGGCCTGGTTAGCAGGGTTCCAGCACACTTTCAATCATAACTGGCATCAACAAATGGCAAAAAGTCAGGGGATAACCATGCCAAGGAGGCATTTCCTTACAAAGGGGAACAAGCCAAAGTGAGTATTGGCACTAAATGTGCCAAATTGAAAGAGGTAAATATGAATGAAGCTAGGTGCTTATACTAAGGAAGAGAAGCCCAATCAATAGACATACCCCCTAATGTCGATTCGGTGGTCATGTAGTCACACAATAGATGCCACTGAAGCACTGCAGAGGTCAGATGTATTGTCAAACCACACGATAAGACACCTCCGCCGGTAGCTGTCATATGTAGAGATTGGAAAGATGCTCATTTGTAAATAGAAAAAGATCAAATCCACCAATCATGTACCTGTGCTGCTATTGCTAATAGTGGACTTGTTCATTCATCAACAACATACACTGTTGTCATAATCCTCATCTTTATAGACTGCAAGATGCGTATCTTTTTGAGTAAGTCAACTCAAGATTCCTCACACTAACCCCTTGACACAATGTGGTACCCAGTGTAGCTTTGGAGAAGTTTATTGTGTTGATCCTAATGACGCACCATTTGATCCGTAGGGACTTCTTAGGCGTGAAACATGTTGACCTTCACTAGTGGTTGAAGGAAGACCCTTCTTCCACCCCCCTGTGTTTTGATAGAGTGGTGGAACATTATCTCCTTTCCACTCCCTAGTGTTTTTTACCTTGACCGAGACCCTTTATGATCAATAAAATATAGATTTTTGAGTTTCTCAAGCCAATTTTATTTTTTTTCTCTCCCACTCCTTTTGCCTGAAGGTTTAAATTCATCCCTACTTGCTCTACCCACAGCACGCGCTACAAATTAAGATCTCTGGCAAAGAGCCCCCTTGCGGGGCCCGTCAGACATTGCAGTGCCAGACTGACGAGGAGCAAGCCCTATGTTGAAGCATGACATCCAATGGATGTGTGACGGCTCTTTCTTCTACTTTTAGAAGTGCCTAGTGGACCTCTGTCTCTTCTTGTGGAACAGTGTATCTTTCTTATTTGTATTACTATTAGGGAGGCTGTACACTTGACCATATAATCTCCATGTCCCTCTCATGGCTATATATGGAATTATGCCACCATACTTGTGTTAAGGACGGTTATTTTACCTACGTGGTGATTATACAAAAATATGATATTGTAGTTTTAGTTTGGCTATTTTTGTATCTTTGTGGTGCTAAAATATTTGTGTTGTCTTTAGTCGCATTACTTACCAAAATCAAAACCATAGAGGGACAGTGTTCTGTACTTCCCTTCTTCTTGCTGAATGCCAGTGGAAAAAGGTCTTTGCTTTTCAAAGGGGATTGGATTGCCAAATTTGACGTCTTTTGGGAGGAGCATGACTGCTGCTGACGAGGGAGAGTATTTACTTGGCGAATTGATGATCACGGTACGCAAATTCTCCAGGTGTGCCGGTCACCATGAAGCCCCTTGCAAATAGTTATCACCTGTTAGTCTAACTGCTTCATTTGAATCAAACACTAGCTATAAACTCGCAGAAATCACTGATTTTTTTTTTTTTTTTTTTTTTAAATTAAAATCTCAGAGAGGTAGCATGGTATGAGCTGGCTACCATGGCGAGGACTCATATTTTTCAAGTGTAGGGTATTTGTAATAGGAGAGAAGGCCTCGATGGCTCAGCGAGTTGAAGATTGTCGGTAAAACGGGCAGTCATCTGTAGGTTATGGGTCTGAACGCCATCAGGATTGCTCCGCTTTCCATCCTGGTAGAGTACCATTACATTGGTTAATAATAACATCTGTTATTTACGACACTTGGGAATGTCATGAGTTCTGGAAAAAAACATTGTTGCGTTTTTATTCATTATAAAAATGAAGTGTGTTTCATCAAGTTGATGTTTAATCCATCTTATTTCTTGCTCCTTAGAAGAATAATGCTGCCCGCGGTTAGGACAGTTCATATACAGGGTTGAGAGTAATGAAAAAAAAATGATAATGGAAGTAGACTGAAATATGAATGCAGTTCCAAAAAACATGATTAATTAAATGTATACTCTTACTCTGTTCGTTTTTTTTTTTTTTTAAATGAGCAGAAAATGTATATGACGTTTTTAAGAAACTTCCATGGCTGTTAAAGGCGGATTTGCTCTGTTTCAGTCTTAAACTCCAAAAGTTAGAATTTCTGTGGCAAATTTGATAACATTTTGTTGTAAGAAAAAATGTTGTGAAAATACTTTAATTATAAAGTGCCGATGTTGCGTTTGTGGTGTTTATGTGGGCATATGTTCTTCAATAAACCTATTTAATACACGTATTAGCATTGCTTTCAGCTACTCCAAGGACTATTTGCTGGGGAGTGATGGGGCATTTTTTTTTTCATGATGAATGGTTCAATTAGGCACAGTTTGGGAGATAATTAGTCAGGTTGAGGCGTTGACAGTGCTGTCAATTTCCGTATTGTGGTTAAATGTGCGCCCATGTAACACTCTTTTCTTTTCAGTTTAACATCGAAATAGACTTACTCGACAAAGAAGCCTACCTGTGCCCGACGGATCCCTGGCCTCTCCCAGAGACGGTGAGATTCCTCTTACCTTTCGAAACGTGTTAAAGGTCTTCGTGTTGCCGTAGAGTTCTCCTCGGGCCTTGCTAGATGATTGGCAGGGTTTGCAAGATGCCATGCACTCTGCTCATTGGTCGCCACCTGGGAGGTGCTTCATCAACATGGCCAGTACTTTCGTGTGAAGGCAAGAAAAAAAATGAAAAATCAGCAAAAGCGTGTATTTTCCTCCTTTTACATATAACCTTAAACTCAAATAAAGAAGATATTACTTCAGCCCTATTTTAGAATTGTCTAACCTGTTCTTAACTATTCAGGCACCAGGTCCTTGCATGGACGTCATTTACGGGGTGCCAGGGGTCGACCCTGGTTGTCCTTTGCAAACCCTGGCACTATGTTTGTGACACTGGTTTTAGAGGTGGCAAAATCAATGCCAGGAACACAGAGGGCAACAGTTGGTGCTCCGCTCTCTTTGTTTTCTGTCAACTTTTCATTACACTAATAGTAAAAAATACAATATCATTCACTAGTGTAATAAAAATGTGAATATGCCCTTCCGTGGCAGCTGAGGTTAAGTAAAAATGTTTTTAAATGCATGTTGTGTGCGTGTTTGCGGGCGAGAGTGTGTTCATGTGACAGTATAACTGTGAATTTGTGTGTATGTAAGTTTGTGCCTGTGAACGAAAGTGGAGGTCAAAGGGCGCATGATGTCACTTCCGCTACCCCTGGCATTTTGGTGAATTGACGCCCATGGGTCCTTGCGTTCTGCAAGCAATTTATGTATGATTAAAGTGGAAATATTACTAGCTAGTTGCCCCCTCTTGTTCTCTGTCTCTTCTCTCTCTGCCTTTTCTCATTGTCCTCTCTGTTTTCACACGCACATCTCACTCTTCTCTTGTTTACCCGATGATAGCCTGTTTTTCATTGGAAAAACACTAGAAGGCTTCTTTTTAGTGTCACCCGCCCTGGTCACGTGCGGCGGGCACAACTATGAAAACTAACCTGGCACTGAAAAGCCATGTGCACTCAGTCACTTGTGCGAAGCAAAGGTCAGTTTACTCAGTGAGAAACACTGCAAGCTTACTTTATTTCAAAACTTGAGGGGCGGCTTCAAATTTATGAAGACTGCTACTTTGAAGCTCCAAACATCTCATGAACCTTTGACCACATTTACTCCAGAATGTCATGTGTTTGTACCGCGACTAGAGGCGTCTGCTCTGTGTACCTCAGTGAACTCCACATACATTATCTATCACAGAAACAAACTACATAAGAGTTGGTGAAACACTAGGCTTGATATTGGTGTCCTAACCAACCAAGTTCGTCCATGCCTCCCGGGAGTTGAGAGGCACAGCAATAAACAAAAAAAAGAATGATTGACTATTGGAACTACAGACCTCGAATATTTGTGGAAAGTGTTTGTGGTCCCTGCCATAATTTTGGCAAACAGAAAAAGGGAAAATTCGACTTGGTGTGCATACGTGCAATGCTTTCACATGCTCAACACAGACATTGTCAGATGGTGAGCTTAATCAAAAAGAAACTGAATGCCGTCGGCCCTTATTTATGCTGTTTCGTTGTTTTTTTTTTTTGTTAGGAGTGGAATGAAACGATTAGTTATGGAAAAGCGTGCCAATTGCTGTTTTTTTTTATTTTTAATTTCTTTTGCTTTTCTAAAAGGTTCCCAGCTGGTGATATTTCTTCAAATAGGATTTCAGGCTCTGTGCTTATGTTTTTAAATAATAGATTCATATGTATTTGCTAGTTTTGGAGTGCCCTGTATGGTGGGCAGTTTGGGCACAAATACAGACCAAACATGCTTGTGGCGGAGCTCATGCTGTGATACAGTTGCATACGATCCTGTCTGCGTATTTCAAGACGTCCCTTGATCGCCTGGAAGCATGATCTGGTAAAACTGTTGTGTTTAACCCCAACCAACAGATAAGAATGGC
This sequence comes from Pleurodeles waltl, assembly GCF_031143425.1. Classification (NCBI taxonomy): domain Eukaryota; kingdom Metazoa; phylum Chordata; class Amphibia; order Caudata; family Salamandridae; genus Pleurodeles; species Pleurodeles waltl. Next base: position 1,946,576,425 of record NC_090440.1, read on the forward strand.
TCTATTGCCTTCTATCTCCAAACTCACTGCTGCATTGTTCATCAACAGTTACATCGCCACATTTTTTACAAACTATATGGAAAATGTTACTTACCTGTGGCAGTCTTTTGGCGGTCTATAGTGCTGTAGATTCACATGCTATGCACGCTCCACCAATAAAGTATTGAGCTTGGGATGTTCCAGATTTTTCTTCAAGGAACGAGTTTAGCTGTCGAGGTGACTTGTGGCACTTCTCTAAAAAAAAAAAAAAAAAACACAGTGCATCAGGACACAGACTCCACCCAATGTTGTGTATTTTTTTTTTTTTTATTCCAATGGGTAAATATATGTGTGTAGAAGTGAAATGTATCCACCGGAGAAGACCCATGCAAATATCAAAGTGAAAGTAAATTAAAATCATGTCTACATGTCTTACCCTGGGCCCACTTCCAGGGAGATGGGTAGGGCCATGTGATTCTACAGCACTACAGACTGCTAACCTATTGTTACAGGTAAATACAATTTTCGTTTACATCATGGATAGCAGTAGACTGTAGAGCAATATGCGATCCAAGGCGGACAGTGTTTGGAATAATGTTTTAAGTCTGTCCTAACTGACTAACTCTTTTTGTCAGGCATGAATGTTCATAAAGCCTATCTGGCATCCTTACAAATATCTGCAAGTGCAATATTATCTAAGAACACGATTGAGACTCCTATGTTGTGAGTAGAATGTGACCTTGGCAGGTCATGCAGTGTGCATTTGTCTTTGACATGCACATCTGAAGGCATTTAACAATCCACTTTGCTAGCCGTGCCTTTGAGATGGGATTGTCAAGATGTGTCTGTGCAAAAGAAAGAAAAAGCTGTTTAGTTTTTGTAACAGACTCGGTAGTCAATGTAGTGTATGCTTACATTTAACGTGTGTAATGTTTTTTTCAGCTAGGACTGAGACCCAAAGGGCTACCTGTACCTCTATGAGCTCCAACACATTGGAGGAGTTCCTCTTAATGAGGCCTCTGGCCCTGAGTTGGTAGCTTGCTCATTCACGCTCCCCAACCTGTGAGGGATGTGTCGGTGTTCATGGTTATTATTTGTGGCTGTGGATTGAGAAGTGGTCTGCCTGGTAACAAACACTGGGCACCACAAACACTAGATCCTCCAAGTCCCAGTTGCTTGTGACCATTTTTTGGCAAACAGCCCTGTAGAAGACACATGGGACTAAAACACTGCACGATGCAATCACTCCCAACAGTTTTATTATCATTCTCGCCATTGGAGGGCACAGTAATAATAAAGGGAAAGCAGCCTCTCAAATGCTATCACTCTTTTGTTGCTGATGTAAACTTTCCCTATAACTCCATGCACTGTGGCGTCTAGAAAACTCTGGGTCTGCTATGACAAAAGAAAGATTTGTTGGCATTGATTGGGAGTCTTCATTTGTAGAACAGATGAGTAACTTGTTGATTGGAATGAATAAATTAATGTATTTCATAAACCCAACCAGCCGCCCCAAGGGGAGTCCTGGCTCTGACCTTAAATCACAGGTATTGCGGCCATTACACAGGCCATTACTTTACATTCAAAACTCAGAACTGGAGATTTTCTGCTCGTTGCTACAGAGGAATGGCTGGACCCATCTTAATGCTTGGCCACAAAACCCAGCGTTGGAGTGGTCCTGATGAATGTATGGATGTTGTTCCAGATTCTGGCTACATAGCTGGAAAAGGCGTGGTCTTGTTTTTTTATTTTTTACACTTCTTAATCTAAAGTGTGATGGTGTTTTGGCTGCGGATGTGCCAAGAGCCACCAGAGATGGTGAGCTTATCTGCAAGATAAACAGCGGTGCTGGTCATGATAGCTTTGTAAATTATGCAACTGGTTTTGAAGATGCTGTGAGCCAGCCAGGGGAGCCAATGGTGCTCCATCAGGATGGGGGTGATGTGATCAGATTTGTTCAGACCTAACGGATGTGCTTCAGTATTTGGGTTGCTTCTAAGGGTTGCCATTATGGCTTCTAGAAGGGCACAGTGTATGCATTACCATTATCCAGATGCCAAAGAATGAGGGCTTGAGTGGCAGTTCAGAAGTCGTTTTGTGGCAGATATGGTTTAACTTTCTTTAGATCGAGAGTTGGTTCGAGACTGTCTTTGTGTTTTTTCGGTAATGTGTTCCTAGACACTGAGGCTTATGTCAAGAGTGAATCCAAGTGACTTGGCATTCTGTGAAAGTTGGGGTTGGAAGCTGTCAAGGTTCAGGTCATTGAGCCATGTTTTTACCGTATCTTGTTTATTGTTCTTGGCAAGTATCAGGAATTCTGTCTTGGTTGGGATGAGCTTTCAGATAGGCTCTGGACATCCAAGTCTGAAAGATGTGCAAGCTGTGTTTGATCCATTTGATGTCTGCAGAAGGGGATACTCAAGTAGACTTGTGTATTATCACCATATTGATGAATCGTGATGCTATTATCAGTGAGCAGAACACCATGTTGCTTCATGTATAGGTTGAAGATGACAAGAGATAGAATGTAGGCTTGGGGGGACTCAACAGGTAATGGAAATCGTTTATGACCTGGACATGCCCATATGAACACGCAGAGGAGGGCCAGTGAAGGACATTGCCAGTGAATCCCATTTAAGAATCAAGGGTTCATATGAGGGTGGGATGGTCGACTATATGGAAGGCAGGTGAGAAGCCCAGCATTATCGGGGGAAAGGGCTAATCTTCATCAGTGGTTAAGAGAGCTTCATCTGTGATGTGTAAGGTGACTTTCTGTGCTGCTGAATGATCCAAAGCCAGACTGGTACTCGTACTGGAGATGGTTAGCATTAATGTGGTCTTATACTTGAATATAGACTAGTTTTCAATGATGAATGGTAGGTGAGCGATGGGCCTTTAGTTGGCAAGGTCATTAGGGTATAATGTAGGTTTCTTTAGGAGTGGGAAGATCTGGTCTACCTTTTAGAGCTTATGGGAATATGCCTAGAGTGAGGGGAGGCATTGGGTAAGTAGGGGTAAGAGAGCATCTCCAGAGAGATTTAAGTAAGGACAATGGTAAGACATCATCTTCATAAGACGTGGCTTTGAGGGAGTATATCCACAAAATCTGGGAGAGAGATGGCTTTGAAGGCTGACCATTATGGACTTCTATGGGAAGGGATGGTTTAAGAATTTAAGTAAGCTTGGTGTTGTCGATGTGCTGTCTGATCTTCTGTACAGAAGAATTGGATGGCATTCCCCTTTTCTGTGGAGTGAGGAATTTGTGGGTTGGGTGGCAGTTGATGTAGTGCTTGATTGTCTTGAACAATGTCTTCTTCTGTTGATGGCTACATTGATGGCTTTGGTAGAGTAAGTTGCTTTGGCTGATTGATGAGATGTCTGCATGTTGAGTGGAGGCACTTCAGTATCAAAAGGTCCACAGGAGTTCTTTTTTTCTTCCAATTTCTTTCCTGTAGACGGATCTTTTATTATCAGCAAAGTCTTTAGAATACCAGGGTGCTGAAGGCTTTGGTTTGCCCTTGCTTGTTGTGATTGCAATGTGAATATTCACGTAGCTTTCCAAAAACTTTTCAGGTTGTTTAGAAGGGTGTTGACATTGGAAGTGGAGTTGATAAGGTGAGAAATTAGTTCAATAATTATCTTGTCTATGGAGAAGTCTTTGAAAGATCTGAAGGTTTGGTCTTCTCTTTTGGATTGACCTTGGTTTGTTGGTAGGATGAGATGCTTGGAGATCGGAATGGCAAAGTGGTTGGTCCAGTCCGAAGGCAAGGGTGGTTTGCATTGGAGTGTTGGTGATGTTCAAATGACAAGGTTGGTGATATTGCCTTTGGAGAGTGTTGGTGGGGTGACATGTGACGCTGAGTGTATCGATGCAGTTGAGAGAGTGTCTCTTGTATTTTTTTTTCAGGCTTTGTTCTCTATGTGGTTGAGGTTACTCAAGTGTGTGCTGTGGGCATGTCAAATGAACGAGGTGGTGAGGTGATCTCAGAATTTATCAAGTCCTTGTTCTGCCTGGGAGGCCTGTAGATGAGATGGAAGGTGGTGGTATGTGTTTAATAGAGACCGCAATGGCATGTCAGCAGCTCTGGGAGTTGAGTGTTAATTGCTTACCTAAGGTGCAAGACCATAAAGACTTATGGATGACAGTGAGATCTCCGTTCTTATGTGTGGGGTCTACACAATGGATGCTGTAGCCTGAGGAAAAAGGGCAGCTAGGATGTGCAAATATGTAGGTGTAAACCATGGTTCTTTGATTGAGAAGGCATCACGCTTGTGATAGGTGATCAGGTCTGCCATGTCAAGAGCTGCAATCCGAGCGTTGATGATCATGGGTTGGAATGTGTGTTCTGTAGTTTTAGGTTATGTGGTAGTAAGTGGGTATGATTATGGGGTTTAGCAGTGTTGGGTAAGGTACATGATTATATGTTACCTTGTAGGTTTGAATAGAACAGGGGTTCTCACTAGAGGCCCTTCAAAGCCCTACAAAGAGGCGATACTCTTGTCTGTGTCCACATTTTGCTAATCTAATTATGGCCTTGTTCCTGGGTGCAAGTTTCACTGGGGCTGCTGGAGAGATGTATTTAATTTCCATACTAGGAGTTATCAGTTAACACAGAAATTGGACACATGGACTTGAGGGGTCACCACAAATTACTTTGAAACTAAAACTCTCTCTTCAGTGATAACTTGTAACATTCCGAGCCCTACACTTAATGGCAGGTGTGTTCACAGCATGTGACCTACAGCTACATATGCTGCAAACGGGATCCCTCATTGAGGTGATTTTGCTACTTCAACTTCAATCCAAAATGTACATGCAAATCTACATGAAAATAGGAAACATTGAGGCACCTACAAAAGCAAATCATTGTGACAAATCCGCTTTAGTCGAGGATACCTTCCTGAGTCTTAATTCATCCAAAGCTGAGATCCTTGATACTGAGAGGATCTGTATTCCCATGGCTTTGCCTGGCTGCAACCCCTTACTTAGCACAGAAGGTGAATAATTTGTAGCTGTCATTTATCCAAGACCTTGCTTTTTAACATCACATCTCAGTTATTACAAAAGCATGAATTATTCATTGATATTTAAAAGAACTCTTCCTCTCCTTCAGAGAAAACATAGTATTGAGCTCACCATATCTATCATTGATTTGACCATTGTAACATAGTGTATGCAGGAACACCGAAAAGGAAGAATTGTATATTGCTCTTTCCCCTACATCACCCTACCACTACCTTGACCCCAGTGCGTCTACCTTTACATCACCTAGGTATGTTTAATTTTATTTATATTCATATATTGTGTATAGCAACATAAATTCTACCCTTAATCTTAAAGTGACAGCTATGTGCACTCCCGTGGCTTTCAAGGCTGTCTAGGCAAGTAAACATTTGTGATGGTAACAATTAATAAACAGCGTTGTCTAGATCTCTGTATCTTTGTGTCAGTCATATGTCTAGACCTCTGTATCTTTGTGTAAGCATCACAACAGTACACACCATATTACTTATGATGAAATATATGGTGTGTTTGTACGATCTCACAGTGTAATACACTCAAAATAACTGCTTGGGCACAGGCAGGCTTGTTTGTTAAACCTTACCTCAACCCTGGGTAGCTTTCACTTTGAGCAGTCTGGCTTAAGCAAAGGAACACATGCAAAGCAACCAAATAGAAAAGTCACTCAACACAAAAATCTGACACCAATTTATGAAAATAGAACTTATTTGCATGAACCTTAAGACGTCAGAACAAACAGAATAGACCAGAGTGTTCTGGAGAAATAGATATTTAAGTGAAATAGGAATCTGAGATTTTTATTCAAAATGTAATTAAGCATTGGTAGCTACCGTTGTGTTTGGGTACTGTGGCTTACTTACGGCAACAAACTCCAGCAGGAAGCAGGTCAAGGGGGCAGTTAGGGTTTGTAGGGCAGTTACCTTGTCACCAAAGCAGTCTCAAGTTCAGTTCAAGACTCTATGGGGTAACTCAATGGAGTTTAAGGGATACAGTATGCTGAGAATGCTGATCCCATGATTGAGGTCTTCCTGGTGCCCTCCTTGGTCCATGAACATGGTGGGACAACTTTGGCCACCAAAGTCCAGTTGAAGTCCAGCCAGAAAACTGCTGCTGGTCTCCAGTTACAGTCTAGGGCTGCTGAGGATGCTGTGCGGTCGATTGGAGAGGATTCCTGGGGCTACTGTTCGGTCCATGGTCTTGGTGGGGTGACTTTGAAGTCAGGGGTTGGTATCCCTCGAAGTCCTGGTGGGCCCAGCATAGTCCAGTTGCCACTGGACTACTGGCCTGTGGTCACAACAAAACCAGTGGTTCAATTCGGTGAAGGCTAGTGTCTTTCTTGGGCAACCAAACTGCACTCCAATAACTCTCCCAGGTCCAGCAGACTTGAGTGTCAAGACTTGGTTTCTGAGGCTGCACATCAGCAGTCAGTGGCAGTCAAGCTATTGTGGCTATTGACCTGCCAAGATAAGCTTCTTCAGCTTTTGAGGCCCCGGTGCTGTATCAGGAAGTCAGCCAATTGACTCTTGGAGTTCACCTCTTCTTTCTGGGGCTCCGCGGTTTACTTTTCCTCGAGCAGGGCACCACAGTCGCAGCCCAGGAGCAGCAGGTGCAGTCCTTCTTTGGTGCAGCCTCTCTTTGCCAGGTCCAGGAAACAACAGGGCAGTCCTTCTTTGGTCTGCTGTCAAGTATAGACGTGATAGGAGATCTGGGTGCTGGGGTTGCCATATTTATGCCCAGAAAATGCCTTTGGGAATGCAGTATTTCCTAGCCAATGGGTTACCAGATTCCCTCCAGCCTAGTGACGACTTCTTGTGATGTGTGGCATCAAGCTATCCCAGAATGCAGTATTCTGCCCTTTCCCATGATGGCAGAACCCCTCTCTTGGTGAGTGGAGCTTGATAGCCCACCCCAGAGGTATGGCTACCTGAGTGCTACACATCTATGAAAAAAATGGTTTAACACCTATTTTCCCCTCTCTATCCCCGAAGCGAACCTATCTACCTGGACAAAAGGGTAGCGCCTCTCTTGTGTAGCCACCATTTTCCCTTCAACAATGGCTTCTGCTTTAAAGCTCGTTTTTAGGGCTCACACCCTTTGTGACTTCCTGCCAGGGGCAGGTAACACCTATAGTTTGTCCTTTCCTGGGAATCGTTCACACCTCTCCCTAGGTAGATAGAAGGCTGCTTTGTGGCCAGCACCTGCAAATGGCCACTGGAAAACCTGGGCAACAAAGTGGCAACTTTCCAAATTTTGCTTTTATTCAAAAGCTACATTAAATGTGACTTGGGCGTCAAGTCTGGTTTAATGTAATGATTGTTTTGATACCTTGAATTGACAACTTTAGTAGTCCCATTAAGAAGTTAGCACAGCTTAGTCAGCATGTAACTCTGTCCTCGCCAATAGAACTAGGTGTCTTTCTACATAAACATGACAATTTGAGGTTTTTACTGTTGAGACTTATAAAAATACACATCCTACTTTTTAATGTACAGCACACTGCCTTAGGACTCCACAGGCCTGCTGTAGGACTGACGTATATATTAAAAACGGAGGTTTGGGCTTTGCCATTATTTTAAATGGCAAATTTGAGTTAGCAGTTTAAAACTGCCCTACCGGTCTTCAGTGACAGGCTGGGAGACATGTCTTACTTTGTCACACTCAGGGTGGCACAATAAGTGCTGCAGCCCTGAATGGACAATAACTTACAGGCCCTGGGCACCCCTGGTACCAAATAGTAAGGACGTAAAAGTAAGTTAAGTTATGCCAGTTAGATATAAGGCAGTCAAACATACACCTTTAAGAGGTTAGCAGGCCTCAGTGAACTCTTAGAGTAGAAAAACCAGTAGCATCAGTCCAAAACATTGGGGGTGATCATGCAGAAAGAAGCATTACCTTATAGCACTGCAGACAAAACATCTACATTCATGAGTAGCCTCCATACAAGCATCTGCCTCTGATCCTAATAAGAGGTTCAGTAACAGCAGTAAATAGCAAAAGGCAATATAAAGCGACTGGCTGCGGTGGAACACTAAACAGCAACGTTTGGTATGCATTGCAACTTACTCGAAGCACATAGAACTACACAGTCTGAAAATTAGTCACAGGCGAAAGCAGATGTTTTGTTGTTCACTACACAATATTTTATCTTACGATTCTGAAACTCAGGATAAGAGTTATTCCCATTTGCACATAGGGGTAGCCATGTCCTCTAAGTGGAGACGCTGGTTGTGGTGATTTGTGTAGAAGCTTGCCAAATGAACACCTTTAGAGCAAACAATGCAGTGATTGCATTATACCCCGCTGTCCATGATGGAAAGAGAATGTCCATACCTGAAAAGGAAAATGACGCAGAGTGAATGGCCGGTTGCACTCTGTATTCCCTGAAGCTTTGTGGAGAAGTGTTTGGGGCGACCAAACTAGTTTGACCCCAGAATCCCTGGATCTGGACGGTAATGAACCTAGGAGGGATAGGCTGATTGGGCCCTAAATTATCTCTCTTTCTATGGTCACAATCGGGAAGATACAGATTGGTTAAACCCTCAATCTTCAGCCTCTTTTTGTTGACATATCTTAGATGAACAAGCTGATTTGGCCTTGATTCCCAATATCTATATGGTAACCTGCATGGGATGGTCTGGCTTGTAAAGCCCTCAATATCCTTCCACTGTTTAGTTGCATATGTTTGAGATACAAGCAAGTTTGTTTGGCCTCAATGCCTAGTGATTGTATGGTGTTGCGCCCGGGAGAGACAGTCGCTTGGGCTCTAAATTTCCTATCAGTATAGAAACAGGAGGGGCAGGCTGTATTTACTATAAATTCTCTGTGTTAATTTGGTGACATGCCTGATAGGGACAGATTTCATTGGATTCTTAATTCATGTGTCTGCAGAATAGTAGACCTCGGTATAACACATTAAGTTCTGCCAAAGTTATACCACTGTGAAATCATAAACTGGCAGGTTGCTCTTCTGATGTACAAGGCCTCTATGTGAATGAAGCTTGGTTTGTATGTACTCATGCTCTCACTGTTATGGGTGTGAGAGAAGTATGAACAGTTGCTACCATGTTTGGGCTATTAGTATCCTACATTACTCATGCTGTAGATGTGGTTGCATATATGTGTGCTGCTGTCCTTACTGTTAAAAGTTTTTGGATACACAGTAGGTTTTCCACGTTTGCGGAAGGACTGCTGTCACCCCTGTTTTTATGAAGCTTGATATTGGAAGTACTTTGCTGAATTTTTGCCTTTTCCTTTTTGACAGGTCATACCACAGTTGGCCAGACAGTATCCTGCGCAGGTAAGAGTTTGTTCTTCTTGACCCCGTTAACGTACCTAAGTTGTCTTGAGCTCTCATCATCAATGCGGAAAATAGAAAATATGATTTCCTAGGACTCACTGTTTGGTATGTCAGATTAAAAGAGAAGTGGGACTAACATGTCCTAATGACTGGAGGAGGAGACCAACAAACCACCTTATGCCCTAAAGGTTCTTTCAGAGCAGGCAGGCAGATGGGTTGCATTTTATTTTGTACAAGTCAATGCTATCGTACATGTAACACCAAATGCTAGGCCAAGGATTCATACCGTTAGTATGATAATAGCTCAATGACAGAACACTCAACAGTGACATTCTACCCACATTATTCATTGAAAGTACAGATGATGGATGACTGAGACAGACAGACCACAACATATCACCCTTTTTTCCAAACTAAGTACCAGCAAATGTCATTTATGTAATACAGTGCCAAACCCAAAGCTGTAAAAAGCAATTTCTGATAGAAACTTCTAACCACAGATTCCTCACCTTTTGACTAATTCCCCAGGCATCAGATGGGGAAACTTTAAAGCAACCCCCTACACGCTGGTCTGTGGGGCTGTGCAGCTCTGCGCTGACACTCTTCTGCTCTGGAAGTGATGTGTGGAGCCAATTTAGTTGCCCCTCCTGCACGCAGATGTCAGTTCCTGTCTTTCTTTGCCACCAGACGCAGATCCAGTTCTACCTCTCATCTGTTTGAGACCACTTAACCTCAAGATCCTCTGAACAAAACCACTGTGTAAGGGAAGATATCACCCCTCCCCACAGCACAACAACATTTAAACCTTGTAGGGACTGTTGTAAGCAAATATCTGTGACAAATCTCCATCAGGTTGCCTGTGGTGGTGAGTTGACTCACGACTCTGAGGCCTGCACTGTGTGTTGATTAATCCAAAGGCCAATCGGGCCGAAAGGTGAAACTCTGACCCCTACCAGATTCCTACTGGCACCTTTACCAAGTCCACCTATGGCACCACATTCCACGTCCGTCCCCGGAACCTCAGCTTCGATGCAGACAAAAGTGATGATAGTGGTGGTAGAACATCATTGAAGGTCAGGGGTCACAGTCTTTCACTAACGAAATGATTGGCTGCTGACTACGGTGAACATCCTGACATCCTTTGGGTTCACTATAAACATGCAGAAGTATCACCTGACTACTTCTCAAATGTTCTCTTCCAACTGAGCCTTTCTGGTTACGGTTAGGTTTTGTGCCTTTCCCCTGGAGTCCAGGTCATTCAGGCTACAGTCCCAATCTTACAGCCTCTGTCATCGATTTCAGTGAGGCTGACGTTGAAGCTGCTGGGATAGTCTGCCTCCTGCTGGTGAAGCACATCAGGTGGCAGTGGGATCTGAAGTCTCAGGGGCTCTACATCAAGGGGATGACCATGTCCAACTCTCGGAGGAGACCGCAAAAGAGTACTCTGTGCTTGTAGGTGTTGTGTATCTGGTGGTGATTGCTCAACTGTGATTAGGTCAGTGATAGCTCTGGGTGAAGAAGGGAGAGGAGTCTGACAGTGGTATCCGATGCATCGCTTCTGGGTGGGGGTGGACACCTGGAAGAGGTGGAGATCATCAACGATATCTGGTCGCCGGAGGAGGCCTGATTCTACATCCGCTTTCTGGAGCTCAGGGCCATCTGCTTTGTGTTGAAAAAGTCTTCCTGCCCTCCATCAAAAGAAGACTGATGCAGGTGCTCAGAGACAAACTCACTGCCATGTTTCATTACAATAAAGCGGGCGGGTGGAGTTGTGGACCCGGTCCAGTAGGTGGTCGAATTCTCCCTCTTTATTACCTGTTGTGTTGAGTTTTTTTGCAAGGGCTCCTTTTCCCTTTGTTATGCCACAGTGGCATCTTAACTTGTTCCTCGCATATTTGATGTGTACTCTCTTTGAGCCTTTACACAGCTGCCCTTTGTGACTTTTCAGCATCAAGAAGGGTTTCCTCATTGCCAAAACACTGGTGACAATAGCACAAGTATTGTTAATGGCTGAGTTTTTGGTTTCCATAGAAAAGGCCTTATTTCTTGGCACAGTTTCTGCATGAAACTATTCCCCCAAAAAAGACATCCACATTTGGTTCTTCATGGGATATTTCATGCAGATATGCGAAGCCGGGGCCAAGAAAAAGGGAGGGGCTCTCAAAAGTGCCATTTCCTATTTTAATTCTTTTAGGAAACTTTGCTCTCATTACATAAACAAATGGCTGGATGGAATAACACCACATTTGGCAGGAAGGTAGAATATTACTAAATGATTGTGTTTTATTGGTTTAGTTTGAATTCGCTCGGTAGCTTTCAAGAAATTTGAACCTAAACAATTGCTCGGTTTAGTCTTGAAAAGGTTACATTTTAGAGTCATCTTGACCACTAATTTATAATTTAAAAAAAGAAACTTGAGTTTTATTTTCTAGTCTGACATTTTGGGTCCAAGGTTTCTGAGATAGATTTGTGGATCTGAAAGGATCTAGTTGGCTGGCCACAACATCAGGAGAAAATGTTGCAACTTCCATAACAGAACAAAGGGCTTGGTCTAAAAAACTAAATGTAAGGGCTTCTGATGGGCTGTGTGATTGCACCCTGACCCCAAGGGATGTGGGGACCCCAAAATGAGACCCCCTTATTTAACAATTAATCCATGGTTCCGAATCTGTGGTACTAAAAGCAGCAACTCAAGCTTGCATGGGACCACACCACCAGCGTATAAGTCTTATTCTGGTTCCGCAGATCATATTTTAGAACAGCAGCTCCAAAACAAATAAAAATACACAAAGAAGGGTCTGGCCATAGACTAGACCCTGTGGACAACCCCTGTTGCTCAAGCCATATGCAGCAAGGGTTGGATGGCTATAAGGGGATGGGCAAAGGGCCACAGATGTTTGAGCACAGCGAATGGCCACCTGAAGGCTGTGCGCAGAAGGAGTTGGTCACCTACGTCAGGATAGGTGCAGGGTCAAGGCCACAGACAACCCTCCACTGTGCCTGACATAAGACTGAACAGGAAGGCCCACCGAGAGCTGAGACAAGGGAACTCTTGGATGTGGAGTATAATAAAAAAACATAAAATCCGAGGAGAAAAACAAAAACAAAGGGTAAAGTGAAGGTATATTGAGGTGTTAAAACAAAGCCAACCATGTCAAAAGAGAAAAAACTCAGCAATTCACCAAAAACTATATTTAAAGTGCAGTTATCATTACAAATGAAAACCAAAAAAATCACTGAAATTTGTAAGTTATGGCACGGACCACAATCCATAATTTGCACACCATATGCAATGCTTGTGAGCTCACAATGTCTATACCAATAAATAACCACACCTATAAGCAAAATAAATAATTAACACATACTGAATCCAATAAATGATACTACATTTATAGTCATCTTTGTCAAAGTGATAAGGGAATGTGATTTGCAATTTTATCTATACAATTTAATTGGAACATATTGCATCTGATTAATTAAGGGTGGCATCATGAACCCTGTATTTGGTGCATCAGTTACAAGCACAAACATTATTTTGCACAGTTTTAATTTCAATTTATCAAAGTAATTATTGTAGAAGATTCTTGCCCCTGTGCTTTGCCCTGTGACAAATGATGTAGGCCGAAACACAGGAAGAGATGAAGCATGTTTAAATGATGCTTACATTTAAGGTGTAGATGGTGAGAACAAGTTGCCATTATTTTGTGATGAAAATGCCTGTTTGCCATTCTACATATTGTGATCACTGGCAGCAAAAATGTGTGTTTTGAGTGTTACTTTTACTCTTTTTGTTGATAGTGAAGGCTGTACACACTGGAACTATTGGTGAATGCTAGTTGGACGTGGGTGGATACTTGGACAAATTCTCGTGCATGTGTTTTGGCCTTGTGTTTATGATTTTACCATGTGTGATGACCATTTCTGGTTTTATGGCTTTGGTTAAAACATACCAGAGCAAATCAGTAGTCTGTGGCTGTAGGTGTTGTGCATTTGGTTCATATGCTGAGCTCTGAGCTACAGTACTGCCTCCTGTGATCTGAGTAGAAGTATCTAGGAGGTGCACTGCTACACCCACACCATATAAACTGGATTCTCTCTCTCTCTCTCTCTCTCTCTCTCTCTCTCTCTCTGGATACTCGGGTAATAATGGTTACCATTACACATTATAAGACTATTAATCTCATCTACTCCTGAAACGTGAGAGGCTGTTTCCCTATTATTATCATTATAAGCCCCAATCTCCACCCCCCAGAAATGGTTTCAGTGTGATTGGGATCACTGTTATCGATTGAGGGTGTAGGTCTTAGTATCTGAGAATAACCATGTATGGAGTATCAACTTACCTGCTATTCTCCTTTGAAATATATGTGAACGCACAGATTACAGGCAGTTTTTGCATTTGCATTGCCGCTGCCCAGGCTACAGTTCTTTTTGTTCTGGGTTAGGTTGTATTGCTGTTGCACACATTGTCCGTGCTCTGAGCGAGGGAAGCTTCCACCACTGCTGTGCCGGCGGTGTCTGTTCTGTGTGATCTTTGGTTGCACTGCTGCTACACCAGCTGAATCTGTTTTGTGTGAGGGAAGCTTGCATTGCAGCTGCAAAGGCTATAGCTGTCTGCATGAGAGAGGCTTGAACCGCCACTGCACAGGCTGTACCTGTTTGGTGCAAGGGTAGGTGGCATGCTGCAGCACCTATTCGAAGTGTTCCGTGTTGAAATAGCTTGTACAGCTTCTACCCCTGCTGTACCGGTTCTGTGTGTTTAAAGGAAGCTTACACTGTTGATGATCTTGTGACATATTTTCTGTGTTTTCCGGAAGCCTTAAAAAGCCTTTTCAATGCACAAATCTAAAAGGGGTTGCATTGTCCGTGCTTGTATTTCACAGTAGCAGGACTAGTTTAGTGTGTTCTCTGTTGCCTGTTGGCAGCGCTTGTGCCAAGATAGATAAGGCTGAGGGGCAGGGCACAACAGGTGTTGTTTGAGCGTCACAGAGCCATTAGACACGGCTGGACCTCGCTCTGTCACTAAATGTTGTTTGTTTTGCAGGAAGCCCATCTTTACTGTATCGACCAAGAGATCAAGTATAATCTGTCCATCCCTAACAGGTAAGATATAGCGGCCCTGCTGCAAAGGTCCCTGACTCTCCCCCACTCGCCATATGTGATTACTGTCAAAGCACTGCTCGAGGCGAGTTATTGTGCCTCATCGTTTTATGCACGAGGCGAGTTACTGTGACCCATTGCTTTATGCTCAAAGCTAATTACTGTGCACCGTCGCTTTATGCTCTAGGTGGGTTACTGTGCCCCATCAGTTTATGCTCAAGGCAAGTTCCTGTGCCCCATCACTTTATGTTCAAGGCGAGTTACTGTGCTCCATCGCTTTATGCTAGAGGTGAGTTACTGTGCCCCATCGCTTTATGCTCGAGGCAAGTTACTGTGCCCATCGCTTTATGCTCAAGGTGAGTTACTATGCCCCATTGCTTTATGCTTCAGGGGACTTACTGTGCCCCATCGCTTTTTGCTTGAGGCGAGTTACTGCGCCCCGTCGTTTTATGCTCAAGGTGAGTTACTGTGCCCCGTCGTTTTATGCTCAAGGTGAGTTACTGTGCCCCGTCGTTTTATGCTCAATGTGAGTTACTGTGCCCCGTCGCTTTATACTTGAGGCGACTTACTGTGCCCCATCACTTTATGCTTGAGGTGAGTTACTGCGCCCCGTCGCTTTGTGCTCGAAGCGAGTTACTGTGCCCATTGCTTAACGCTTGAGGCTACTTACTGTGCCCCATCGTTTAAAGCTCGAGGCGAGTTACTGTGCCCTGTCGCTTTATACTTGACGCGACTTACTGTGCCCATCACTTTATGCTTGAGGTGACTTACGGTGCCCCATCGTTTTATGCTTGAGGTGAGTTACTGCGCCCGTCGCTTAATGCTCGAGGCTACTTACTGTGCCCCATCGTTTGAAGCTCGAGGCTACTTACTGTGCCCCATCGCTTTATGCTCAAGGTGAGTTACTGTGCCCCATCGCTTTATGCTCGAGGTGAGTTACTGTGCCCCATCGCTTTATGCTCGAGGTGAGTTACTGTGCTCCATCGCTTTATGCTCGAGGTGAGTTACTGTGCCCCATCGCTTTATGCTCGAGGTGAGTTACTGTGCCCCATCGCTTTATGCTCGAGGTGAGTTACTGTGCCCCATCGCTTTATGCTCGAGGTGAGTTACTGTGCCCCATCGCTTTATGCTCGAGGTGAGTTACTGTGCCCCATCGCTTTATGCTCGAGGTGAGTTACTGTGCCCCATCGCTTTATGCTCGAGGCGAGTTACTGTGCCCCATCGCTTTATGCTCGAGTCGAGTTACTGTGCCCCATCGCTTTATGCTCGAGTCGAGTTACTGTGCCCCATTGCTTTATGCTCGAGGCGAGTTACTGTGCCCCATCGCTTTATACTCGAGGTGAGTTACTGTGCCCCATCACTTTATGTTCAAGGCGAGTTACTGTGCCCCATCACTTTATGTTCAAGGCGAGTTACTGTGCTCCATTGCTTTATGCTAGAGGTGAGTTACTGTGCCCCATTGCTTTATGCTAGAGGTGAGTTACTGTGCCCCATCGCTTTATGCTCGAGGTGAGTTACTGTGCCCCATTGCTTTATGCTTGAGGCGATTTACTGTGCCCCATCGCTTTATGCTAGAGGCGATTTACTGTGCCCCATCACTTTATGCTCGAGGTGAGTTATTATGCACCCTGGCTTTATGCTTGAAGCGGATTACTGTACCCCCTTGCTTTATGCTTGAGGTGAGTTACTGTGCCCCCTCGCTTTATGCTCGGGGTGCGTTACTGTGCCCCCTCGCTTTATGCTTTGAATTGAATTACTGTGCTCCCTCGCTTTATGCTCGAGGTGAGTTAAGGGGCCCTCTAGCCTAATGCTCGAAGTGAGCTATTGTACCTTCTCACTTTATGCTTGAGGTGAGCTACTGTGCCCCCTCGCTTTATGCTTGAGGCAAGTTACTGTGCCCCATCGCTATATGCTTGAGTTGAGCGACTGTGCCCCCTCGCTTTATCCTCTAGATGGGTTATTTGGCCTCATCTGTTTATGCTCAAGGCAAGTTACTGTGCCCCTTCGCTTCACGCTGTGAACAAGTTTCTGTGCCCCCATCCCTTCATGCTCAAGTTGTGTTCCTGTGCAGGTTCGCTTTAGTCTGTGGGTGCTGCGACCTTCAGCTGGTTTCGAGGTTTAGTGTTAATTCTCAACTCTAGCAAGGCTTCTCTCTGCTCTCCCTCAGTTAAAGCCCACATAGCTCGCCATGCAACGGTGAAGTCTGAGTCAACCGGGGTAGAACTCAACAAGACAGAACATAGATGTACGTTTAAGAGTGCTCCACGTATATGTATGTTATAAATAACATTTTATTGGGTGGATTAACAAAGTGGGTTGATTCCTCTGCCTCAGGCATTTCAGTGTGATTGGAAAGGCGCAGGTAAAGACTGCTGAAATGAATGCACAACTCTGGTCTAGAACACCTTTCAAGCAATCCTCTTGCCATCCTAAGTGAACGCGTCCTCCATGTCTTCCCTCATCTTATTCATCCTTCCTTTCCTTATACCATCCTTCCCCACTCCATATTTTGCCAAATTTCCTCTCTTGTCATACACTTTGTTACTTCTCTTTTTTCATATTGTTGTCTTTTTGCCTTGCTTATGTCACTGTTCTTACTGTTTCTTCTTTTTCACTGCCCTTTTTTCTTGTTTCATATTGTTTAGTGGTCCGTCCAGACCAAGACGAGCCCGATATGGAGAGTACAAGTTCTGCCCTCCACAGCGGTGGGTGCACAACCTGCAGGTGAGTGCTCAGGCGCCTAGGTGCCTCCCTCACATGAAACACACAAAGGCTGGTGTCCGAGGTTCCAAATAATATGCCTAGAACGTGGGCCAGTCCTGCTTGTTAAGTTACACGTACAGAGGCATAGCAATTGTGTCTTGGGCTCCAGAGCAAGTATGAAAATGGGCCACCTTTTCCAGTTTTGGAGTATAGTACAACCAAAAGTGTAGTGCAGTGGCCCCTCACAGCTCTGAGCCTCGGTGCACTGCATCTGCTTCAGCTATGATAGTTACACCCCTGGGTTTCAATGGGTGTGGTTTGTCATGTGAAAATCACTAATGGGGTGCAATGGTGAGGGAAGAAAAAGGCGCTCAGGACCAATAACAGCCACAATGTACTGGTGAGGTGCCCTCACAAGGGAAAACACCCATCCCTTACCATGTTTACAAAGTAAACCTCCAACTAAAGAAAACTATGTGAGGCGTTTAAATCTAAAGTATATTCCCACGTAGTTTGTAGTTGATAGAGTAAATAAATTAGCAAACACAGTTCGAACAATTCCCAAATTGTGTAGTCCAATCCACGTAGTTTATTGATCTAAACTTCTCCTAAATTTGAGTCCAAAAAGTTAATTCATCGAAACATCAGATAACACTCCAAGCCAGCCAATACGTGTTTCGTCATGGCGCAATAACCCAAACGACTTCTTCAGGGCTAATTTGTATCCAGGATATGCTCCAGACGTATATTGGATTCCATGTAACCACGTTATCAATCCCAACCGTCAGTCAAATTCACCTAGAACCTTCAAAGCACTGCTTCAAATCGTTACCAGTGTTCTCACGTGCTGATAGTACACAGCAATCATTAACAGACTCCGTCCGTCTATAAAATTTATTTTGAGAACAAATCCGTCTGGGACTCGGCGTCACTAGTCCCAACGCCAGTAACGCGAGTACGCTAGAAGTCGTAGAATGGACTACACAATTTGGGAATTGTTTGAACTTTGTTTGCTAATTTATTTACTATATCAACCACAAACTACGTGGGAATATACTTTAGATTTAAACGCGTTTGAGTGCCTCACATAGTTTTCTGTGGTTTGTCATATGTCATAGAATCAATTGTCCTGAAGCCTAATGGGCATACAGCAGGAGTAATAATTGTTCTGTGTCTGTGTGTTGCAGCAGGTTACGTTTGTCAGCAGTGCCTGTGTTTCACATATCCTGTGAATTGGCAGTGCCTATACATATAAAGTGTGGGCAAACAGATGTTCCTTGTCTCAACAGGCACTTTAAATTGCAATAGTTCTCAGTGTTTTAAGCAGATACTGTGTTGCCTAAAAAGCAGTGTTTGTGTCTCACTCATGTTGAATATTCAGTGCCTGTGTGTTGCAGGAGTGGCAGATCTGTAGGACCATATCCCTAGAGATTGACAGTGTCTCTGTGTGTTAGGCATAGTAGATGGCAATGCCCGTTTCATTACAGGTCAGCAGGGCATGTGCTATATGCACAGTGAATTTGCAATGCCTGCGTGCACTCTGGAGGATAGGTCTTTATCAAGGTCACTGGTCCAGAAGTGCCTTTGTGTTTCACAGACATGGTAGATCAGCTATGCTTGTGTGTCCGACACATTGGATGGGCAGTACTTGCACGTGTCATGTAACACTATTGATGTCAGTGCGTGTGTTTGTCACACATAGAATGGTATAACTGTTCCTGTTTGTTAACGGGGCTTGTATATGCCATGTTATGTGACTGGTAGGCACGGTTGGTAGGTGGTGCCTGTGTATATTGTGGACACCGTAGGTCAACAGTGACTGAGTTTGTAGCAAGCATGGGGATCTGCACTGCCTACATGCGGCAGCCACTGTGGGTCTAAGGTACTGCTTTGTTTCAGGCTGGCTGAGAAAAAGGAGCTTGTGCATGCCACTGGTTCGGTGGATCAGAAGTGTCTTTTCAAAACATTGAGTATGCAGTGCATTTATATGTTGCAGGCGCAGAAGTTTAGAAGTGCTCAGGTGTGTCAAGTACAGGGTGAGATTTGCCTCTGTGTCTCAGACACAGGGTGAAATTTAACCTTAGTGTCACAGGCTAAAAACATATTCTCTGGCTCTGTGTGTTATAGGCTCAGTAGGCCATAAGGGGCTAGTTGTTTGAGTCCCCATGTCCTGAGAATGTCTCTGGAGAAGTGTTTGCATGCCATATGTGTCACTTCCTATGTCGTCCATATGTTATGGGTTGTCCGTGCCTATTAATATCCTTAGCAGTCTTAGTTGGTTGTGCTGGTATCCTGCAAGCTTACAGTTCCTGCGTAATGCAGTGCCTGTGTAGCAGAAAAAGTGATGCCCGTGTTTTCTATAGATCCCACTAGTCGTCAGGTGTGGTGGATCTCAAGGGTGATTTGTTTAGCTGCTTTGCTCATGGCTGCATTTATCAGTTTCAGGCTTAGCAGGCTGTTGTAGGTGCATTGCTATGACAGGGCCGTATGGCAGGAGGAGTGGGTAACTGACAGGAGTAAAATCTGTACCTTATCCAAATCAATACCGACCCTTGCTCCTGGGAATAGTCCATCCTAAACTGCCAGGCAAGACCCCTACCTGAATGGACCACAAGCAACCCTCTACCAGTTTCAGCCTAGTCAGTGAATTATGCTTCAATTATATGGTGCAGTCAGTAAGGGACCTACATCTGGACATACCCATGGCTATTTAGAGTATCACATAGTACTCACAAAACATGTGAGGAATCCCGCAAATAGTCTAACCACTGCCATTCAATCGAGGTAGCATTCCAACCCATTGCTTTTCACCAACTGTGTGTCTCTAGACAAAGGCTTGCCTTATGCAAATCAGTACTCCACCAACTCCTCACTGGAATAGTCCATCTCCAACTACCAGGCAAGGCCAGAAGGGACCTCAAGCAACCTGTGACCTATTTTGACCTACTTAGGCCTCATCAGTGAGGTATAGCTTGAATCGTATGGCAGAGTGAGCAGGGTACCCATGTCTGAGTTTACCCTTAGCTACTTAGGGCATTCCATAATGCACACAAAATGTGATGGCAAGAATGCTTGCAAATAGTTTAACCCCTGACAGTCGCTCAGGGTTGCACATTAGCCCTTCGTTATTCGCCACTGTCACTTAGAAAAAGGCCCACCTTGTGCAAATCAGTACTGACCTTGTCATTCATGGAAACAGCCCATCCTGAACCGCCAGGCAAGGCCCCCTTCAGAAGCGACCACAAGCAACCCCAAACTGTCTTCACCCTAATCAGGCCTCATCAGTGAGGTATTGCTTTGAGTTCCTATGACAACGTACCTGTCTGCAGTGCCTGTGCCTCACAGGTGCAGTCAGATGACCATGCATGTATATCAAAGATGCTGCACATTAAATATG
Source organism: Pleurodeles waltl (assembly GCF_031143425.1). Classification (NCBI taxonomy): domain Eukaryota; kingdom Metazoa; phylum Chordata; class Amphibia; order Caudata; family Salamandridae; genus Pleurodeles; species Pleurodeles waltl. Next base: position 1,946,596,924 of record NC_090440.1, read on the forward strand.
CTGCACATTAGCGATATGGTGTTTTGGACAATAGATTTCTCTGTCATTCAAAATGCACAGAGTAAATTGCAGGCATTACAGACTTGCTGAAACTGCAGTGCATCGACCATAACACTCTTCAGTTATTCAGTAAAGAACTAGGATTATCTGTTCTTCATAGCAATAATGTAGGTCTGCTTTATGAGAAATGGGTCTAAGGACTTCTCCTTTTCGAGGCCTAACGACTCAAGATTTATTTTCATTAATGGTGAAAAAACTTATGGGCAGCACTTCACTGATGCAAGAGTAGCCCCCATGGCATCTCTTCACTGTAGCATGGGGGTTGATGTGGCATTTGATCACTGTAATGAAGGGATTAAAGTGCTTTATAGGGATATTGATCATAAAGCCCGTCTTCTGACTAAAAGCTTGTCACTTCATTGAAATGTGCAATCTTCTCATCAATAAAGCTTGGATTCCAAAACCTACTGCCTCAGGTGTCTTACCTAAGCTGTGGGTTGACGACCAAAACATGTTTTTCCTGCAAAATTGGGACCAAGGGCTTCTTTAACTCCGAGGCATTACTTTGTGTGCGGTATAGTTCTAGCACCATCTCATTTCTGGGATGTGGGTTTTTCTGACGGGATGAAATGTTACAGCAGTGAGGTAATTAAGAAGCGGTGTACCAAGGACATCTGCTGAGTGGGGTGTTCCCAGGGTATCTTCTCGCTGAGCTGTATGGGTCTAAGCCCTGTCTCCAATCCGATTCAGGATGCTGTTTCCTTACTGAAGTGTGATTATTATTATTTTTTTTTGCTTGTCGCCTCGTTAAAGATGAGTCCTTCGGTTTCTCCTGAATAAGATATGAATCCCCAAGTTTGTTTCCACACCGAATGAGAGATTTAAAGGCTGTGTCCTCAGAGCAATGTTTCAGTCGTCTGTCGGCTTAATGATGCATAGGGCATTTCCTCACTCAGGTCTGAGATGTTAAGAACATCTCCACACAAGCGTTGGGCCTTATGGCCAGTTCCTCCCTGTGAATGGAGTAAAAATGCCATTCTCTCATTGAGAATTGGTTGGGGGTGGGGGGGGAACATCCATTAGTGGTTCGGGAGTCTAAACCAGTGATACTCAAATTAAGGCCTAGGCCCTCCTGACCCTTACAAGAGGCCTGGCCCCTGGTCAACAACAGCACTGTGCTGCTGTTTACTTGACTCGGGACTACCATTAAAAAGATGCTCAATAAACAGGCAAGCATTTATTTAAGGGTTACTTGAAGTTAAAGAAAGAAAGTAACTAGATTGTCCTGCAGTGCTTAACTTCAGGTACACCTTTGATTCTAGAGACATCTTGCAGCAAATGTATAAGAATATGATAAAGTTTCTTCAAAATTCAAAAAGTGTATTTCATTAACATGCAGAACAGTTCCACCTTAGTACATCAGATTATATCAGGTCATTGAGAAGTATGTTTTTTTTTTAAAGTGATAGTTTTCAAACATGAATATAGAAAGTCATGCTTCCCCTCCACCCTGGCAATAATGCCAACAGTGAACTAAGAAGCAAGTCCGATGTTATGTACAAACTTTGGGTAGCTTGGGTGCTAATATATATTATAATTTATTAAGTCAAACACAGGAGAAGGTTTTGTACAGCACACATCCTGAAGTCATGTATTTCGAGGTCCTCTTTTCTGTGAGAATGATGAACATGCATTTGCAATGCAATAGGTCGCGCATTTGGCGTTGTAAATGACAATATATTTTACCTATTTGTTTTGGTTTGGAGTGTAGAGGATGTATGAACTGCGACGCAGCTGCAGCACTGTCTAGAGGACTATGAATGGGGAATTACCACTGGGAACAGAGACATTCCTGCAGCACTGCCTAGAGAACTTAAAATGGAGGAGTTACTGACGGGACCAGAGATGCAGCTGCAGCACTGCCTAGGAGACTTAGAATGAGGAATTACGAGATGGATCAAAGAAGCAGCTAGCACTGTCTAGAAGTCTTAGAATGAGGAATTACCATGGGGAATTCATTACACTGAGGGAATTCAAGTGATTACAATGTGTTTTAAATGATGAAACCAGATAGTGCACCATTCTGTCGGGCAGCTCACTTTATATTAAAATTGTAGATGTCTAAGTCAATCCGCTTATTTGTTAGAATGGTTTGTGTGTATGTGTACATCTGAATTGAAAAGCAGGGCTTGTTTTGCTTCTAATGAACAAAGAAGTCGTTTTGCATGCCATTAATGCAAATGTTGCGATTGCTCGTCAGATTTACCACGGATGCATGTTGATTACAATTGTGGTGCCACTTCGAAATGTTTTCTTTTCTTCCTGAAATGAATTAAATTTGGCTAAAAATGTCTACGAATGGCAGTATGGCCATACGTTGTGTGTGTGGAGAGCCTGGAGAGAGAGAGAGAAAAAAACTATGCATCTGTGTGTGAAAATGAATGTGTATTTGTGGATGAGTTGTTTGCTGTTGGGGCTGTTAGAGCAGTGGTGTTGAGGTGCAGGCCTGTAAAAACTGACCCAAATGTTATGGAGCTCTTGATATTCTTGTATTGGCATTTAGTGTGGACATTTTGCAAATGGAAAGACTGTTTATGGGGTTGCAAGTGCCATTCTTCTAAGGGTACAGAGAGCATCACTGGCTATTTGTTTGCACATTGGAATTACTTTGGTGAATGAGAGTCGATCAACAGAAACTCAGGATTTGACTGAGGGGAGGCCCAGGATACGGCATTTGTATTGAATTAAGTGTGCAGTCCCTGATTTGGTACTGTTGGCACCGAAGTGTAGTTGGTTTCTGCTGTGGGTTCAAATGTAGTATTCTCCAACTCCTACTGCGAAAGTTGTTTCCTAGTTTAAAATGTATGTATAGTGGAAGAACCAAGTACATGTGAGGTATACTTTTTTGATTGCCTCATTTTCATATCTGCCTTTATACCCACAGAGGCAAGCCTTCATGTCTAACACCTCTGGCTTTAAACTTCAGCTAATGGTTACACACCTCACACATCCTGACCTTGACTGGAAGCAAACATGTGTCGTGCACTTATGACAAGTCTCACAAGTGGCCAACAGAAAGTTGTAAGGCTGTTTATGTAGAAATATGCTGCTACCTGAAATTGATCTGCCGGTTATCGGATTGGGGTTTTGACAAGACTCCTTTATCCATGTGAAGATCTGTTTGGATGTGATGAGCGACACCAGGCTGGAGGCTTTGGTGGAGGAGGCAGGGCTTCCGCCGACATGCTGTGGTGGGGACACAGAGGGCGGCAGCGGCAGGGGTTGGTAGAGTTCCTGTGGGTCCAGGATGAGACTGGGCTTCTGGCTGGCTTGGGCCCCCAGACCTCTCATACAACTCTCAGTGATGTCATTGGCTTTGTGGTGGGGAACGGTGCTGCCGGGGGACTGCAGGGAACAGGCCAGTCAATGGTACTCTCTTTCCACAAGCGGCGAGGGCTGGGGGTAGTGCAACTGAGTGGCATTATAAGCAAAATCATTTGCTCCTTGATAGAGGTAATCACCATAGACTGCAGCCTTGTCGTAGTAATTCACCTTTTGCATTTCGCTGTTTCCCAATATTTATTTCAGAAACTAACAGCGTCTTGACACACAAAAAGAGTAACATTGGCACCTCTCAGTCACATGGTCTCCCTTCTCCAATGGGTACCACGGACTGTCCTAGAGTGTACAGAAAGCATACCACAGTGAAGAAATTGCACAAATCCATCTTACTTTCAATAGCAAAGTGACAAGGAAGCCAAAAAAGAAACCAGACAAACTGAAGCTCCCTGTTTGCAGCAGGTCTTACCTCAGGACAGCAGACCCTGTGAACATATCAGTACTTATGTCCTGGCAGTACCGTACTGCACACATTCTTACAGCAAAAAAACACAGCTGAAACACAGACATGGGCTGCAGTCTCCAAGGTATGGAGAACGAACGGACCTAGAGGCTCAGCTGCGGCCCATGGAGGAGCAGGAGTTGGTCTCTGTGCGGCAGGACCGGTAACTCATAAATAAACAAATGAGAAAGACAGCATGGCGAAGGGAGGAAAGCAAGGGAAGTCTTGGAATGAACAGCAAATGTGACCAGATAAGATTTACAGACCTGTTTCCAGCAGATCTCAGAAAGACGAGCACTCCTCTCCAGTAATCCAGATGAAAGATCAAAGTAGTCCCTGAACACATCGTAAAATGGTGAGCAGTATATTTATATAGTAGTTGGTCCAATCTCCTTGGAGGGCACAAAAAAGAAACAAGGTAGAACAAAGAGGAAGATTACCCAGTAGCAAGAAAGGATTTTTCAAAGACACTGGTATAGACAAATCACAATGACTGGGTAGAGCTGAACCTCAAAAACCATCTACAACAGGTCGCTAAGCGACAGGGCAAGCACTGCCTAGGCTCAACCTAAAAAGGGGGGAAAGTGAACTAAAACAGTTACCGAGGACTACACAATTTAGTTGAGTGGGGAAGCTGGGATTGATCCCAGGTTTTCTGGTTTCGCATTGTGCAATTCAGCCACAAGATATTCATGCTTTGCTTCCCCTACACCCAGCTGCAACCCCCATGAACGTACCCCCCAGCACCTCTTCCACCCTACCGCCACCCTGCTGGAATCAGTGTGCCCCTTGGTCACACCACAGACCAAACTTTTTGGTCCCTGGGAAAATGTTTGGAAATGCCCATGATCTAAGCCATAATTTCATTGACGCACAAGCTTATATAGCTATATATTCATTGAGACATAGATGAGCCAATAGGTTAGAGGATTTATCATCATATTGATGAGATATTAGGCCCAAAATGGCATTCGCCGAGGCATGTAGTCAGAAGAAACTGTTATCAATGAGGCATTGGTTTCTAAAGGCATTCATCACTGAGGTTTGAGGCCCCAGTGGCACTACGATATAAAGTCTTTCTGCCGTTTCCTCAGTGTGGTATGGCCCTATGGTTTCTCATCATGGAGACATGGTTCTCAAATGTGCTTTCTGCACTGAGGCGTGGCTTTGTAGGCTGTGACCTGAATGAGGGGTGTGTTAAGACTTTCACCACAATGAAGTGCACAGTCATATTGCTCTTTCCATAATAAGATATTGGTCCAAAGGCAGTTCCCTCAATGAGGCACTGGAGAGGGAAGGCATGTTTTAACTTAAGCATGTGGTCTGAAGATCATCTTGCAGCTAAGGCCTGGTGGTCCAAAGCATTCCATTTCTCTCAGGTGTGGGGTCTGAAGGCCTCTCTGAGGCAAGACATGCTAGGGACATCTCCCTGAGATGTTGGTATTTAAGGGCTATGTCCTCACTAGTTTTAATGTCCATTTCTTCACTGAGGCATTTAGGTTTAATAAATTGTGTCACAAATGAATTTGTAACTTTAGGAGGGAGGGGCATGGTTTGGCCTCACTCACTGAGGAAGAGAAATAGATACTGTGTACCAAGGTACTGGATTACAGAACTCTTCAGGCATGCCGTGTGCATGGCATGGGATGGATTTGGGTTAGAGTGCAATGGTCCTTGCAGTAGCCCTGCATAGGTCATTCCTCTGTCTCACTCTGGCGCGCTCACTGTGTCGAACACCACTACCTCTATTCTCAAATGATTTGCCCTTGAAACACCTTTGAGCAGCAATGACAGTAGCCAGCCAGAAACTTCTGGTCGTAGCATGTGTGGCATTGGCATGACCACGGTCCAGCTGAGGTAAACTGAGCTGCTTTGTAATTGAATGACTGCCTGTGCAGTCAATCAATTACAAACCTGCTCAGCTTGAAAACTTATAGTTTCAGTACATGCGAGCTGCACTGCGTCCATTCAGATCTGGCGGTGCCAGTGCCATCGGCCGCCTGTCTCTTCCTCTGTGACTGACACCCAAGCCCCTTCACTCCCCTTCTTTGAAGAGAAAGCACAGAGCTTAGCCCCAGAAAGGCACGTCACCAGGTGGTGCAGCACAGATTGGGCACCTTTCCTGCTCCGGGCCTTGGTGCCACTGCACCGACTACACCACTGCTAGTTCTGCCCTCTACAAGTGTGCCGCAGCTGTACTTCCTTCAGATCTTAGGTGCTCATCATGTCTCCCACTGTTTTAGTCCCACTGCAGCCACTACTTTCTGTTTGACCATCCTTACCTGATGTGGTTTGTAGTGTGTGCTTGGGGTGGATTCGATCAGCTTTGAAATGTGTGCATAGAGTGAAGACTGAAATGTTTGGAAAAGTCGTTTCTCTAGCTAAGACATAAATGATAGCTGCCAAAAAACAGTGGAGCTACTGCCTCTGAAGGTCCTGAAAATTAGTTGTTTAACATACATTGTAATCTACAGTGAGTAAATGTGACAATTGTCTGCCGGTGGTATTTAGTTTACATGGTCTGCTGACAGGGTACTACCATGCCACAGCTTGTGATGCTAATGAGCACAGCCCAAACATCGGGCACATCGTGTAGCCCACATCCCATCTGCCAGCAGCTTAGCGCGAGTGGTTATATGCCATTGGAAATAAAGTTGTACATATATATGTTTAACCTTTAATTGCTCATTTGTTATTTTCCAGCATGGAGCTGTGGCTTTTCTGTACCATCCATGTGTGAATCCAGCCCTAAAAGAAGATCTCTGCCTCTTTGCCCGTACCTACTACTACAAGCACATTATCACTCCTCACGTCGGTCTCACCAAAGAGCGAGTAAGAGGATCCCTTTAAATTTCTGTTTGGATTGCCCCTGTTTAAGCATGGTACACAATGGAGTATTACAGCTTTCCCTGACAGTAAAAGTGTATTGTCTGCATTCCTGTGGCTGGCCGGAAGTGACGGACACCGAAGTGAGGGAGGATGGACCCAGGGGTGCCTTTAGAAATGAATCTGTGGCCTTGATAGCAAGAGGCTACTGATTAGTTCTTCCTGGGCACTCCCTTTTGGTGGGTGGTCGGGGTGAGGGGTGGGGGTTGCTGTTTTTGTTGTTCAGGTGACAAAGTTTCTAGGCAGGGCTTTCCTGAATTAGCTATTCAGGAAAGCTGATGACGTCCAGGTGCATAGCTTTCACACTTCATTGTGACTATGTTTTGGATACTCTTGCTTGGAGCCAGCATTATCTTTATCTGCTGTGAGAGCTATTACAGTGCACGAAGGATGTGTCTACATTGCATAGCAAAACCAAAATAAAATGGACGGAGTGTTAAAATGTTTCAAACACTCACCCCAGTCACAGATCTGGGTTTAATCCACTGTTATTTTGCTCGCCACGTCACTCCAGTTTGGACCCAGCCATATGCAAATTACTCTTGACCCTGCTCTCCATGGGAACAGTCCAGCCCGAAGTGCCAAGCCAAGTTCTCCTGGATCTGAAACAAGCCTCCTGGGACATGTTTATAGGTATCACCCCTCCTCATCCAGGCTAGCTTGAATCCAGTGTTCAAAGTGAGCAAGGGACCCACGTGTGGGCATACCCTTGCCAAAACTCAGTTAATTTTTATTATGTGAGAATTCTGCAGAGTGTTTAGCCACATTAGATTTTTGACAGTTAGTATGGATATTACTCTTATGTTCTGCAAGACATGTGGTAGTATTTATCTTTTTCTGTGAAAATTAAAGTTTGCCAGTTTTAACTATTTTGCTCAAAATCGAAAAGAACTGACCTACGGGTTCTCTAACATGATCGTCTCTTTGAGAACTCACACCTGTTCCTGATTGTTACCTATGACCATTTATGTCTGCTAGATCTGGTCAGTATCAGGGAGACCATGGGAACTGGGAGAGGGCATTATAGAGGTTCTAACACTTTACTAGTAGATGGGTTTATAGTCCCGCAGTTGAGTTCCCATTGATGAATGTAGTATTTAGTTTTGCAATGGCGTTAAAGTGCCACTCTGTTTTTTAAGGCACGTACTGAGCTTCACAATTAATTATTCTGCTTGTTTTTTGACTGTTGAGTCTCTTTTACCTACCTGTAAAACATGTGATTGCTTCCCCTCGTGGCCGGGAGAGTCAAGTGCGGCGGGGTTGCACTATGCCGTATTTGCTGAGCTATAGTAAGGCGGACACCAGAAGCAAACAACCCAGACTACCATGGTTGTGGTCCTGTCACCCTCAAATGGGGTCCTGTAATTCCCTTCAGCTATGAGTAAAATGCTCCCTGACTGGGGTGTGCATTGTCTCTCTTTGGATCTGGGTTTAGATCCATTATGGGTTTGATGGGTTAGGGGCTGACCTGTGCGGGAACCCTACATCTCATGAAGGGACAATAAGTATGGGGCTGACTGAGGCCTCTTTGAAGTTTCTCTCTATGTGCCTCCTCTATGAAGCACAGCAGCTTGGCTGCATTGTGTTGTGTCAATGTGGTCTCCGTTTCTTTAATGTCATGCCACAGAGAGGCAGACATCCATTGAATAGTGCCATAAAGTAGCTCACTAGAGAAGTGCATTGGCAGATTTCAAACGATAGTCTCTGCTTATGTTTCTGTGGGTGCACCACCATAATGGAAAACAGGCATGGACAAAGTCATTATGTCACACCTTTGATTGTAGCTAATTGACATTTTTGGCTTTGCCAATCCTTGTTGTCAATGTTACGTAGCATGAGCGAAAACACAAAAAAAGATTCTCTGCATCAGCAAAAACAAAACCAAGAAAACCTTGAAAATTGCTAGCCCCAGTGTGGTGGGGTGTGCACATGCTTGCTTTACCATGCAAAAGCACATTTGCGTGATGAAACTGTGACAGACTTTTTTTTTTTTTTTAACTTTAGCTTCCCATTCTAAAATGTCAGATGCCCATCTGGTAGTGGTAGATTAAAAATATTTTGTCCCTCCGAAAAAAATGTAAATAAAAAAAAATGGTGACTGGGAGAGGGTGGAAGAAGAGAGCAAGAGACGAGCATGGGGAGGAGCAGCTCAGTGCTGCAGTGGTGCACAATGAGGGATAGGGGAGCAATTGGGGAGCCCTGTGGTGGTTGGAAATAAAACTTTAAAAAAGCAGGATACGGAAGGGTGGTGAAACAAAAGACAAGCTGGGGGCTGGGACAGCAACACTTATAGCCAGAACAGCACATAGGGAGAAAGCGAGAACACAAGAAAACGTGCACTCCCATGAAGTGTTCAAAGAAAAATTAAAAAAAGGAGTTCTGTGAATGTAAGCAGTGGAAGCTTGCAACTCATCTCATCAAAAGGATGGTGAAGCAAGTAAGCTCCAGGGGACAGACAAACACAAGAAGAGAAAGGAAAACCATTGAATAAGAAGCAAGCAAATAAGAGCGACAGGAAAGCCAGCTAATGATAAGCAGTGGGCTGACCAAACCCACTATAAATACTGATATTGTACACAATAGACCTTTCAATGACAGCTGTCTATAGACGATACCTAAAAAGAATAGGAAAGGAAATAGCTAGTGAATGGCAGCTCACAGAAGTATACCCCAACTACATTACTTTTCAATGGCATGTCGTTTTTTGGTTGCCATGTAGGAAAGACCGAGCTCAAGCACATTACAATAGTTATGTTTCAGTTACCAGGCAATTCTAATATGGTCTATCTTGCTGACAAACAATAAAAAGGAAGGATTATTCAAGGCTATATATGCATGTATGTGATATTTGTATGGTGCGACCTTAGCTAAAAGGCAGCTGATCATTGCACAGGGTTTGGTAAAAGCTGCAGCTGTGAGACTTGCAACACTTTGGGGGTTTCAATGTTTCCTTTGCACTTCAAAATAACTTCTGGTTTTATCCCATTCAGAGTTGAGAATGTTTTCAGCTATATCTGGATGTTGATCAGGTAGTGTCTGAGCAGTGCAACAGCAGCTAATGGATGTATGGAACAACAACACCTTCTCATTTGGACGGTGGAAGGTTGGCAAGGGTATGTTAGGAGCAACTGTATGACACCCAGTTTACCAATGGTGCAACTTATGTCATGAAAGCATATATGAGAATTTAGGACACTCGGAGCATGATATCCAGACAGCCTTGTTCCCTTGGAGAAAGAAGGGGAGGCAACATGGTATGCCCTTTTCTGAATTGAGGTTGTCATCACACAGTGACTGTCTGGAGGTGGATGTTGGGTTTATGCTCTGATGAGTTGCTTTTTTCAACTATTCATCACCCATTGATCATATGGATGTCTAGGAACTAATGATAAAAGGGGAAATCACTTTTAAATAGCATACTAACGTCACATAGGCCAACTTGTGCTCAGTCAGATCAGAACTATGAACCCATTTGATGGGGGGAGTATGCAAATTCTGTTCCTAAAGGTCTAGATTCTCTGACATGAGCTGATAACATCGTTGTATTATAGCCGTTGCAGGCTGTACATTGTCTGGAAAACTCCTGGCAATTACTACACACTACATACAGACATATAAGCAATTGGCTAAAAGAGAAGAGTGTTACCCATGTGTAGGAAGTTGGCTCTGTATATACTATCTCAAAGTAAGAGATAGTGCGCACAGAGTCCAAGGGTTCCCCTTAGAGGTAAGATAGTGGCAAAATTAGATAATTCAAATGTTCTATTTTGTGGAAGTCTGGTCGAGCAGTAGGCTTATCAGAGGGTAGTGTTAAGCATTTGTTGTACACACTGACAATAAATGAGGAACACACACTCAACAACTTAACTCCAGGCCAATAGTTTTTAAATAGAAAAATATATTTTCTTAATTTATTTTAAAAACCACAAGATTCAAGATTTGAAGTAAATACAAGTACTCCAGACAGATATGTAAGGAATTTGAATTAGAGCAGTAACATACACAGTTTTAGTTAAAATGGCAATAAGCTATTTTAAAAGTGGACACTGCAAAAATCAACAGTTCCTGGGGGAGGTAAGTATTGGTTAGTTTGTCAGATAAGTAAGGCACTTACAAGTTCAAGTTCCTGGGCATAGGCAGCCCACCGATGGGGGTTCAAGCCAATCCCAAAGTCACCGCACAAGCAACACAGGGCCGGTCAGGTTCAGAGGTCAAAGGAGGGCCCAAAACACATAGGTACCTATGGAGAACAACGGTTCTCCGGTTCCAGTCTGCCAACAGGTCTTCGGAGGGCAGACCAGGGGGGTTTGGTAGAGCACTGGGGGGGGACACAAGTAGGCACACAAAACATACCCTCAGCGGCACAGGGGCAGCCGGATGCAGTGTGCTTAGCAGGCATCGGGTTTTCAATAGGAATCAATGAAGTGATCCAGGGGTCACACTAGCGGTGCAGGCAGGGCACAGGGTGGCTTCTCAGGCCAGCCACTGACTGGGCTAGGCAGAGGGTCGCCTGATAGTCACTCCTGCACTTGAGTTCAGTTCCTTCTGGTCCTGGGGGCTGCGGGTGCAGTGCTTGGTCCAGGCGTCGGGTTCTTTGTTCCAGGCAGTCGCGGTCAGAGGGAGCCTCTGGATCCTCTCTGCATGCGTCGCTGTGGAGGTCCAGGGGGGTTGTCTCGGGTTACTCACAAGGTCGCAGTCGCCTGGGAGTCCTCCCTGCAGTGTTGGTTCTCTGGAGCTCGAGCTGGGGGCGTCGGGTGCAGAGTGTCAAGTCTCACGCTTCCGGTGGGATCAGGGAAGTCTTTGAAAGTTGCAAGAAAGTTGCAAAGTTGTTGCTGTTTTTGAACAGTGCCGCTGTTCTCTGGGGTTTCTTGGTCCTTTGGTTCAGGGCAGTCCTCTGAGGCTTCAGAGGTCGCTGGTCCCGGTCGGATGCGTCGCTGTGAGGGTTCTTTGAGTCTGGAGACAGGCTGGTAGGGCTGGGGCCAAGTCAGTTGTCATCTCCGTAGTGTCTGCGGGGCTTTCAGGTCAGCAGTCCTCCTTGTTGTTGTAGGTTGCAGGAATCTGATTTCCTGGGTTCTGGGTCGCCCCTAAATACTAGATTTAGGGGTGTGTTTAGGTCAGGAGGGCAGTAGCCAATGGCTACTGTCCTGGAGGGTGGCTACACCCTCTTTGTGCCTCCTCCCTGAGGGGAGGGGGGCACATCCCTAATCCTATAGGGGGAATCCTCCAATCTCAAGATGGAGGATTTCTAAAGGCAGGGGTCACCTCAGCTCAGGGCATCTTAGGGGCAGTCCTGACTGGTGGGTGACTCCTCCTTGTTTTTCTCATTATCTCCTCCAGCCTTGCTGCCAAAACTGGGGGCAGTGGCGGGAGGGGCGGGTATCTCCACTAGCTGGGATGCCCTGGGGTGCTGCAGCAAAAGGCATGAGCCTTTGAGGATCACCGCCACGTGTTACAGTTCCTGCAGGGAGATGTGAGAAGAACCTCCACCCAGTGCAGGCTTTGTTTCTGTCCTCAGAGAGCACAAAGGTTCTCACCCCAGGGGGGCAGAAACTCGTCTCAGTGGCAGGCTGGCACAGACCATTCACTCTTGCACTGAAGGATTGGGTAAAATTCAGGGGGCATCTTCTAAGATTCCCTCTGTGTGCATTTTGTAATAAATGCAACACTAGCATCAGTGTGGGTTGTTTATTCTGAGACGTTTCATACCAAACTTCCCAGTATTCAGTGTAGCCATTATGGAGCTATGGAGTTAGTTTTTGACAAGCTCCCAGACCATATACTTAATATGGCCACACTGTACTTACAATGTCTAAGAATGGACTTAGACACTGTAGGGGCCTATTGCTCATGCAGCTATGCCCTCACCTGTGTATAGTGCACCCTGCCTTAGGGCTGTAAGGCCTGCTAGAGGGGTGAATTACCTATGCCACAGGCAGTATTTTGTGTGCATGGCATCCTGAGTGGGATGCCATGTTGACTTTGCCTTTTTCTCCCCACCAACACACACAATCTGCAATGGCAGTGTGCCTGTGTTAGGTGAGGGGTCCCCTAGGGTGGCACAACACATGCTACAGCCCTTGGGGACCTTCCCTGGTTACAGGGCCCTTGGTACCACTGGTACCTTTTGCAAGGGTCTTATCTGTGTGCCAGGGGTGTGCCAATTGTGGAAACAATGTTAAATTTTTAGTGAAAGAACACTGGTGATGGGGCCTGGTTAGCAGGGTCCCAGCACACTTCTCAGTCAAGTCAGCATCAATATCAGGCAAAAAGTGGGGGGTAACTGCAACAGGGAGCCATTTTCCTACACTATGTCTCAACAGCTCTAATACCAAAATTAGGACATAATTCATCAATTAGTCACCACTCCTATTCATGCAGTAAAAGACCTAGTGACAAGAGGTTTTCCTTTGAGCATCATATCCTATTGTTCTACTCTGAAGGATCTTCCCCACTACCCCACGTTCAACACTGCGTTTAACTGACCAGATTCTCCATGGCGTTGGGGCTCTTTTACTACAAAATTGTCTACACTAAAGCCCTAAAAAAACTAGCTAGTCTCTGCCCAACTTCAGGAAATGGTCTCAGATCCCACAGGCCTTCAAAGACATCCACTGACTTCTAGTGGCTCAAAGAATACAATTAACACTTTGGTGTACTGGCTTCAAAATGCACGAGGGTCTTGGTCCCGAATAGTTACAGGCATTTCCACCGTACATGTCTAGCCATCCTGAGATCTAGCCAGGCAAAATTACTATGCAAGCAAGTTTGAACCACATGTAGTATGGAAGGAAGTCCATCAGGCTGATGGGTGCACAGCTATGGGGCTGGTTGTGTCCAGACATCAGCAATCTTCTAGGTGTGGTCAAGAAAAGGTTATGTCAGGAGTAGACAGCTTTATGAAAGCCATGCCGGCAGTATGGCAAAAACTACCACCATCATTTCTGGGTCAGCATTATGCCATGGTGGATATCATCATGGCATGGACACTTCTTTATGTCTAGCTTGGCAATCATTATGCCACTAGTGAGCCGGATGATTATCATTGATCACAGATAGATAAATAGAAAAACACATACTCTCACTCAGTGTCTCTTTCATTCACTCTCCCTCAGTCTTTCCGTCTCTCTGATTTGAATTGCAGTATGGACAGTCACCACACAGTCTGCATGATGATTGGCTGGGTTGCTAGCCGCAGCCCTGTCATGCACACTGTGATCATAGTGTTTAGTCCTGTCGTTGAATATCTGTTTTTTTAATGCATGGGGTTACAGACTTCACTAGTGCCCCAAGCCTCTGAGATAACCCAAAGACACCCTAACCATACAAAGCACAAACTGTGTATGTGTGACTGACTTCTTGCAGATGGCAGATGTACAGTTTGATAAAAAAAATTCTTCTGGCACTAAGGGTGTGGAGCTGTGTACTTCTTCCTGCCGGAGCTAGTGTTTTCACAACGTTAGATCCTTAAAATGGCAGAAAATGTTTGGTGGCAGTCAGCACTCCTGCCTGGAGGTTAACCGGCTTTAGGTGTCTGGTCAGCTTGACACCAAAATGTAGGGAGGGAGCAGGAGAGGTGTGGTGGGAAGCATGAGAGTGCGCTAGGAAGTGAGGAAAGAATGAGGTACAAGTGGGAGGATGAAGTTGGCCCAGAGGAGTTAAAAGGCCTGAAAGTTAGTAATCATTGTATATAGAGATACAGTTAGGCAAGAGAGAGACCTTTGTATCAAAGTCAGTCTGTTGATGCTGTCTCTCCATCATTGCCATGTTTACCTTCAGACCCACAGCAGAAAAGAAACTTGGAGTGCAGTTGAGAGTAGTGGGGAATTGTGGACTGCTGATTTCCTAAGGAGCTTGGGTTCTCGATGTACAGCAGCATCACAGACTTGAGGAGGGGCAGTCTGCTAGACCAGGAACACTCATTCCTAGCCCTAATTTAGCCTAGGGTGGCTTTTGTTGGGTTTTAATGCGCAGAACCTTGCCTGTCCTGTTGAGGACACTTTGCTCTTGACCTACCAAGGGGGAGTTAGGAATAGATATAAGATAGAAGGTGCAGAACCCATCCCATTTGGTCTCTTTAATGTAATGGGTCAAAGCTTGTCAATTACATTAGCTCTGAGAACATTTTTATGCTGGCTTGTGCTGGGCTTACAGAATCGATGACTATTAAGGGAGATGGACCAACTTACTGAGTATGTAGCATGTTGTTTGTAAGTCATCATATCCACACAACCACAGTTGGCATCTGTAACAGTAGTTCATTATGATTCTGTCATTTCTTTGATTATTGAAAGGACTTGGCTCTCCTGTTGTGCAAGCCATCTGTTTTGCCACTTAGTAGATATGGTGTATCTCACGTCTCTGGATTTTTCATTAGGCCTGTGAGTCTGTCTTGGTTTGACCACAACTGATCATTTGTCTTTTTCCCCTGCTTTTCGCCAGCCACTTGCTTTGGCCTCCTGGGCTGCAACACTTGAAATGCAGCAGATCAATGTGACTGAGGCATTGACATGGCTGCATGAGAACACTCGGCACACCTCAAAATATGGACATAAAGGCAATACTTACGACTACCTCCTTATACGTCCAGCTATGGTGAGTCTTAATGAGAATGACCAGAGGCTTTATCTGAATCCATAATTTAAGGTGAGACCAATTATCCAAGAGCACTCTTTGAAAGAACAGGTATGAGAAGATTCAGTTTGCCTAGCTGATTCCTCTGCAGAATGTAGTTGTGGGATCTTAGTAAAGAGGCTGAATTACAACAGGAGGGGCTTTAGATATTTCTTCACCACTAGAGAGGAGCCAAAATACCTCATTCTTGTTTTTTGCCCCACAGCTAGTAACCTATTTGACTGTGTTTTTAGAGACGTGCTAGCCTGGTAAGGGTAAAGTGACAGCCAAATTCACATCTGACACACCGTGGATGCTAATTCATCGTGAGGAGGCAGAGTGGTACAAAACAATAGGAGTCAATATTGTGGACTGCTATGACTTTGAATTGCCAGTCAATCCTTTTTGTTAGGATTATTAGACCCTTTATTATAAAATAAACTGGTGTTGGGTAACGTAGAGGCAGCTAATTGGATTGAGAGTGATCATCTTTACATGGGAATGCAATTGCTGATTACAGATTTGTTTGAATAAGGGTTTAGCAGTAGCATGAAGTTGCTTGAAAGCACCGCAGCAACTATGAAGGTTCTGAAAAAGGGAGCAAGGGTGTATTCTCCCAGGACTAATAAAAAAAATATATATATTATGTCTGAACTACTTCTTAAAATTTGACAGGAGTGTCATGAATGGGTGTGTGGAAGACAGGATAGAAGATTTAGACCAATCAATCCGGAATTTGTAAAGCACACTACTCACCCGTGAGGGTCTCAAGGCGCTTAGGTGGGGTGGAGGAAGGGGGGTAGGTGCTGCTACTGCTCGAAGAGCCAGGTCTTGAGAAGTTTCCTGAAGGTAAGGAGGTCTTTGGTCTGATGCAGGTGGGTGGGAAGAGTGTTCAACGTCTTGGCGGTGAGGTCCGAGAATGATCTGCTGCCGGTTGTAGTTCTGCGGACGCGTGGGACAGTTGCAAGGGTGAGGTTGGCGGAGCGGAGATGCCGGGTCGGGGTGTAGAAGGAGAGCCGTCTGTTGAGGTATTCTGGTCCGGTGTTGTGCAGTGCTGTGTGAGCGCGATTCTCTTATTAACTGGGAGCCAGTGCAGGTCTCTCAGATGGCCTGTGATGTGGCAGTGGCGGAGGATGTCCAGGATGAGGCGTGCAGAGGGGTTCTGGATGCTTTGCAGCCTCTTCTGGAGTTTGGCCGTGGTTCCTGCGTAGAGGGCATTGCCATAGTCCAGTTTGCTGCTTACGAGGGCTTTGGTGACTGTTCTTCTGGTATGGTGGGGATCCATTTGTAGATCTTTTGGAGCATGCGGAGATGGTGTTGAAGCAAGAGGAGGATATCGCGTTGGCTTGCTCGGCCATGGATAATGAGGAATCCAAGATGAATCCTAGGTTGCGTGCGTGGTCGGTGGGAGTCAGAGCGGCTCTGAGAGTGGCAGGCCACCAGGAGTCATCCCATGCTGAGGGGTTTGAGCCGAAGATGAGGACTTCCGTCTTGTCGTAATTGAGTTTGAGGCAGCTGTTCTTCATCCATTCGGCGATAGCCTTCATTCCTTCATGGAGGTTGGTCTTGGCGGAGTCCTTGGTGAGGGAGAGGATCAGCTGGGTGTCGTTGGCATATGAGATGATGTTGAGGTTCTGGGATTGGGTGGTGTTAGCGAGCTGGGCCATGTCGACGTTGAAGAGGGTCGGGCTGAGGCAAGAACCCTGGGGTACGCCGCATATGATTTTGATGGCCTCCGAGCGGAATGGGGGGAAGGCGGACTCTCTGGGTCCTGCCGGTGAGAAAGGAGGTGACCCAGTCCAGGGCTCTGTCACGGATTCCTGCAGTGCTGAGGCGTGAGTGTAGGGTGTGGTGGCAGACGGTGTTGAATGTGGCCGAAAGGTCAGGGGGATGAGGGCCGCGGTTTCGCTATTGTCCAGTATGGTTCTGATGTCGTTGGTGGCGGCGATGAGGGCAGTTTTGGTACTGTGGTTGCTGTGGAATCCGGATTGGGAAGGGTCCAGGGTGCAGTTCTCCTCGAGGGAGTGGGTCAGTTGTCTGTTGACAGTGTTCTCGATGACTTCTGCCAGGAAGGGGAGCAGGGAGATAAGCCGGAAGTTCTTGAGGTCCTTTGGGTCCGCCTTGGGTTTTTTGAGGAGGATGTTGATCTCGGCGTGTTTCCAGCTCTCCGGTAAGGTGGCAGACTCGAAGGAGCTGTTGATGATCTTTCGTAGTTGGGGTGCAATGACGGAGTTTGCTTTGTTGAGGATGTGGTGAGGGCAGGGGTCAGATGGTGAGCTGGAGTGGATGGTCTTCATGATTTCGATGGTGTCGTTGACGGGGGTCCAGGAGAGCAGGAGGTTGGTCGGAGGTGAATCTGTGGTGTTGGTGGTTGCTGGGGGGGTCTGGGTGCTAAAGCTGTTGTGGATGTCTGCAATCTTGCAGTGGAAGTAGGAGGCTAGGGATTCGCAGAGGTCTTGAGATGGTAGGATGTCGGTGGCGTTGGAGCTGGGGTTGGAGAGTTCCTTCACGATGTTGAAGAGCTCCTTGTGGCTGTGTGCGTTGTTGTTAATTCGGTCTTTGAAGGCGGTTCTCTTGGTGGTTCGGATGAGTTGGTGGTGTCTGCAGAAGGTGTTTTTGAAGGCTGTGTGGTTGTCCAGAGTCTGATCTTGGCGCCACTTTTTTTCAAGTCTACGGCAGGTTTGCTTAGATTCGTGGAGGTCAGCGATAAACCATAAGGCTCTTCTGTTGGTGCGTCTGTTGGAGGAATTCTTGATCGGGGTGAGAGTATTGGCACAAGTGTCGATCCATTGCCTGAAGTTGCGGGCAGCTGCGTCAGTGTTGGTGGCGTCGATGGGTGGGTTCTGGGAGAGAGTTGCGATAAGTTGATCTTCAGTGACCTTGTTCCTATTGCAGTGGGGGATCTGTTGTGGGTGGTGGTGTGTTGTTGGTTTCTTGAAGGAGAAGTGGATGCAGCGGTGATCTGTCCAGTGGAGTTCGGTGGTGTGGCTGAAGGAGATGTGATTGCAGGCGGAGAAAATAGGGTTGAGTGTGTGTCCTGCGGAGTGGGTCTGTGTTGTGACGAGCTGTTTGAGGCCGAGGTTGGAGAAGTTGTCGAGCAGGGTGGCGGTGTTGTTGTCATTGGTGTTCTCGAGGTGGAAGTTTAAGTCCCTGAGGAGTATGTAGTCAGTGGATGCAAGAGTGTGCATGCTGATGACGTCGGTGATGGAGTCGCTGAACTGCTGTCGGGGGCCGGAGGGACTTTAGATGAGGGTCCCTCGGAGGGTGGTGTTTGGGTCAGTGTAGATTTGGAAGTGCAGGTGTTCGGTGGTGCTGATCGTGATCCTGAGGGTGTTCTTGTGGATGATGGCGATGCCTCCCCCTGGTTTGTTGGAGCGGTCCCTGCAGGTGATCTTGTAGCCGTCCGGTATGGCTACGGTGATGTCAGGCGCTGAGGAGGGCTTTATCCAGGTCTTGGTCAGGAAGGTGATGTCTGGGGAGGCTGAGTCGAGTAGATTCCATAGCTCTACTGCGTGCTTGTGGACTGAGTGGGTGTTAAGGAGATTAATCTGAGATGGCTGCGTCCTGCTTTGGTTGGTGGGTCGTTGGCATAGAGGCTGGAGAAGGTGCATTTCCAACAGGAGAAGGGTCCGCGGGTGGTCTGCGGGGAGGCTTGAAGGCAGGCGGGAGAGCGGCTGGTGTTGAGGGCGTGGAGGGTGGCGGCGTCGGAGTGAAGACGTGCCAGCGGGGGTTGGAGGACGAGAGCCAGGGGTTCTGGCGCTCAGCGCAGTCCCGGCGTGGACGGGCGCAGACAGGCTTGCCTTTGGCCCAGCAGCCGCCATTAAGTAGGGAGGTGAGGGGGAGGAGAGGACAGGTGGGAGCGGGGGCAAAAAGCGGCACAAAAAAGGGAGCGGGCCATGGGGGCAGCAGCGGCGGGAGTGCGGTGCGAGAGAGAGGAGGGGGGGGGGGGCAGGGCAGCAGCAGCTGGGTTTTTGTCTCTGGTTGGTTCAGCCGAAAATTCTAATAAGATTATGTTGATCTCTAAATGTTGTGGCTTGTGGTGGGAACAGGGTAAAGATCTGGCAGTAGAGAAAAAAATATATAATTTTGAGTCCATTCTCCGTATCCCGGAATTGGGCAGCTACAGACAGATCTTAGTTCTTAAGTGGTTGGATAATGGGAAACTTAGTGGGGCTAAAAAACTAGAAGACCCCACTTAAAACGAATGTGTTTGTAACATTTTCATTGTCAGAGATAGCTAGTTTGGCAGGTGTGAAAATTATGATATGTCTAGGATTCAAGCGTAGTTGACATATGGGGAAGTTCTGTAAACGTTTATGGAGCTGAACCCATGTTTACAGATATCTCTAGTTATGTGCCCTCTTGTTCACATTTTATTTTAATTAAATATGTGCATTATTATTTTTACATAAATAAGCAAGCTTTTTTATTTCTGTAAGTGTAGTCGTTAACGTTAGTCTGGAAATACATTTAAAATAATAAAACAGAATCTGTGTGGTGGACGCTCACTGCAGACAGGTTCAAAAGTGTTCTAATCGGATGCTGGTTAAGAGAGGTTAAGCAATAGGGAGGTTCTCGTAAGAACTTGAGACAGAAACCAGATAGGCTACCTGGGAGGAGTGGACCAAAGTTGCATGCCCCTTCCTGATGGAGTGCAGGAAATTAGGTGCCTGATGCCTCAGTTCTTGTTAATCTGTATGTTTCTTTTTCATTTGTTAGGTTCAGATGCTGAAGAAGAGCTTTAATCTGCCCCAGGACATTGCAGTCACTAAAGAAAGGAGTCGGGAAGTGAAACGATTGACCATAATCCGCAACAAGATGATGAAAAGAAAAAGGGCAGTACCGCCAGATCCTGTAACTAACAGGGGGTTTTTGAACAATGTTTCAACATCGGATCCTCCAAGAGAACGCCATGAAGGGCGCCCTGGAGATGATGTGGGAGTCAGCGAGGCTGCTGTACCTACTACTCAATCAAACAGTTTGGTTCATAAACACCCACCTGCTTCCATAAATCACCCCATGTCTCTAGATGATGGAGTCAGACAAGAAGTAGGGAGCCCTAGGTCAACAGGTGGTTGGGGTATTGATAGCAAGCCCAAAGGCATGCAGTTTGTATCAGAAGATAGCGAGCAAGAGGGTGTTCGTCTGGAAGAGACAAAGAATGCTACAGCTGTTCCTAGGGAGGCACAAAATAACAAGGACATTCAAAGCAAGGAGGAAAGCAGAAGATCTGCTGTGAAGCAATCTGGGTACACCGGTAACTCTACAAATGACAGTGCCGAGATTAGAAGTAGAGATAGCTTCAGTGACAGCAAGGAGCAGGAGAAAACAGCAGGACAGAAGTACAACGGGACCGAAGGAAGTTCACAAGGTACTGCACCTGTGCCTCACAATGTGATGAGCCTTCAAATGACCTCTCCAACCCAGTTGTCACCGATAGGCAATTTGCATGAAAAGGTGGACATTCGTGAGAGAGGCTCCAATCTGCAAACTTCTCAGAAGAGTGGACTTGTCACGGTGAATGTTTCAGTACCTATGGCAGAATCCATGGACTCCTCCCAGAATCATGCTTCCTCCGAGTCTGACAAAGAAAGGGAAACTGGGAACAGTTCAAACTTGGTAAGGCATGAAGGACAAGGGTTGGCCATAGACGATGGCCACTCTTCCACTCCTTCCAAAGATGTGAAGGATGGTGCTTCCAAACTGGAAGTCCCAGATTCCAGAAATAGCAGTACCATGTCCACCAAAGTGGTGGAGAAAGATGAAGGAAGGAGTGCTAAAAAGGAACAGTGTAATTGTCCAGTGGGCTCTTCAGACAACCACCAGGCCTTGGCACAGGCGGGGGTCTTGGGCAGCACGAAACATATTCAAAGTGGTCACGAGGTACCACGTGCTGCTGTGGACATGTTTGTGAGGACCCCTCGTACAGAAGAAGCTGCCTGGGCTGCAGCAGCACTGACATTCCTCTTTGTTCTGCTAACCCTTGCTGTGTTATACACCAGGCTGTGGAGAAAGTTCCGGAAGAGCGAGAGCTTATACTGGGCACCTGACAGCGACCACGAAGGACAGGAGACTGTGTCCGGTAAGCAGCTCATGCATCATCTAGTAAGGGCACACCAACTGATTGGAAACCCTTTTATAGGCTGACACTTGGGACAAAAGTCCAGATGCATGATTTTGGCAATGTCAGTCTCCATTTCATTGCTTGCTACTTTAAATAAATAACTTATACCATACATGTAATGGGGTTTTGATGAAATCATGTAGGGGCCAACTGTGAGTAAAGCCTAATCGTATTTTCAGACGTTTTATTTGCTTAAATTAGTATGTTACCATTTTCCAGTTTCATTATAACATTTATATTATTATACTTCTGTTAGACATTCAGTGAAAATTCTGTGTAACATCTAAACCGATTTATGTTTATAGTAATGTTTTAAACTCATTTTGCACAAAGCCCCGTAGCACTGTTCACTTTAAGGGACAGAATACATTGAGTTCTTTGTTTTCTTCATTAGTATACCACTTTGAAAAACTCGAGCTTGGGAAAAAAATGCAATATTAGACCTCGTCCACGGGTATTTACCCACAACAGGAATATGATTGACAAACTCAAATGGGATAAATCAAGATAATGGCGTCTATGGAGTATTTTACAGGGGATCTTCCGGAGGAGAGGTTTTAAAGAAGTCTTGTTCCCGAAACTTCAATAGTGTTTCCCATTCCTACGTGGGAGATCGACTCGTGCATAACTTGGTCTCTACCTCGAGTGTGCAGAACAGTGGAGGGCAAAGGGCTCACTGGTGAGGCACCGGTATCAGGAAGGAAGCGTGACTCTCACATGGAGAAGTGCAGTGGGCGTTGCAGTCCTTTGTGGATATTGATCTGGATGGTGGGCAAGATGGAAACATTTTGCCAAACCCGTTTCATGGGTACAGAAGGACAAAATGGTTGTGAATATATCAATCAATCAAAACATTTATAAAGCGCGCTACTCACCCGTGAGGGTCTCAAGGCGCTAGGGGAGGGGGGTTACTGCTGCTCGAAGAGCCAGGTTTTGAGCTGCCTCCGAAATACGAGGTGGTCCTGGGTGGTCCTGAGGTTGGCGGGGAGGGAGTTCCATGTCTTGGCCGCCAGGTAGGAGAAGGATTTCCCACCTGCCGTAGTGCGGCGGATGCGAGGGACCGCAGCGAGTGCGAGGTTGGCGGAGCGAAGTTGACGGGTGGGTGTGTAGAAACTGAGGCGACG
The DNA here is from genome assembly GCF_031143425.1 of Pleurodeles waltl. Taxonomy (NCBI): domain Eukaryota; kingdom Metazoa; phylum Chordata; class Amphibia; order Caudata; family Salamandridae; genus Pleurodeles; species Pleurodeles waltl. Next base: position 1,946,619,509 of record NC_090440.1, read on the forward strand.
GTTGAGGTATTCGGGTCCCTTGTTGTGGAGGGCTTTGTGTGCGTGGGTGAGGAGCCGGAAGGTGATCCTTTTGTTGACGGGAAGCCAGTGCAGGTGTCTCAGGTGGGCGGAGATGTGGCTGTTGCGGGGTATGTCGAGGATGAGGCGGGCGGAGGTGTTTTGTATTCGCTGAAGATGTTTTTGGAGTTTTGTGGTGGTTCCTGCGTATAGGGTGTTTCCGTAGTCCAGGCGGCTTGTGACGAGGGCGTGGATCACCGTTTTTCTGGTGTCGGCGGGGATCCAGCGGAAGATCTTTCGGAGCATGCGGAGAGTGAGGAATCAGGAAGAAGATACGGCGTTGACTTGTTTGTTCATGGTGAGAAGTGGGTCCAGGATGAATCCGAGGTTGCGTGCGTGGTCTGAGGGGGTTGGTGCTGTGCCAAGGGCTGTGGGCCACCAAGAGTTATCCCAAGCGGACGGGGTGTTTCCGAGGATGAGGACTTCAGTTTTTTGTCTGAGTTCAGTTTCAGACGGCTGAGTTTCATCCATTCTGCGACGTCTTTCATTCCATCTTGCAGGTTGGTCTTGGCGTTGGTTGGTTCCTTGGTGAGGGAAAGTATCAGGTGAGGGAAAGTATCAGCTGAGTGTCGTCGGCTTAGGAGGTGATGTTGATATTGTGTTTGCATACGATGTCGGCGAGGGGGCTCATGTAGACATTGAAGAGCGTCGGGCTGAGCGAGGAGCATTGTGGGACGCCGCAGATGATCTCGGTGGGGTCTGAGCAGAACGGAGGCAGGTAGACTCTTTGGGAGCGGTTAGAGAGGAAAGAAGTGATCCAGTCCAGGGCCTGTCCTTGGATACCGGTGGAGCGGAGGCGGGATATTAGGATTCGGTGGCAGACGGTGTCGAAGGCCGCCGAGAGGTCGAGGAGGATGAGGGCGACTGTTTCTCCGTTGTCCATCGGAGTTCTGATGTCATCTGTGACTGCGATGAGGGCGGTTTCTGTGCTGTGGTTGGCTTGGAATCCGGACTGGGAGGGGTTGAGTAGGTTGTTGTTTTCAAGGAAGTTGGTCAGTTGCTTGTTGACGGTCTTCTCAATGACTTTGGCAGGGAAGGGGAGGAGCGAGATGGGGCGGAAGTTCTTCAGGTCGCTGGGGTCCGCCGTAGGTTTCTTCAGGAGGGCGTTGACTTCCGCATGTTTCCAGCTCTCGGGGAAGGTGGAAGAAGCAAATGAGCTGTTGATGATTGTCTGGAGATGCGGGGCGATGATGTCGTCGGCTTTGTTGAAGATGAAGTGGGGGCAGGGCTCCGAGGGGGCACCGGAGTGGATGGTGTTCATGGTAGCTTTGGTCTCCTCCGCACTGATGTGAGTCCAGGCGTTGAGGGTGATGGCTGGGGTAGTAGGTTCTGTGGTGGTTGGCTGGGACTGATGACCGAAGCTGTCGTGAAGGTCGGTGATCTTTCGATGGAAGAAGGTAGCGAGGGAGTTGCAGAGATCTTGTGAGGGCGTGATGGAGTTGGAGTTGGAGTTGGCGTTAGGATTGGAGAGCTCTTTGACGATGTTGAAGAGTTCTTTGCTGTTGTGAGTGTTCTTGTCCAGTCTGTCTGTGAAGGAAGTTCTTTTGGTGGCGCGGATCAGCTGATGGTGTTTGCGGGTGGCGTTTTTGAGGGCAGACATGTTTTCTACGGTGTGGTCTTTGCGCCAGGCTTTCTCGAGGGTACAGCAGTTTTTTTTTTATTCCTTGAGGGTGTCGGTGAACCATTGAGGTTTCCTGGTGTTGGTCTGTCTTGGGAGGCGTCTGAGGGGTGCGAGGTTGTCCGCGCAGTTGGTGATCCAATGAGTGAGGCTGAGGGCTGCGTTGTTGGGGTCGGTGGAGAAGGTGGGTTGGTTGTCGCTGAGAGTGGAGAGTAGCTGTTCCGTGGGGATTTTGTTCCAATGTCTGCGTGGGATGGGTTGTGTGCGGAGGTGGAGAGTCTTGCGTCTGAAAGTGAAGTGGACACATCTGTGGTCGGTCCAGTGTATTACGGATGAGTGGCTGAAGGATACGTGGTTGCTGGCAGAGAAGATGGGGTCGAGCGTGTGTCCGGCGATGTGGGTGGGGGTGTTCACTAGTTGCTTGAGACCGAGGTTGGCGAGGTTGTCGAGCAGCGTGGTGGTGTTGGGGTCGTTGTTCTGCTCCAGGTGGAGGTCTCCGAGGAGGATGTAGTCCGGCGAGGCTAGGGCGTGCGGGGAGATGAAGTCAGTGATGGATTCGCTGAAGAGGGTGCGTGGTCCAGGGGGTCTGTAGATGAGAGTTCCTCTGAGGGTTGTCCTGGGGTCGGTATGGATCTGGAAGTGCATGTGTTCGGCGGCGAGGGGGGTTTCTTCGGTGGAAGTGGTGACGTTGATGGAGTCCTTGAATACGATGGCGATTCCTCCTCCGACTTGGTTGGTGCGGTCTCTCCTGGTGATCTTGTGGCCGTCGGGGATGGCTATGGCGATGTCTGGGGCCGAGGAGGCGTTCATCCAGGTCTCAGTGATGAAGGCGACGTCCGGTGGAGTCCAGGAGGTCCCATAGTTCAATGGCGTGGACGGAGCGTGCGTTGATGAGGATGCATTTGAGATGGTTATTGGCGCGTGGGCTGGCAGGCGGGGAGCAGTCGCGGTGGAAGGAGTGTTTGCAGGTAAGGCATGCGAAGGGTCCATGGGTGCGTTTCGGGTTGGCTTGGAAGCAGGTTCTGGAGCGTCCCGGGTTGAGTGCGTGGAGGGAGGTGGGGGTCGTAGCGGTGCTGTGGGGTTTGGGAATGCTGGGGGCCAGGGGTCGTGGCGCTGGGCGCGGTCCAGGCGCGGACGGGCGCAGACGGGCTTGCCTTTGTCGCGCCAGCGGCGTGGCCGCCATAAGAGGGAGGAGGGGCGGAGGAGGGGTCAGCTGGGGGCAGGAGGGGGGGGCGACTAATGGGAGCAGGGGGGGCGGGCCGAGCGGGTGGTGGCAGCGTGAAAGCAGAGGGCGGGGGGGTCAGATGGAGGGGAAGGGAAAGAAGATAGGGAAGGGAGGAGATGGATTACAGAGGAGGAGAGGAGTCAGAAAAAAAGAAGAGAAGAACCCAGAAGAAGAGGAGGAGATGAGTCAGAAGAAAAGAAGAGAAGAACCCAGAAGAAGAGGAGAGAAGAGTACAGAAGAAGAAAAGAAGACCACAGAAGAGGAGAGAAGAGTACAGAAGAAGAAGAGAAGAACACAGAAGAAGAAAAGAACACGCAGGATGGGGTGCAGAAGAAGAGAAAAACACAGAAGAAGTAAAGAACATGCAGGATGGGGTGCAGAAGAAGAGAAGAACACAGATGAAGAAAAGAACACCCAGGATGGGGTGCAGAAGAAGAGAAGAACACAGATGAAGAAAAGAACACGCAGGATGGGGTGCAGAAGAAGAGAAGAACACGCAGGATGGGGTGCAGAAGAAGAGAAGAACACAGATGAAGAAAAGAACACGCAGGACGGGGTGCAGAAGAAGAGAAGAACACAGAAGAAGAGCAGAGAACGAGGAAAACGCGGTGAGGAAGAGGAGAAGAGAAGAACACAGAGGAAGAGCAGAGCAGGAAGAAAATGCGGTGAAGAAGAGGAGCGGGACACAGAGGAAGAGCAGAACACGAGGAAAGTGCGGTGAGGAGGAAGAGAGGGACACAGGAGAAGAGCAGAACCGGAGGAAGATGGCTACCAGAGGGAGGAGCAGAAAGCGAAGGGAGATGGACAGAGAGAGGACAGCAGAGGTACGAAGAAAAAGTTGGAGGACAGAGCAGAAGACAGAAGTTCAGAAAACAGAGGTGAGTAACGAGGGGCTGGGCGAGGGGCTGGGCGGGGGGAGTACTTACGGTTTTGCTTATTTTGCTGGGAGGACCCAGGACCCTGGGCAGGTGGAGCTGCAGCGGCGGGGGAAGAGTAGAGACTGGGACACTGAGACTGGATCAGCATCTACGCTGAGACTCATTTTATGAATTACCTTCATTTCCTATTCACCTAAAGGAGTTTGTTTTAAATGTACAATTAAGCCCAGAAAGCACCAAGAGCAGTGTAGATCAACAATGATCACACCAGTGGTTTCCAGCGCTCAACCCGCTGTGAACCCATTGCTCAGGGATCACTTACTTTGAAACACAAACCCACGGAATGATGAGGAGCCCTTACAGTACATACAAAAATTGTTTATGTGAGACATGAAAGTTACAACAGTTCATCAAGACGTCAAAAAATATATAATATTCCTCAGAAATCTGGTTTGTCTTCCATTCATCCAACGAGGAGCCATGTAATAGTATCGCAGTAGAGTTTTATTGATTGTCTTTACATTGCCAAGCAGCCCAGCCAATGCGTTTCGTCCAACAAGAGACTTCATCAGGGTTAATATTTCCATATAAGTATTCAGGAGTGATTTCCTGCTTTTGGTGCTGTGCTCCCAACTATACACATCCCACTTGGGCAGAACACAATACTTCAGTGTCATTATTTCAACCACTATACTTATATGGATATATCAACCCTGATGAAGTCTGTTGTTGGACGAAAGACATTGGCTGGGCTGTTTGGCAATGTAAAGTAACTTTAATTTCTCACATAAATAATTTTTGTATGTACTGTAAGAGCTCCTTATCGTTCCATTGGGTAGTGTACAATTAAGCAGTTTGTAAATTTAATTTGAATAATCTGGCTATGTTGATGACCAGCACAGAAGAATGTATATAATGTCGTTTCTTGAAGAGTTCCTTGAATCTATGCCCTTCATAATCGCTTACACTTTCCTAACATTCAAAAGTTACATTGCTTCTAGGAGAATGGGACTGTTTTGGGGTTTTTGTAGATGCCTCTGGGGCGAAGCTGTTGTGCTGTGTTTCTGTGAATTCTGTGTTCTATATTGAATTCAGTGGGGTGGACTTCTAGCGACTAATGAGGCAGGAGAAAGACACTGGCCTCTTGCACAATGTATTGATTTGTGAAAGCATGCGCCTGGCTAAGCCAAGGTCTGTTTTCTTACAGTTTGTCCTTTCTCTGTGTTTTATTCCGCAGCAGTCATCAAGAGGCGTCTGACAGTGGGGCAGGCGCGCAGGAAGAAGAGGCAGACCTATAAGAAACGCCCACTCGTCTTCTACGAGAATCTGAGTGACAGTTCGGATTCAGCATGCGAGTAGACACCTCCATTATGGCCTTGCCCCAAATCTCCCATTCAGCTGGGAGTGTTACCTTGGCATGGCCAATTGTGCGTTTCACTGGAAAACAGTCACAATTGGTGTCAGCTGGAAGGCAGTCCGGTCCATGACTTTGTATCGGTCCGCAGTGCCCTCATATGGCGACAGCGGCAGCAGCACCTCGCCTTAGGCCAGCTCGCCGCATTTTGGCGAGTATTCGTAGTTCCTTCATTGTAGTCAAGGGTACAGACTGAACAGCCGCTTGCCTTGTTTGACACTGTGTGCTGCACAGCTCCATCAGACCTCTGTCTCTCTCAGAGCACACACTAATCTAATTTTTCCTCTGCTTCCCCACGCTTGCAAACTGCACGAATTTGCACCTTTGAGTTGTGCAAGAACACCAAGGTGATGTGAAATGAGCTACACTACAAATACCATTGTATTTATTATAAAATACCTCATCTGCACAAAGTGCAATCGTTGTGCGCTCAGTGCGATGGGACATAAACAAGAGCACATTATTTGAGAAAAGAACATTTGTTGTTGGAGTGGTGAAAATACCTTTAATAAAGTGCTTTAAATGGGCAGGTATGGTCAGTCTGTGAGAAAACTGAACTTATTTTAATTTCCCATTGGGTGTCTGTTATAATTGCTCAGTGACCAGTGTAATCGTGAAAATTACAACAGATTTAATGGGGAAAGTTAAAATGAATTTAACAGGGTAAAACTGGCAGTTCTTCTTAAGCATCTCCTCCAGCCAGCTACATCCCAGATTATTCCCTGACGCTCCTCCCCCTCCCCCTTACTTCTCTGCCCCCGTTAAGACTTTTATACCAATCTGCCTGGCAGCGTCCACTGCCGGACAGGTGGACCGTATTTGCCGTAACCATGTTCATTGTTAGACTGGGAAACAGTAAGAAGATGAGACTGCAAGATAGACATTTTCTTCTGGGAAGTAGTGCCAGTAGGGTTTTTACAGGATGGCTCTTACTATATATCAGAATACTGTTTGTACTTCTGACATCTAGAGGTTGGAATAGAATCTTTATTTACTTTAAGAAAGATGTTGGTATTTATTATAAATTACTCTCTGTGAGGCCCACCTGGTGACCCCCCACATTTGAACACACTTTTAATTCTCTTTTTCAACCATCAGGTCTGGGAACGTGTTGTGTTGGAAGAAGAGCATTATCATCTTCGTTGTAATCAAAGCGTCGAGGACCATGTGGAATCTACCAGCCACTAATAGATTTACAAAACATTACATTGTATATAGAATTACTTGGTGTGGAGAAAATGCTATTTAATTTTTTACCCTTTTTGTAATAAGATTCCAAAAGATAGACTTGCACCTGGTGTATAGTCATTGCGTCCTAAGGAGAACATCAAGGGGGGTACAACTTGAGCTTCCTGAATCAGTGTGTGTGATTTCTGAGACATAGACATTGGTTTCTTATACAATCGATTCAGAACACACAACAACTGTGGATTTATCTGTGAACCCTGGTCCAGCCTGAGCCAGGGCCGGAGACGGAGTTTGAGTGCTCTGAAGTTGAAATGGTGGCGTCCTAAGGGACTTTGCAACAGTTACGATGAGAATGTTGATATGTTTGAAGCAATATAATATACTTACAAAAACACACAACTACAGTCTTTAGGGAGAAGTACATGTCTCTTGGAAAAAAGGTACATTCAGTGGCCCTTCCATGTTTAAATGCTATATTCATGCCATAGTCCTGAGGGTATTTGGAAATTTGCTCAGGTGTGACCTTGCGCCATCCACCACAAAGTGTGTGCACCTGTTTCGAGCAAAACAAAATGTGTGATTTTGTATCCTCAAATCCATCATCTTGTCCTTGAGCCAAGCTGGATATTTTTAAATGACAAAATAAAAACTCGAAATTTTGATGCCACGCCATCAATATCAAGACATTCTAAGCAAGAATAAGCTGCTTTTTGAGTAAGACATAAGTATTGCACCTCACCCTCAGAAAGATGTGAAAAAATAGAGAAGACTGCGCCTAAAATTTACAAGAATCAGACACAGCTGACACCCTCTAATCTATGAGACTAAATCCATAATATATAGATTAGCAATGCCTTGCAGATCCTTAAGAAATCCTCAAACACAATGAGTTTGCGGGCATAGAAAATCTACAGATTGCAATCTTCAGAAGAGAGACATTTGACTCTTATCCAATTAATCCTTCTCTACCACATGAAGAAACTAAATGTAGTATAAAAACTATATCTTGTGGAGTATGAACGAACAGAAGGGTGACTACATATGCTTCTAGATAGAAACATTAATACCTTATCAAGAATCAGTCAAAGGCTCCCGGTGCCAACACATCCACCCAGCCCACTGTGGTACACAACTGTGCTTGGTACCAAGTCAATGTGAAAGGATGTGGAATCTGACTCATTGATTTTCCCCACTGCCTGAAAGCACTGTCAACCAGGGTTCACTACAGCGCTTCACCCTGACAAGGAAAGCAAGTGTCTGGATCCATTGATTAAAAATGAGTTGGAGGCAAGAACTTCCATTTCCTGGCTCTTTAAGGACTCCACTGCATTGCAATGTTTATTTTATAAACCGATACACCAAATGGAATAACCCATTAAGTTTCTACCTGATGGGCACCAAAGGAATGTGGCTTCTGTTGTTCAGGAGGGAAAAGTATTTCAAGCCTCTCTGCATCAGGACTTTACTAGATACTGCAAGCAGGCAGTCACAACTGGTTCTGTGTTTTAGCACCCTCCCCCCATCCAATGGCTAGGTGATTCGTGCTTAATGCCTAAGGTGCAGTCATAAGTATTACTTTTGCTCGTTGAAGAAAATCTTACTTTGGGCAAGGAATCCTCAATGCTGTAGACATTGTTTTAACAAAAGGCAGTCACTGTAGAATCAGTGGGATGTTTACAGCAGACAATAATCTTTTGTAAAGAGAAACCACAAGAACAGAGACCCGCTGTCCCACAAATACCCCTGTGCCCGAGATGTAACCTTGCCTGTGCATCTTATAGTCACTCTTAAGGCATCAACCTCAGATCCCTCAAAGAGGCTCTTTCTCATGCAACCCTTCATCAAGTGGAAGAGGTCGCAAAGCTAGAGAGAGAATAGCACATGCACAAAAAAAATGTATTACACTTCCCCGAATTAAGCATCCCACTCAGGTGGAAAGTTGAGATTATTCCAACAAAATTGGCACTTAGTGCCTCAGATAGAAATGGGTATTGCATCAAAATCTCATGAACACCATAAAGCTACCCTCCAACTGCGTCAAGATGGATCATCAATATGACCTACTGGGACAAACCATTAAAAAAAGGGTGAAATAAAGGATAAACCATTGAAGAAAGGCAAGAACTGAACTGCATGTTTTTCCAGAGACAAAAAGACGGAAGTTTAAATCACATACTAGATTTGCAGGGGTTAAATTGATTTACAGACCATGCACTGCAAGATGAAAATGATACCAAATATCAGACTATTGATAGAGGAAGCCAGTCAGTGGGTAAGACCTAGAAATACTACAGGCATTGAGCTCATGAAAGAGGTAGCCATTGTCCGTGTCGGATTTAACAAGCTTCATGTAGCTGCAATTCCTGCCAATGCAAAAATACTCCATTAAATAATAAGATTCAAAGTGGCTTTATATTAGCATTGACTTTGTTAGATGAGACAATCACGTATGGGCTCTCTTCATTATAGAACCATTCATACAGATTTCAAGGGGGAGCTTTATTCTCCAGTTTTACCTTAAATTGTTACCAAATGTAATTTAACTTTTTCATGTTGATCAAATTATACACTTACCCACATTCTTCCTCACTCACTTTTCACCAGTTGCAAGGTGAGTGTATATGTAAGAAGAAGAGTACTGATGTGCTGCGTAAGATCTGAAATGCTAATTGACTGTGGCTTTTGGCTGTTATGACTAGGGGACAATTAGCACTGGATAGTACACGTTATTCAGTCTGTTATTAGATTACTAAAAAATAATTTGCAGCCATGCCAAGGGCGGATTCTACAAGAAGGAAAGCCCTGGGTGATGTGGCTCTATACGCTATATGTAAACCAGGGAAATGGGAGCTCTGCTCCTGCTTTCCCCCACATCCGTATTACAGAGATCTGTGCAAGACGACAGAAATCAGGCCATTCCAATCAATCCTTGTTGCTAATGCTCTATGTTCACAAACACGTATGAGTCCGGTCGCAAACAATAGTTTTAGTGCTTTACATTTACTATAGTGTCAATGCCTTCTCATAAAATTGAAGGACAGTTAAAGTGATTATTAATATTATTTCATAGATTATTTGCCCCCATTTATGCCACAGGGAGAAATACACACTGAAGATGCATTCAAGCTTCAGTCTTCGTGTGTTTTGCTCTGGTGTTCTAGTGAGTAAAATGTGATGTGCCAGTGTTCAACTCTCATTTTTTTCATTCAGTATAACTAGATGTGTGTCCAGGACCAACCTACAGATGACGAATTTATGCACAGCATATACATCTTCAAGAGACAGAACCTGCAAAAAAAGTTTTTTCTACTATCTCAGTCCACACCTGTTATCCTGAAAACTTCAAGATATGTTAAATCCAAGGGAAGCAAAACTTTTTTGCAGGGGTAGCCTGGATTCCAAGAAGTACATCCCATGATCTGGGACACCTAGCAGTCCATTGAAAGTTGACTCTATTTGCACAAAGGACCAGCACATCTCTTACTATTGGTGGGGACACTGTGGATCAGTCTCAGCACCATAACCTTCTAAGAGCTTGACCCACATACGTGATTAAAGTGATTGTTGTATTGGATAGCAAAAGCTATACTTGCTGTACACAAATTAGCCGCAACTTAAGCAAAACGCACTGGTTTGGATTTGGGCATAAAATTATGAGAAGCCAGACTTAGATGGTCATTATGTTCATGGCGGTGTGGCCCGCCATGCCGTGGTGGCAGGAAAACCCGCCAGCCGGCATTGCAGGCCACACCGCCACATAATGAACACTATGAGGGCTGCCGATGGTGGCCCTCGCTCACCGCCAGGCTGCCTCCGCCAGGCAGCCTTGCGGCGGTCGGAATCATTATCCGACAGGGCAGCGGTGCTGCCCCTCGGATAATGATTCGTAAGCCTCCAGCCTTTCCCTGGCGGGTTTCCCCGCCAGGGAAAGGCTGGCGGGAGGGGTGCACCAGGGAACCCCTGGGGGCCCCTGCATTGCCCATGCACCTGGCATGGGCAGTGCACGGGCCCCTGTGCAGTGCCCCACCGCGCAGGTCACTGCCTGATTTTTGGGCAGTGATCTGCACCGACTGGTGCAGCTGCACCCGCCGCATAGAGGCATTCGCGGTGGCTCCATGTGGAGCCGCCGTCACTGTCCCGGCCAGGCATTCCTGTGGGCCGGCGGGCGGAAACAGTGTTTCCGCCCGCCGACCCACAGGAATGTTTTTTATGCGGCTGGCGGGGATCCGGGGACACTGGCGGTCAGTAGTTTGACCGCCAGCATGAACACGGCGGTTTCGACCGCCGTGTTCATAATGAGGGCCTTAGTCTACTTCATCTATCTACCTGGAATCCTGGCCTTGTTGTTACAAAAGTTCCAAACAAAATCAGTTAATGTGACCCAGGAAATAGAGGGACCAATGCCCAACTTGAAGCTTCTGGTGCCAGAAACCTCTCTAAAGTGATTATCTTCGAACAAATGTCTTTTGAGCCCTTACTTTTACCATTCTTTCTTTATAAAATTAAGATACATTTTTTTGTGTTATTTATATTGTTTAAATAAAGCACACATTTTATTTTGAACAGTCAGATGTTTGATTTATTTTGAACAAGTATTAAAACTTGCAGCTCTTTCATGAAAAGTGTACCTCTGTATTAAGCTTTGCAATGGTATATGTGCCTCCATATTCGAATTTAAAATAAATGATGCAATTGAAGTGGTATATATAGGAACATGTAATGATATACATGATAAGAGCATAACCGAGAAAGAGAGAGAAATGCCAAATGTACTTAAGAACCCAATGGTACAGGTGTATCTTCAGCTTTTGTCACCAGCTCTCTATGGCATCCATGTGGCTGCGTTGAAAGCCTAACTGATACTCACCAGTAGTTTTAAGCATAGGACTTTAATTAAAACGGCTCTATAATTCTCCCAGTGCATTGTGGCAAATATAGTCCATCTATGCAAAGTTGTGATTCCTACAGTGCAGCAAAGCTTTAGCGCTATTTTTCTTCTTGTTGCATTTGATTGTCAACATAACTCTGTTTCCAGGCATGTGTTCACTCCTTGGGAGCTCATCAGTGGAGTTCGGTGAATGCTGGGTGTCAAGCTTGTCTGCGGTATAACATTTAAAGCACAATGCTTTCTTACATTTAAATTAAACAGCATATTTCTGACAGGGGCTTACCCATCAGGTCCATAGCCTTTGGCCCTGGGAATCATTAAAAATATCTATGACCTAATCTGATTCACCACAAGCCGTAAGGTGTGAGTTTCAAGTGAAATCCGATATAGAAACCCCTGCCCCCAGTGCCTTGTGCTCAATGTCCATTCATTCAAATTCTGAAGTTACTTCAGTAAGGCAAAGCTTGATAACTGTTTTTTCTTATCAACACGTTTGATTGTCAGTGCAACTGTTATCTACAAACATGGTTGCTCTTTGGGAGCTGCTTTGCTGCAGATGTTGATTGCCAAGTATGCCTGCAGTATACCATATAAAAACTAGTCCTTTCTTAACTGGTCATTGAACAGCATGATTCTGCAAGGGACTCCTTTGATGCTTAGCCATTATCTCGGGGAACCATTTTACAACAGAAGATTCATGTGACCGCACTCAGTACACGTCTGGCACTCACTAAGAGCCTGCAGCTGTGGGTTTCAAGTGAAACCTGGCTCCATAGCCCTCTCTTTGTATTGTGGTTAAAGTTGCCCATCTCTGAAAAGTTGCAGGGCGAGGTAGTGAGATTTGTTTAGGAGAATTTGGGAACGCTGATTCAATTTAGGATTGAAGAACAAAGGGATTCAGTTGAATTCCACTGTGATATTCTATCAATCAATCAGTTTTTGTAAAGCACGGCTACTCACCCATGAGGGTCCCAAGGTGCTGGGGTGGGAGGGGAGTAGCCTCAGCCGAAGAGCCACATCTTGAGGCCATTCCTGGAGATGGTTTGTCTGAGGTGCAGGGGGAGGTTGTTCCAGCTCTTTGCTGTGATGTAGGTGAAGGATCGTCCTCCGGCGGTGGTTTTTCAGATGCGAGGGATCTGGCGGGGTGTGGAAGGAGACACAGTGGTTCAGGTAGGCTGGTCATGTGTTGTGTATTGCCTTGTACATGTGGGTGAGTAGCTTGAAGTTGATTCGCTTCTCGACAGGTAGCCAGTGGAGGGTCCTAAGGTGTTGGGAGATGTGTTCTCGGCGAGGGAGGTCTAGAATGCGTCTGGCGGGGACGTTCTGGATGAGTTGTAGTTTTTTTATGTTTCTAGTTGAGGTGCTGGCGTACCGGGCGTTGCCGTAGTCGAGCTTGCTAGTGATTAAGGTGTGGGTGACTGTCCTGCGACAGTCTGCTGGGATACATCTGAAGATCTTCCGAAGTTTGCAGAGTGTCTGCCTGCAGGAGGAGGTGACTGAGTTTACCTGGCGGGTCACCGATAGGGAGGAGTCGAGGATGATTCCTAGGTTGCGGGCGTGCTCAGTCGGTGCAGGAGGGGCACTGAGGGATGTGGGCGACCAGGAGTCATTCCAAGCTGAGGTAGCGTTTCCGAAGATGATGAGCTCAGTCTTGTCCGAGTTGAGCTTGAGGCAGCTTTCTCTCATCCAGGTGGCAACGGCTTCCATTCCTGAGTGGAAGTTCCTTTTGGCCATGTCTGGATCTTTGGTGAGGGAAATGATGAGTTGTGTGTCATCGGCATATGACACGATGTTCATACTGTGGCTTCTGGCGATGGCAGCGAGAGAGGCCATGTATACATTGAACAGTATGGGACTCAGTGAGGATCCTTGGGGGACTCCACAGTTGACTTCTGTGGGTCTGGAAGATAAGGCAGGTGTCTGACCCTCTGTGTCCTTCCGGAGAGGAAGGAGTGGATCCATTCCAGGGCTCTTCTGCGGATTCCTGTGTCATGGAGTCTGGTGCGCAGTGTGTTGTGGGAGACCGTGTCGAATGCTGCTGAGAGGTCGAGGAGTATGAGCGCTGCGGGGTGGCCGCAGTCTAGGAGTAATCGGATGTTGTCAGTGGCTCCCAGGAGGGCTGTCTCCGTGTTGTGGATGTTGCGAAAGCCGGACTGGGAGCTGCCCAGGGAGTTGTTGGTCTCGATGAAATTCCATAGTTGTACGTTGATTGCTTTCTCCAGTACTTTGACGGGGTAATGTAGCGAGATGGGCCAGAAATTCTTTAGTTCTGATGGGTCGGCTGAAGGTTTCTTCAGGAGAGGGCGTATTTCGGCATGTTTCCAGTCCTCTGGGAAGATTCCAGTGTTGATGGAGCAGTTGATTGTGTTCCGGAGCTTGGGGTGATGGATGCACTGGCTCTGATGTATATGTGGTGCGGATAGGGTTCCGTGAGGTCTCTGGAGTGGGTGTTGTTCATGATGCTGTTTCCTCTATGGTGAGCGTGGAGCAGCTTTAGATGGTTTGGTTGGGACGGTCACAGGTTCCGGTTCCAGGCTTTTCCGGGAGGAAGCTGTTGTAGATGTCCTGGATCTTGTGGTGGAAAAAGGTGGTGAGTTTGTCGCAGAGGTCCTGTGATGGTGGTATGCTGGTGGCTTTGGAGTGGGGATCTGTGAACTCGTTGATGACTGAGAAGAGTTCCTTAGTGTTGTGTGCGGAAGAGTTGATGAGCTCCCGGAGTGCGTCCTTCCTTGGGTTCTTGATTTTTCGTCGGTGGGTGGCACTTTGCGGCTCTGAATGATCCAGATAATCTAGATCATGAGTTTACAGGGCCTTATTTTCAGAAATCACTCTGCATGCTATGAAGTGCTCTAAGCCACTAGCCACATCAACCAGCTTGGATAGGATTTGTAATGCTGGTAGCTCATCGTTTCCTAGTATGAGATATTTAAGGAGTATGTTTTTTGTTCTATAAGTTGGTATTTGTTCCTGTTAGGTATTTGGGCTCCTGTACTGCAGTCTGAGCTAAAGGCAGCCCTGCAACGTTTTTACTATCAGGCACATGTTACATAAGAAAATTAAGTCTGAACTTCTCACATTTATTTTAAAGTAGGGCAAACAATTCATTTTACAACTTAGTTTTCCAAATATATTGGCTAAAAACCATAGGTTGTGCAGCCAGTTCTGGGAAACCAGTGAAATATTTCAAATATGTCAATGTTTGGCACAGTATGCAAAAACATTGTTTCGCCACAACAGCAATGAGTAAATGCACCTATTAGATAAATCGCCATATACAGTGTGTGGGACTCCAAGCCCCAGAATCCACAGCTCCAAACAGCGCCAGGAGAGACAGTGGGGCAGGTTCAGCCAGCGCTAAGAAGCACTTTCTTCTCTCCTGCTCCACGGGACGCCATGTACAGTGTATGGGACTCCAAGTCCAGAAGCCACAGTGCTAGGAGGCACCAGAAGAGCCAGTGGGGGAAGGTCCAGCCAGTGCTATAAAGCTGAGCAGGACACATGTACAGTGTGTGGGACTCCAAGCCTCAGAATCTGCAGCGCCAGGAGATCTAGTGGGGGCAGGTCCAGCCAGTGCTATAAAGTGCTTTCAGCTCTTCAACTGCGCGGGACGCGTACTGTCAAAGCCCGGGCCTGTCCGAGCCTGTCAGAGCTTGGAGGAAGCTGGGCTGGGCCCCCTCTCTGTCATTTTTTCTTTGAGGTAAGTGGCTCTTGTGTCTCTTAGAGATTTTCTGATCCTCCAGTGTGCAATCTCGTGGGATCTCTATTCTGAGTGACCTGTTTCTTTCTGATAAAGGGCAAGCAGAAAGCGCAGATGTTTGTTTCTAAAGTGCCATCATCTCCGAAGGCTACTAGTATCGACAAAATGTTACAGAGGACTGTGGGGATTATATCAACTGAAATTGCACTAACAGAAAGGAATTTATCTCTGGAAGTTCCTAACATTGCAGAGCAAGTTGGACCCCAATTGTCTAGCTCTGTCAATGGTGCTACTGCAGAGAATGGTTCTACCTTGGTCGGTGACTCTGGCAGTTCTGCTAATGTTAATCTGCCCCTCAATTTAGGAGGGGGCCAGAAAGAAGATTCTCTCCCGGTCATCATGTGCAGTTACCTGACTGATACATTGGTACCACAGACACTCGTTGATACTATTGGCCATCACACAGTTGCTTGTGCAGGGGATGCCCCAACGATTAGTCCTGTAAGGTCCAGGCTTAAAGATCCCTGGGTAGATGCTCATCTGGAGGCTTTTTGGGGGAAAATCAAAGACTATCTCCACAAAAGTGTTATTGCGCCTAATTAGTTGGTTGGAAGCCATCGAAAGGGCCCTTGGCTCTGCTTTTACTCAGTTAAAGCAATTAGCCTGCCGGACGTCTGGAGGGGAAAATGGAGCCTGTGCCTTAGCCTCTGATTGACAAAATAATTTGATTAGGGCTCCAAGCGGTGTGCAATATAGTCCCTGTGGACAATGCAACCTGTCCTAATGTATCGTGTAATGTTTAAAGTAACAACGGTGTGGGTGAAGGTGCAAGGGGTGCTTTAGATTTGGCCAAGTAATCCGCGGCTTCATCTTCTCAGTTTGCTGGATCTAGTTCAGTTAAGTTTAATACTATTGAGTTCACTAAGAAGCATCCAGTGGTTGATCTCCCTCCTGCCCATATGTTGTTGTTTTGGTTGGTGTTGCTGAGTTTCAGGAAAATCAGAGGGAGGGTCAGACTGAGCTGACTAATAAATGTTTGAAGTGGCTGGCCAATCCGAGGCAATTCCCCTACTATTTGGCAAGAGAGATTTTGCTTACCCGAAGAGTGAGCTGGGTGGAACGAGGAGTAAAAGATCATCGTGGTGATGGTGGTATAATTAATTTTAGATCCCCACAGATTGTTGTTCAGAGGTTACTTTACGGCCCCTTTATTCAATCTAAGAGAGTATCCAAAATAAGGTTATTATCATTGGAGTATTTTTACAAACCCTGTAGTGGCAGAGATGCGGCCAATTTTGTCAACAAATCCGCTGTTAGTTTTAGGGTATGTCGGGATTTGACTTTTCAGGCTATTAATACTTTTTGGATTCCAGTCTTGAATCGTTTCAGTGCCTTAGATGGGGTAGAGTGATTAGACCTACAGTGGTATAGTATGGATAAGAAGGACCACCTCACAGGGAATGTTGAGGGACATGCTGCCAATATTTGGTCAGGTGAAATTAATTGAAAGAGAGGGGTGCCATCTAGTTTACAATCATAGTGAGGCCCTAGTAGCCACTAATAATGGGGAGGTCGTTCCTTCTAGTTATCTGGCTCTAGGATGGGTGGTCTATTACTGTCAGCCTAATTCTGTAGGTGGGGAGTCCAAGTTGTCCACTGTTCCCTTAAATCCTTTGGCTCAGCCAGTTTCTTTGGCTGGTGACAGTAGTAGTGAGTATCTGGACCAGCCAGACTCTGGGTGCCAGTGAACAAACTTATCATATTTCTTCGCATAAATTGCATCCTGGAATGTTGCCGGGCTGAGTTCCAACCTCAAAGTTCCTAAATGGGTTGGATTAATTGATCAATATTCTATCTGCCTATTTCTTGAAACATATGCCGTAAGGCCTCTGCACCGAGCAGGTTTTGTTCATTTCAGTACATGTGCTGTCACAAGTGGCTGAGGTTGGGTTTCGGGAGGATTGTCAACTTGGGTTAGCTCTGGTGCAGTATGTAAGATTACGGAGGTTTCAATTTCTTCCCCCGATATTTTGTGTGTTTCCCCAAGAACTAAATCTAGAACTGTGTAATTATATAATGTGTACTAAAGACCGAACAGTTTGTTACAGGAATCACCTATCATGGACTTGCTCACCTCTCATATGGTGGTTGCCTCCGGGGATATACTGAAGGTGGTAGGTGGTGATTTCAATTGTCAGTTTGACCCCTAGATGCTGATGGTTTGTTATATGATCGATCAGGAAGAAGATAGTATATGGGGTATACCAAGGTTGATAATAGCCCTAATCAAGAAATGGTCCCCTTTAGTAATGCAGATTAATGCTTTTACCATGAATGTGGGACATAGAGCTGTGAATGGTAGATTCAAGACTGACGGCGAGGCGAAACACACATTCAATCGCATGTCTGGCACCAGTCTTATTGATTATATATTGGTGGACCCCAGGCCTGGCCAATTTTGATTGATTTTACTGTTGTCCCCTGTTACGATAGTCATCATAATGCCCTAAGTTTGGATATCGACCCCTGAGTTCTGGACTTGGAGCCCTGCTCTGGGGACCCTTTGGATCCCAGGCTACGGGTGTCCAGTAATATGCATAGAGTAAAGTGGGCTGCTTTGAAGGCATTGGAAGGGCAGTTAAGTGGTATCTACTCGAGAGTGACCAGCTGCTTGGGGGGCCTTCTTAGATTTGGGGGCGATGACGGTGGTGAGGTGGTACAGAATTCCAACTCTTTAAATCATAATAAGCTGTTTGAGGATCTTAGGTGTTTGTTTCTTGTAGAATCCAAAAAATCCAATAGTCGGCGCTTTGCAAAGTCATGGTTTGATAAGGAATGCAAGTTTGCTAGATCACTTCTCTTTTCTGTCATTAAAGCCTATGATAAGGGTTCAGGCGTGGGCCAAGGAGTGCAATATTGTATCTCTGCTTCAAGCTGGGTTTAGGGAAGGAGTCAGTACCCTAGACTAGGTTTTCCGTTTTAAATTAATTTATTGGAAAACTGTGTTTTTTGGCCGTGGGAGCCTATTGTCTACCTACAGTCGGCATTTGATATGGCCCCCGACCAAAACTATGGCAGGTTTTGGTGGATATGGGTATCCCAGCCATCCTTCTGGTTATTTTTGTTGGGCTGCATACTGGCAACTTTGCACAGGCCCGGTGTGGAGTGGCGGGGGAATTGAAGGATCGCTTCCCTGTGAACCAAGGGGTTAGGCAAGGATGTGTACTTGCGCCCACTCTTTTCACTCCGTTTGTTAACGATTTTGTCTCCTACTTAGACAAATGTGAGGGACATGCTCCTGGGATAGCGAACATCAAGGCTTCAGTTATGACGTTTGCTGATAACACACTTTTGATTTGTAAGTCACCTATGGGTTTGCAGAAATTATTGTGGCGCTTTGAGATGTTTTGTGCTCAGAGAGGGCTTGAGATAAACGCTGACAAAACTAAATTTATGATTACAAATGCTGGACATTCTACCCACCCTAATCCTACGCTTACTAAGAGGCCCCTGGAAAGGGTTAAGGTTTTTTTATTATTTGGGGATGACCCTAACTGAAGACATGGACTGGAGCCACATATAGATAAACGTAAACTTAAGCTTGTGCAATATGGTGGGGCGCTCCTTAGAGCACAGAAGTTTATCTTTTCGTCCTATGTCTCCAGCAATTAACCTTTGTAAAATGCAAGCTTTGGATGTTACTCTCTGAACTATGGGGCTATAATAAAAGTGTCACAATTACAAGTGGCAGAGAATTGTTTTCTTTGTCAACTCCTAGGTCTCCCTGTTAGCTCGCCTTTGACACTGCTTAGACTTGATGGGGGCCTGAGGCCTTTTTCTGAGGTGGTGTAGCTTAGGACTTTGTTGTGTTGGAGACGGTTATGGGCTAGCCCTGAGTTATCCTCCTATTGATCAGGATTACGTGAAGTGTTAGACCAGTTTGTGTCAAGAAGTATACCCTGGTTTAGGTGTGTAAAAGAGACCCTAAATAAGATAGGGTGTGGAGAATTGTGGGAAGACCCAGAGAGTGTTTGGTTATTCAGTAAAGATCTGTTTCAGAAAATATATTTTGAGTCCATCAAGCTGATGTTCTGTGTAGCATTTCTCTGGGTAGCTTGGCCAACAATTTTCTTCATATCAAGGATATGTTTAGTTTTGAACAATTTCTTGATGATATTGAGCCCCTCATTGGCCCGGAAGTTGTATGTGCAATTTAGGAATGGGTCCCTTCCAATTGCTCATTTTACTAATAATTGGGCTCTGACTATTGACAGTGAAAGGCGTATTTGGCCCTCTTGTGGAGCCGAAAAGGAAACGGTTGAAGATGTGTTATTTTGTTTTTGTGCTGCCTACGTTCAGTGTAGAAGGAAATGGATTATTCCGGTTTGTTTACTCCTTCGCATTAGGGAATATAAAAATGCACTTCAAATTTAGGTACCATACCACCTCAAGTTTAGTATTTGCTGTATCTCGTTTCTTAATACTTATGTGGAGGACGATGCAAGTGGCATTTCTATAAATTGTTTTTTTAATCTATTTTTGGCTTTACTGATAATTAAGTTATTATAATTCAATTTTCATTATGTACGTTTTAAGTAAGTGTTATAGGTTTGATTATTTGTCAAGGACTTGATTGTATTACTATTTTTTTTATAAATTATGAACACATTTTTATTTATGCTGTGTATAAAGTTTTGTATGTTTTATCCTTGTACTTTTATGGTCTTTTTACCGAATCAAAAAATGTAATCGATTGACTGAAGATTCTGTGCCCCTACCTCTGCTGAATACGTTGGCCCGTCTAGGCCTAAAAGGTTCCCTCTCTACCTTGATGCACAGTTTCTGTTTCCTCGGTATCTCCTGGACTTTCATAACCTCATAGAGTTGTAATAATCGAGTCAAAATATAAGAATCTGTGTAAATTATTTTTATCTGCTCTGTGGTCAAATTCGGAGTATTTATTTCCAGACAGTTCAGAAATTGTATGCACATTTAAATGCGAACTTGAGATTTATTATAATGCTAAGGGTACATAAGATGTACCAAAAGACTTGACTTTTAGTCGACTCAAAAAGGAGTCTATTGAGTATTGAGGTTAAAAAAAAAAATATTAAAACAAAAAATAAGTTGGGCTTCTCATTTGTTTCTACTCTGCAAGGTAACAGACTCTTAAGTCTCTAGGAATAGCGTTTTACCTGTCTTGCAGTCTGTGTTGGGAACCATGGATTATTAGGTTGGATAGATTTAAAATATATTTACTCTCCCAGAGTAACAACAACGTTTATAAACGGTAGGAGAGTTAACTCCCAAACGAGACAAGATCTTTCAGAGGATTGAGGCGTTGTTTCTCTCCACAGGCAGCCAGGGCAATCCTTAAGGTATTTCACAGAGGGAATCAAATTTCTGATTCCCACAATGCAGCCTTCTGGATGTACTAAATTTGAACTACTTGAGAGGGCAGAATCGGTAGGTACTAGGTGAGTGTACAGTCCAATTTGGCATTAACAACATACCACAACTTTGTGAAGTTCCAAGTTAATAAAAGGAAAGATATGCTTCAATTGTTTAAGAGGAGCAAAAATGTCGACTACATATTGTCAGCTTGAGCGCCATATTTCAATTAATTGTGCCAGATGATGCCCACGTTGCAAGAATGTTTTAAGATGAGTTAACTAAATGCCTCGATTAGTCTGTTGAACACCCCAGCTCACCCCCAACGAGAATCCCCCATAATGCCATTATCTGAGATACTATGGCTCTCTCTGTGTTTCCCATTTCATTACTATATACTTCGTTCTCTCTCCCCTGTACTGAGCGTTCTCTGCTTCCTGTTCGCATATTCATCCTTTATGTTTTGCTTCGATTCCTGGGGTGTAAGGACATTGTACAGTGCCATATTGCTTCCTTTGTGTAGTGTTTTTCACATTCATACACACACACCGCAGAAACTCTTCAAATGCTGGCACAGTTTTGTCTCCTTCTGACATGACTAAATGTGCATAGCACTGGCTAGTATTCTTGGCAGCAGTCATTGAAAGTGAATTAGGGAGGTGGGGATCCTAAAACTACCCCACCAGCACCTGAGTGGACTCACACTCTCTAAACCTCCCTAATGATAGTTTCAAATGAAGGGCGTAAGCTTACAATATTTGCCCAATTATATATTTTTGATAGAAATTCTCAGCCCCTTGGCATGTACCTGAAGTATATTGGAGTGTATTGTGTGTGGTAGACTTTGAGTCAAAATGACTAGAAGTATGTGACTGATTCTGAAATGTTTCCACAACCTATTTTGACTATTATGGGTAATGATGTGCCTCTATGCTTTCATTTTATCATGTCTGCTAGTGTGAGATACATACCCGTAAGCCTGGGTCTACAAGTAGCAAAGGACGTAGAATGCATAAATTGGTTTAAATTAATGTTATGCTGCTAAATTGAAGCTGTCTGCATTACTTGCTGTTGCAGAACACATGCCCTGCACACTCCTGCCCTCAAACCCGCAATCAATGAGGAAACATATTCCACCGCCGACTTGTTTTTGAGTGTCCATGAAGTCTGCACAATAAGGAATATGTTGTCACTGGAGAGCCACAGGACCACAGACTTCCACTTAGGTGCTAAGTACACCACACAAACTATCCAGGAATGAATTGCATAAGGCCAGGCCAAATGAGTGTGACTCATTTGAGGGGGACAGGGGGTAATGGAAAATACTGCCTTTAAATTCTGCCTTAATTGCAGTAACACATTTCCATGGTCAGACCATCTAAGGATCTGCACTCTCTCCTTACTGAGAGACCCTGATGAAGTGCCTGTTCAATGTGCAAGGACTTATAAATGTGAAAAAATTATCTGACATGGACTTGGAACCAAGTGGAAGCTCTGGGCCCTTGTACATCACCAAAATACTTAGGCCCTGATTATGATTTTGGCAGACGGGAGCACCCGTCCGCCAAACTCCCGACAGGGTGGCCACCACAGTAGTGGAGATCTCCCCGCCGGACCCATTATGACTTTCTAGCTGGGCTGACTGGCGGAAACCAAGGGAGAAAGTGGCAGCAGCATTGTCCCTGGCTCGTAATAGAGCTGGCGGCAATGCTGCCGCCCGCAGGTGCCACCAGCACCCTCGCAATGCACACTGTCTGCTGTGCAGACAGTGCCCATTACGAGGGTGCCAGGCAGGGTCCCCCTGTGGCCCTTTGCACCTGTTCTCCGCCAGCCTTTTAATGGCGGTAAAACCGCCATTAAAAGGCTGGCGGAGAACCAGGTTGTAATCAGCAGGACGGCGCTGAGGTCAGCGTCGCCCTGGCTGATTGCAACCTGCCCCTGCCGTCAGCCCATCATGATCTCTGATCCCAGCGGAGACCCTGGTAGCGTGGCAGGGCTGCCCGCCAACCTAGTATTGCGGTCAGACAGCCACAACAGCGGTGGTCCGACAGCCACCGCAAGTGTGGTGGTTCATAATCAGGCCCTTAGTCTGCAACTAGGGCTGTACAAAAACATCGAGGCATTTGATTTAGATGACAGTTAAGGTGTGTGGTCTTGTAGTCCAGAGACTTAACAAAAGCAGAGCCCATTCTCTAGTTCCCAAGATGACTGACTCTGGACACCAAGGTTCTGTAGTGCGTGACTGAAGCATGCACTCAGGGCAAAGATCACATTTTTGATCTCATCCATGAACCTCGAGGCCCAGTTACTGTATGTTTAGCCTTGCAAGGCCACAGCTTCCACAGACACCAAGAATCACCACTAGAGAATGGCCTCAAAAAAGAAGTGGCAAGCCCTGTCTGACAGAACACCTCAAAAGAAAGCTAGACTTCCTACACCCTGAGTCAACACCCATCATAACAGCTGACCTAGTTCATCATTGAAAACAGTCTTCAACCCCTGAGGTGATCAGGTCCAAGGAGACTCCAAAAACGTATGACACCAAAAAAGACACCAATGACCACACAGGATTTGATACAGTAGAACCTTGGACTCCAGACCTACACATGATCAGGAAGACATACACAACATCAATGTTCTGCAGAAGTACACCAACACACAATACAAATTTGTCCCGTCTCTAAATTCCTTGTGCTACAGACTCCACCTTTCACAGCCAGTACACAAAAATGAAAAGCAGAAAGACTGCTACTATTATGGCACCAGCTCCACCAGGGCATATACACACTCCACACACTAATACAGAGATGGTAGGTAATATGAGGTTTGATCAAACACTCCAAGATCTAAGTGAAGTAGAACACAAGAATGCTGCATGACACATTTACAGTGTTGATCTCCAAGATGAAGGGCTATTAGCATACTCCACTCAATTAAACATCTGCAGGCCATGTGATCATTCTGATTGTTGCTGAGCACATAATGTTCCTCAGAAAGCTGAAAAAGAAGCTTTCAAGATGGAAAAGACAACTCTGTATTTGCCTAGGCAAGACCATCCTCAAAAACGTACAGCAATCATTAAAGACCTATTCAAAACAAAGGTACTTATGTGTTGGTTAGAGAGGAAGTTTATGCCTTCCCCACAAGATATGATTCATGTATCCCCAAATGTCCCTTCTATCCACACAGTAGAATGCATGCTCTTATGCTGGGTAGAGGAGACATGTCACCACTTGATAAGGAAGGCAAATACATAGAACTTGCCAGACAATTTGTTGTTTTTGGGACAGCTATACTGCCAACTCGCAAGCCCTCTTGGCACAGTATGACAGGCATCGATGCTGCGAAAATGGTGGAATTGTTGCATGATCTGCCTGATTCTCTTAAAAAGGGGACTCAATATTGTGCAAGAGGGGAAAAACACACTATGTATTAAGTGCTTCCTTGATGCAGCAGATGCAGTCTCCAGCAAGTCTATACCACTCCACCGAAATGCACATTTTCATATTCTGCCCAGAGGTCAAGCAATATCCTGTTGCCTTGCCCTTTGATAGAGAACACTTGTTTGGTCTTTAAGTGGATGATGCTTAAGAATACAAAAAGAACAATAAAATAGCCAAGGTGATAGGTGCATTCCAGCAGCAGTAATAACAGGTCACCTTTTGTCTTAGACAAACATGCCCCTCAACCAAAATTGCACAGAGCCTGTGCTAACCATTCCGCCTCAGCAGTCCTTTCCATCCAACAATCGGCAGCAGTACCGGCAGGGACAGTGCTCCTGTAGCACCTTCTGTGTTAATGGCCATTCCAGGTCCAGTGGTCTCTAACCAGACAAAGAATGTATGATTAAGTAGGCAGGAAAATACTCTGACTCTGAAGAAGGCCGTAGACTCGTGTGGGCTGTATATCTGGCTGCAATATGTTGATTAAGTAATTGGTGTAACTGAACCATAATCGTTCTGAATATACACCATTTTGGTTTTAACGATATTGAAGGCTCCCAATAAGTAAAGGAAAAAAATTCTCTGGGTATAATCTTAAGATATTTTTATCTGGACCCTGTGCATTTCCAGTAAAAATTTTTATCTAAGAACTCCCATCACAGGTTGAGCCCACCAGAGTGGTATTTACCAACTCTAGTGTGGTTAGGTCGTCTATGATGATGCCTGCCACAATAGGTTGAGGGTGAGGCCACCTTTGCAGAATCTGCTAGATCCTCCTGGAGACTTTTGCATCTTTCTAACAGCTTAAACAAGGTATGCTAGATTTGTACAAATGTGCCAACAAGGAGGGTGTGCCTTGGCTGTTTCCTTTTCTTCTCCATTTGTGTATTAATCAACCAACACGGGTCATTGGGAGACTCACGTTTTACTTTCCAGAATGGGAGTACATAACTTCAGACCAGTGGGTTCTCACAGCCCAGTAGATTCTCTCCACAGCTGCCCAGGATGTTTTCTGGAGTTCCTTTAATTTCTAGCCACTCACTCACCAAAGTAACACAAGAACGAATTTCATTACACCCAACAATCAGCTCCCCTTCTCTATTTATTAGGCTTCAGAAGTCAACAGGTACCACTTGCATCCTCAACAGATTCAAACTTTGCAGTCACAGTTAACACCTATTGCACCCAGGAACAAGTAATGTTGTTTCTGAGATGTCACTTCCTCTTTGTCTAATTTTACTTCCTCTGTCCAGTGATAATGAAAATTGAGTTTTGTATTGATGGCATCGTACATGATCTTAATCCCCAACGCTGATTGAATGGGCACGCTTTGTTAGAGTGTTTAGCTAGTAAATGGTCACAAGCAACAGGAGACTGGGAGGTCCTAGTGTTGGTAGAACCCAGGTTGAAATGTCTTTAGTGGATAGATCATTTCTGGACCCACAGCCTCAGGTAGCCACCATTACACATGCATCTCTTTCAAGGTGGGGTGCGCACATGCCAGGTCTCACATTTCAGGGTAAGTGAGCCCTTCAAGCATCTTGCTGTCACAAACAACAACCAATCGTGTTGCTTGTAGTGTTGCAAACTTCACTGTTTATTGAGCTACCTTATGTGCTACATCTAAACACATGCCCGGCATTATTCCTCGGGCACGTTCTACTTTGAAATTAATGAACTTATTTCCTCCCTTAACATAGATTGTCTCTTCCAAACAGAAACTTGGGCGAGGCCAGATTCGGACCCTGACTTTATTGAGGCAGCCCCCACCGGCTTCTCTTTTTATAGGGTAGACAGGAATACAGGGAGAGGAGGAGGCCTGGCTATTATCTGCAGGTCTAAGTTCACCTGCACTTGGAATAGCACTAGAGGTCTGTGAAACTATGGCCTTTAAACTTTTCTCTGGTAAATCCCTGATCTTTGAAGGCTTGCTAATTTACCGGCCCCCCGGCCCCATCCCTAAGTTCCTTTCGATATGGACCTTACTATTGGAACCCTTAATCTTGGCCCCTAAAGCAATTATCTTAGGAGACTTTAACATTCACTTCGATAATACGAGATGATTTGCTGGTCGTGGAATTTCTCAATCTCATGGCAGCTCTGGACTGGGTCCTAAAGGATGGGCTGGCCACTCAGAGCAGGCCATACCCTTGATGGGATTTTTACCCACCCTGAGGAAGAACTTAATCTTTTAACTACCCCGTTAGAGTGGACGGACCACGCTCTCCTGACATTTAAATTTCTGGTCATGCAGCAGCCTCTGATTCCCATTCCCCCGAAAAAACTGCTAAGACCCTGGAAAAACATTAAAGCAGGACCGTTGGAAATAGCATTAATACATAACTGGAATGATCTGAAGGCGTCCACTCTGTCACCGCTTGCCAGATTCAATCAGGGCATTACGCAGGCAATGGACTTGCTAGCACCGGCGAGGGTCTCTGTCCCTCGCATCAGGAAAAAACCCAACCAACCATGATTCTCTCAAGACCTCAAAATCTTACAAAGAAAATACCGGCAGAAGGAGCGCTGTTGGAAACTTAGCCCCCGGGAAGATGAGAGAGCGGAGCTAAAACTAGCCCAAAACACCTACAAAGAAGCCTGTTTGGTAGCCAAATCGGACTATTTCACACTTAAAATTAGCGAGGCAGCCAACTCGTCTAGAGAGCTCTTCAGAACCATTAATGTTCTCACCACTCCCTTAGGTACTCCTAAAGTAGAAAACTCCCAAGACTTTTGCAACAAAATAGCCAAATTCTTCGAATGTAAAATTCTTAACATCTACTCTAGCTTCGTGTCGGACAAGGAACAAGTAAACTCCCCTCCCTGGATAGCTGTGCCACTGCGCCCTATGCTGACACCCAATGGGTTGCCAGATAAGCCATTTTCACTCTCTAGGTTTAAAATGCCATCTCAAGAGGTCGTGTGCAAGCTACTTCTGGAATGTAAATCGGGTTCCCCTATGGATCCCTGCCCCCCTGCCATCCTTCAATTAGTACCAGAACTAGCGGCATCTATGCTGGCCCCTATTATTCAGGAAGTCCTTATAACTGGTTTGTATCCTAAGGCATGGAAAGAAACCACTATTATTCCCTTAAAAAAGAAGGAAACGGGCAAACCCGATGATCTGACTAATCTACGCCCAATAGCCCTTTTTCCCTATGTGGCCAAAATTATGGAAAAATACCTTAATAAAGAATTGGTTGATTTCCTGTCAGTCTCAAAGGGCCTAGACAGCTTGCAACATGGTTTTCGGAAATCCCATAGCACTGAATCAGCTCTCATTGCTTCATCCGATACCATACGCAGATTGGTTGATGAGGGGCAGGGCGTCTTTCTGGTTCTATTGGACCTGTTGGCAGCATTTGACACCATTGCACCTCACATTCTGCTAGACCGTCTACATCAGGTAGGCATTAGAGATCAGGCTCTCAAGTTGATTGAATCCTTTCTATCAGATAGGTGGGCCACAGTTAGCAGCGGTGATTTTAGATCCCCGGCCTACCTCTTGCCGTGTGGGGTCCCTCAGGGCTCTTCCCTCAGCCCTACGCTATTCAATGTGTATGTGGCACCGCTGGCAGAGCTAATTCGCTCTTTCGGCTTTATCCCAACTTCTTATGCAGACGACACTCAGATTATCATCCCTATTAATAATGACATGGAGGAAGTGGCCACCCGCTTCAACGCCTGCATGACAGCAGTGAATAACTGGATGAAGGGCAATTGACTAAAACTTAATTACGAAAAAACTGAGATTCTGTGCTTTGGGATTAAGAGGGAACACTGGTCTTCCATCTGGTGGCCTAAAGAGTGTGGCACTCTCCCTGTGCCAGGGTCTACCTTGAGGAATTTAGGATTACTGTTTGACGATCAATTGTCGTTCAAACCTCAGGTCAATCAGATAATCAAGACCTGCATGTGGACTCTGAAGAAATTAAAGAAAGTATTTCCTTTTATTCCACAATCCTGCAGAACTACTGCTACTCTGGCTCTAGTCATTTCCAGATTGGATTACGGGAATGCGCTTCTGCTCAACTTGGATAAAGAATTGCTGAATAAGCTACAGTTGATGCAGAACACTGCTGCTAGGCTTTTACTGAAACTGCCCCGCGGGGCCTCTGCTAAGAAGTGCCTCAGAAATCTACACTGGCTTCCGGTAGCCCAGCGGATCTCTTTTAAGGCTCTCTGCATTACTCACAAGGCTGTCCATGGGATTGGGCCTAAGGCATTAACCACTAAGCTGCAATGGTATAGACCTAATATGCTGTTGTGATCTGCCTCTGCCTATCGTATCCAAACTTCCCGCACCAAGAAGGCGAAGTGGGGAGATAGAGCGTTCACCATTGCGGCTGCCAAAATTTGGAACTCTCTCCCACTGGATCTAAGGCAAGAACACAATTATCTAACATTTAGGAGACTGGTCAAGACTTGGCTCTTCCCGCAATAAGATTTGGAGTCTCCTTGTTAGTAGACCCTGCCTCACCCAGTTAGCGCTTCGATGCCCTCGGGCCGGAATGCGCTTTATAAATACTCAATACATACATACTTGCAAGAATGGAGTCACACTGGCTTTATTGGGCAGACTTCTGTAGAGGTGCTGCTTGTTCTTCTGTTCACATATTTAATATACGCAATTGTGTGTATGTTGATGGCAATCAAGAGGTGAAAGTAGGAGAAACTTTGCTCAAGACTTTGTTTCAGGCATTTCCCTCCTGTACTTTCAGACCATCAGATTTGTAGTCTATGAACAGCACATCATCTACAGTCCACGCAGAACACAGTCATTACCTATCTATAACAAATGGATTGTAGGTTGGATTGCTGTAAATTCACATGAGCCCTGACTGCCACTATAGGTCAGAGAAAGTAGAGAGTTGCCTCTTGCACTTTTGAAGATGTTCCACCTGCATTGGGCTCTGTAATATTACCTTACTAATATTTAGACTTCCTAATGTTTTGGATCTGTACACAGTTACCCTTTGGGGGTGTCCCAATTCTGAGGTATAGTATGTGTCTGGTATATTGTGGTATATCAGGGGAGTAATCACAAGTTACCTCAAAAGTAAAAACACTTCTCTGAAAAGTAATATTATTTCAACCCAACATGATATTGCAGCAATGTGTTCAGCATGTGAATCTACTACACAAAATTGTTAGAGTTCAGTAGTTTTCCTATTTAGGTAATAGAGTGTATTATGTAGTAGCTCACCTGTAATCATGTGTCAGATATACAGCACTTCTCAGTGTTCTCCCTTGATCCAAAATAAGTACCTCTTGCAGTATTTGTTTTCGACACCTCGTTCCTAACTCATGTTCCATCACTGGATTAAAAAAAATTTAACTTTGTGACGCTTTGTAGTGCATTTTCCATAATGGCCACAAACATATCTTTTTATTTTTTATATATTTTTTTATTCTCTATGAGTTGTCAAGAAATGTGTCCTTTTGATGTAAAAAAATGCACTCCTAAATGAGACTTCATTATTGAAATTTGTTGAGTTTAATTAATGGTGTTTTCTTGTACTCTGTTTAAACTAGTCTGTGCACTTATCATAAATTTCTCATAATCAACTCCTAAGAGTAGCCAGCTTAAAACACCCTGGCCAGGGATATCATTGGAGAGCTTTTCTTGCAGAGTATGTGCAATGTGATCAGGCCAATTCATTGTGCGGGTTGGATTTATCTGTTGTTCACATGGCAAAGATGGTGGTCCTAAAGTTTCACAGAACTCCTTTCTCATAAGACAGGGTTCTGCAAATCCTTGAAACCAATTGAAAATGCAAAAGTGGTTGCCTGTAAGGGACAACCTCCATCTCTGCATTCACATTCACAAAATGCTAGTATTACAATCCCTTTAAGATTAAAGCAAAAGTAAAATGTGTTATATATTCACTCCCCCTGGACTTATCCTGCAGATTGTTAGCTCTGCAAATAATTTGCAAAATAACTTTTATTGGTGCTAATGTACTCATGGAATATTACTACTTATAAAGAATTGCATAACAATTTATGGGATGTTTTGAATATCAAAGTAAAGCATGTAATCTCTGCAACTCATAGGTTTACACATGGCGTTTGAAGTTTTCAAACTTTAAAAAATGTCTCTGTCTCTTGGTGTTTAAAGCTTCCCTATTTGTGACACTTTATTCTGTGGGACCCCAACTTAATTGCTCCAGTCTGTGGAAGTTTTGACATGACCAACAATCCCCCTCCCCCTGAAAATCCATTACTAAAAATGATCATCTTTTAGAAATGTATTCCAGCTAATTTACATTGATATGTTTTCTTCTGAACCAGAGCTATTCAGATACACGTTTAAAAAAAAACAACAAACTCTATTTCAAAAAACATCTTTTAGATTCTCATCACTTTTGACTCTTTCGGAATTTGTAATTCATTAGTATAATATAAAAGTGCCATGAATGAGGCTAAACCATCTATTTTTCTCAGAAGATAAGATCAGCTATTAATACACCGAAGGAATTGTTTAAGACGGTTAGCAATCTCAAGTCTCCCCTGACTCAACAGGTGCTGGAGAATTCACAAGATTTCTGCAACACGGTGGGCGCCTTTTGTAGGGTTAAGGTTATGAAGATATTTGCAGAATTTCAAGAGCAGAAGTTCTGGCCTGATACCTCTTTCGTGGAAGGTGCTTCCCCCAGGCAGCCTTCAAACAGCTGTTTTGCCATGTTCTCTCCCATCCCGGTCGCAAAAATTAAAACCCTACTGGCGAAAACCACTTCAGGATGGCCGGGTGACCCTTGTCCACCTACAGTGCAACAATGGCCCCAGATATAATTGCAGAATCCTTGGAGAAAGTCTATTCTTGGATTCTGGAGTCAGGAGTGCGCCTAATTGGGACTTGGGAGATTTAAAAAATCGGCCGATTTCCTTGTTGCCTGCCCCAGCTAAAATCTTGGAGAAACATCAACCAGGTATTAGTGGAGTTTCTAAATGATCACAAATTCCTGGACCCCTCTCAGAATGGATTTAGGAGCAATCACAGCACAGAATCTGCCCTATTGGTGGCATGTGATTTCATTCACCAGCAAGTCAATCAAGGTGGGTTGACTATTTGGTTACGCTCGATTTGTCCGCAACTTTTGACACCATATCTCCATCTCTTTTGGTTCTAAGCCTGTGTCAGGAAGGGCTGAGGGATGTTGTCTTAAGCCTGCAGGGGCCCTTTCTGGTGAATAGGACTATTACAGTCAGCTGCAGAAATTTTAGGGCTACATCTTTCCAGCTTCCTGGTGGAGTTCCATAGGATTCCTCCATCAGTCCACCTTATTAAACGTTTATGTCGCCCCTCTGGTGAAACTGGTATGCTCCTTTGGTTTTCAGGTGTCTTCCTATGCTGATTACACACAAATCATTGTCTCCATTTCCGATGATTTTGAAGGGGTGCAATACAAGTTTAGGTCCTGCATGGTTGAAGTCAGTAGTTGGATGAGGGAGAACTGGCTTAAAATGAATGGAGAGAAGACGGAGATTGTGGTCTTCAGGACAGAGAATTCAATTTGGACTGACTGTTGGTGGCCACAAACCTGTGATCCCCTACCCGTTCCAGTGGTCAGTGCAAAAAATATGTGGGTGATTTTTGATAACATGCTGACATCTGACACCCAGATCAATAAAACGGTGAGTTCATGCTTTTGGATCATTAAGACTTTCAAGAAAATTCTTCCTTTTCTTCCTCAGGAATTAAGGGTGTTGGTGGTCATTGAACTCATTACATCTCACGTTGACTACTGTAATGCCATGATTCTTAATGCCAACCAGTATTTGCTGAATAAACTTCAGGTCATCGAAAAAGTGGCTGCTCGGTTGGTCCTGGGCCTGCCGAAACACAGCTCGGTAAGGGAGGGCTTGAGGACACTACATTGGCTACCAGTGAGGAAGTGGGTGACATTTAAGGGCTTGTGCCTGGTATAATAAGGTCCTCCATCAGCAGGGCTTGGGTTATCTCAGGGCCGCCTTCAACTGGTTTGCTCCCAGTAGACCTCTTAGATCGGCAGGTGATGTTCTTAGGTTCCGATAAGCTACATGGGGGAATGAGCCTTCTTGTTGGCAGCTACCAGGCTGTGGAGCACTCTCCCAGAAAATATTAGGCGTTTGAACTCTTATCTGATCTTCCCTAAGCAGGTGAAAACCTGCCTTTTTTTAAAACCACCTTGCCCTTGGTGAATCCATGGCTACGGTTTGCATCTATTACACATGGGTTTAGATCCCCTTTCTCCTTTGAGGCCTTACTTAGTGTCAGCGCTTTGATGCGTTCTGGTTTTTTGTGCTTTATAAATTCAATTTCAAATTCAATTCCATTTGTCTTAAGTCGTTTTTGTTGATTTTGCATCTCAAGAAGCCAGCAAAAGACATATGTATTTATTAAAATTTTACAAAACTCTATCCTTGAATCTGATAAAGGAGAATACTGAATTCCTACACCCACACACAGGCTGCTCCCTCATTCTCCTTAATTTCCCATCAGGGTGAAGCAGTGTGGTACCTAAGTAGTGTTCTGTGACGTCAGATAATACTATGCACTGTGGGGTAAGGATGTTGGTAGGGTTCTTAGGATGATGTGATAGTAATCTTCTGGTGGGCATGAACTACTTGGTGTCTTCATACTGGCATCGGCTGTTCCTTACCCTTTACTCTTTGCACCACTCACATTTCATTGCAAGTTGAGACTGTGCAGGCTCGCACATATGTCCAGTCATTTAATATCCTCCTGGGAGCATTCAGTGCTCCTTGCAATATCAAGAAATCTCTCTCTGAATCCTGCTACTTACAGAAGTTAGAATTAAATTTTACTGAACTATAAAGTATATTGTCCCCGATGGTACGGAGCATTATGAATCATATCAGAGAGGATGAAGGGGGAAGGGAGGATGAATGATAGGAGATTGCGGTAGCGGACTCCCAAACTGATAGTAGGTGATTCCTGTGTTCGTTAAATATTCATTTTAAGGTTTAACCATTTTCTGTAATATTGAAAGATAGGGTTTTTTAACAGAACAATAGCGTTTTTAACCAAATACTCCTATTATTGGTTTTCTCTGCCTCCCCCCAGGCTCGTATTCAGTGGCCTCTGGTGGGGTCTAAGCTGCTTTGCAGCAACTTTTTTTGGGAGGATTTTAATAAGGGCCTCTCTCTAGCCCTCCACTTACCTCTGAGTCTCCTTGCTGTGTCTCCCTATTCTCTCGGTGCCATAGACAGCCGCCATCTTGGGTTGCAGTCTAGTTGCTGCCTACTGCTTCCCTGACACCATATAATGGGCAGCAGCAGACACTCACAGCTGGCACTCCGAAGGCACACCTAAGGCAATCCCGTCTGAACCCGTCAGCACCTGAACAGGTCCAGGGACCAGGAACTCTGTCCCTTCTAACCTAGAGAGTATTGTATACTCTTCTCATTCTCTCTGTACGCACTCAGACCTCCCCCGTTATGGAAGCTTGTCAGCATATTTCTCTCACAGGCCCCTTAATATGGTCATGTACCAACTGTCACTAATCATTACTATCCAAATCGGTTACAGAACCATGTGCTCAAGACAGGCCCTCCAGTCTGTTCCTTCTAATTAACTGTCGGTCCCTTGCAGCGCACAAATTAGACACTCATCTTGTAGGAAGTTGGCTCTGTATATAATATCTCAAAGTGAGAGATAGTGTGTACAGAGTCCAAGGGTTCCACTTAGAGTTTGATAGTGGCAACATTTGATCATTCTAATGCTCTATTTTGTGGTAGTGCGGTCCAGCAGTAGGCTTATCAGAGGGTAGTGTTAAGCATTTGTTATACACACACAGGCAATAAATGAGGAACACACACTCAAAGACTTAACTCCAGGCCAATAGTTTTAATATAGAAAAATACATTTTCTTAATTTATTTTAGAACCACAAGATTCAAGATTAGAGGTAAGCACATAAAATGCAAGGTACTTCACACAGGTAAATAGAGAACTTTTATTTAAAAACGTAGAAAACAGTTTAGGTTAAAATGGCAATAAGCTATTTTAAAAGTGGACATAGTGCAAAAATCAACAGTTCTTGGGGGAGGTAAGTTTGGTTAAGTTTTTCAGGTAAGTAAAGCACTTACACAGTCAGTCTCCTGGGAATAGGCAGCCCACCGCGGGGGGTTCAAGGCAACCCCAAAGCCACCGCACCAGCAACGCAGACCCGGCCAGATGCAGAGGTCAAAGGAGGGCCCAAAACACATAGGTGCCTATGAAGAACAGTGGTGCTCCGGTCCTAGTCTGCTTACAGGTAAGTACCTGCATCCTCGGGGAGCAGACCAGGGGGCTTTGTAGAGCACTGGGACACACACACACAAGCCCACAAAACACACCGTCAGCGGCACAGGGGCAGCCGGGTGCAGTAGGCAAAGTAGGTGTCAGGTTTGCTATTGAAAGCAATGGAGGGACCCGGGGGTCACTTAGGCGATGCAGGCAGGGCACAGGGGGGCTTCTCTGGCCAGTCACCAACAGGGCTAGGAAGAGGGCCGTCTGCTGGTCATTCCTGCACTGGAAGGTGGTTCCTCACGGTCCTGAGGGCTGCGGGTGCAGTGCTTGGTCCAGGTGTCGGGTTCCTTGTTACCAGGCAGTCACGGTCAGGTCTCACGCTTTCCGGCAGGAAGAGAGAGTTCTTTGAAAGCTGTTTCTTTGTTGTAAAGTTGTTGTTCTCTGGAGTTTCTTGGTCCTTTGGGTTTCAGGGGAGTCCTCAGAGGTCGCTGGTCCCTGTCGGATGCGTCGCTGTGCAGGTTCTTTGAGTCTGGAGACAGGCCGGTAGGGCTGGGGCCAAGTCAGTTGTCGTCTCCATTGTCTCTGCGTGGTTTTCAGGTCAGCAGCCCTTCTTCTTGTTGTAGGTTGCAGGAATCTGATCTCCTGGGTTCAGGGTCACCCATAAATACTAAATTGGCTACTGTCCTGGAGGGTGGCTACCTGATGGGAAGGGGGCACATCCCTATTCCTACTGGGGGAATCCTCCCAACTCAAGGTGGAGGATTTCTAAAGGCATGGGTCACCTCAACTCAGGGCACCTTAGGGGTTGTCCTGACTGGTGGGTGACTCCTTGTTTTCCTCATTGTATCCTCCAGCCTTGCCGCCAAAAGTGGGGGCAGTGGGCGGAGGGGCGGGCATCTCCACTAGCTGGGATGCCCTGGGGTGCTGTAACAAAAGGCATGAGAAGTACCTCCACCCAGTACAGGCTTTGTTCCTGTCCATAGAGTGACAAAGGCACTCACCCCATGTGGCCAGAAACTCGTCTGGTTGTGGCAGGCTGGCAGAAACTGGTCAGCCTAGCTCTAGGAGTCGGACTGGTATTCAGCCCTCTGGGTGTATTTTACAATAAATCCAACACTGGTATCAGTGTGCATTTATTGTGCTGAGAAGTTTGATACCAAACATCCAGATTTCAGTGTAACCATTATGTAACTGTGGAGTTCGTAATTGACAGACTCCCAGACCATATACTCTTTATGGCTCCCCTGCACTTACAATGTCTAAGGTTTTGCTTAAACACTGTAGGGGCATAGTGCTCATGCACTAATGACCTCACCTGTGTTATAGTGCACCCTGCCTTAGGGCTGTAAGGCCTGCTAGAGGGGTGACTTACCTATGCCACAGGCAGTGAGAGGTGGGCATGGCACCCTGAGGGGAGTGCCATGTCGACTTAATCATTTTCTCCCCACCAGCACACACAAGCTGTGAGGCAGTGTGCATATGCTGAGTGAGGGGTCCCCAGGGTGGCATAAGACATGCTGCAGCCCTTAGAGACCTTCTCTGGCTACAGGGCCCTTTGTATCAGGGGTACCATTTATAAGGGACTTATCTGTGTGCCAGGGCTGTGCCAATTGTGGGAACAAAGGTACAGTTTAGGGAAAGAACACTGGTGCTGGGGCCTGGTTAGCAGGGTCCCAGAACCCTTTCAATCATAACTGTCATCAACAAAAGGCAAAACGTTAGGGGGGAACCATGCAAAGTAAGGCATTTCCTTACACATCTTCTCCTAGATGAGCTACATCCTGAAGCCTTATTCTTAACATTGTGATAAACAGGTTGGACAGAGTCAATGCCAGAGGTGGCGGAATTGCCATTTTATATAATAAGACATTAAAATGCACTTTCCATCCTCTAACTCTCTCTGGCTGCGAATGTATGTATTTCTCCCTAACACTTAGCCCCTCATTCACATTTTCCTGGGCTTTGATATTTCGTCCTCCTGGCACCGCAGACATTTTTATTAAATTCCTTCCTGATCTGGTCTGAGACTTAGTTTGCAATAAACCAAATTTTACCCTCATTGGGGACTTTAATATTCATGTAGACAATGTATGCAATTCAGCTGCCAAAAGTCTTCTATTAGATCTGGCAGCTCTAGGATTGGTTCAGCTAATTAGCGGTCCAACCCACTCCAGGGGTCGCACTATTGACCTTGTCTTCATTAATGTTACCGACTTGACTTCCCTGCCCCCTCGCCCTTTGGTCTGGTCAGACCACTCACTAATCACATTGGAGCTTCCCACCTCTCCTGTTCACAGAACACCCCCTACAATAAAACTACTGCAACGCTGTTGGCATAAGCTCAACCCTAATGACTGGGTCACCGCTCTAGAAGGTCTTAAACCTAATCTTATGGACCATCCCACTCTTCTCTCTGAGAAGTTTAATCGATGGATCACTGATCCTCTTGACACAATTTTACCGGTAGCCACTAAAACATGAGGTCGACATAAAACCATCACCCCTTGGTTTTCTCCCCACCTTCATCTTTTAAGAAAGCAATGTAAATGCCTGGAGAGATGCTGGAGAAAGACCTATGTTATCCTTCTAAAAGCTGAGTATAGGAAAGCAATCAGACACTTTCACTCAGAAATCAGAGCGGCTCAGGCATCTTATTATGCGTCCAAAATTGAACAGTCGTCAAATACCCCTAACGAGGCCTTTCAAATCTTTAAAGAGATTGCCTACATCTCCTCGCACTCTGACCTTCCAGATGCTTCACAAGAACATAGCAACAATTTTGGCCACTTTTATCACAGGAAAGTCCTTGACATTTATTCTGCTTTTCCAGATAATTCTTACCAGTCAACTGATTCTCTCAGAATTTCTGCACCTCAACTTCATATTATCTCATCCTTCCCCCCTCTCACAGAAGATCTGGCTATTAACCTCCTTCAGTCTCTAAAGTCAGGCTCTCTCCTCGACCCAGCTTCTCCCCTCACCTTGGCCTTGCATTCAAGACAAAGAAAGATGGAAAAGCAACTTTAGGAGTTCGGACTGGATGTCAAACTGAGCCTAACTGGACTCTGCACCAAGGTTGTGATTATCATAGCTCCGGTCCTGACCGATCTTCTCAACTCTTCCCCTAGCTTAAGCTACGAACCACATCAGTGGAAACATGCCATTGTTAAGCCCCCTATTGAAAAAGCCCCACCTTGATGCAGCTCTCCTTAGTAATTACAGGCCTATCTCATTGTTGTCCATGGTGTCTAAATTAATTGAAAAACACGTGAATTAGACATCTTACAGACTTTCTTGAGGATCATAATATCCTTTATCCCATGCAAATGAGTTTCAGGCCTTAACATTATACTGAGACTGCACTTCTCGCAGTTATGGAAGAGTTTAGAAGGTGCCTCGATCAAGGGGGTGCAGCAGCCATCATTCCACTCGATCTCAGTGCAGCCTTCGAGGCGCTTGACCATTCTACTTTGATCCAGAGAATGTTGGATGCCGGGATTTCTGCCAATGCGTTAAAATGGCTCTCCTCCTTTCTGGAAGATAGGACTTTTCAAGTTCTCGATCGTTCCTATTTTTCGAACTGTTTCACTCAATTGTGGGGTCCCTCAGGGTTCTTCCCTGTGCTCCACTTTGTTTAATCTTTACATGTATCCATTAGCGGAGGTTATAAAACCATTTGGCCTGATGCTGGTCTCCTACGCTGACAATGCTCAATTGTTTTTTTTCTTTCTCCACTAAATCTAATATCGATCAGTCCTCTCAGACCCCTTGTCTCCAAGCAGTGACCAGATGGATGTCTGACTGCAAACTAAGGGGCATATTTATACTCTGTTTGTGCCGGATTTGCGTTGGTTTTTTTTACGCAAATCCGACGCAAAACTAACTCCATATTTATACTTTGGCGTTAGACCCGTCTAGCGCCAAAGATCTTGGAGTTTGCGTCATTTTGGACACCTTCCTTGCGTTAATGATATGCAAGGTAGGCGTTCCCGTCTAAAAAATGACTCCGAGGCATGTGCGCCGTATTTACACTCCCGGGCAAAAATGATGCCCGGGAGTGGGCGGGTCAAAAAAAATGACGTCCAGCCTGGTCAGGGCAGGCGTTAAGGGACCTGTGGGCTCAGAAGGAGCCCAGAGGTGCCCTCCCATGCCCCCAGGGACACCCCCTGCCACCTTTGCCCACCCCAGGAGGACGCCCAAGGATGGAGGGACCCATCCCAGGGAACTTAAGGTAAGTTCAGGTAAGTTTTTTTTTTTGGGTGGCATAGGGGGGCCTGATTTGTGCCCCCCTACATGCCACTATGCCCAATGGCCATGCCCAGGGGACATCAGTCCCCTGGGCATGGCCATTGGGCAAGTGGGCATGACTCCTGTCTTTGCTAAGACAGGAGTCATTTCAATGGGGGTTGGGAGTCAAAATAAAATGCGCTAATCGGGTTGAGGCGAAAATTTTGCCTCAGCCTGACTTGCCCCATTTTTTGGCGCCCAAGCTCCATTTTCCCCTACGCCGGCGCTGCCTGGTGTAAGTCATTTTTTTTTACGCACACCAGGCAGCTCCGCCGGCTAACGTCATTCCATAAATAAGGTGCCCGCATGGTGCTTTGGAATGGCGTTAGCCGGCGTTAAATTTTCTGACGCACAACTGCGTTGGCGCAGTTGTGCGCCAAAAAGTATAAATACGGCCCTAAGACTTACCGAAGACAAAACGGAAGTAATGTTATTAGGAAACCATGGGGCATATTTATACTCTGTTTGCGCCGGATTTGCGTCGTTTTTTTTTTTACGCAAATCTGACGCAAAACTAACTCCATATTTATACTTTGGCATTAGACCCGTCTAGTGCCAAAGATCTTGGAGTTTGTGTCATTTTTTAGCGTGGACACCTTCCTTGCATTAATGATATGCAAGGTAGGCGTTCCCTTCTAAAAAATGACTCCGAGGCATGTGCGCCGTATTTATACTCCCGGGCAAAAATGACGCCCGGGAGTGGGCGGGTCAAAAAAAATGACGTCCAGCCGCTTTTGCATCATTTCTTAACTCCTGGTCAGGGCAGGCGTTAAGGGACCTGTGGGCTCGGAAGGAGCCCAGAGGTGCCCTCCCATGCCCCCAGGGACACCCACTGCCACCCTTGCCCACCCCAGGAGGACGCCCAAGGATGGAGGGACCCATCCCAGGGAACTTAAGGTAAGTTCAGGTAAGTATTTTTTCCTTTTTTTTGTGGCATAGGGGGGCCTGATTTGTGCCCCCCTACATGCCACTATGCCCAATGACCATGCCCAGGGGACATAAGTCCCCTGGGCATGGCCATTGGGCAAGGGGGCATGACTCCTGTCTGTGCTAAGACAGGAGTCATTTCAATGGGGGTTGGGAGTCAAAACAAATGGCGCAAATTGGGTTGAGGCCAAAATTTTGCCTCAGCCTGACTTGCCCCATTTTTTGACGCCCAAGCTCCATTTTCCCCTACGCCGGCGCTGCCTGGTGTGGGTCATTTTTTTTTACGCACACCAGTCAGCTCCGCCGGCTAACGTCATTCCATAAATAAGGCGCCCACATGGTGCTTTGGAATGGCGTTAGCCGGCGTTAAATTTTTTGATGCACAACTGCGTTGGCGCAGTTGTGCGCCAAAAAGTATAAATACTGCCCCATCTCTCTCCAGGGCTCCAGTCAGCTATTCCGGAGTCTCTGAAAGCCCTGCCTCTTCCTAAAGATAGGATAAAAAGCCTGGGAGTCTGGCTCGACTCAAGGCTTATCATGGACCATCAATCCAAAACGACAGCAGTTACCTGTTTTAGCCTTCTAAAACTTTTAACCCCTTCACTGCCAGGCCTTTTCCCCCTCCTGTGCCAGGCCTTTTTTTGGCTATTTGGGGCTTAGGCCCTCATAACTATTTGTCCACATAAGCTAGCCAAGCCAAATATGCGTCCTTTTTTTCCAACATCAGACCAAGAAATTAGCCAAAATACAGCAACAATTTTTTTTTTTTTTTTTTAAATGCGAAAAAAGGGCTGCAGAAGAAGGCTTGTGGTTTTTCCCCTGAAAATGGCATCAACAAAGGGTTTGCGGTGCTAAAACCACCATTTTCCCAGCTTTCAGGAACAGGCAGACTTGAATCAGAAAACCCCATTTTTCAACACAATTTTGGCATTTTACTGGGACATGCCCCATTTTTACTATTTTTTGCGCTTTCAGCCTCCTTCCAGTCAGTGACAGAAATGGGCGTGAAACCAATGCTGGATCCCAGAAACCTAAACATTTCTGAAAAGTAGACACAATTCTGAATTCAGCAAGGGGTCATTTGTGTAGGGGTTTCCTACAGAAAATAACAACTGAAAAAGAAAAATATTGAAATTGAGTTGAAAAAAACATCAATTTTTCTCTACGTTTTACTCTGTAACTTTTTCCTGCAATGTCAGATTTTCGAAAGCAATATACCGTTACGTCTGCTGGACTCCTCTGGTTGTGGGGATATATAGGGCTTGTAGGTTCATCAAGAACCCTAGGTACCCAGAGCCAATAAATGAGCTGCACCCTGCTGTGCGTTTTCATTCCATACCGGGTATATAGCAATTCATTTGCTGAAATATAAAGAGTGAAAAATAGCTATCAAGAAAACCTTTGTATTTCCAAAATGGGCACAAGATAAGGTGTTGAGGAGCAGTGGTTATTTGCACATCTCTGAATTCCGGGGTGACCATACTAGCATGTGAATTACAGGGCATTTCTCAAATAGATGTCTTTTTTACACACTCTCTTATATTTGGAAGGAAAAAATGTAGAAAAAGACAAGGGGCAATAACACTTGTTTTGCTAATCTATGTTCCCCCAAGTCTCCTGATAAAAATGATACCTCACTTGTGTGGGTAGGCCTAGCGCCCGCAACAGGAAACGCCCCAAAACGCAACGTGGACACATCACATTTTTTTAAAGAAAACAGAGGTGTTTTTTGCAAAGTGCCTACCTGTAGATTTTGGCCTCTAGCTCAGCCAGCACCTAGGGAAACCTACCAAACCTGTGCATTTTTGAAAACTAGAGACCTAGGGGAATCCAAGATGGGGTGACTTGTCGGGCTCTGACCAGGTTCTGTTACCCAGAATCCTTTGCAAACCTCAAACTTTGGCTAAAAAAACACATTTTCCTCACATTTTGGTGACAGAAAGTTCTGGAATCTGAGAGGACCCACAAATTTCCTTCCACCCAGCATTCCCCCAAGTCTCCCTATAAAAATGGTACCTCACTTCTGTGGGTAGGCCTAGCGCCCGCGACAGGAAATGCCCCAAAACACAACGTGGACACAGCACATTTTTTCATAGAAAACAGTGCCTACCTGTGGATTTTGGCCTCTAGCTCAGCCGGCACCTGGGGAAACCTAGCAAACAAGTGCATTTTTGAAAACTAGAAACCCGGGGGAATCCAAGATGGGGTGACTTGTGGGGCTCTGACCAGGTTCTGTTACCCAGAATCCTTTGCAAACATCAAACTTTGGCCCACAAAACACTTTTTCCTCTCATTTCGGTGACAGAAAGTTCTGGAATCTGAGAGGAGCCACAAATTTCCTTCCACCCAGCGTTCCCCTAAGTCTCTCGATAAAAATGGTACCTCACTTGTGTGGGTAGGCCTAGCGCCCACGAAAGGAAATGGCCCAAAACACACCGTGGACACATCACATTTTTTCACAGAAAACAGAGGTGTTTTTTGCAAAGTGCCTACCTGTGGATTTTGGCCTCTAGCTCAGCCGGCCCCAGGGGGGGCAGAAATGGCCTAAAATAATTTTTTTCCCCTCCCCCCCCAAACCCCTGCCCGGGAGCGACCCTTGCCTACGGGGTCGCTCCCCCTGCGTGACATTGGCGCCGGTGCCTAGTGGTTTCTGCCCCCTTGGGGGCAGATTGACCTAAAATCGGCCAATCTGCCCCCAAGGGGTCTAAATACAATTTGCCCCCCAGGGGAGCGACCCTTGCCTAATGGGTCGCTCCCCATCTCTAAAAAAAAAAAAAAACACACAAAAAAAAATTTGCTCTGGCGCCTAGAGGTTTCTGCCCCCCCGGGGGCAGATCGGCCTAATAACAATAGGCTGATCTGCAGAAATGGCCTAAAATAAATTTGACCCCCCAACCCCCCCCCGGGAGCGACCCTTGCCTACGGGGTCGCTCCCTCTGCGTGACATTGGCACCAAAAAAAAAATCCCCAGTGCCTAGTGGTTTCTGCCCCCTTGGGGGCAGATTGACCTAAAATCGGCCTAAATACAGTTTTCCCCTCCAGGGGAGCGACCCTTGTCCAAGGGGTCGCTCCCCACACCTAAAAAAAAAAAAGTAAACAAACAAAACAAAAAAATATCCCTGGTGCCTAGAGGTTTCTGCCCCCCCTGGGGGCAATAGGCCGATCTGCCCCTAGGGGGGGCAGAAAAGGCCTTAAAAAAAAATGCCCCCCCCTGGGAGCAACCCTTGCCCAAGGGGTCGCTCCCCTTGCGTGAAAATCACGTAAAAAAAAAAACTCCCTGGTGTCTAGTGGTTTCTGTCCCCCTTGGGGGCAGATTGGCCTCATCAAAATAGGCCAATCTGCCCCCAAGGGGGGCAGAAATGCCCTAAATATAATTTGCCCCCTAGGGGAGCGACCCTTGCCTAAGGGGTCGCTCCCCACACCGAAAAAAAAAAAGTTTAAAAAAAAAAAAGATCCCTGGTGCCTAGAGGGGGGCAGAAAAGGCCTTCCAAAAAAATGCCCCCCCCTGGGAACGACCCTTGACCAAGGGGTCGCTCCCTTATGACAATTTCACACACAAAAAAAAATCCCTGGTGTCAAGTGGGCGTTTCAAAATCCGTATTGCAAGCAATCCGGCTTTTGAAACGCTCGGAGAGACTTCAAAGGGAAGGAAATACGTTTCCTTCCCTTTGAAGCCTCTCCGGGCCTCCCCCACGTGATCGAAAGAGAAATGCAAAGCATTTCTCTTTCAGCTTCCTTCGCGATGGGGGAGGCTCTGTGATTGTCAGCGCGCGTGAGCGTGCTGACGTCACAGGGGGGGGAGTACGTGGGGGGGGTGGAAGGGGAAGGGCTTCCCAATCCATCCCTGCCTGAGCACAGGGGGGGAGCGCTAGCGCTCCCCCCAGTTCCCGTGCCTTGGACGAGGTGACCTCGTCCAAGGCACTCGAGAGGTTAAGGAACGTTTTCAAAATCCTCCCATACTTAGCCAGGAAGCTCTTAGTCCAGGCCCTGATTATCTCACGTTTGGATTATGGCAATGCTATTTACCTCGGCTCCCCCAAGTATGTAGTAAAAAGACTGCAGGTGGTCCAGAATGCTGCTGCATGGCTCTCCTTTAATATCCCCAGATATCAATCTGCTAAATCTTCTATTTCCCTTCTCCACTGGCTCCCGATGGAACAGCAGATACAGTCTAAATCCCTCTGCTTAATGCATAGAGCCTTATGCAATAGAGGTCCATCCCCACTAAGATCTAGCGCCTCCTTTTATACACCTTCCAGGTCTCTCAGATCCTCAACATAGGCCTTGGCCCGGCTTCCTGCAGTGAAGAGAGGTAGGTGGGGCAGTAGATCCTTGTCCTACTTAGGCGCTAAGCTCTGGAACTCCCTCTCACAAGAACTCTGGCTAACTAGTCAAGAACTTCCTTTCCGTAAAGCACTTAAAACCTGGATCTTTAGAGCGTAAACCCTTCGTTGGTCTGTGCAGTTCTGCCTTGGCACTGGGATGCCTACGGGTAGCCATGCGCTCTACAAAAACTTTAAACTAAACTAGTGTTATATCTCTCACACACAGTACATGTGGCATCTACTGCAATGTGTGAGGTGAGATGAGGTGAACCCACTTATGTGTCAGGTATCATGCCCTGTGAGATTCTGGTGAGCTGAGTGAGTAACCTCTGTCTAGCACTCAAAAGACGTAGGTGGTCATTTTGATCAAGGCAGGAAAGCCCGCTCCGCCGACAGTGGCGGTAATTACCGTCGACGGCATGGTGGTGCACGACCACCATATAAAGATGACAGTATTGAACTGGCTGCAAAGCAGGCAGTTCACTTCCACCCACCGCCGGGCCTGAATCGACCGCCGGGCCGAAGGTAGTCACCGTCGACCCGGCGGTCGAGCCTAGACCACCAGTGGGATAATGATCCCATTTCCACCAGGGATTTCCTTGCGGAATACCCCACCAGGTAATCCCTGGCGGTGTTGTGTAGCCATTTTAGTTATAGCTCCATGCACGTCATTTTAGCAAAACTAGGCCTGCCGCTGTGCACTTTAACCTAGGTATATTTTATTCAGCTTTGTTTATTATTTTAACAATAGCCACATTTGCAGTCTTGTTTTATTTATTTCTATCTAGCTGTTCTTTGCTTAGATCCGCACTACATTCTTACACAACACATTTCGTTCACTCTGTGCTTCTCTCAAGGCTGCAGTAAGAAAGGTTGCCAGTAAACGTGGTAACCCTTTGTCTC
The DNA here is from genome assembly GCF_031143425.1 of Pleurodeles waltl. NCBI lineage: Eukaryota > Metazoa > Chordata > Amphibia > Caudata > Salamandridae > Pleurodeles > Pleurodeles waltl. The sequence goes on from NC_090440.1 coordinate 1,946,663,986, forward strand.
TGGTATTCATAGAAACATAAACATCCTAACACTTCCCAGTCCCGTACACGTTAGAGGGAGTTTCGAGCCAGATGACCACGACTGTTTGCTGTTTGCTGTTTGCTGTTTGCTGATTGCTGAACGCTTCGCTACAGCTGCTTATGCATACTTCAGGCCTCTTGCTTAGGTATGAGGGATGATGACTTCCCAGGGGGACCTGAAGGGCAGAACTAGAGCTTAACATGCTGTGCTCTAATATAGCCTAGGTAGGAATTAGTCTATTGACTCTAGTGACAATATGGTAGCGTTATTTTTATGCTTTACTCTCCTTGTCACAATTTTAATCCTGTCAGGCATTATCGTCCTGGTTATTGCAGTACATGCTTTATTATCTAAGATGCAGTTGCTTCATTAAAAACCTTATTGAAACATATACTGCCTCTGATTGTCCTAGTATATGTGAGACTAATGTATCTGAGAGAAACGGATGAGATCTGAGTGTCCACGATTTCCTTGAGGAGTCAATTGTGTCATGCGCTCGGCTGCCCAATCGTCCCTGCTCTTGGGTAGAGATGAGGCACTGCTAGTTATCTGGGGCAAAACCTGGATTAGGCCGACAGGTGTCACCTGTAGTGGGTTCAGACTCAGTCCCCCACACCGCAGGCGATTCTGCCACTCAAATCCAGTAGTCTCATTAGAATAATGAGTGCATATGCGACATGGCGCCGCCAACGTTTAGTCAGGCTCTAATTTTCGGGGCCTCCCGAGTATCTCTGTCTCACTACATACAAAGACACCTCAGTACATACCTCAGTATATACGGAGACGTCTGTGGTATTGAGGATTTTCCTCCTCAGCTAAGTAGGGAGTACCTAACTAAAGCTGTAGGTTGTTCAAGCTTGAACCATTAAAAGGATAATCCCCATTTGGTGTGCTTATCTCTGAACAAATTTACCATTCATTATGGCAAATCCACAACAGGTAGCAATTGCAGTCAATATGCGACCACCCCTTACTGCACATTTACTGGCACATGGCCTAACGGCCTAGGGGGGTTCCAGTCACATTTGTTGTTGAGGCTCACCCAGCCTATAGAACAGAACTTTTTTATTCATGGGTCGCATTCCCAGCAGCTGATGGGAACTGCAATACATTTCATCACTATACACCTGCAAACGTACCTGCACAATACAGAGCATATGCATATCTAGAAATACCTCTATCTTATCAAGAACATAATAATTGGCTTGATGGCGCACTACCCCACACCATTTTACACATTAGGTTAGATCTTCTAAGTAATGATGGTCCAACCAGGCCATTATTGGCCACTTACACACCTCACCCTGCCTTAGCGAGCTGAAGTTGGTCGCTTATATGCTGATCAGACTGCAATATACAGACGATTAGTATGGTTTGTAATGCAAACATTAAATACAAACCCAGCACGTGCTGCACCAGCGCAACCACATGTAGTAACACCAGGCATTAATCCTGCGACTATACATACTATTGTGGGTAAAGTACCCGCCAAACGAGAAGAAATTCTGTTTTTGGTTAGCTCAAAAAATAAACGCGTTGGAAGCAGTATTTCCCATATCGGACCTCAGGATAAACACAGAATATTAACTATGTGCTTGCCATTTGGGATGGTTCCCACTATAGATAACTGTAATACATGGGGCACGGTATTTGCACGCTCTACACTACCGCACACGGTACACCAACACTTGCCAATTTACCGGAAGTGTTGAAACAATTTCAATATGGACTTGGGGATGCCCTAATGGGCACATTTTCCACAGTATCCTCAATAATGTTAAGTAACCTTAAAGGGGAAGCAGTCGCACTAGCGGTGCGCATGCGCCTCCGGGATGTTCCTCCACAGGATCAAGAACGCGAGCTGCCAAAGATTATCGCAGAGGCCTATTCTAGCATTAGTTGAGATAGTGTGGGGGCCAGACCAACAAAAACCACACTTTCAGGGTAAATCTAATAAAGATTCTACCAAGAGTACTAAGAAACGCTGGAATAAAAAACAGCAAACACCTAAAAAAGAAAGGGGAGAATCTCCGCATACGGAGACCCCACAAAATAGATATAACATCAGAAATAGAGATAATATAAAAACGTCTGACAAATATCAATATACTGATACACGCCAATCTCGTTCCTTTTAGGACTCACTGGAAAAATGCAGTGAGCGAGGTGGGCGGTCAGAGCGAAGAACTGAGTATGTAAAACCGAGACCGGAATCACAATGCTCAACAGAAGTTTCTGTTAAAAAAGAAGAGAAACTTCCCCAACAAAAACCCCAATTCAAAAAGAAAAAAGTGGCAGTGGTTGCAGTTCGACATGCCGCTCAAGAAGAGGGCTCTATTGGAGAACAAGAAGTGGGCATTAGTGCTATTAGACAGTGCCGCAGAGGTCACAATAGTTCATAGAATCTTTTAGGCCATCTGGAAGTGAAAGCAACTGATGACTTCCTACATGTAAAGACTGAGGACATGCGTGTCTTCATGCCTAATAGGGTGTACAAAGTAACTTTACAGTTGGAAGGAGACATTGAGCACACAATCAACGCAATCTTTTGGAACCGCGTCATAAACATATATGATATGCTCCTGGCTGAAAGGGATTGGCCACCCGAATTTGTCTGTACCTGCCCATATGGGGAAGATATTATCAAACCTTGTTCCAGAGGAGCTTGCTGAATTCTATGCCATCGATTGGGCATTGGCGCAGGCACCCGCGTGATATCGCAACCACGTAGGATGGGATAAAGATTCTCCCTACCATGTAATCCGTATTAAAAATCAACCCCAGCCATAATCCCAGTACCCAATAAAACATGATGCAAGAGCACCCATGAGGTAAATCCTCACACAACTGGAGTACCAGGGCGTAATCGAACCCCGTGTCTCACCAATGAATAATCCCTTGTTCTCATTAGCTAAACTGGACCATTCATACAGAATAGTCTTAGATTACAGACATTTAAACAGTCACACATGCACATACGCTATACAAAACTCACATAGCACAGCACTTGTGAACAACATAGTGCGTAACAAATACAAAACAACACTGGACATTTCCAATGGTTTCTTCTGCCAAAATATAGTGCCTGAGAGTAGAGACTTAACAAGTTTCAGCGCACTAGGCTCCCAGAAAAAATTCTGTTGTTTACTCCAGGGGTACAAGTACAGTCCATGACTGTTCACGGCTCGTGTGACTTCAATATTGCACGACATAGACCCTGAAGCATTGTTCTATGTAGATGATATTTACCTCACGGATGATGAATTACTGCGGCATCTAAGACTGGTAGCCCGCATTGTTGTGGGATTTGCTGAGTTCGGCTACAAATTCAACTTCAAAAAACAAAAATAGCCTTTCTTAGAGTACTGTTTCCCGGATACAAGTGAAGGAAAGAACCTAGCACCACAATTCTTGGAAAAATGTGCACAGTTACAACCTCCAAATACAATTTAAAAACTCCAATCCCTATTGGGTTTCCTAAAATTTGGCAGAACTTACATTCCTGATTATCCATGGCCCATAAAACCTTTATATGACTTGATATGTCTGGTAAAGTTTGGTCAGTCCAACACACGCATTCTCAGAGCTTTGCAAACAGACATGAGTGCAGCACAGCACCTACACACCTACACACAAGGGATACCAAAAAACATCTGGTCATCAGAGTAATTGCTGGTGCCATTGGTTTCACCTACGTAACTTTCAATGAGGGTGAGACAGTCCCGATTGCATACAAATCACATTTGCATTCAGCAGCAGAACAACGCTTTGCTCCCACTGAGAAAATTCTCACTGCTGTTCAGATGGCCATCTTTAAAGAAAGACCTCTAGCCCAACTACCGCCAAATTATGACCATTGCTGAAAGATCTCCGAAAGACAGCCAATTTACCACACCGACCGCCAGGGCGGAAACAACAGCCACCACAGCAGTAGCTGCCTACAGCCAGGCGGAAGTCAATGTTCCTCCCACCATCATATGACCCTGCAAACCGCCACCTTTTCCGGGGCAGTACCAACGACATCAAAACCATACACACAACCAGATGCATTATAAAAAACATTTACCCCGTAACTCGGCTGAATAATGCAAGGACAAAACAATTTTGCAAAAGTGAATGTAATGAGATCAACACAGTATGAAAAATAAGTTAGGCAAGATAATATATATATATATATATATATATATACACACACAGAAAAAAGGAAACAGCCTAGTCCACAATGTTCGTAGGACACATGGTCACAGGCCAAAGTCCAAGGCCACACATGTCACCTGCTTCAACACTGAGAGTCTTCCCCACTGGTTCTGGAGGGGGCAACATGCCCTATGCTCTTGGTCCTAGGAAGTGATGGAAATGTGGGTGTCTTCCCCACTGGTTCCGTAGGGGGCAACATGCCCTGTGCTTGATCCTGGGCAGTGCAAGGTCACAGTCTCTCAGGTGGGTGTCATACCCACTGGCTTTGGAGGGGGCAGGCCGCACAGCAGCCCATGGAGGCAGGATTATATACCGTCCACTGGCGGTGACAGCTGCCCAGTGGTGGTGGTGCTGTTGGTGGGGGGAGGCTCTTGCCCATGCCCTGTAACCTCGGATGGCTGCACAACCATGGTTGGTGGTGTGGGCTCCATCACAGTTCCTGCCCCAGGCCCGTTGGTCTTCCTACCTGCTGGTGCAGACTCCTTGGTCCTCCTGGCAGGTGGGGCAGGCTCCTTTCCCTTCTTGCCTGCTGGTGCAGGCTCCTTTGTCTTCCTGGCAGCTGGGGCAGGCTCCTTTCCCTTCTTGCCTGCTGGTGCAGTCTCCTTGGTCTTCCTGGCAGCTGGGGCAGGCTCCTTTCCATTGAGGCTGCTTGGTGCAGGCTCCTTCACCTTCAGGACATGTGGCCTGGATCCTTTTCCACCACAAGTGGGTGTGGTAATGACTGGGCCAGTGGACTGTGTGGCTGAGGTGCTTGGCTGGGTTCTTTCTACCCTGCCCATACGTGCAGGACAGGGGGAGGGGTATGGAAGAGGTGAATGGTGGATAGGAACAGTTTTTAGGGACATTGGGTTGGGAAGAGAGAGAAGAAATGGGAGGGGAGGATGAGGAAGTGGTTGTTGGAGGTGTCTGTCTTCTGCTTTTGGGTACAGGTGCATGGGCTGTATGCTGTTGTGAGGTGGATGGCTGTTGGGTGTCTGAGTGCTTGTGTTTGTGTACTTTAGGAGGGGGGGGCAGACACAGTGGGAGAGGGCACAGGGGGCGTGTGCATGGCTGTTGTGGAGGTGCCTGCTAATAAGGTGTGTGTTCTGCTTGGTGTGGTGATGATGCTGGTGGTGGATGATGATGTAGTGCATGCAGGTCTGAGTGTGGACGGAACTGGGTGGGAGGAGGAGGAGGGGGAGACAGTGGAAACAGTGGATGTTGTTGTGTCTGCAACTGAATCGTGTTTGTGTGAGTGCCTGTGGGATGAAGTGTGGTGCTTCTGTGTGACTGTGACACTCTTGGCTGTTGTCTTGTGTGCGTGCTCGTCTGCCTGTGTGCTTGGGATGGGTTGAGGTTGAGGAGAATGGGACTGGGCAGTGGAAGTTGGAGGGAGGAGTGTAGAAACAGGGACAATGGCTGCCATCAGAGAGGAGGCAAGAGCCTGAATTGATCTCTGTTGGGCCGCCAATCCAGTGTGAATGCCCTCCAGGAATGCATTAGATTGTTGCATCTGGGCTGCCAGCCCCTGGATGGCATTCACAATGGTTGACTGCCCTGCAGAGATGGATCTCAGGAGGTCAATAGCCTCCTCGCTCAGGGCAGCAGGGTTGACTGGGGCAGGGCCTGAGGTGCCTGGGGCAAAGGAAATGCCCACCCTCCTGGGTGAGCGGGCACGAGCCACTCGATGAGGGGCTGCTGTGAGGGCGGTGCTGGTACCCGGTGGCGGATGTACCTGTTGCTGGGGTGGTCACAAAGGAGCTTCCATCGGAGGAGGTATCTGTGTCAAAACTGTCCCCTCCAGTCTCTGCTGTGGTGGTCCCCATGCCCTCTGTCCCACTGGTGCCCTCAGCGTCGATGGACTCTGCCTCCTGGGTCCTGTGGGATGCAGCTCCCTCCGTCGCCGGTGCCTCTGCTTCTCCGCCAGATGATGCTAATGCACACAAGGACAGGAGGAGAAAACAAGAAAGGCTGGGGAAAGACAAAGGATACACCTGGTCAATGGCTGCACCAACACCACCGTTGGCGTACACAGCACCCTCACACACAGGGTACAGGCCTACGCAATATGCCATAGCACCACCAGAGAAATAGTTAGCAGCCAAGGCATGGGGGGGGGCACACACCACCAAATGCAGCACACCTGGGACTCACGCAGCCCTGACTAGTAGTGGATGCCTACGAGCTAGGTAGCCAGATTTTCCCTTCTGAACCCTAGCCACCAGGGGACTTACGCTGCAATGTCAGTCCTGGCCTAGGGGCACCCACTGACACACATCCCCCACCTGGATACCATGCGTAAGTTGTAATGATGGGCACTGTACTCACCACCTTGTGGCTGCTGGGATGCCCGCCAGCGCCTATCCAGCCACCGCCAGTATGTGGGCCATCGGGGGGGGGTCAGTGTTCAACGGGCACCCCTTCCTCATTGAGAGGCCATCCCCAGCTGGGTCTCCGCTGTCTTCCGTGTCCGGCATCTCAGGTCCTCCCCCTATTTCCAACAGGGGGCGCTCCACCTGCCATAGACCCTCGGGGTCCACACCTCCTTGGCGATGGCACGTCATATACCCTTCTTTTGATGGGCGCTGACCTGCAAAGGAAATACACCATTAGACAAACAGTCCAGCCTGTTACACATATGGCCCACCATACCGTTTCCATCACCATTGGCACACACATGGCCCAGCACACAACCTATACGCCACCCAGAGGACATCCACCCACCCCCCTTACACGAGGCCTTCACACACACCACCCCATGCATTCATGCCACAATCATCGTGCCCACAGTGTACTCACCTGTTAGTCTGGAGGCCCATACAGCAGTCCGTACTGGGGTAGGACCCAATCCACCAGTTTCTCCAACTCCTCCGAAGTGAAGGCTGGGGCCCTTTCCCTGGTCACATGGGCCATGGTAGGTTCCAGACACAGGTCACAGCAGCACATGCAGTGCAGATCCTCTCCTGTGGAAGGTCAGGTAACAAGTGAGGAATCAGATAGAAAAGATTACCATTGGCCACTGTACCCCATAGGGCCCAATTGTAACCAATGAGGAGCTGAACGGCGGTTCTCGGCCGCCTCCCGCAACGACGCACAACGTCAGCAGAATTACCTCACTTTCACCTGTCCCTCCACACAGGACAGGCGGATGCCATTTTAGGGGGGGAGCAGGCCCAAGAAAATTGCTGCATCACTGGTGATATTAGGACATACTGGACAAATCACACTGACCCATTACAAGTTGACAGGAAGCAAAGTTCTGTTGTAGCTCCATTGTTTAGTTTGTCCTCACTCTTTTGTCCCTTAGATTCCTACCGCTGCAGATGATGGAGACATACCCCCGTGTACAGACCTCTGGTGGACTTGGCAACAGAGGAGGACAGGCACATTAGACTCACCTATAGACTTGACAGGGCCACAATCACAGAGCTGTGTGCCCAATTGGAGCCTGACCTGATATCTGCTATCTGTCACCCCACTGGGATCCCCCATCTTGTGCAAGTTCTATCTGTGCTCCATTTCCTGGCAACTGGTTCTTTTCAAGTGACAGTGGGCTTGGCAGCAGGAATGTCACAGCCAATGTTCTCAAACGTGCTGACAAAAGTGTTGTCTGCCCTGATAAAACACATGTGCAGCTACATTGTTTTCCCTCAGGTTGAAGATTTGGCCACAGTGAAGGCCGAGTTCTATGCAATGGAACACATCCCCAACATAATTGGGGCGAATGACGGAACACATATTGCATTTGTCCACCCCCCTCGGCAGAATGAACAGGTGTTCAGAAATCAGAAGAGTTTCCACTCTATGAATGTGCAGATGGTCTGTTTGGCCGACCAGTACATCCCCCATGTCAATGCTAAGTATCCTGTGTCAGTGCATTATGCCTTTGTCCTGAGGAATAGCAGCATCCCAAATGTGATGGGCAAACTACAGAGGCACAGGGTGTGGCTAATAGGTGAGCCCTGGTTCCCACCCAGTATATGTTGGTGTATGGGTATGGTGTGGGCCATATGGGATAGTGTGTGGCTAAATGTTATCCCTCAATATTTCAGGTGACTCTGGTTACCCCAACCTCTCATGGCTGCTGACCTCTGCGAGGAAAGCCAGGACATGGGCAGAAGAACGTTATAATGAGGCCCATGGGCAGACCAGAAGGATAATTGAAAGGACCTTTGGCCTTCTGAAAGCCAGGTTCCGGTTCCTCCTTCCTCAGGTGGATCCCTGTGCTACTCACCCAAGAAGGTCTGCCAGATAGTGGTGGCATGCTGCATGGTGCATAACCTTGCCCTCAGATGCCATGTCCCATTCCTGCAGGAGGAGGAGGCTGGAGATGGCTGTGTGCCAGCAGTAGACTCTGTGGACAGTGAGGATGAGGAGGCAGAAGATGAGGATGAGGACAACAGAACATCTGTGATCAGACAATACTTCCAATGACACAAGGTTGGACAGTGTTACTTCACATTACTTCACATTTCAATGACATTTCTGTGGCACTGGCATTCCCACTTCTATGCCCACTTACTGTTCCCTCTGGCAATTCATTTTGCAGATGTTGGTGACCTCACATATACTCCTGGTGTGATCACTGCAGCCAGCTACAGGTCATTAATCTATGCTCATTTTCTGTACAGTTGATTTGCAATGTTTGTACCTGCATCAATGAATACATAATTGATATACATGACATACTCCAAACTGCTTTTTTTTCCAAGTGTGTTTATTGAAGTGTTACACTATATAGGGGGCAAGTGCAATGGGATGGGGGAATGATGGAAGAAAGTCCATGGTATTGTTCCAGTCTGTTTGTAGCACAGGTGCATTGTCCAAGGGGACATAGGAAGGGGAGCAATGGCAGTTCAAGTGGTCAGGGTGACTGAGTGGGACACAAGGGTGACAATCAGGAGAGTCTCATTTCCTTTTGAGGGTCTTGGCAAGTGTCTCTGGCTTCTGTCTGGATCGCAGGGAACGTTTGCAGGGTGGTTCTCTTCCTGCAGGGGGAGGGGTGCTGGTGGCTTGTGAGTCCTGTGGTGGGGCCTCCTGGCCACTAGCGGTAGCAGAGGTGGAAGGGTGTTCAGACGTCTGGCTAGTGGCCCGCTGTTGTGTGACTGCCTCCCTCATAATTTTTGCCATGTCTGCCAGCACACCTGCTATAGGGATCAGCGTGCGTGAGTGGTATTTTGGTGTGAATAGCGTGTGGCTCTAGTTGTGTCTGTGGTCTTGATGTCGCTCTGCTGGCAATGGTTTGGAATGGTAAAGGGTTGTGGGTAATGTAGGTGTGTGTTTTATAGTGGTGTTGGTATGTGGGTGTGGTGTGTGTATGGGTGTCAGGTATGTGTTGTTTGAATTGTCCAATGTGGTGTTGTTTTGTATGTGTGTGTTCATTGTGAGAGCAGCAGTATGTACCGCCAATGGTTCACCACCGTTGAATGTCCCCCGTGGTGATTCGTGGGTCATAATGTGATGGGTGTAGTTCTGTTGGTGTAACGGTGTGGGTTTTGGTACTGCCAGTTTATCACTGACCTTTGGTGTGGCGGATTTGTGTATGTGGCTGTATACTGACGGATTGGGGTGTGTGTGTCATAATATGGTGAACGGATATCCGCAGCGGCAGTGGTAAGTTGGCGGCAGTCAGCGTGGCGGTAAGTGGGATTTACCGCCAATGTCATAATGAGGGCCTTTGTCCTCAACATACATACACGCACACCCTAGAGGATTGCACAGCACAATTGGCCGAGCTAAAGGCTCTGGTGATGGCACTGGAACATACGGATCCTGCACAGCTAACACTGATTGTTTGTGATTCGTACTACTGTGTCCAGTCCTTCAATTAATACCTGCATTACTGGTGCCAGAATGGGTTCAGAGATTCTAAAGGCAACACCATCAAACACAGACTTCTATGGGGGAAAGTAGTGGATCTGAAGAAAACGCTACCAAATTTTCCATGTTGTACTTACACTTGGACACCAGCGCGTTGGAGTACACGCTGCTGGAAATACACTGACTGATGAAGCCGCAAAATCAGCAGTAACTACGTCTGCTGTTGCTACAGTAACCCGTTCTGGAACGAAACCGGACAATGTCATATGGACTGCCGTGAAAGCCACGGCTGAAGGTACGCCCTTTCCAAAAGCATTTCCTGCTAAATATTCCTACCGAATGGGAGGCTGCCTACACGCCAAAGTAAAGATACCAGGCGTGGGGGTTCGAGTAATTCCCAACAAAGACATAAGATCAGAGTTGATTAAAGCAGCGCATGAGGGGTAGCATCTGCCCATGCTAGTATGGCGGCTACAATATCATTGTTTCAAGCACGTTATTGGTGGCGAGGTCTATACAAACAGGCCAAGCAGTATGTCCTTTATTGTGACATCTTCCATAGAATTAAAGACTTGTGAGTCTTTATCTGTACATATGCAGTTGCGGCTTTCCACTCGCCCTGCTTTCGCCTAAAGGGCATTCATGGATGCCATGGCTTTGTTAGGGGTCCAACTCTATTACTTGTCTCCATTTCATCCCAGTGGGAAATAGGGTTGTGGAGTGACGAAACCGTGATTTAAAGCACTCCTTAACAGCCAGAGTCTTATGTACGAGTCGTAGTTGGCTCTACAGGTTTTGAGCAGCAACGCTGACACCTCTCCGAGCTTGGAGAGGGTGAAAAATGATCTTGCAATAGTTCCACTAACATCTGTTACAAGAAACAATACTGAAAGTACTGATCAATTTGACACAACTTCAACATAGACGGATGGCGTCATTTACTATGAGCCACCGCGAGAGACCCCTATCAGTCCTCCTCCTACAAATACGGCTCCAGCTTTTGTACAAACTGCTTCTGGATACTTCGCCTACATCAACGACACCTTTTCGGACTCATTTTCCTCTTTTACATTCGAACTGCCAAAAACATGGAAGCTGATAAACTGGCTTAAAACAAATTACCTTATTTTCCTGTGGAACTATCTGTGGCTTTCCTTGACTGTACTAGCTTTCCTCCTTTGGATTGGCTTTGTCATAACATTCTTTCTATTGATACATGGTCATTTTCTTCCTGAAAGATCAACAGTTGAACTGATGGATGAGGTCCTAAAACCCAATTTTTCTTCTCCCAAGGTCCGCAGAGACTTGTCTTTCATGAACATTTTCGCTATACCAATTCCTGATGGGTTTGTTTGGGATAAAGTAACATTTGATATATACAGCCCAACAGAGGTCATTCAAATACCATATGTGTATAAACTTTCAATGAACAATGTAACCGGAGTTGTTTCTGATGACTGGGATGCAAAAACAATTGTTTCAATGATGACTGAATTGCAGTATTATACTGTATTTGAAAGTGAAGATGTTTAGCAATCTAATAATGAGAATTATGGTGATATGTTTTGCTATAATTATTATTGTAGGAGGCTGTCCTGGTTTGTAGTGGGGACCTTGGGTACTGACACCTTACACCATGTCGAGTTATCCCTTATTAGTGAAATGTAGTAGTGTTCTAGCAGCTTAGGCTGACAGAGGTAGCTATAGCAGAGCAGCTTATGCTGAATTAGGAGACATGCAAAGCTTCTGCAATACCTCTTATAGTTACACAGTACTTATGCACAAGTAAAGACAATACTCAGTGTTACCAAAAATAAAGGTATTTTATTTGGATGACACAAGGCTAAAATATTTTAGAGGCAATACTCCTTCTGGAGGTAAGTATTATACACAATATATACACCAGACACCAAAATAAGGTAAGTAATTAGACATAGGATAGTGAAAACAATAGAATATGCTATAGAATGCAATGGGAGAAAATAGGTCTAGGGGCAACACAAACCATATACTAAGAAAGTGGAATGCAAATCACGAATTCCCCCCCAGGACAAGTTTAGTGTGTAGAGAATCGCTGGGAGAGTAAAAATACAGTAAAGGTAAGTAAATTAACCCACCCCAGAGCCCAAAAAATCAGGAATAAAGTACTGGAAGTTTCCTTAGGACACACTACAAGTCATGATTAGAGTTATTGCAAGAACCAAGCAAGACTGCAAACAACAAATGGTGGATTCCTGGACCTGAAGACCTGCAAAGGAAAGAGACCAAGACCAGAAGTCGAAAGAAGTTCCAGGAAGGACAAGAGCCCCTGCCAACGCAGAAGTGGGTGCAAAAGAAGAGTCCCCGGTTGGACAAAGACTGCAGAAATGCACCCAAGGAAGATGCCAGCAAGTTCCTGCGTGATGCACTGGATGTCCCACGGAGAGAAGTTGGATGCAGGTGAGTTTTGGTGCTGGAATCCTCCAACAAGCCTTGGTTCCGGCAAAGTCGCGTTTTGTTTCAAGTTGGTGCTATCTGGACCCAGGAGGGACCTGGGGGCCTCAACTCTGTATGAGGAGGAAGAGGGGGCTCTCAGCACTTTAGAGAGCCCTTAGAACACCAGATAGCACCCACGGGAGTCCTAGGACATGGGGCTACAGGAGGTGCAAAATGCGGTTGATGCAGCACTACAAACGAAGGTCCCACGCCGCCGGAGATCAACTCAGCGAGTTGAGCATCGCAGGACGGAGTGCTGGGGACCTGTGCCAGGCTGTGCATGAAGGAAGTTTGCAAATAGTGCACAGAAGCCTCAGGAGGTGTAGGAGATGTACTGTCGTTCTTGGGGAAGGCAAGGTCTTACCTCCTCCAAATTGGGACAGCAGGACCTCAAGACAGTCTGTGTCAATGGGGTCCACCCTCTGTGTTCGAAGGAGCACGCTCGTCACCAGTATTCCTGGACCTGCAAAATTTTACGAATGGCAAAAGTATATAAATGTAACAGAAGATCAGCTCGACTAATGGGTCCAGAATGGCAGGTTTAATGCTTCACTGTCACATCCCAGCGGGTGGTTATTGTGGCCAATAGATACCAATGGGTGTCATAAACGTTTTATACACTCGCTATGTGTCATCCGAACATACGGGTATAGTAACAACATACAGTGTAGGTAAACTATGGCAGCAATGGTTGAAAAGTTGTTAGAGAACACCTCAGTCTCCTGTCTAATAACACTGACTAACAGAACTTTTTGTTAGGCCACAGAAAGCAACGCAGATAGCGCTTCTTATATGCAGTATATAATTCAACTTGGAAGCTTTCCCAACAAAAAATATCTGCCCGGTTAAGGCAAATAGACCAGGAAAACATACAGCAGGCATTAGCTGTTGTAGATAATGGGATTAATAACCTGTCTGACCGGATATATACCTTAAACAACATTGTCTCTTCAGCAATAGACATAATACAAAGTGACATGTCTTCTATACACCATGGACAGAGTCAACTAAGGTCCATCATGAAGTTGGGTTGGACACTTCAAACACTGAAGGCAGGTCGCGTTCCCTGGCAACACGTTAGTGCATGGGACATATTTTCCACATTTCATTTAACGTGACAACAACTACTAATGGCTAAGAAAGAAGCAACTTATGTTGTGTTAAATATAAAAAAGTTAGAAAAGTTGCCTTTTACTGTGGCTGAAATACCATATGCTGAGTGGTTAATACACGGGGTCATTATTCTGCCTATTTCAACACTCCAATTCAAATCCTGTTTATAACACATTCCAGTAGGCAGATATGAAAGGCTGGGAGATAGTTACATCCCTGAGGTGCGGGAGCTGCCCTTCTCGTACAAATGTCTCAGTGGCATGAAAGAGGTCTTTCTTAGCAGAAGTGAATGCAAGACTTCTGTCAGCCATTCGATGGTTTGTAAACAGCTGTCCTTGCACGGGGCATGTATGGCTTCGGCAGCAAACCTGGGGTGTTATATGAAGGGAGTTTCAGTCCCTTTAATTAGAGCTGCATTTCAGGTTCTTTCAAATGGCAGCTATGTCCTCCTCAATAGTGAAAACTGTGGGATGCGAGCCAGAATAGTTTATGTTGTTTCGGTCTCTAAGATTGTTACATGCTGCAGGAACGTACTTTTTCCTCCCCCAAGACAAAGAGAAGTAGCTGAGATTTTGCCCCATATTGCTACTTCTAATGTGAATTATGACAAGTTGAGCAGACTCAAGGCTTTATTGTTCCAAAAACATGTGGCGCTCACATCTGCACGCAAGACCTACGCACTTCAGGTGGCAAGGTCATCAGCAGAGATACAGTGCCTTTTAAGTACTAACTTTCCGAGACACTTTGGTGAGCTCATGGGACGAATATTTAATGCGTCCAATACTACTGGAATCGGAAATTCCTTTAAGGCTGTTGGTTCTGGTTTCTATATTCGGTTTAATACCATCAGCCTCAATATTCTCTAGCATTTTCGGGGGATTTCCGATAACTTTGGATATAATTGGTGGCATTTTGCTATTGCTACTTTTTCTGCGCAATGGCTGTCCCGCCGCAACAAGGAGGAATGAAAGCGCACCCACCAGCACACCTGTGTCGTGAATGCATGATGCAGTACTTCTGAGCAACACTCCTGGAGCAGTTGGAGTGTGACTGGTCTCTGTAATTCTGACCAGTTTTGCATTGTGTGCATCCTGTGTTTCGGTGCCTCTGGTGCTCGTTCGAACATGCACTGAAAGTTTGCCTTTCTATGCAGCGCTTGTTTTCCTTGGACGCTGATCCGTTGATGTTCTCGCAGAGGGTTCATTACCAGACATGCGCTTTTGCTATGGGAAGCTGCTTATGAGTGTCCCTTCATGGAAAATGCAGCTCTGAACTCATTATTGGGTACACCACGGAATGCTGCTGCCTTGGCTGACGCTCAGGCTTGAACACGTATGCCCCTTGGTTTTTCTTGGGGATGAGTTTCCTACTTCACCACCTGCCGATTTCCTGTCTTCAATTATTCCAGATTAGATTGTCAACTTCCAAAATTACTCTGACTCTTGAAATTCGGCCTTTTTACGCCACAAGTTAACATTTTAAATTCTCCTTTTATATATGCTAAAGTGTCTTTTAACCTGTCATTATTGACATTTTTATACATATGCCTTTGGTTGCATTTTAGTAGTTTTTATAATTAGGCTTTGAACCACCTTTGAACTGGCAAGGGGAGGGTGTTGTGTAGCCATTTTAGTTATAGCTCCATGCACGTCATTTTAGCAAAACAAGGCTTGCCGCTATGCACTTTAACCTAGATATATTTTATTCAGCTTTGTTCATTATTTTAACAATAGCCACATTTCCAGTCTTGTATTATTTATTTCTATCTAGCTGTTCTTTTCCTAGATCAGCACTGCGTTCTTAAAAAATACATTTTGTTCACTTTGTGCTTCTCTCAAGGCTGCAGTAAGATAGGTTGTCGGTAAACGTGGTAACGCTTTGTCTCTGGTATTCATAGAAACATACACATCCTCAAGTAGGGACATTTTCTCAGGACATCAGCTGTTTTATTATAAAAACACTCCCCTGTTCCATACACATTGGAGGGAGATTCCAGCCAGATGACCACGACTGTATGCTGATTGCTGAATACTTCGCTACAGCTACTTATGCAGACTTCAGGCCTCTTGCTCAGGTATGAGGGATGATGTCTTCCCAGGGGAACCTGAAGGGCAGAACTAGAGCTTAACATGCTGTGCTCTAATATAGCCTAGGTAGGAATTAGTCTATTGACTCTAGTGTGGTAGCATTGTTTTTATGCTTTACTCTCCTTGTCACAATTTTAATCCTGTTATGCTTTATCGTCCTGGTTATTGCAATACATGCTTTATTATCTAAAATGCAGTTGCTTCATTAAAAACCTTATTGAAACATATACTGCCTCTGTGTCGTGGGTATGTTAGGACTTATGCTTACGTGGGATATAACTAAGGAAGAAACTGACAGACGACTCCTTATTTAGGGATGAGAATGTGATTTATTTTTATTTTCTTTATATATATTCGTGCTCTTTCCTCTCCCTCTTTCTCTCTCTCTCGCACTCTTTCTCTTTCTCGTAGGCTTCTTTCCATGACTTTTAGTAAGGTCTTGTTTTTCTTTTTCTTCCTAGGTATGTCTCCATTTCCAGATTCATAGTTTCTCTAGAAGGATGGGCACGAGCAGGGAAAGAAGAAATAGGAAGGGACAGGTAAGTATTTTAACTATTGATGTTGGCTAATAACACCTGTTGTGGTCGGGGCGAGAAAGGACAAAGGAAGAAACATGGATCAGTGAGGGACCGTGCCTAAAAGTGCATTTTTAGTTTCATTTGAGTGCCAAGGTGCTCTGGTGTATAGCGTACCGTAAGGAGAGAGAGAGAGAGAGAGAGAGAGAGAGAGAGAGAGAACTGAATAAATAAAGAAAAATGGAAAAATAAATTGCGTTTACTCTCTCCTTTATATTATGTTATATCTCTTTTCTGGTAAATCCTTTAGAACATTTGTAAATTCTTTTGGTTTACCTCCTCCCCCATACTTCTTTCCACCCTCCCCTCCCCTTTCTGCTTCCAAAAACAGGAACTCGGGTTTCGTATATAAGCCTGTACCGGCGGTTAGTTTCGGAGTCCTTGGGCGTCTGCATGTCTTTGGCTTGGGACTTCGTTTCCCATGCTCTTTCTGCCTCGCTGTGACCCTCGCTGCTCTCCTTCGCCATCTCCACGTACTCTACCTTTTCGGATTCCCCCAACTCCATGTCTTCTTCTGCTGTCCTCCGTCCGCCTCCGCCACTGCTCGTAGCTTCCTCCTCCTCCTCGCTTTGCGTTGCGCCACAGCAACTCTCTTCTTCCCGGTTAGCGTGCGTATTCGGACATGGTTTGCTTCCTGGAGTGCCCCCAGGGTACTTTTCTATCGGCCCCACTTGTGTAGTGGGGCCCGATGTAACAACAACCCTGTTACACTCTGATTGTCCTTGTATATGTGAGACTAATGTATCTGAGAGAAACTAATGAGATCTGAGTGACCACGATGACCCTAAGGAGTCAATTGTGTAATTTGCTTGGCTGCCCAATCAACCCTGCTCTTGGGTAGAGATGAGGCACTGCTAGTTAGCCAGAGCAAAACCCGGATTAGGCTGACAGGTGTCACCTGTAGTGGGTTCAGACTCAGCCCCCCACACCACAGGCGATTCTGCCGCTCAAACCCAGTAGTCTCATTAGAATAATGAGAGCCTATGTAAAAGCGGGAAAGCATACTCATTCCTGTCACCAGTATGTGACACGCTAGCCCCCCCCCCACTGCCACAACCCCCAAATAACCCACCAAGCCCCTGTATCCCCCACCCCTGAAACCCGAAATCCTAAACCCTACCCTACCTCCCCCGGTCTCCCTGTAGGCCCTCTCCAACACCCTCACCATCTCCCACACCCCCACCTCCATTTAGGCCCCCCAGCCCCTTAAAATACACCTGCACGCATCTACACCCTCCCACCCACACTCATTCACACACATACCGACACACCCCCCAGCCCCAACCTTCATAGACGCACACATCCACACACATGCACCCATATATAGACATACACACATGCATTCATACACGCACACACACATCCCCCCTTAAAATGTAAATTAGAACTTGTATAGCGCACTACTCACCCGTTAGGGTCTCAAGGCGCTGTACTCATACCGCTATGGAACCCCTCCTGGCTTTTCCCTGTGAGGCACCCACTCCTGAGCACCCCCAGGGTGAAGCCAGGCATCCAAGCGCTGTTGGGGCCGTTGTGGAGATTAAGCAAGCTATTGCCCAGAGTTGCAGAGTGGGACCCATGAATTAGATTAGGCACCGAGGCGAGAATTATCTGGTCAAGGGGAATTGAGCCCAAGACCTGCCGAAGTGGGACTTGAACCCTGGTCTTGAGCCAGATCTCTGCTTCAGGGTCTGCCGCTCTAACCATTGAGCCACACTTCTCCACAAACACGCACGCACACCCCCTCCCCCTTAACTCTCGGGCAGCACTTACCTGTTCTGTGGCGCTGCTTGGGGAGGGAACAGGCTCCTAGGATGCTGCTCCGCCGGCATCTCCATCCACCGCCACACCTATGATTGCATCATTATAGGCATGGCGTTGTCTGGCTGATGTGGCGGTGAGGGTGGAGCAGCATCCACCTCCCCTACTGACCACCAGCAAGGCGCCTGGCGGCCCTCACTGCCATCAATGGCGGTGAGGCTCCAGGCGTCATTATATGGCGGGGTGCCTACCGCCGCCACTGGTGGTCTTCCGTCGACCGTCAGCACGGTTGTCGGTGGTGTATCCCGCCATGTTCAGAATGAGGGCCATAGTCCTATGAGGAACTGTTTCGGCAATTAAAGGCTACAGTTTTTATTTTGTTTTTAGGCTTATTCTTAAGCACAGGTTCAATACTACTCGACTATTTAGGCTTGTGGATACCCCTTTGTGGTATACATCCAGTAAAAAAAGGAGCATTGATGTAACAGCTTTCAAGTAACACTTGCCCTCATGATGGCCTCTAAATATATTTATTTAGTGTAAGGAACACTGCTGCTTGCTTCTTGACATAACTCTATCTAACTGACAAGCGTACATTCTAACTTCCCTTCACATTCCAATACAACTCCCCTTCATATTCCACTACATCACATCATTACATTTCTCCACCATGGCCCTCCCCATTTTTTTTAAAGGAAGAGAGGGGAAAAAGGGAAGAGAAAAGAAATATTAAAAATAAACATCTTTCTGAACATCATCACATTTAATTAGTCAACAATGTTCAACTAACCAATTTGGTTTCCTTGAAATCCTCACAGATTTTCTGAGCAAATGTTTCACATGCTGATTATCCAATTGCATATTTGTTTTCTTATTAGCTGTCACTTTAAATTTTATAAGGAAAGCTTTATTCCTTGTTACCATTCTGCTATCATCTCTTGCCGTTACTGCAGTTTCATGAACACTTGTCACTTCCAAAGGAACAGAATGAAATCTACTTTGCGACTTTCTTATTTGCTGTTGTTTTACTAATACTAAGTAATATTTATACTTTTTGATGCAAATCAGCGCTTGGGCAGATTTGCGTCAAAAAGTTTACCGCCGGCTAACGCCATTCCAACGTGCCAGCCGGACGCCTTATTTATGGAATGACGTTAGCCGGCGCTGCAGCCTGGTTAGCGTAAAAATAAATGACTCTAACCGGGCAGCGGAGGCGTAGGGAAGAATGGGGGTTGTACGTCAAAGAATGGTGCAAGTCAGGTTAGAGTCAAAAATATTGACTCTAATCTGACTAGCGTCATTTTTTTATGCACAACCCCCATGGAAATGACTCCTGTCTTAGCAAAGACAGGAGTCATGCCCCCCTGCCCAATGGCACGTAGGGGAGCCCAAGTTAGGCCCCCCTATGCCACTTAAAAAAAAAATAACAATACTTACCTCTGCTTACCGTAGATGGGTCCCCCCATCCATGGTGTCCTCCAGGGGTGGGTGAGGGTGGCAGGGGGTGTCCCTGGGGGCAGGGAAGGGCACCTGTGGACTGCTTCCATGGTCAGAGACCATGGAAATGAACCCACAGGTCCCTTAACGCCTGCCCTGACCCAGGCGTTAAAAGATTACTCTAAACTAGTTTAGAGTCATTTTTTAAGGCCCTCCCCATCCTGTGCGTCATTTTTGCACAGGAGTATAAATAAGCAGCAAAGGCCTTAGAGTCATTTTTTGCCTTGGAACGCCTACCTTGCATCTCATTAACGCAAGGTAGGATTCCACTGTAAAATAATGACTCAAACTCCATAAATTTGGCGCTAGACAGGTCTAGCGCCAACGTATAAATATGGAGTTAAGTTTGCGCTGGATTTGTGTAAAAAACATGACGCAAGTCCAGCGCAAACAGACTATAAATATGCCCCCAAATCTCCTACGTGGTAATTCTGGTCTCGAATATTCTTTCTGCCATCTGTGTAATGATTCATTTTCTCTTTAGTTTCCTCGTCCCTTGCCATTATCTCAGCATTATCTTTCGGCAGGGTTGCCTCGACTGATCAAACATCAATTCATAGGCATTTCCCAGTAGATCCAGGTGGTGTATTTTCATAATCACACAAAACCTGACATACTGATTGATTTATTGAAATCTGAGACAATTTTGCTTTTGCACAGTCTTTTAATGGTGGTTCTTAACCTCTCCACTATCCCATTTGCTTGAGGACACATTGACGTTACTCTTCCTTGAGTTATTCTTAAGTAATGCACTCATTTTTTTGAACTCATTTGCACTGAAAGGTGGACCATTGTCTGGTATCAGATATTCCTCAAGTAAAGAAAATATCATCAAGAACAGGAGGAACAGCTTAGGTTGATGATACCACCTTTACAATCGAAAAGTGAGAATATTCATCAATTATTACCAGTAAAAAAATGCCCACAGTCTAACAGCACATAAAAAATCCGCTGCCACATTGAAATCATACTCTATCTGGCAATCTACACAAGTGCAATTCTTCCATCAGGAGTCGTCTCTGACCCAGGTCTCAGTGCTCTCCCCCACTGCCTCTGCCTTGCTCCTCCTATCTGCTGCCCAGCTGCACCACACAAAGCCACTGGTTCGATCCGCAGCCCCCCTGTACTGACTCACCACCTTGTGTAACTGCTATAATTGCTCTCACAATAGTAGTTTTTTTTGGTAAAGTGTGTTTTTTGCAAAGTGTAATTATAGTCTAATTTTTCTGGACCTTTCGTTGCCCCGTTCTGTTTTGCCTCCTTGCTGTGCCCTGTTGTTGCCTATAATTTGTATTTTTTTCCAACCAATTTCCCCCTGCCCACCTCCCTCCATAATTCCTGCGAGTCTTTCCCACCTCCCAGAACTACTTATGGAGGCCGCTGCATGACTGTGCAACGCACACGCTGACGGCACACCAAAGGCATGCCAAATGCAAGCCTGTCTGTGCCTGGCCCTACTCACCACAACAGATGCTCCTCAGCTAATCTAAGTGCTCTCGACCCCCCTAAGCAACAACAACTGCTGCCTTGCATCACCCAGCCACACAGCGGGACCATTTACCTGCACTCACTGCTGATACTCCTCCACCCTATGACTGACCTCCATCACTGCCACAAATGCCTCACCATCCCTGCTGATCGAGATGAGGTGCATCCTGTTCAAAACCAAATCGCTCCAAATCACTCTGCAAACATGCAATTGAAGTCTGGGATACCATTAGGATGTTGCTTCAGAGTTAGTCCCTTACAATCCTTCCCTGGCTTTCTAATCTACTGCCCCTTCAGGGGTGGGCTCCAAGTTTCTAGCTTCACTAGGGGATTATCTGGCTCCCCTGGTAGTTCGATATTCGCACCTCACCTTCCTTGGTGATTTTAATTTCCACTTGGAATGCACAGGTGACTCAGAAGTAACCAATTTTCTTGCATTCTGGGTCTGTGCAACTTGGTAGCAGGGTCTACTGATGAGGGAGGCCACTCGCTTTATGGTATTTGAACAACCCCCCCCCCCCGCTTTCTAAAGATACCTCAAGGCCTCTGAATTGGCCAGATCACTCCCTCATTCCCTTTACTCTGGTCTGTGAGTCAGAAAAGCCCCCTCCAACGGATGCTGCCTTTCCCGCTTTTGCCACCTGTGAATGAGGAAAATTGATATCCAATCCTTGATATTCACAAGCTCTTGCCGAATCTTCAGCTCTTTTAACAGGGCGAGTAAAGGACAAGGTGAGGACCTTTAATAGGTGGAAAACACAGGCAGCTGATAGTTTCTCCTCTGAGGTACCGCTAAAGAAAAAGGCCAGATCGCGCCCTTCAGCTCCCTGGTTTGATTCAGTGCTGAGAAAGCAACATCTGCGCTGTAAGCCGCTTGAGAAAAAATGGCGGAAGGCCTATAACCCAGAGGATTTAGAAATTGTCAGGTCTTCACTTAAGGATTACCAGAAACAGATTAAACTATCTAAAAGGACTTACTTTTTGTCGCAAATAGAATAGCTAAATATGATCAAAAAGCTATTTTTAACATTTCAAACTTATCCCTTAAACCCAAGGCTTTGGAAAGTCAGATTCCACCATCACAAGCTCTATGTGATGAGATTTCTCTGCACTTCACACAAAAGATACAGACCATCTGTAAACATTTTAATGCCCCAATCGTTCCTCAAAGCAGTCCAGAGGCTAAAATTGCCTCAATAAAAGACTCTAAAATGCTGATGGCATTTCACACAATTTCTTTAGACCAGTCTCGTCAAGCCATTTTGGTGTGCAAATCCGGCTCTCCCAGCGATCCTTGCCCTCCAATGGTCCTACAAAAAATGGTATACATAGTCAATCCTGTGACTTACCAGATTCTGAATAACTCTTTGAGTTTAGCTGAAGTTCTAGAACTTTGGAAGATGGCGGTGGTTAAACCACTTAAGAAGAAACCCTTACTTAGTTCTACTAATTGATCCAATCTGAGACTTATTTCTTTGCTGCCTGCACTGAGCAAAATTATTGAAAAGATGGTATACTTAGAGTCAGCAAATGTACTCCATGCTTTTCAATCAGGTTTCCGCTCAAAGCATTCAACTGAAGCAGCTCTGTTGGAGGTGGCGGATATTCTAAAACTCACACTGGACGAAGGGAAGAACGCTGTGCTGGTCCTGTTGGATCTGTCAGCGGGCTTCAATACCGTCTTCCAAGAAATTCTCCTACATGGAATCAGAGAGTGTGAAATAGTTGGTTTCGCCTTTCTCTGGCTGAAATCATTTCTCACTGATCGTAAATAGATGGTGAAACTAGGCTCCTATATTTAGAAGGAAACCACCGTGGCC
This sequence comes from Pleurodeles waltl, assembly GCF_031143425.1. NCBI lineage: Eukaryota > Metazoa > Chordata > Amphibia > Caudata > Salamandridae > Pleurodeles > Pleurodeles waltl. The sequence continues at coordinate 1,946,686,819 of NC_090440.1, forward strand.
ACTGGGGTTCCTCAGGGCTCGCCATTGAGTCCAGCACTGTTTAATATCTATTTGGAACTGCTAATTTATTTGATAACATCCTCTGGGATTGACACTATCTCCTATGCAGATGATACCCAGTGGATTTTGTCCCTTGACAAATCTTCTCTGGATACGGAAGTGAATCAAAAAAATTATCTAAGTGCTCTTATTACATGGATGCAGACTAATCGTCTTAAGTGCAATACATATAAAACTGAGATCATGTTATTAGGTAAAGCCAATGATTTTGTTCCCCCATTTTGGTGGCCAGATGATACTCCCCCGCATCCCCCTACAGTAGAGGTGGTTAGAAATTTGGGAGTTAAGTTTGTTTCTCGGCTGTTGTAGGAAAGTGCCCTTGTTGGCATGGTTGCCCCCCACTTTTTGCCTGATATTGATGCTAACTTGACTGAGAGTGTGCTGGGATCCTGCTAACCAGGCCCCAGCACCAGTATTCTTTCCCAAAACTGTACCATTGTTTCCACAATTGGCACACAGCTAAGTCCCTTGTAAAAGTTGCCCATGGTACCAAGGGCCCTGTGGACAGGGAATGTCTCCAAGGGCTGAAGCATGTATTATGCCACCCTGGGGGACCCCTCATCAAGCACATGCACACTGCCCTTGCAGCTTGTGTGTGCTGGTGGGGTGAAAAAGACAATGTCGACATGGCACCCCTCTCAGGGTGCCATGCCCACAAACCTCTGCCTGTGGCATAGGTAGGTCACCCCTCTAGCAGGCCTTACAGCCCTAAGGCAGGGTGCACTATACTACAGGTGAGGGATGGCTGCATGAGCAATATGTCCCTACAATGTCTAAGTCCATTCTTAGACATTGTAAGTGCAGTGTGGCCATTTAAAGTATATGGGCTGGGAGTTTGTCTTTACGAACTCCACAGCTCCATAATGGCTTCACTGAAGTCTGGGAAGTTTGGTATCGAACTTCTCAGCACAATTAACCCACACTGATGCCAGTGCTGGATTTACTGAAAAATGCTACCAGAGGGCATCTTAGAGATGCCCCCTGTATTTTAGCCAAACCTCAAGTGCAGGTCTAACCAGTCTGTGCCAGCCTGCCCCTTCCACTTCCCCTTCCAGATATGTTTCAGACCACATGGGGTGACAGCCTTTGTGCTTTCTGTGGCCAGAAACAAAGCCTGCACTGGGTGAAGGTGCTACACACCTCCCCCTGCAGGAACTGTAATCCCTGGTGGTGAGCCTCAAAGGCTCAGGCCTCTAGTTACAGTGCCCCAGGGTACTCCAGCTAGTGCAGATGCCCGCCTCCCGGACAAAGCCCCACTTTTAGCAGCAAGTCTGGTGGGAAAATTAGGGAAAACAAGGAGGAGTGACCACCTCACCTGGTACTACCCCAAAGGTGTCCAGAGCTGAGGTGACACACTCCTTACAAAATCTCCCATCTTGGTTTGGAGGACAGGAACCAATAGGGATAGGTCTGTGTCCCCCTCCCCAAAGAGAGTGGATACAGAAAGGGTGTAGCCACCCTCAGGGACAGTAGCCATTGGCTACTGACCTCTGTAATGCCTCTAAATCCAGGATTTAAGAGCTCTCCTGAAACTAGAAGAAAGAAGAAAGAAGGACTGCTAAGCTGACCACCAGCAGAGAAGACTGAAGACACCAACTGGCTTGGCCCCAGCTCTACAGGCCTGTCTCCAGCTTCTGAAGCCCTGCTAAAAAAAAAGGCAAAGCATCCTGCAGCATGTGCAACCTCTTAAAAGCCTCAAGAGGACTGCCTGCACCCAACAGGACCAAGATCTCCCATGGACGGCGGCCCTGTCCAAGAAGAAACTCCATCAAAGGACTCCAGAACCTCCCCGGATCTGCGAGTCCTCCCACTACGCACCCAATGTCCACGGCTTGTGTCCAGGTGGCCCAACCGACTAGAGCTGGTCCCCTGGCGATTCTGAGCAAGTGCCCACTAACTTTTCTGAAAATTGAAGTGTCAACTTTTAAAACATATTATTGCTACTTATTCAAAAACTGTATAACTTGCCAATTTGAAACGAAGTGGTATTGATACATATGTTGGATACCTACTTGCAAATCTACTTAACTGCAACTTGAATCTTGTGGTTCTAGAAATAAAGCAACAAAATCTATTTTTGCTATATAAAAACCATTGGCCTGGAGTTAGTCAATGAGTGTATGCTTCATTTCCTGACTATGTATGTACAACAAATGCTTTGCACTACCCTCCGCTAGGCCTAACTGCTCGACCACACTACCACAAAAGAGAGCATTAGAATTGTCTACTCTAGCCTCTGTTAAGTCTCTTGGAAACCCCTGGACTCTGTGTACACTATATCTCATTTTGATATAGTATATACAGAGCCAGCTTCCTACAGCTGTCGTTTCTCCCTCATTCCCTTGCAGTTGCAGGCACTTGCTTCAGTCTAATAACATCTTTAAAGAAGTTCTGTGATCTTTTACTGTTAGCATCCAGAAAACGGTTGCATGTGCTCTAATCACCTCCAGATTAGATTATTGTAATAACCTTTTTGCTTGCTCCTCAAAGCAAGTCATTCATGGACTTCAGACTGTTCAGCGTGCAGCCACTTAAGCAGTACTTAGAATACTTAGGAGATCTTCTTTGACAGTCCTAAATACTCTTCAGTGGCTGCCAATTCAGAAGAGAGTACTTTTTAAAATCCTCTTGTTCGCTTTTAGAGCCTACAGAGGGACTGGCCCTAAATTTCTCTCTGCAATGTTCAAATATCACTTTACCAATACACCTTTAAGATCTTCACAGGCCAATCTACTGAAACCTTTCTATTTTAGACTAAAACGTAAAGGAGGAAAATCATTTACGGCCCTAGGAGTGAAGGCCTGGAGCTCCCTCCCTAGCCATCTGAGGGTTATCAAGTCTGAATCTGTATTTAGAAAAGGCCTTAAAATTTCACTTTCTACTACATCACATCATTACTATTGAGTGATCCCCGGACAGCAAAAAGGCCTCTATCCCCTCTCATAATCATGACTGCAAAACGGCTCTAGCTGCAGGCAACCTTCTCACATTACAAGGCCCACATTGCAGGAGGGATCTAGTACCTAACACAGTGCTTAATTTATGCTTGTTGTTTCCGGTGCTGAGCACCAGCACTTATTTAAGAGAACCGGGTCTTATTCTTCTGCCTAAAGCATTGTCTGCGAGTAAAAGACACATATGGGAAAGACGGAGGAAGGGGACAAATGAAAACGCGTCACAAAGGGAGAAAGTAGAAAGCTCTAGAGTGAGCTGAAGGGGCAGGAAGTGGCTGTAAATGGAATGAAGAGGCCCAAGATGGCTTCAGGATTACGCTGCCTCAGAATTCCGAGTTCGCACTTTTAATTGCAGCAGCCGCGTGTTTAAGAGGAGGGCTTTGGGCACCGGCACGTTTTTATTTACAAATTAAGCACTGACCTAACCTATCGGGGCATATTCATGAAAAGTGGCGCTGCACTTTTTGCACCTCTTAGAGCGCCCCTAACGCCACAATCGTGCGCACCATGGGGGGTAGTTAGGGTGTCTAGCATCATCATTTTTTATGGTAGTCCGGCGCTTTGCAGGGCTAGCGTAAAAAATGATGACGCTAATCCTGAAAAGCACCCAGAGGCCCAATGTAATCAATGGGAGTCTCTTTTTAATGCCTCCACTTAGCAGGCATTAAGAAATGCCGATAAAAATAGCACAAGTTAATCTCATAGATTCCTTTGTGCCATTTTTCACTTCCCCCTAGAGCCGTAACGCCCCCTTGCGTACATTATGCCTGGCGCAGGCGTAATGTGGCGCAAGGGGTTACAAAGTGGCGTAATGCATGCATCGCGCCACTTCGTAAATATGGTGTGGCGGTTTTCCAATCCAACACCACATTAGCGTCAAAAACATTACGCAAATGTGGCGTTGGAATGGCGCGAGGGCTCCATAAATCTAAAGCTTTCTAGGTCACCCAGAAATGCAAGAAGGATATTCCAGTCCTGTCGTGTAAATATATGCTTGAGGCAGAGTGTGTGCGAGTGATGTTCTATGGTGGATTATAGAATGCGTAGGTGAGAAGGATATGAACTTGGAGGCGAGGTTGGTGAGGAGGCTTTACTAAACACAGTGCCTACACAATGCCTCTGGCTACTTGTTCTTCAATAAAACAGCATTACCTATTCCATCGTGGTTCAGGTACTTTATTCACCTGTTTATATTGAACCAGCTTTCAACCCTGGTGATGAGTGGGCCTGAGCAGCACTGGTTAGCCAGAATATTAATTCCCTTCCTGCATGTCGCTTGCCTCTGGTCGGTGGCTGGCAATCAGTGACGATCACAATAATGGGAACAGGGCAGCCGATCCCATCCTGTACCTGCAGTGAGAAATTCAGTGGTCTACAGTGTAGTGCACAGACATGAGGTGTAGGAAGTCATTTTATGGGGTTTCGTTGCTCAGCACAACATTCCCTAGCAACCAGACACCACAGCAAAACGTTTCGCCGTCCACATGCATGTAGCATGAAGTTTGACATCGCTGGTCATTTTCTGATTTCGACACTTGCCAACAAATTGTTATAAGCAAGGAACAAGTAATCAGCTGGACCTGCTGAATAACGCGTGGCAGGTCCGCTTCCAAGACGCAGAATGATATTGAGTAATTCATATGGAGCACAGTATTAACAAGTATTGATAATCATTGTATTCTCCTACCTGTACTGTACGTTTTCATGTCAACAAGGGTTGATAGTTCTGTACTTTGCCTACTGAAGTACTGCCTGGCACTGTGGCACAGCCAGCTGTATTTTACTGGATTGTTTGTGATATTGACTCAATTTCCAACAATAGACTTATGCTTTGCAAAGTTTGTTGAGTACCTTCATCTCCCACTTTTCACCGATATAATGCCCAGCATTCTACCTCCCCCTCCATTCTTACCTGCATCTGGACGCAGCATGTGTTCCAGAGTGCTCATGGCTTATGTTGAGGTCCTAGAAGGTGTGGAATGTACACCTCAAAGGAAACTATCACTCCTCACTGCCTGGGAGGGGGCGGTCTAAAGGATTTAAACTATCACCACCTATAGACCCACCTTAGAATTTCTACATGAACGTTTTCACTATTCCATCAAACAAATGTTGCGATGTGATAAGAAAATGAACACAGTGATGAAACTCTGTAAGCTTTACACATGGAAATAAGCAAGGGAATACATTGAGAAGTATGTTTTTGTCTAGACTGCTTGATGAAAGGGTGTTGAGTGTTCTGGATGTCTCTTTCAAGTTCTCTTCTTTTTGTCCAGTTGTATGTCGCAGACTGTCCCAGGTTATAGTGGGGCAGCATATCCTACTGCCCCAGTGCTGAGCATCAGAACAGTAGGGTGCTGAACAAGCTCTAGAGGAGGTGTGCAATGTTTACTTCCTACTGTTTGTTGTGTGTACAGTCTGCCTCCGTGGTGGTACTTTACTGTGTGTTTCCACTACTGTGGCAATACAGGCAAACTGTTCTATAGGTTATGCAGGTTTATGGGGGTGTTGAAATGTTCTCCTCCTTTGCAGACAGGCAAGGACCTTTGTATTATGTTTACGTACATCATGTGCTGCCCTAGGAATGTTTGTCGTGTGCCTATTTATTCAGAATGAATATATGGAAGATTTGCTATTTGTCTGTGGTATTACCTAAGAGCCCACAGTTGTTTTTCGGGAATCTGTGTTTCCATGTATGGATTATTGTGGTTATGGTTCCACTAGCATCAGCCGGGCTGTTCTGACTGCTCTGATACTGGCTCCTTCTATGCTTCTGCAGAGCAGGGTGTTCTATAAACTTTTTATGTCAGTCACACCTCAGCAAGGTTTTGCTTCAGTTGCTGTGGTTTCATACTGGTCGTATGCTGTATACATTGTGATTCCTTCTCATGGGAGGTTTTGATTGTTCTCCGGTGCTTTAAGCGGTTCTTTGTGAGTACTTCTTTCCTTTGCTTCTCTGATGCTAGTTCTCTTGTGAAGTTTCCTGTAGTTGCCTATTTCCTCACATTTAAGGGACCAGTCCTTCTCCTCAGCATCGCAGCTCAGCAAAGTAAAGAAGCACTTCTTTGGAACAGTGAGTCCGGGCAATGTGGCAATCCTTACACCAGAGCTGTCTTTACTCCAACAAAGTTCTTCCCAATCCCAGAAGTGTACTGATTTGGTAGGGTCACAGCCCCAGTACTTATATCCAAATGTGCCTTTGAAGTGGGGGGTGACTTCAAAGAAGGGTCTTTGAGGTGCACAGAGATCTTGTCTTCTTAGTCCTGGCTCCAGACAACCAGTAGGGTGTAATCACCCCCTTGTGTGGTGACAGGCACTTCCCTTCTAAAGAGTATCAGCTCTCCTCCACCCTTCCTGCCCAGGAAGGCCCATCAGAATTCAGATGAATGTAGAGGAGTCCTTTGTCAAACACTCCCATCCTGTATTTGTGGCTGTCTAAAGGGAATGCACAAAGTGTAGCTGTCACCTACCCCAGACATGTACTGGAGGCAGGCTGCAAGGCACACAGAGCAGTAAGAGCAGAGAAATGCCCACTTTCTAAAAGTAGCATTTCTAAAATAGTAATGTTAAGTCCAACTTCATCAGTAAAGAGTATTTATCATTACCATTCAGAATGTATGCAACATGATGTAGCTACTCGTTTCTAAGGTGCAGAATACTACAGAGTTCAGTTATAGCACTTAGTTCTCAAGCATGTCTCTGCTATTGTTGGGTCTCACCATAGCTCAGGCCTCAGAATCCATTTTCAGGCAGCCATCAGGGATCTGCCACATGTGTCCTGCTTTACTCCCCCTTCTGTGGGTAGACATGCCAGATGGATACTCAGGGGGTTATTTACAAGGAGCTTGCACCGCCAATGTGTCATTTTTTTCATGCAACGGCTGTGCATTTTCTGCTCCATGTTGCCCCATATTTACAAAATGATGCAGTGCCCGTTTCTGATGGGTTGCATCAAAAAATACCTGCGCTGGAACCGGCTGTGCCATGCAGTTTATAATGTATGCAGGATAGGCGTTCCTTTGTAAAACCTCACTTAGGACTGATGCTGTGATATCTACAGGTTTTCCACTGTGTGATACATCTTTGAGAAGTGTGACTTTTAACTTGGAATGCATCAAAATTCCTGCCCCCTCCTTAAGCTTGGCGTAGGAAATGACACAGTGTCTTTTCAATAGGAATCTGACCAGCAGAAGTCACTTTACACACTGGAATATGTCTGTATTTCACTTCCTTGTCTACTACTAGTGGGTCTACACATGTGCCAATCCTGTTGTACGACCCTTTGACTAAGCTGGGTCCATTGCACCTATGATTTCATCTTCCACCGCAGCAAGGCAATATGACGTTGAGTACTTTTTGTAAGGGACAGGCCAGAATTGTCACTTCTCCAAGGAGGAAGGGGCACCCAAGTCCAGGCCCACATACTGCAAAGGACAACAGGTAAGTACACACATAAGGTGGGTAACACATGTATTTCCACTTCACATTTCAACATATACTTGTATTTACTTACATTACACGGTCATTCACTATGTCACACATACTCAGGTCTCTACATACACATAAGTAGACTATGCCCACTGTAATGTGACACACAGCCATACTGCATACATTACCTCTTACATACAGGACCAATGCAAAAGTGTAGAAGGTGATAGTCCACCAAGTTACAGTCTTTTACATTGGTCCTCACACATTAGGCTCCTTGCGTCAATCTGAACTGACGCATTGCCTCAGATTTTGACATATTGCCAAAGTTGCGTCACTTCTGACATCAACTTCAGCAATGCATCACTTTTTAAGTGGATGCATTGCAGCACCCTTCCCTCAGATGCATCACAATTTCTGATGCATCCTGGGACCCTATCCCATGGTGTGCCATATTGTAAATATGATACATCCATGGCGTAGGATTCTGTCACACCGAAGCGCAAATTATTTTGATGCGTCACTGATGCAACACAGCGATGCATCATTTCATGTAAATATGCCCCTCAAGCCACAAACCAGGGGTGGAAAGCTGCACGATGATAGCAAAAGCCTCAGTCTGCCATCTTTATAGGTATTGACTCCCACAAAGGTAGGCCATCTTCTGGGACCCTGGTGAGGTGCAGTAGTTAGGTAGCCGAGATCAAAGTTCACAGTCCCTGGAAACAGGCTTGGATGGTGGCTGTACAATTCACTAAGGCACAACTTTTGTGTTGTGGTGCACCCTGCCTTGGGTACAACTTACTAGCAGTGCATGCTGTCGTGGGGACAACCGCCTTGATGCCAATGCACTCCACCCCAGGCCAAAAAGTGAGAGACTGCAGCTACAAGCCCCAGAGTGCACAGATTGCTCTCCCAGTCTTTCATAAGCCAGTGGGTCCACAAAGCGCCGAGGGCCAAACTGCTGTGGTGCTTCAGGTCACTTAAAACTCTGAAGAGTTGCAGGCTCCTTATCTCTCTCAGTAGCAGGTTGGCCTCTAGGTGCTTCAGGGGAGAAACTCTGGTTCTTCCTGCAAGACATATGCCAAGTGATATTCCCTCACCTCCGAGAAATGGCTGTTAGGCAGATGCTAGTTCAGATTGTGCAGTAGTCATATGAGTAATGTGTGGAGCACTTCCTTCTTTGGTTGAAAAGAACTTGGAACTGGAACTGCATGTGGGTCTTTGACTCCCACATTTATACAGATTAAGCAGACATGGAATGTGGATTCTCTGCACTTTCAGAACCGGTATGTGTTGGATCTCTTTTCACCTCTCCTCTCCAGGCTGTTCTTCAGACACATCCTTTGTGCACAGTACTGATTTCCACAGCAGGGTAGTATCCAGCCTGGACTACCAACAACAGTGGCCTAAAGAGGAGGGAGCTCATCAACAGCCACATTGATAGTGATCAGGAAAGAGACAAGAAACTGGCCTCACTTAAAGGACTCTTCTCATCCTGACTTCCAGGGTTGTGGACTACAGGTAGATCTAATGACCGCAGCCTCTGTACATGCAAATGTGCAGGAGCTGTATAGTCCACGATGACCTGTGACCCTCTTCTTATTAACAGGAGGGTCATTTGATAAAGAAGGACAAATACTAGTATGAGTGACATTAGATTGTAGGGACACTTCCCTGTGAGAGCACTCTTACTCTCTTTCAGTGAGGATGAGGTTTATGTTTTCTTTTTGGTCCTAATGAAACACCACTAGATCCTTTTGGACTTATAAGGCGGGAAACATGTTGGCCGTTAGTTTGTAGTGATTTTAGTTAGACACACAGCATTACACTTTGGAGAAGCTGGGAACATTAACTCCAGTACCTTCACCCCTTGTTTTCAATCTTGACATAGGTACCAGCCACCATATTAGAAATATAGCAACAGTACCCATAGCCAATTTAACAATCATATTTTTCCAGTCTTTCACCTCACTATATGCTGGGACACATTCTTCTTTCCCAGTATCACTTTGGCACTCATCGAAAAGATCTCCAGCAAAAAGCTCCTTTGTGGGGCCCATTGAGCATTGCAGTGCCAGCACGATGAGGAGCAGGACCGCTAATGAAGCATGCCACCTAAAGGTGAGTGAGGGCACTTGCTCCTATCAAGCAAATTCTTTAGGTGACCACATCTCCACTCCCAGTTGTAACTGAGGATTAAATACTATGGAACAGTGTACTTTCATTTATTTATCCCTCTTTACCCTGAACAACAGAAACTGAAGTCTCACCCCTCACCTCCATTACCATTGACCAAATGGCAGTGCTAGGGCTCCTCCCTCCCGCTGCCTGAATGACAAACACACTTCCACTGTCTGGGAAAACTACGTCACCTCCATGTTCTGCATAGGTACAGGCGTGGCTTCCAAAATGGAAACCTAAAGCCCTCCATTACTTTGGCTCACTCATACACACACTGTATGCACCACACAAGCATGCACTTGAGATGTTAGCGCAAGGATACGGGCTGGCGCCTAGAAGTAGAACTTTAAATAAGTGGGCCAGTAGGTATCTACTTCAGTGACAGATTAAAAAGGCCTAGTCACCACTACGTATTCACAATACACTGCCCTATATGCGAAATCCATGTCAGGGGCAATAGTCACTTTCCATCAAATGAGGGCATGGTTACAGAACCTCACGTCACCGGACAGGGCTAGGTCTGCAAATGCGCACTAAACCTCAATGACTTAGCACACCAACTTCACTGAATGTGAAGTCACTTGGATTCGCCCTGGACACCAACCCCACCCTCAAGGAGAACATTGTCAAACAAACAAATATAGTCCTGTACCAACTCTCGCTTCGAAATAAAGTAACACTATTTCTTCCAGAAAGCGACATCAGACCTACAGTTCAAACTCTTGCATCTAGATGGTGATAATGCATTGCTCTATGGCCTCACAGACTCCAAATTGGCTCCATTTAAGGGCATCCAACATGTTCAGTTCTTCTCATCCATGGCTTGAAGCAATATGATTACATCACCCCTCGTCCTTACGGAACTTCGTTGACTTCCCAAAGCAATCACAACCAACAACCCCACTTTTCTTGCAGACAAGCTCCCCATCCCACCAGCCTTCAGATTGGAGACGCTGGCACTGATTAAGAGTGTAGGTGCTAATTAGCTTGCCCGATTAATAACGATACCATAGGGTGTTATTTATTGGGTGCGATAAATACCACCTATTATGAATTTATGGGGAATAGTATGCACATTTTAGTATTTAATTCACCAAATTCCACATGATACAATAAATACTGTATGCTTTTCCCCTGTTAAATGTCAGCAGGCTTGACCTACTGAAATTTAATGAGCCTTGAGGTATTTAACGCCTCCGATAACTATTGGATATTTTTGATACCTTTTAACTTGTAATTCTAAACCATGCATAAACATCGATTAATGCACGTGTCGGAATACACTGACCACATCATAATCAGACCCTAAGAAGTGTAAACATTTAATAAAAACAAGTCAGTAGGTCTTTTCCATCTATGCAGCCAATAGCTGGAGCAACAGTTAAGTATCTATTAGGACCACACAAATGCTGCTCCAGTTTAAGAGAGTTGAAGATGCACATCTTTGAAGAACATTTTAGCACAATGCAGTAACAGTATACTTCTGCTACCAGAACCTATATACCTCTCCTATCACTCGACTGTATGCTTACCTTTTAAACCTGTACAGCACTCAGCTGGTTTTAGGTTATGTGCGCGCTATTTAAAAATCACATACATACACGCATGCTTGCATGCATAGTGCCCAGCACTGCAAAGTTGGGATCAAGGGTGGTATGATTGGGATAGGCTTGGACTGGGTGCACAGTTAGTCCAAACATTCCACCATATGGAACTGCAGGAGATGCATGATTGGCTTGGTAAAAGAGAATACCATTGTGTAACCTTCTTTAACCAACAGTATGACATGGTTTCTTTGTTTAGGAAGTAGTTCACAATCTTCTGAGAAAGAGGAAAAGTATTCTTCAGGCTGGAGTACAGGATTGCTCTGATGACAAGAATCCTCTTTGAATGCACCAAGAGGCATGTGAGGGAGGGCACTCAAACCACAAGGGTTTACAGGGCTCTAAGGACCTTCTCACTTGACCTTCTTGCTTGATGCTGATCCGATGAGAAGTGTCTTTCCAGACCTGGAGCATGGCACTGAAATTTAATGCCAGTGTCCTTGATGACTAATGTTTCCCAGGAGAGAATCTGGGTATCTTTTGTGTTCCTGCAGGACAGATACATGAGAGTAAGCATCTGGGAAATCCACTAAACACAGCAAGTCATTGTTTTGTACATCAGTGATAGATAGTATCTTGAAGTCCTGCAAAAGGGGGGGGGGGGTTGAACTGATGTGAGTTGCAGCAATGCCTAGTAAAAGAGATAAATATAATACAAGTCAGCACTTAAAAACTACACTAACAATCTTACAAAAAAACGTCTATGAGGATAAGATTGAAAAGGCAGATTATAAGCCAACCAAAGTCTTTAAGATTGTCAAGAAGTTTCTCGATCCCGACGCATGCCACCGCAGTGTAGATTCTCTGACCACACAGTGTGAGCAACTGGCTTCCTTTTTTAAAAATAAGATTGCAGAAATTCAAATAAGTCTTGCAGCAACACATTCTCACTATTCTTGCCTTTCTACTCCTATTGACATTAATTGTGCTTTTTCCTCTTTTTGACCCAATTTCATTAGAGGAGTCGAGACTTGCTATTGGGATCTCCTGCCAACCCCTGCCCTCCATCTGTCCTAGCGAAGGGAGTGGATGCCATCAACCCAGTGCTAAACTCCCTCATTAATAGATCTTTGGCGTCTGGGATCGTACTTTCTACCTGGAAGCAGGTCAAGATTCTGCCACTCTTGAAAAAATCCAACGCTGATCCCAATAACTTAAGTAACTTTAGGCCTATCTCTCTGTTACCAGCTTCATCTAAAATTGCAGCTAAATTTGTGAATCGTCAGCTTCCAAGCAATATAGAGTCTAACAGGCTCCTTCACCTGAGCCAGTCAGGATTCAGACCTAAAGTTAGCACAGAAACTACCCTTCTGGAAGTATCTGAGGTGATTAAATACACCCTATATGCAAAGGGCAAAGCAGTCCCGGTTTTGTTAGATCTTTTGGCTACATTTGACACGCTTCTGCATTCCAGGCTACTTACCCTCTCCTATGAGATCAGCATTAAGAGTTTGGCGCTAAGATCCTTTCTAGAGGACAGATTCCAAGAGGTTTGCATACCTCAGTTCTCCTCTAGTAAGAGCAGGGTCTCGGTTTAACATCTACATGACGCTCAGCTACTTTTGCCTTTTTAGGAAAGAAGAGATATTGGACCAAGAGGCTATCAAACCTTGGCCCATATTTATACTCTGTTTGTGCGATTTTGCATCATCATTATTTTTTTTACGCAAATCCGGCGCAAACTTAACTCCATATTTATATTTTGGCGCTAGACATGTCTAGCGCCAACATATTGGAGTTAATGAAATTTTTCGCCTTCTGGAACCTACCTTGCGTCAATGAGATGTCTCTAAGGACAAGAAATGCCTCTAAGGCCCTAGCCCCTTCTTTATCCTTCAGTGCAAAAATCACGCTCGGGAGGAGGAGGGCCTTATATAATGGCGCTAAGCATGCTTAGCGCCATTATTTAACACCTGGGTCTGGGCAGGCGTAAGGGGACCTATGCAGATTTCCATGGTCAGAGACCATGGAAATTGCCCACAGGTGCCCTTCCCCGTCCCCAGGGACACCCCCACCCACCCCTACCCACACCAGGAGGTCACCCACGGATGGGGGACCCATCCGCAGGTAAGTCTGGGTGAGTATTTTTTGTTTTGTGGTCCAACGCCCTGGGCATGGCCATTGGGGTGGTGGGCATGGCTCCTGTCTTTATGAAGACAGGAGCCATGTCCATGGGTCTGTATGCCAGAAAAGGGCGCTACACTGCTTAGAGGATTTTTTTTTTTGCCTCTAAACAATGTAATGCCATAATTTGGCGCACAAGCCCTGTTTCCCCCTACGCCTCCCAGGCCCTGTTTGCGTCCTTTCAAAGGACGCTAACAGGGCCTTAGCGCCATTCCTTAAATATGGTGCCCGGCCGGCGACTAGGAATGGTGTTATCCTTTTTGCTGCAAACTGTGCTAACGCAGGTTTGTGGCAAAAAGTATAAATCTGGCCCCTTGTCTTTTTGAGGTCTTCCAGTGGATGGGTTCCAACCAAATTAAATACAACCCAGATACGAATGAGTTTCTCTGTCTGGGTCATAACCTACAGGTTCACTGGCCTGATGACCCCCCACCCCCACCTAATGCCCATGTCAAAGTTGTTAAAAAACATGGGGGTTAAAGACTGATAAACAGCTGACCTTTCATACCCAAATTAACATGGTTGTTGGCACCTGCTTTAGCTTGATGCGTATGGCCAAAAAATTCCTATAATTTCTCTTGCCACAAGTTAAGACTACTGTGCTTCTTGACCTGGTAGCATCTAGGTTGGATTATGCCAATGCCCTACATGCAGGACTCCCTTGGCACCTGTTGCAGAGACTTCAGACTGTTCAAAAGGCAGCTGCTCACTTGGTACTTTTTTACCTAGGTGTATGTCAATGACAGCCCACTTGAAGAACCTACACTCAATACCTCTGAAAAAAAGGATTATGTTCAAAAGCTTAACACTCATGCACAGGGCTCTTCACCAGTCTGGCCCAGAGTACCTGTCCTCCAGGATTCAATTCTACTCTCCACTGAGAACTCTGAGATCATCCTCTGGGCACTTTGCCAAAATTATCGGGGTAAAGGGAGCTAAAACAGGAGGCAGATCTTTTTCCCTTCTTGGCCCGCAAGTCTGGAATAGCTTGACGGTTGAATTACGTTAAGTAGTCAATGACCCTTCTTTAAAAAAGCAGTTGAAAACCTGGCTTTTCACTTCTTCATGCCATTCCCTCCTCCTTTTTCTCTTACTGTTTCTCCAGCGTTGGGACACTTCCTTGAGTAGCTGCATACTTTATAAATCCTGCTTTTCTTTCATTCATTCATATCACTCCCTCAATCCTGGGGAGAGACCAGCTTTATTGCACCCTGATGAAAGAACCTCTTGACCTTCTGTAGATGCTTTTGGGATGTGACTGCCTTCATCGGAGCAATTGGGGGAGGAGACCCTGAGCATAGCCATTTGTCACTATCAGGACCATCACCTTGTGACTATCTGGGTCCAGCCAGTGAGTGGAATGAGTCCCCTGAGATGTTGAAGAATAATGAAGCACTTCAGAGGAGTATGGAGTTCCTTATTGGAAAATAGAGGTCAATGGACTATGGTAACTCTTTGTATATAGGCTCCCTCAAATATGTTTTTTAAAGGTTCTAGGTTCTCCACAACACCGCAGCCAGGGTCCTATGCAAGATCCCAAAATCGGCCTCAGCAAATGCTGCTCTAGCCTCTCTGCACTGGCTCCCCATTGTGGCAAGGATAACATTGAAATCATTTCGTCTTGCACACAGAGGGCTTAATGCCAAAGTACCTGCTACAGAAAGGGCACTCCTGACCCTCTAGTCCCCCAATAGGGCTCTGAGATCCTCTACGGTTGATTCTTGAAAGTTCCCAGAATCCACAAGGCCACATGGGGTAGTAACTATTTTTCCTATTTCATCCCCAATGTTTGGAACACTCTTCCTTTAAAATTAAGATGCCTAAACAACAATTCACAGTTAAGGAAAATGCGAAAAAACAATGCTATATCTACATCAATTGCCCTCCTGAGTTCTGCCACATGTCCCGAAGAAACGATATGTCTTAACCAACGCTTGTAAACCTATGGGTAGCTATGCGCTTTAGAAATCTGCACAGCATAGCCTGTCTCTATTGTTGTTTCAACATAAGGGAGTCATTGGGTGGTAACCTTTGTGGTTTGCCCGCTCCCTCTTCCTCAAAACAACTGTCTTGGTTGACGGCGACGGCTATTGCCACAGAGATGTGCCTTAAGCTCCACATTGCCTTGTTGGGATAGAACTTGTGCCTGGGTATATGGAAGACAATCTCTTCAGTGATGTTCTGCAACAGTATTTTAATTCTGCAGCACTCACGGAGCTTCTGGAGTTTTATTTGCCATTTTATTTTTTCAAACCTATGCTCCAATCTGGTTTACATCCATCACTGATCAGGGATTGAAACCCTGCTTTAATTTTCGATATGCACTGCTATATAAGTCTGCCTAACAGTCACAGTTCAGAGTTGTCTGTGTACTGTATCTGCGGAGTCCAATAAAAATTTAAGGCAGGCCTTAACAGTAGTTTCCTTCCCTCTCCAGGACAATACATTTTATTTATTTTAATTTTTTACTCAGTCTCCTCCCACTGCTAATGCCAATATGTACTAAGTAGTTCTCTTGAGCTAGATATGCACCACTGTGTGGCAGCTGCTCATTTGTACTTTTGTGCCCACTGCATCCAATTTCTTGCTGCCTTTACCTGGCGGTGGTCCTGAGGTGCTGTGTTGATAGACCTTCTCTTTGGTATACCCGCTATCAATGAGAATGAGTTCTGATATTTAAAGGATCTTGCAGTGAGCCTCTCTGTTTCTTTTTCACTCTTTGTGTGATTGTTTTTGATAGGTTAGAATTTTGAACACTCCCTCTACTTGTGAAGGACACATGGAAGCATTGGTAGAAACTGACTTTTCCTTAGCTGTGGATTATGAGTCTTCAACAGGATACATAGGGGTCCTTCTTCTCCTTTTTCAGCAGTACCACGTGTGTTGGTTGTATTCTTCATTAGTGTATGATATGCAAATAATATACTTGTCAGGTTGCCTGCGTTTAGAGGCAGGATTGTTTTGTGCAGGAAGGGCCATGGACGAGGAAAAATAAAGATATTTCTCCCCAGTATGCGTGTGTTGAGAAGGTATACCATTTGGCACACTCCTAGGTTTACTAACCTTAGTAAATCTGGGATTGCATCAAAATCCATGGGTGGATGCATGGGAGTGCCCATGCTCCACCCACGGAATTCCTTCCCAAAGCAGAGAAATGCAAGGCAGTGATTTGAGCTACCTTGCGTTACTCTGGATTTACTAAGCCATGCAGAGCCACTCAAGGTGGCTTTCCGCTGTTTAATAATTCCCACTGAAGTGTTTGCCTGGTCTTGTGTTACCTTGTGTGATCCTTGCGATCCTGGGTGCGATCTGGGCCTTAAAAACGGGAAGAATACCAGGAAGCGACAGCTTTCCTACTGAGTTCTAACACAGACACACTGGCTGATAAACTCCTTAAAGTCTATGAGGAGGCTCTTCAGGCGGGTAACCTCTCAGCCACAATGCGAGAGGCTTTGGTGGTAATAATCCACAAGCCTGGTAAGGATCCGATAGCTGCTTCTGCGTACAGGCCAATCTTCTCAAACTTTGAAGTCAAACTCCTCAGTAGCATATTAGCTGCCCGCATGCTTCCACGTCTCTCCTTGATTATACATTCTGATCAATCCTTGTTCATCCCCAAAAGTAGCACTCTGCATAATCTTAGATGTCTCTCTCGCATCTACCATACTTCATGGCAACCTGAAGACAAGATGGCCCTGGCACTATTAGATATCTAATTTGACTCCTTAAGCTGGTCATACATGTGGCAGGTACTAAAGAATTGGGAATTCTTTAATATACTTTTAAGCTGTAATTGCTGAACAGAAAGGAGTAGCTACATCATGTTTCATATAATCTGAATGGTAATGATATATCATCTTTACTAGTAAAGTTGGATTTAACATTATTATTCTATAAATGCCACTTTTAGAAAGTGGGCATTTTTCTGCTCTTACTGCTCTGTGTGCTTTGCAGCCTGTCTCCAATACACATCTGTGGTAGGTGACAGCTACACTTTGTGCATTCCCTCTAGACAGCCACAAACACAGGAAGGGTGGTTGTGGCAAAGGGACTCATCTCCATTCTGATGGGCCTTCCTGTGCAGGAATGGTGGAAGAGAACTTACACACTTCAGCAGGGCCTGTCCTCACAGAAAGGGCGGGTTACCCCCCTCCTACTTGTCAGGAGCCAGGGCTAGTAAGAAAGGATCTCTGTGAACTTCAAGAACCCTTCTTTAAAGTCATCCCATTTCAAAGGCAATTTTGGGTATAAGTACTGGAGCTCTGAATCTACCAAATCAGTACACTTCTGGACTTGTGAAGAACTGTGCTGGAATTTAGACTGCTGTGCTGTAAGGATTGCCACGTTGCCAGGACTGAGTGTTCCAAGGAACTGCTCTCTGCTTTGCTGCCCTGCTGCGGATAAGGACTGGACCCATCTTGCTGACCCCAGAGTGACTCCAAAGGCTTGTTGGCTTGCCAACTGTTCTGCTGTAGTCCCAAGGACATCAAAGATTGCCTGCAATTCTCCTGGTGCTGTTGGACTCTGCCACTTATGAATCCTACACTTGCTTGAGGTGCCCCTCCAATCCTGGGCATCAAAAGTGTGTTCTGCAGCTGATTTCTACACAAAATGATGTATCACCTTGAGTGCATGAGAATTTCTGTTGCATCACTCCTTTGACGCAGAGGCTGTTTCAATGACAGTGAATTCATAGCCTGCCGGCTCGACAACAACGCTCTGCACAGCTTGACAATCACACACTGCATTCACTGAAATAGAGTTGGACGCGGGACCCGACTGTGAGGATCAGAAACAGATGCATCGTGCCCTCAACACTTAGCTCCATCAAAGGTACTGTTTCAGTGGACTCTGCGTGAGTTCTGTAACCGGCCTACCCTCTATTGCGGTCAGCCTGAACTTTGGATTTGCACCAGTCCCTCATGACCTCAAGTAAACTTTTGACCGCTAGTGACTTCTAAGCAGTATTTCTAAAAGAGACAGAGAGAGTGTTTTTTTTTTTTGTTGTTGTACCAATTCTTTACACATTGCCTCTTAGGTTAAGCCTGATTGCTCTGTGCCAATCTACCAGAGGGTGAGCATAGGTTAATTTAGGGTGTGTATCTGACGTACCCTGACTAGGTTTGTGGTCCCTACTTGAACAGGGTGCATACCTCTGCCAATTAGAGACCCCATTTCTAACAGTCAGCGAGTGCTAAGAATCAGGATAAGGTTTGGGGTTTAACAGATGGGATACCAATCCTCCTACATGCAATGATTTCTCCCATGGTAAGGCATTTCGAGTGTCTTTTTTTTTTTAATTTCTTTATTATTATTTCTATCAATGTAGTGGTCAGTCAGGGCTGACATTTCCCACTAATTATGCTCCTGGGATGTCAGCTATGAAAAGACATGGAACAATACCCACCACCAGCAAGATCCATAAGGGGAATGTCCAACCCAAGGATCACAAAAAAGTTCAGTATCATTTCAGCTCCACCTCGATTGAGCAACAAGGTCACAGCCTGTCCCTGAGCGACGGAACAGAGATACAAAGATAAACATAGAACCAGGACTCCTAACTTGGCAAGCATTAGTAGTTCTTCTAACCTTATACGTGCTTGACTCTGCAGATAGGGTGTACATAAGCAATGAAGACCTCTCAAAGAGGTCGGAATAGAGGCAATTCAGGACCATTGAAAGAGTTACCATGTTGCATAGTTATTTTGGCAGTGCAAGAAGATACATGAACACACAACCCTAATGCGCACCCCCCATGAATCTCTCAGGTGCTATCATGTTCAGAGATAAGTATCTCCTCCTCGCTGTGGGCAAAGAATGCCTTCAACACTTCTACCCAGAGCCCTGCATTAGGCTGCATCCACACTGCTGCCTTTCTTCATCTTGTACCCCTACAGCCTCTGCCCTGGCCCACTTCTCCAAGGAGTGGCAATGAGTGTGTGGGAGACCGTCTAGCGACCTCCAATGCACGGCAATGTTCCTTTTTGCCGGAACCATGACTAGGTCAAGAAATCTGTCACCCACTTTATGTTGCCTACTGCAGGGTAGATACCCAGCAAACAGGTAAGGCATTTCCATGGTCATAACCATATAAGAAGAGACACTATAGTCGGTCTCTTCAAAACTCACTGGTACACTCCCCATTTCTGTGTCATTGCAAAGAGTTTGCATCATACATGCGTTAGTGCCAGCAGGAGGACATTCGTAACCATGAGTTATATAGGAAGATCAGGCGATCCCTTTAACAGGATGCAGGTGGGTTTTGTGGCAATACCTATTTCCAAAGAACTCCACAATACCCTGGTGGTAGTTTGTCCCTCTTCACATTGGGCGGAAGCTTACCTAACCAGGAGGTTTAACAGTCTCACAGTGGCAAAATTACTGATGTGGAAACTGATCCCTTGTTTCAGCCTACCGGCTTCTTTGTAGTCAGATCAATTCTGTGGTGTGCTGTTGACTTTTGTGGCATGATGTAGAATTTTGTGGTGTGGATTGGATGTATTTTGTGCGTTGTGCAACTGTTTTTCTTAGTTGAATTATGTTGTTTAGTGTCAAATCATGTGGGGGGTAATGGAAATGTGTGGTGTTGAATTGTATGGTGTGGAACTATGAGGCATTGAGTGGAATTATGCTGATTTGAATTATGTGACATGGTGCAGAGTACATTTATAATGGATTGTTGCTATGCAACAGAATGGTTTTATATGGGATGCAGTTACGTGGTATTGAAAAAACATGAATGTGACAATGTGTAAATGTAACTGGTGCTTTTATAAGTATTAACAAATACCACCTTCGTGAAGCCCCTGGAGGCTTTGTCCTTGCTTTGAAGGACTCTGGTTGGGCTTCTTGGGCCTAGAAACAATCTCAAACGCTGCCTTAGCTCGACATAAACAGATAAGTTGCCACTCACCTTCATTCAACTGGCAACAGCTATGAGAAATGAACAGTTTGAGTTACAAAGAATGCACATTTTATAGCTATTTGGGAGTTAATAGCTAAGTAGTTTACTTTTAACAATGAGCTGGATTGAACATAAAAAATGAAACTAAAATAAAGTATAAAAACCTAAAAAGGACCTGCAACCAACAACAGACTTACACTATTAGGTGAATGGAATGTGTCAGCCCTACACATTTGCTATAATTCCTAAGAGACGCTCCTCTTCTTAACTTGCATGGCTCAGGTCACATTTTGAGTGAGTAGAATAGCGCTGTCTCTGCCGAAAATTGGGCAAGATTGTGTTTTTCCTAGCGCTTTCTGCAATACTTAGTGATTGTTCACCTCTGAAAGCCTTTTGTGGCCTCAATTTGCGTTATTTCTTCCCACATCACTGCACTCCTGGCATACTTTTCATAGGCCTTCCCAAGATCATCTGACAAGAGCCCCAGGACTGAACTCCCTACTAAAGATGACATGGAGGAGGACAGATAAAGGAAGTCCCCGAAAGGAACAGATAAACAACCAAAGCGTAAAGATAGAGTACTTGATCTCTGCTCAGTTGGCAGAAATGAAAGACAAAAATGAGGAACAAAGAGGAAGGATGGACCACTAGCAAGCAAGGATTTTTAAAGGACACTGAAACAAACAAATACAAAGCATTGGGCAGGCTTTAAGCCCACAAAGAAGCATTTACTAAAGTATATACAACAGGCCGCGAAAGCTCGGCCTAAAAATGAGATCGTTGTGTGTAGATCTCCAAGTACAACAAAGGTTCCTTTTTAGCTATTGGACCAGGACATCATGGATAGTTGAACAACTCAATGGGATGCTGAAATCTCAACCAGAAAAGGTGTGTGCATCCACTTCCTTGAAATGGCCTGATGCCCTTACTCTGGTTCTGATGATCCTTCAAAATACTCCTGATTGGAGGACTGGACTCTCCCACCCATGAGATCTTGATGAGGACAGCCATGAGACTACTTGCCATGCCAGCAGCTGCACCTGTGAATATAACAGATGATATGATTCTTGATTACAGCAAAGGACTGGCTGACATGGTGCACTGTGTCTCTCACCAGGTTGAGCTGGTGACTCCGTTCCCATGGCAGGAACAGTGTCATGACTTAAGTACAGGGGGAGCTAAGTCTTAATGAAGAAACAATCCAGGAAACCCGGCCTGGAGGCTCGCAGGTGTGGTCATCTCAAAGTTATCCTTGTGACCAACATTGGTCAGAAGTTCGATGGTCTCCCGAACTGGATCCTTGCCTCCCATAACAAGTGAGTGAGACACAATGAAGAGGCAGATAGATTCAAACTCCAGCACTGAACAAACATTCAGAAGGAGGTGAAGTTTGTTCAAGTGTCTCAAAGTCAAGCCAAAACAAGTGCAGAGCCTGTGGTGAATAAACCAAGAGTACCCACCGTGAACCAAGCATCTGAAACTGAAGGTGTGCACCCTGAACTTGAAAAAGGTGCAAGTACTTCAGCCAGATGAATACAGAAACAAGATAAGTGGCTGAAAGGTAGTGAGAAAATGAGAGCATTTGTGTCAGAGGGACGTATGCTAGAAAGGATCAGGGATGAAATTGAACAACCAGTGGACAAAAGATCAAAGAGACAATGGGTGCATAGACAAAGGTACTGAGCTCCTGATTGGGCTTACTTTGCTGAAAGTGAGTTTGATTCGAAACCACAGGACTGAGAATCAACAGTGTTTTTGTAAAGCCTCAATGAATAGTGCTACCATAGTGAAGAACTGATTTTTGATTGATTGAATTCAAGTGACACGCCCAGACACTGAAGATTCATGTTTTGTGTCCTGTGAAATTATTAGGCTCCAGTAGAAGAATACTATCATGCTGTAGACTGTAGGTTCTAATCCTGAAGTCAACTGAACTAATAAATTTACACTGAACGAACTGAAAGTTTTGCTGATTTGTACAATGGAAGAAACAAGTGATTTTTAACTTTTCTTTCTGATCTGTCTTGAGAGAAACCATGGTGTTGAATACGCCGAAAAGATGTGTAACGGTAATAATAATAGTGGCAACTGCCTTACTTATACTGATGATTAGTTTATTAGTAGATCTTAACTCTTCTGCTGAGCATGCTTCTACTGAACCTAAACTTAAGTTAGCTTATTTAGAAGAAAAGCAACATAGGTTTAACATAAAATTTTGCATACAGAAGGGCTTGGGGGAAATTACTGATATAATTTATTTTTCAGCTTATTACATGAGCGTTCCAAAGTTATGCATACCTGTGACTTACATCTGTACATATTTGCCTGTTTCGACAACAGCTGGTGTGACTTCCCACCACCTGTCCCTTACCTATTTGCTTAACTACAGTATAACTATAAGTTTATTTTATCAACAAGGTCATTTTTAATATTATTTGGTTAACATTGATTTACTTTTAGATTATGTGCCTATGTATACAACATTCAAATTCAAATTCTGGAGCAAAATCTGAGGAAAGGATGGGTCATTATTCAAGGTCTGCCACAGAAACTGAAATTCCTAAATTTAACAAAGCTAGATTCACATGCAAATTGACTAGGCCTGAGAAAAATGTTTTTGAAGAATTGGACAAAAGGAGGGAAGAGACTGCACAGAGGGCAAGGGGAGGAGAACATATGAGTTGCAAGAAAAAACAAGATAAGATGAGAGGCAGCAATACATACAAAGTTAAATTTGGATTTGCATGGGGAGGGGAATTTGTGTTTCATGAGATGAAAGGAACAGGTTAACAAGCAGGGGCAAAGCCAATAGATCTTGCCTATGCAAGAGCTATTTGTATTGCCAACGTGTTGTTGCCATTTGTACACCAGTATCTCTGCTGTGCCACATGGCTAAAAGTCAGTGGTGTGGAGTAGATTGGCAAAGAGTGGAGTAGATTGGCAAAGAGTGGAGTAGAGTGCAGTGAAGAAGAGTGGAGTAGAGTGCAGTGAAGAAGAGTGGAGTAGAGTGCAGTGAAGAAAAGTGGAGTACAGTGGAGTGTTGTACAGTGTCATGGACTGGAGTGTCGTGGAGTACAATGGAGAGTTCTAGAAAGGAGGGTTGTGGAGTGGTGGAGTGTCGTGAAGTGGCGCAAAGTGGTTTTGAGTCAAGAAGTAGGGTGGGGTAAAGGTGCAGAGTGGAGTAGAGTGGCCTAGAATGAAGTGGAGTATAGTGGAGTGCAGTAAAGTGTTAGAATGGGGTGGCATAGAATGGAATGGAGTACAGTGTTATAGAGTAGAGTGGCATGCAGTTTGGTGGAGTGGACTGTGATCGAGTGGACTACAGTGAAGTGGAGACTAGTGTAGAGGTGTATTGTACAGGAGAGTGGAGTGGCTTACAGTGGAGTATGCATAGTGTGTTAGCGCACTGCCATTCCAGACAACACATTTTCAATTGAAATTACCATTACATTTGCACATACAGTTTTACTGATAAAACTATATAGTGCACAAATTATAATGTGTGGAAATGGTATCACCTAGTGTACTGATTTGTTTTGATCTTATTAAAATATCTGCTTCCACTGCACTTCTGAATTATTAAAACATGTGCTTCATTAGCACTTTCCTATTTATGATATATTCTGAAATATCTGCATAGTTCATTTACAGACATTTATATTTTGTTGTGTGCTAGAAGGAAAATGTTATTTACCCAGTAGACATCTGTTCGTGGCATGTAGTGCTGTAGATTATCCTGCTATTTAGTATTGGGTGCTGAGTGTTACAAGTTGTTTTTCTTCGAAGAAAAGGATTTTAGAGCCACAGGACCGAATGACTACTCCCTCTGGTGATACTGCGCATGGGCAGAGTCCTTTGTTCGATTGTTTTCCTGCAGACGGGTGTGAAAGAGGAATGAGCAGGAAGTATAGAGAACAAGATGTCCATGCAAGTGTATTTACATAGATACAAATATAAGGTAACTGCAATGGCCACAGGCGTCTGAGGAGGAGGGCGGGCGCATGTGAATCCACAGCACTACATGCCACAAACAGATGTCTACTGGATAAGTAACATTTTCTGTTCTATGGCATCTGTGGCTGTAGATAAACATGCTTTACATAGACTGTAAAGCAGTCCCTCCAAAAAGTGGTGGCTAGCCTGTGAGAGTTGTAGTTGTCGTGAAAAGTATTCTTAGGGCAGCTTGTCCTATATTTGCTTGCTGTCTTGCTTGTACATCTACACAATAATGCTATGTGAATATGGTGTAGACCAAGTAGCTGCTTTGCATATGTCAGCTAAAGGAATATTTCCTAAAAATTCCATAGTAGCCCCTTTTCCTAGTGGAATGTGCCCTAGGAGTTTGAGGCAATTGACTGTTTGCCTTAGCATAACATGTTTGTATGCATTTAACAATCTATCTAGATATTACTTTTTTTTTTTTTCATTGGATGCCCTTAAATAGCAAACCAAAAGCCACAAAAAGTTGTTTTGTCAATATAGTACATGAGTAATTCTGCTACTGAATCAGGTTGTGGGGAACAAAACTGGCAAATCAATGGTCTGATTGATATGAAATTGAGATACAACTTTTGGTACAAATCTTGGATTTGTGCGAAGGACCACCTTATCTTTATGTATTTGAAAAAATGGTTCTTCTAGAGTTAATGCCTGGAGCTCACTGACACGTGTAAGTGATGCGATTGCAATCAAAGAGGCTACCTTCCATGAAAGGAACTGAATAGGACATGAGTGAAGTGGCTCAATGGAAGGCCCATGAGCCTGGTGAGGACAATGTTAAGATTCCATGATGGAACAGGTGGAAGTCTAGGTGGAATTACCCTTTTAAGTACTTACATGAAAGTTTTTAATAACAGGGAATCTGAACAATGAAATATGTTCTCTATTTTGTAAGTATGCAGCTACAGCTGCAAGATGTAATCTGATTGGAGTGTAAATCAAGTGTGTTTGCTGCAAATGAAGCAAGTAGCAAATCATTTCTTGGACAGATGCTTTAATTGGATTAATGTGGTTGGACAAGCATTAGCGAACAAAATGCTTCCATTTTGCTGCATAACATGCTCTAGTTGTTGAGGTGTGTGCCTCCTTCAAAATGTCCATACATTCATCAGGTAAATTAAGAAAACCAAATTCTATGACTTCAGGAGCCATATTGCTAGGTTGAATAATTTGGAGTCTGCATGCCTGATCTGTCTGTGGTTCTGTGTGAGAAGATCTGGCCTGTTGGGGAGCTTCTTGTGAGGAACTTGCAAGAGGTCCAGAAGTGAGGTGAACCAAAGCTGACGTGCCCACGTTGGCGCTACCAGTATCGTAGTTACTGATGTCTGTTTGAGCTTGCGAACCAAAAATGGAATGAGTGGGAGAGCTGGAATAGCGTAACCAAATATCCATGACCATTTCATCCATAGAGCATTGCTCTTAGGGAGAGGGTGAGGGTACCTGGATGCAAAGTTTGGGGATTTTGCGTTTTTTTCTGTGACGAAAAAAGATCTATTTGAGGATTTCCCCACATTTGGAAGTATTTTTGGAGGACTTGTGGATGGAGTGCCCATTTGTGGACTTGTTGATGCATCCTGCTGAGCAGGTCTGCAAAGTCTGTCCATGGGAGATACTCTGACAGTAGGTGAATGTGGGGGTGATGAACCCATTTCCATATTGTTTGTGCCAGTTGTGATAACTGGAACAATTGTGTCCCCCCTGTTCTTATAGATAATACATTGATGTCACTGTCCGTCCAGACAAGGACAACTTTATGTGTGAGGTGTGGTAAGAAAGCTTTGAGGGCTAGAAATACCGCTTGAAGCTCCAAATAGTTGATGTGCATAGAACGATGTGTGTGATCTCAAAGACCCTGCACTGTGAAGTTTTGAATATGTGATCCCCAACCTGTCAAGGATGCATCCATGGTTAGAATGAGTTGAGGCACAGGCAGGGCTGGCTTTAGGACTGGTGGTGCCCTGTGCGACAGTTTATTGTGGCGCCCCCATCCCATGATCTCCTCGGTTTCACTCACTACCACCCGGCAAATGTGCCCCTCATCTCTCCATTGCTCCCCTTTCACATACGTTCAGGTGTTTGAAAGCACTTGTAAAGGCTGGCTTTACTAATCCACTCAGCTAGCCACATAAAATATAGGGGTCATATTTAAGAGCCCCAGCGCCATTCTAACGCCACATTAGCATCATTTTTTATGCTAATGTGGCGTTAGAAGGCCAAAAACGCTGTGCCATATTTACAAAGAGGCACAATGCATGCATTGCGTCACTTTGCATCCCCCTTGCGCTACATTATGCCTGCGCCAGGCATAATGTATGCAAAGATGGCATTCCCGTTAGGGGGTCGGGGCAAAAAAATGGCACAAAGAAATCCAACAGATTTCATTGCGTCATTTTTTTCTGGTTACAATGGGCCTCTGGGTGCTTTGCAGGATTAGCATCTAACATTTTTACGCTAAACCTGTAAAGCACCGAACTAGCGTAAAAAATTCTGACACTAGTCCCCTAACTACCACCATGTTGCACCGTATTTTAAATACAGAGCACACATGGTGGCGTTAGGGGAGCGCTAAAGGGCGCAAGAAAAGTGGTGCCGCACTGTGTGCATCGCTGCTTTCAAATATGCCCCATAGGGTCATATTTAAGAGCCCCTAGCGCCATTCTAATGCCACATTAGCTAATGTGGTGTTAGGAGGCCAAAAATGCTGTGCCATATTTACAAATGCATTGCGCCACTTTGTAACCCTTTGTGCTACATTATGCCTGTGCCAGGCATAATGCATGCAAAGGGTGCATCCTCCCATTAAGGGGGAGGGGGCAAAAAAACTGCGCAAAGAAATCTGACAGATTTCTTTGTGCCATTTTCTTCTGGCACTTTTAGTGCCTGCTCAGGGCAGGCATTAAAAGGAGGCTTCCATTGGTTACAATGGGCCTCTGGGTGCTTTGTAGGATTAGCATCAACATTTTTTATGCTAATCCTGCAAAGCACCGGACTAGCATAAAAAATTCTGACGCTAGTCCCCCTAACTACCACCATGGTGCGCCGTATTTTAAATATGACGCACACATGGTGGCATTGGGGGGGGGTGCTAGGGGATGCAAGAAAGGTGGTGCAACACTGTGTGCAGCGCCACATTTTTCCAAATATGCCCCATAGGGCAGTGCTTAATTTGTAAATAAAAAGGTGCTGGTGCTCAAAGCCCTCCTATTAAACAAGTGGCTGTTTTCCGTGTTCACACATTTAATTGCAGCAGAGGCAGCATAATCCTAAAGCCATCTCGGGCCTTTTCAATCCATTTACAAGCACTCCCTGAAACTTCAGCTGACTCTTGCGGATTTCTGCTTATTACCATTGTGGCACTTTCTCATTTTTTTCTTCCTCCGTCTTTCCCATATGTGTCTTTTTCTTGCAGTAAATGCTTGAGGCAGAAAAATAAGCGCCGGCACTCAGAAAAATAAGTGCCGGTGCTCTGCACCGGAACCAACAAGCACATATTAAGCACTACCAATAAGGGCATATTTAAGAGCCCCTAGTGCCATTTTAACGCCACATTAGTGTCATTTATTTACACTAATGTGGCGTTGTAAGGCCAAAAACGCTGCACCATATTTACAAAGAGGCGCAATGCATGCATTTCGCCGCTTTGTAACCCTTTGCGCTACATTATGCCTGCGCCAGTCTTAATATAGGCAGAGGTGGCATCCCCCTTTAGGGGGGCCAAAAAAAATGACACAAATAAATCTGTCACATTTCTTTGCGTAATTTTTTCCAGCACTTTTAGCGCCTGCTCAGTGCAGGCATTAAAAGGAGGCTTCCATTGGTTACAATAGGCCTCCTTTGGTCTTGTTTCACTCAGATAAATATTGGTTATCTTTCTAGACTTGTGTGGAGTACTTTTCAGTGTTACTGTGTATGTACAAATACTTTACACATTGCCTCTGAGATAAGCCTGACTGCTCCTGCTAAGCTATGAAGGGGGTGAGCAGGGGTTATCTTAGCTGTGTGACTCCCTTACCCTGACTAGATTGAGGGTCCCTACCTGGACAGGGTGCAAACCACTACCAACTAGAGACCCCATTTCTAACACTGGTCCTTTAGGTGGGAATCATATGTAGGTGTAACAAATGTTATAATTGTGTGATTTAAGCTAATACCATGTAGACCTTTCTACAGAAGCTTCCTTGCTTGACCCTTAGGGAAATGCTCTTTTACCAACTTTTAGCAGAACGTTTACTTACTTAAGATTAGGGTGCTCTCTCTCTTTAGAAGAACTGATCTTGCTTAACTTTCCTTTTTGAAACAACTTTATAATAGTTTGTATTTGTTTAAGACATGGGAATTGCTTTGAATGCACAGAATGACACGTTCATGTATTGATTACAACTAATTTGATGATTTGCATTTGTAACTTTGGTAATCCTTTAATAAACCTTTACAGTTTGAACTTACCTACTCTCCGAGTTCCGTGTGTAGCCTAATGTGCTTCATGTTGTTGAAAAGTACTTAATCTTGATGTTAGCCTCAGGCAGAACTAAAGATTCACCGGAGGGCACTTTATGAACCAATTTTGCACTGGAATTTGCACAAAGCAAAGTGTTCAATCAAGTGTGCCCTATGTGGAAGTGTTAGAACATTCTTGTTTTTGTAGTAGCAGGCTCGTACTAACTTGCCTATCCACCTGGCTATGCCAGCTTTGGAAACGGGGTGGATGTTCTGAGACTTCACATAGGCAACAAAGAGCTGGTTAGACTTACAAAGAAGCTTGGTCCTATAAATGTAATAGATAAAAGCTCTTTGACATCTAGCAATCATAACCTCTTTCCACTACTGAGTCAGGTTGTGGAAAAAAAAGGCTGGGAGCTCAACAGTTTGATTGAGATGGAAAGGGAAGACCACCTTGGGTCTGGTTCTGAGAACAATCCTATCTTTAGGAAACTGGTTGAAGGGCTCTTGAAATAGTGACAGCCTGCAATTCACCAATATGTCTGAGGGGAAAATGATTACAAGGAAAGATACCTTTCAGGAAAGGAACTGGAGGGGGCATGAATGTAAAGGTTTAAATGGTGGCCTCAGGACTCTTGTGACAACTATGTTAAGGTTCCAATCATGAGTAGGGTGTACGTAGCATATATAACCCTTTTAAGACCCTGCATATATTCTTTGACTACTGGAATCCTGAACTGGGACAAATGTTTTCTGTTTTGCATGCTAGCCAAAACAGCAGCTAAGTGTAGCTGTGTAGATAAGTCCTGACTACTGCAAACGTAAGAGATATTTGATGATGTCCGGGACACTAAGCTTTAAGGGGTCCAGGTTTTTGGAGATGCAGTTATGGACAAACCTTGGAGCCTAACAGGCCTGTGTAACATACACCTCTCGTACAATGTTTATAACTTCCTGCCGAAGGCTTAAATAGCCAAATTCTAAGACTTCAAGGGCCAGATTGATCGGTTAAGCTGGCTGGGTTTTGGATGTCTGATCTGCACTCGGACACCTGAGAGGTAACTTCTCCTTGGGGTGAATAGATATCTCCAGAAGCATGTAGTACCATGATTGCTTGACCCAGGTGGGAGCCATGAGGATGAGTGTCAAAAACATTTATCTCATTGTTTTCACCATCTACAGAAGGAATGTAAGAGGAAGAAAAACATAGACAAAGAGCCCTGACCAATTCATCCACAGTGCATTGCCCATGAACTGAGGATGCGGCTATCTGGAGGCGTTGTTTGGCTATTTTGAGTTTTTGAGTGTAGTGAACAGGTCTATTTGTAGGGTACTGCAGCAGTGGAAGTACTCTAGGACTTCTGGATGGAGTTCCTACTAGCAGACTTGTTGATGCATCTTGCTAGGCCGGTTTGCATGGTTGTTGTCCATCCTGGAAGGTGATCCGCTAAAAGTTGTATGCCTTAGTGGGTCCCAAAAAGACAATCATTGTGCAAGAGCTGATGGGAGTGTGTCCCTCCTTATTTCCATAGGCAGAGCATAGCAGTAGTGTTTTTCCATTTTGACCAAAACTACTATCTCTTGAGTAAGCTTGAAAAATGACTTGAGGGGTAGTTCTATGGCACATAAAACTCTGGGTAATTGGCATGGCAGCCCTTGTAATGAGGGCCCACACTCCCTGAACAGTCTTGTCATTGGGGTGAACTCCTCAGCCTATGAGTGAGGCATCCATAGTGATGGTCACTTGTGAAATAGGGTCTGCGCAAGGTCTGCCCTGCAACAGATTGGTGCTGTTCCACCACTGCAGAGAGCAGCAAGTGCTGTTCTTTACCAACACTAGATCTTCAGTGAACCTCCAGCTATGCTTTGCACTCCAGTGGTCAACCTCCAAATGCAAGAGAAATGTTCGCTGTAACCGGGGACAAGCAAAAAAATAATTTGGTAGTCATCAAATCTAGCTCCTAGTGAAGTAAATCCTAGGGGATGAAGACGACTTTGCGGATGCCTCAATAAAAACATGAGTGGGAGATTAAATCCCAAATACTTCAACAGTACTTTTAGCAATGGGGGAAGCCAATGGTGATTTTTTTCACCAGTGCAGTAACAACAAAATGGCCAGACCTTGGCTTTGGGGATTCACAGTCCCAGGGTAATGCACCGAGAACTAGTGAGACTCATTTCTTTGTGCATGTCCACCACTACAATTCTTCAAATCTCTTACGTAGTGGGGAACCCCAGGCTGAAGTCTATTACTGTTATTCTTGTTGCACCATGGCGGGCAAGACAGCCTTGCTACTCAGTGCTTCTCAAAATATCTAGTCCTCCCATGTGAGAAATTGCTAATCAGGTTTTTTAACCCAGCTTCAGAGTTAACAGACATACAAATGTCAAGGAATTAATCAAGTAATTTGGCAGCTAAGGTTCTAGTGTTTGGATACCTTAAACTTAGATAAGAGTGTATGATTATCCTGCTTGAGGCACGCAAGCCTGTTAAACAAGCTTGTTATGCGGCAAGGTGGAAATGTTCTGTTCATTATTGCATAAAAAGCAGACACAACCTCTTAAAGTCACATTATCAGACATACTTTTGTTATTTGCTCCCGCTTCAGAAGGCAGGGTCAGCATACATATCCATGAGGCTACTTTAGCAGCAGTGGCTGCTTACATACTGAACAGGTAACATGCATGCCTATATAAAATCCCAGTCATTAAGGCTTTTGTGGAGGATCTTCAAAGAGCATTCATGTCAAGAACACCACCAGTCCCTCAGTCAGACCCTACTACTGTCCTCAGTAGGCCTACGGGACCCTTCTTTCCCACCACTGCAGTCTTGTGAAATGCAATATGTTTTTGGAAAGCAGCCCTGCAAGTGGCAAACGCTGCTCCGCACAGGGTAACTGAGCTGCAAGAGTTACCAACGAAGTAGCCTTTCATCCAGGTTTACAATGATAGGGTTTTCTTGAGGACAAATGCTTGCTTCCTGACAAAAGAGGTCTCTTCATTCTATGTTAATCAAATGTTCATTTAAAATGTCTCTCTCCACAGCCTGAGACTGTGGCAGAAAGGCCATCACCCACCTAGGGGCTTTAATGTACTACATCGATAAGACAAAGGCTGTTCACAAGAAGTAGTAACACTGTTGCATTCACTGAGACTCGCTTAGGAAAACATGATCTCAGAGTTGGCCCTTACAAGATGGTGAATTAAATGCATCAAAGTTTGCCATTCCAAGGCAAAACTAACTTACCATTCTGTGCCTAGAACACACTTTACCAGGAAAAAGGGAGTTACTAGGGCTTTCCTAGGTAACGTATCAGGCGCATATATATTCAAAACTACTACATTTTCTACACCACATATGTTCACTAAGCATTACCGCCTGGGCATTCATGCCAGTCAACAGGCTCAACTCTGGCAAAATGTACTTTATTTTAAACTTTTCCTTCATCTGACTGCTAGCTAATGCCTTGGAGGAGTGTACAGCTTTATAGTCCAGGTACAGCATGAGATCTACATCAAAACATGCTACAAATGGAAAATGTTACTTACCTTGTAACTAATGGTTTGCAGCTTGGAGTACTGTAGAAACACATGCACCCTCCTGTCTTGTGCCGTCCAGTGTTGGGAGCAGACATTGCAAGTTGTTTTACTCCGAGATAACTTGTTGCTATTCCAAGAAACTCAATGCATTAGGACAAAGACTCCCCCAAAGCCCTTGTTTTTACCACTAGTAGGTTAGTGAGATATGTAGAGTGCAGCAAAATAGATCTGTAAGAGTGCACAGGGGCACTGCAAATGAATATTTAAAATGAGAAAACCAATGGAGTCACACACTAGCATCCAGGGAGGCAGGAGGGGAGATGTGAATCTATAGCACTACACGCTAAACAAGAATTTGCAATGCAACAGGTCTCTATCTGCAAGAGTTTGAGCTATTGGCGTTGTAAATGCATAATTGGACTTTTTGCCACATAAATTGGTCAACCCTGCCTCATAATT
The DNA here is from genome assembly GCF_031143425.1 of Pleurodeles waltl. NCBI lineage: Eukaryota > Metazoa > Chordata > Amphibia > Caudata > Salamandridae > Pleurodeles > Pleurodeles waltl. The sequence continues at coordinate 1,946,719,515 of NC_090440.1, forward strand.
TGGTCCTTTCCTGATATAATTCCAGTGGCCCTGCATACACTAAAGCAATTCCATTTACCTTCTTCCTATTTCTACAGCAAAAAATGAAAATGTTGTCATTACGCACCCTAATTTAAATCTTCCATGATAATTACAATAGAATAACACTTGATGTGACTGCTTTAACAAACAAATAACGCATGCAGTCCAAAACCCACTATAGAAAACCCACACAATAAGGTGTGTGTGAAGCTTGTTTGATCTTGCAGAACTCAAGTTTCCTAGACCTATTCCTGTGCATGGTGGGACTAGTAGTGCACAGACAGAAGAGAAGAACCCATAATTCAATGCAAAAATTGGATTTGTAGTCCTCTTTTATAAGGTACTACAAGACCCAGAAGGCAAAAGTAAAGCACAGGCTGGAAAACCTACTCACGCACAGAACAAGTAAAGTTGGGAGCTTTTATTTTGTAGTTACTTAAACTTTTTATTCTGGTACCTGTAGCCCTGATCCAACTGTGGAAAAAGTAAAGCACGAATACCAAAATGGTGAGCAAAACAACAGGAATGGGAATTAAGAGCAAAACAACACGAATGGGCATGAAATTAAACATTTTGAGTTGTTTTTCACCAACATATTGCCCATTCCATTTGAGGCACCAGAACTCTCTGGTAACCAACCCATACAACCGTACATCCACTTTCCTGCCAACAACCCAGCGATGCCCAGAGCTTTTTGAAAACCGAAGACTGAGCATGCCCCTTGTTTGAACCAAAACACGCCATCTCATGTCATGCACCTGTGCTATTACTGGACCGAAGAAGCCTTGTCCAGCAAGTCACTGAGGAAAAACAACAGCATGCCTTTCTCCCACGGTACATTTGGAAGTTAAGTAGATTAACGTCAACAAGTCCCAGGAACTGACGTGTTATAAAACTCAGTCCAGGAAACTCGATAGCTTCATGTCTAGGTAGCAGAACAGTTTGTCTAATCGAAAGTATTAAACGTGGGGAATTAAGCATGCAGCAGGCACCGTGCAGATTAATGCCCAAGAATCCGAACTAGGCGTGCCCAGGCTCCCAAACCGGGAGCGGGTGCAACAGGCCACAAGAATGCATGGGCGCACATCACAAGTTATGAAGCAGCTGCAATCGTGCACACTTGTTTCAATCAGAGATATCCACAAAACATGCACAACATAAGAGAGCAAACTGGCACTCTCAGGTACCTTGCTTCCTTACGGGCATGTTTGCAGATTTTGCAGGTCCGCTACAACACTTTCCACAATCCCACACACCAGGCTAGCTCCCAGATTGTACAAACAGTTGCCTAGGGTTTTTTTTCTGCCATGGCTGATAAAACAATAAGTAGCGAAGTCTTCCCTATGGGTGTGTTAGCAGTGAGATACAAACACACCTTTTAAAAGGCAAGTCTAAGCGAAACAAGTTTGCGCTCTATGAAACGTCAAAGCGGCATGGCCCCTACGGAGCGTGAAGGAGAGCCAAAAGAAACAATGTGACGTAGCTGGTAGTCATGCAAAGCTCTCCAATGTAGCTGATCGTGTTTTTGCTGTATTAAACTTCAAAGCGTCATGGCCGCCATGAACATGAGCGCGAAGGAGATTGACTAAAGAAAAAAAGCAGTTCGCCCACGGTAAAACATATCGTCAATCATGCAATAATCCATGTAACAGGGTCAGTCTGCAGGGCAGTAACAAAACCGCCCTAAGGCGGGACAAATGTAAAGCAATTACTAATGGCATCAAGGGATTTTTGAAAGGCCAGCCCACAAACGAATGAATGTGATGGGTGTGAGACAAGTGTGGTTAAACGCCCAGAGAATACTCACAACATGTCGAAAAGCACTTGTGTGCGCAACCTAAAAACGATAGTTACAGGATAAGTAACATTTTAATTTCTGCTTCTAGCGAAAGCAGACCATCGGGACAGTAGAGGTCTCCACTTCTAATATGGCTGCTACTTTAGATTTGCATGGCAGGCAGAATGTAGTTCTGGTCCCTCTAACTTACTTCTTTCCATGGAGCTCCTGTTTATCTTCATTCTTGTGGATTTGTGTCAAGAATTTTGAATTTTAAAGTGGCCTAAAGCTTCTTATAACTTGTTTTTAGACAGCATTTCACGTCACACTTCTGATGTTGCTAAGCAATCAGAATAAAAAGATGTTACAACTGCACAATCTATGGTACACACTTGGCTGACCTCAGAAAGATGGAAGGCTAAGTCTGCAATGCCGGGTTTTCAACTTGTGATCTTCAGATCACTGCTGAAGTCAGCTAGTCTTACCTTACTTAGCCGTTTTGAGACAATTCTGGCTGTATAGAAATTCCACGTTAACTCACTGAGGTGGGAAAATGTATAGACCATACCAAGCCTGCAAATGTGAACTTTTTCAAGCTGCTCAATCCCACTGTAAAGTCATAACCAGGAAAAGCAATGTGGGGAAAAAATGTAAACTACCATTCTCAGGTTGATTGACAGAAACTAATATTTTTGCATAAGGAGCTCACATTAAATATACTTATTCTTAATCAGGTAGACTGTATGCTTGGGTATCTGTATTTTTCTCTGTAATGTCAATACATTATTAAAACATTAAAAGTACGCTTAGAGTTGCATTTAGTCATAATGGTTTAATGTCTCTTATTATTTGACTTTTTGTGCTACTCACTCCATCCTAATGCCACTTGTTAGCATCACGTGGCACACGAGTGACTGGCATTGCTGTCTGGATCTCATCACTGCCAGTGCTTCCACACAACCCCAAGAGCTCCAGTGCAAACATAAAAGACGTCTTACAATCGTGCTGAAGCTTCAAGCAAGTCCAACTCTCCTGTGCAAACCAAGGCAGTTGAAGTGTTCGGAGATCCAATACATTAAAGCTCACAAAAATGTACATACATATATATATATATTTTATATATTTGAATTCCAGTGTAAGGCTGCCCAAGTCCAGATACAGAAGTTCACATTAAGAGAAAAAAAAAGTGTGGGGAAGATGTGAGAGGACCAACTGGATTTGTGAAATATGAACAGGACCTGGGATAAGAAAATGGAATGGAAAGATATCCTTAATGTCGTGATTATCCATGACTTTCCCCTAACCAACCCCCATCCCACAGATGCAGTAATGTCGTGTGCCAGGTTCCCCTCCGCCAAAAGCCTAACTCTGGATGAAAAAAGGATAAAATAAAATGCTGAAACGTATGAGAAGGACTATGGGAGATGTTTCTAAACTCCCACGAATGAATGAGGCTACAGGGCATAAACCAGGGTTGTGGCTGGGAATGCCCGCATACAGGCATACACAGAGTCTGTCAACACTAGTGCACAGCCATGTACGCAATACAAATACAGTGCACAACTAAAGTGACTACGTCACCTGGGCATTGCAACAAGGTTTCAGCTGTTCCTTTGCAGCTTATGGGGCATTCAGAGTTGGGGAACGTATGTGTCAATATTCTGTTGCAGAACAACCAGAGGACGTTGTGAAAGTGTGGAGGGTAAGGAGAGAAAAACACAGGATAGGACCACATGATGGATAGTGTGCTGTGAGAGAAACCCCCGGGGCACGACCCCTTGATTCCTGGACATGTGGGCATGGACACAGAGGGAGATGATTCACTTATCCTTGGAGATGAAGAGTGGATTCCATCCTTTCATAAGGCATTGAACAATAATCAACTTGCATTTCCCACAAGCCCCATCATGGGCACCAGCATGCATTATGGCAGCACCACAGCCCCCAGCGGAGCAAACTTTACATGAAACGGGTGAAGAGAGACATATTGGATCAGACTGTGCATGTGCGCTCTGACACCAGGTGTTCAAATACACTCCTAGAGGGAAGGATGATGGAGCTGGAGTAGGAGGAAAAATGCAACATGCTCTCTTCATAAGCCCCAAATCAAATAGGAAGGATGGGCCAGGACCCACAAGGCTACGTGTGTTGAAGTTGACACACTAGTAGGTTGGCACCGGTACGGTAATTGTTCTTTCTAGAGCGCTCCAGCTGAGTATCAGATGACGAGGTGGATTTTTAAGGACACTTAAGTCCATGGCCGACCTCCGGCTCGATCCTTGTGGATTTTGTTCTAGAGGACCATCGGATACATGATTTGTTTGGCAAGGTGGCTATACTTGCAAATAATCAAGTGAAACACCCTGCCCCATCCTCCAAAATATGACCTGTACAAAAGAGTTTGGCATCGAAGTCAATAGTTTTCCAGCAGTGTGGCTCCTCTTGCAGTTTGGGTGCAGGAGTTCGAGGCACCCACTGCCGTTAGTATGAATCCTTGGCATTCATTTTGTTAAACAGGAAGGACATTGGGGGTTGCTCCTGGCCCACAGCTGGGCATAACTGGATAAAGGATCTGGCTGGAAAAGTCGTGGCCGCTGTGGAGGGGAGGGCGGGGAGTGTGTCGGGAATGCAGAGCGCGTCATTGCTTTTTCTCTCGAGTCGTGATGGTGACCAGCTGCTTGGCGGCCTTAGCAATATCGTAGGCGCACTGGATGACTTGCTGCGTCAGGAGCTGGTAGTCCACGGGCGCCCCCGGCTCCGGGGGGACGGTTTTCCGGCACTCGCTCTGCAGGCGATAAGCACTGGCGTTCAGGAGCCGCAGGGAACTACGCACGGTCTCAAGAGCAGGTTTCTAGAGCAAAAGAAGATTCGTTTAGGGTGATGTGGTGGTAAGGGAAGAGAAAATATATTTAACAATAATACACTTTTTTGAGTACGGAGCACAGCAGGAGCTGCTTCAGGAAGGTTTGCCAAACATTCATCTCTCCTGAAGTATATCTGAAATGACTTCCAAAGATTAAAAACATCATACGGCTCTACTCACACCCATCACAGCTTGATGTGGATCCATAATGATTAACTTTATCTCTCCAGCCCAAAAAAGATATATATTGTACAGCATTTGTCTCACACGCCGACACAAGCAGCGTTTTTTGAATTGTATTCCATGCGTGGGTTAAGAGATTTAACACTAGAGTGGCTCTTGGCCGCTTTAGTTACGTGTAAGAGATCAGAGAGAGCTCTAAATAAATATGTACATGTGGTTTTACTCCTGCACGAATTGTAGTGTGCGGGGAACCAATCTGCTAAAGTAGGCTTCTCCAACGAGAAGCTTGTGAAATGCTGTGAGCAGCTTCCTGTGCGCAGCCCAGTCTACTAAACCAGAAGCCTCTGCTTGGTTGAAATAATACATGTATACCACAATAGAAAAGTGTGTTTTCAAGATGAAAATGTGTGTAATTGAAAAACTCAAAATTTCCAAAGCATATTTAAATCTGATAACGGATTGATGAATTATACGACACTGGAGACTAATTATTATTACTATTGAGGGGCCGGTGGCACTGCCGCTGTGGCTGGTACGCGTTACCCATGTAGAGGCATTTCAAATGGAGAAAGACTTGGGCATCACTGCCGGCAGCCCTGCACTGAGAGCACCACTGCTGCCAATCTGGAGTAGACTGGCCACTAATGAAATCTTGTCTGATTCGGTCACTATTAACAACATTAATAATGTTATTTTTTTCGAGATTATTTCCTTTGAATTTAAGTAGCTCTTATTAGTCAAAAGGCTGTGCTATAGCATTCTGCAGGTGCTGACAACGCATCTGAAGGGGAGGAGAGAGTATACCACACGCCCATCTGGTTTGTTAGTCTCCTGCAGGTTCTTTTCACTAAGTTCCTGGTCCAAGGTCCAAGTGCATGAGAAAAGCCGCACTGCAGACCAAGGTGTTCCTCACCCTGACAGTATTTTATTCAGACATAAAGCACAGTATAGCTTGCACTCATGTTCCTTATTTTGCACTGTGCTATTCTCTGGCATGCCAACGCATCCTCGCCTGGTGCAGTTCGGCACCAAATTAATGGGTTGTATGACGGAACAACGCATTCCGGTGCAACGCATGCCTTTACCACGCATGCCTTACAACGGGAACGCGTTAACAACGCATGACCTTAACCACGCATATGTAACAACAAATATGCATTTACCACACATTCATTTACAATGCATTTCGTTGTAAAAGGATTGATGGTAAATGCATATACGTGGCTGAGGTTTTCCCTGACCAACACTAAATTCGGGACTCTGCGCCCCCCGCCCACCTCCCCCAGAGCTGTTTTAAAAAAAATACCGAACTCTACCCTAAAACTACCCTCCGCCTCCAAAGCTGTCTTCTTTTACTGTTATTGTGTTTCCTTGCAAAGTGTTTTTAGTGTCACTCATTAGAAGCTGGCGCACATCAAAACTCAATGTACTCAACACATTTCCGGTGATCTTTAGCAGCATGAAAGAGCTTCCCCACAACATTCGTGTTAATGAGGCTTTAGTGTTTTTGTCTTAGTAATTACACTATCCCAAAAGGTAACGGAAACGTGCCCTGATGCCTGGGAGCCCCCCTCCATCCTCTGCCCCCCTTACCCACAGCCCTTTAAAAAAAAATCTGAACCCTGCCCTAAAGCCTAATACTACCCCCAAGTCCTAAAGCCAACCCCCCCATCCTAGACCTTAAATCTCACCCCAGAGCTACCCACTCCCAGAAACCCAACTCTTAGAAAAATACCCGCCCTAAGCCATAAAGCCGCCCCAAACACTAAAACCTGGTGTTGGGGCTACAACATCAAGCCATTACCATTCATATGCCCTTACCATACATACCTTTACAACTCAATTTGTTGTAAAAGCATGCGTGGTAAAGGCATATGCATGGTAGAAAATGCGTGGTTAAGGCTATGCATGGTAGAAAATGCGTGGTTAAGGCTATGCATGGTAGAAAATGCGTGGTTAAGGCTATGCATGGTGAAGGTGCATGCATTGTAACACACGCATGGTTAGGACTATGCGTTACAATAGCCGCGTAGTTATGGCTGTTTCCTCAAATGAACACGCGTTACTTTAGTGACAAACGTCAGCAGGAAGGGAATGCGAGAGTGACAAGCAAGCATGAGACCGGACAAGCTCCTGTACTTCTATGTTAAGCAGAAGTGGCTAGTTTTCAGTGCTGTTTACATTACAATTGGTGCATGGGTGTCTTGCGCAAGTACGCATAATGAAAAATCAATTGTGCACGTGAGAGGGTAATAAAACAGCCCTCGTTACAACCGCATGTCTCCTTTCTGCTCTATGTGGCCTGAAAACTGCTGTAATTCCCGCGGTCAGGAGCAGCCTGTGCTGCACCACACGGACACTGAAACGTGCCACGGAAGCCCTCCCACGGCGCAGATGGAGAGCTGCGGCTCTCCCCGGCCATCCTCCCAGAGCTGCCACCAGGAGTGATGACCTCAGTGTGTCTGTGTTCTCGGGCTTCCCTGGCGGAACCTTTAAGCCATGCAGAGATGGGACCAGAACATGCAACTCGGAAGGTCCTCTCCCTCCTCGCTGTGCGACAGGCAAAGCAAAGAAGTGACAGGCAACTTCTGTGGCTGCAAGAGCAGCACCTCAAACATGCACTGCTATTCATTTTCACAACAAATATAATGTAAGCACTGTTTGAATGAAAAGTACAAACTATTACTAACTGAATTCTTTTCATGCTATACCGAATGACAATGCTAGTGGGTAAACATGTGTGTATACAATAAAGGTAAACAAAATGAAATCCTGGGTTCTTTCGATGCTGGAAACAGCCCCTGGTGATGCCCCCGCGATGCTTGCACGCTGTTCTCGCGGGTCTAAAGCTAACGGGAGTGCATCGGCACAAAACTGCAAACTCCACAGAGCCACCTTCTGAAAAGAGCAGCATGACAGCGGCTGCCGAGACCTAGGGCTTACCTTTGGGAAGAGAGATGCCATCTCTGTAACCGCGGTGTGGATTTTTTCCGAGCATGGTACAAAACTGGGGAAAAGAAACACATTTAAGACTTTTCATTATCGCACTAGCTGGAGAACCTCGCCCTTTCATGGTACGCATGCTTAACTTATTTGCCCACAAAGAGCAGCTGAAGCACATAGAAAACACTAAAAAAAACATTTTCCAAGAGATATCTCTTCAGAAACACAGCAGAGAAGCACATATATGTGAAGGTAAGAAAAATTAGTAAAATCAACTACACTGGATGCAGAACTCGTAAAGAAAAAGGCTGCATGGGCTTCTTTAAAACACTGTGCTTACTTTGTCAGTGGAATGGGCCACAAATTCTTATTATGTATTTTGTATTTCATTGCCGAACTTTTCATTAAAAAATAAAAATAAAAAAATAAGTGATGTGACCGAACACTGATTACAAAGGGCACATGTGATTTCCGTATAGATTGTTAGGCTTCAATATAAAAGAATAACGAAATTAAAAGATTGCATTCAATTGCAGCACACAATCAATTTAATTATAATTTTGCGCATTTCCCTGATCAAGGAGTTTGATGCTTTGGAATGCATCGGAAACCAAGCCAACTCGAATTTGAACACACAAAGAACTTTTTTCTGAAGCCGATTATTTGGTCGATAACAAACTAATCTGGGTGGCAATTCTAGTGCATCGATGTGACCATTGTCCAGGTTATATTTTAGACCTGTGCGATGAAGTAAGAAGTGAAGCATGGTTAAATGTTTAAATACCTTTTTAAAATGGTAACTGAGGAGTGTGATATAGACTTCTAGTCTCCGTCTCAGTGGTTTTTAAACTTTTTACTTCTGTGGACCCCCACTTTATCATTACTCGAACCCGGGGACCCCCAATGAATCATTATTGGAATCCAGGGAACCCCACTGAGTCATTATTGGAAGCCAGGGACCCCGGCCTAAACACTGCCAATGATTTTAACAGAAAAACAATACCACAAAATTACAGAAACATGCATTCATCAAACACATACATAAATGATAATACATTTTAATTTGCAAACAAATATAAATAAAAAAATAAAACATTTAATTTTAATAAGATTTGAGCTTTTCTAAATTCAATTCAAGCCATACATTGGCCAACCTATTATTCTGTCTGAAGCACCTGCACTGTTCCCACAAATCAATCTGAGGATACTAATTACATTTTTAGTCTCCGCTTTCAAATTCCTCGACTTTTACAGTAAGTTTTGAAATTTTCAATTGTACATTTAGTCAATCTATTTATATAGACTTTAGCAATTTGTAAATGTTATTTATTTTTCTAAGCAGCCATGGACCCCCTGAGGAGACTTTGCAAACCCCTGGACCACAAGTTGGATCCACTGCTCCATCTGTTATTCCGTTAATAAATTGTCAGAACAAAAGCTCTTCGCACTGCATGGTGTACAAATTCTAGAAGTAACTAAAAACTGATAAGATAATGGGTTATTCCATCACTACAGATATTTGTGGGCAATTTGCAGATCAGACATTTAAATCCCCGCTAGAGCAATAAATGGAGTATTATATGATGCCATTAGGCAGTGGTAGCCATATTCAAAGGAGTAGTCTCTGTAAAACACAACTGCAGCACTAGATGTGGCTTGGTGCACTGGGGGCACCCAAACAACATACATTTAAGAAATATTCCAGGAGTAGGTGAAAATAGGTAATACCGAAAATCTTTAGTGTGCATAGTACTTGCACACCATTGTCACCTGTAATTTTGACTCAAGTCCAGTCCTCTAAGTATGGGTAACCTCGGGCTCATACTTAGATAGTAGAGCTAGCAGCATGCATTGAGCCATCTAGGTGAATGACCGGTGCATCACAATCAGGCACTCTAATCACAACTGTTTGCCTGCACCGGTACAAATGTACGTAGAAAAGCTTTCAACTATTTTAAGTAAAGTTGCATCACTGGGCAAAGAGGAAACCCAGCGGCTTGTTTCACATGTCTCCATGGAAACCGGAGTTTGTATCACTCGCAAACAGGAAGCAAAGTGTCCAAAAGTTTGCACACAAGTGTAGTTAGTAAGGCTACAGCACTGCATATAACGTGATGCGCTGCTTGAACAAGGCTAAGTCTGCGTTTTCCCTCCCACTTAGAGGTGAACATGATTTCATGCCTAACGTGAGTCTTTTCCTTTCTCACTGGTAAGACTATTTCTCACCCAAAGGAGAGCATGATGTACTCCTCCAGGTGAGACTGAGGCACTACTTCAGGTATCCAGACAGGCCCTGTCAACGCTAAGGTACGAGTCAGACGATAATGATGCCTTGTTAAGGTGACATCTTAAGGTGAACCTCTTGTCCAGCCTTCTTCTCCCTTTCAAGTAAGCCCAAGGTCCAATGTTGGCTGATAAAGTTTCATTGCGTAGTGTGTCTCCTGGCTAAGCACACAGCTCAGTTTTGGGACTACTGCATAATGTGGGTCTATGGAACACGCAATAAAGTGTGTTTGATTACAGTTGGGAACTGGACGAGGGTACTGGTGGTAATGCCTGTAGTTCTGGAATAAACTATGATCCATTCTGCAGAGTTTGTGCTTTCATCGGTGGCGGCAATTTGGGAAGCCGATACCTGTGCCTCCTCCACTCTGCTCGAACAACCGTTAGTTTGTCACCTTTGTGAGAGGATCCACCTCTCAACATGTGTAGGATCTTGATGGGACCAGCAATATCGAACCTGAACTTGGACCACATAGGTATGTGCGTCTCAATAGAAATTACTGGGGGTGGTACTGACTGACTTATCACTCACCCCACAACTTTCGCAATCACACACAAAACATTCAACAGCTTGTCAACTCTTGGCCACCAAAAAACTTCTCTTACTCTTTGCTTCAGAGCTCTGATACCCAAGTACCCCACATAAGACATAATGAAAATGTCACTTACCCAGTGTACATCTGTTCGTGGCATCAGTCGCAGTAGATTCGCATGTTCTGCAATAGCTCGCCATCTGGTGTTGGGCCGGAGTGTTACAAGTTGTTTTTCTTCGAAGAAGTCTTTCGAGTCACGGGACCGAGTGACTCCTCCTTTTGTCTCCATTGCGCATGGGCGTCGACTCCATCTTCGATTGTTTTTCCCCGCAGAGGGTGAGGTAGGAGTTGAATTGTAGTAATAGTGCCCATGCAATGGAGTGACTAAGTATGCACTTATTTAAGGTTGAGATGATACATATATAAATAATTGAAGGTAACTTCCAAACTGCTACAGGCTCCCGGGGAGGCGGGTGGGCACATGCGAATCTACTGCGACTGATGCCACGAACAGATGTACACTGGGTAAGTGACATTTTCAGTTCGATGGCATCTGTCGCTGTAGATACGCATGTTCTGCAATAGACTAGTAAGCAGTTATTTCCCCAAAAGCGGTGGATCAGCCTGTAGGAGTGGAAGTAGTCTGAAATAATGTCCTTAATACAGCTTGACCTACTGTGGCTTGTTGTGCGGATAACACGTCTACACAGTAGTGCTTGGTGAATGTGTGAGGCGTAGACCATGTGGCTGCCTTACATATTTCTTGCATTGGGATGTTTCCTAGAAAGGCCATGGTAGCACCTTTCTTTCTGGTTGAGTGTGCCCTTGGTGTAATGGGCAGCTGTCGTTTAGCTTTAAGGTAGCAGATTTGGATGCATTTAACTATCCATCTGGCTATACCTTGTTTTGAAATTGGGTTTCCTGCATGAGGTCTTTGAAATGCAATAAAGAGTTGTTTAGTCTTTCTGATGTTCTTTGTTCTGTCAATGTAATACATTAATGCTCTTTTGACATCTAATGTATGTAGTGCCCTTTCAGCTACGGTATCTGGCTGTGGAAAGAACACCGGAAGTTCCACTGTTTGATTTAGATGGAACGGTGAAATAACCTTTGGCAAAAATTTAGGATTGGTCCTTAGGACGACTTTATTTTTGTGTAGTTGTATAAAAGGTTCCTGTATAGTAAACGCCTGAATCTCGCTTACTCTTCTCAGGGAAGTAATGGCGATGAGAAATGCCACCTTCCAGGTTAGGAACTGTATGTCGCAGGAGTGCATGGGTTCAAAAGGTGGACCCATAAGTCTAGTTAGGACAACATTTAGGTTCCATGAAGGAACAGGTAGTGTTCTTGGTGGTATAATTCTCCTAAGGCCCTCCATGAATGCTTTAATGACTGGTATTTTATATAGGGAAGTTGAATAGGTAGTCTGCAGGTATGCAGATATTGCTGCAAGGTGAATCTTAATGGAAGAGAAAGCTAGGTTAGATTTTTGTAAGTGAAGCAAGTAACCCACTACATGTTCTGGAGTTGTGTGTAATGGTTGTATTTGATTAATATGGCAGTAGCAAACAAACCTCTTCCATTTACTTGCATAGCAGTGCCTGGTGGATGGCCTTCTTGCTTGTTTTATGACTTCCATACATTCTTGGGTAAGTTGTAAGTGCCCGAATTCTAGGATTTCAGGAGCCAGATTGCTAGATTCAGCGATGCTGGATCTGGGTGTCTGATCTTTTGGTTGTGCTGTGTCAACAGATCTGGCCTGTTGGGCAATTTGATGCAGGGTACCACTGATAGGTCTAGCAGCGTTGTGTACCAGGGTTGCCTTGCCCAAGTTGGTGCTATCAATATGAGTTTGAGTTTGCTTTGACTGAGTTTGTTTACCAGGTAAGGAAGGAGAGGGAGAGGAGGAAAAGCGTAAGCAAATATCCCTGACCAGTTCATCCATAGGGCATTGCCTTGGGATTGTTTGTGTGGGTATCTGGATGCGAAGTTTTGGCATTTTGCGTTCTCCCTTGTCGCAAACAAGTCTATTTGAGGTGTTCCCCAGAGTTTGAAGTAAGTGTTCAGTATTTGGGGGTGAATTTCCCATTCGTGGACCTGTTGGTGATCTCGAGAGAGATTGTCTGCGAGTTGATTTTGTATCCCTGGTATAAACTGTGCAATTAGGCGAATTTGGTTGTGAATTGCCCAATGCCAAATTTTTTGTGCTAACAGGCTTAACTGCGTGGAGTGCGTCCCTCCCTGCTTGTTTAGATAATACATTGTTGTCATGTTGTCTGTTTTGACGAGAATGTATTTGTGAACTATTATTGGTTGGAAAGCTTTTAGTGCTTGAAAAACTGCAAGAAGTTCTAGGTGATTGATATGCAGTTTTGTTTGATGTACGTTCCATTGTCCTTGTATGCTGTGTTGATCGAGGTGTGCTCCCCACCCTGTCATGGAAGCATCTGTTGTTATTACGTATTGTGGCACTGGGTCTTGGAAAGGCCGCCCCTTGTTTAAATTTATGTTGTTCCACCACAGAAGCGAGAGGTAAGTTTGGCGGTCTATTAACACCAGATCTAGAAGGTGACCCTGTGCTTGAGACCACTGTGATGCTAGGCATTGTTGTAAGGGCCTCATGTGCAGTCTTGCGTTTGGGACAATGGCTATGCATGATGACATCATGCCTAGGAGTTGTAATACCATCTTTGCTTGTATCTTTTGTGTTGGATACATGCGTTGTATGATGGTGTTGAAATTTTGAATTCTTTGTGGACTTGGAGTGGCTACTCCTTTTGATGTGTCTATTATGGCTCCCAGGTATTGTTGTGCCTTGCGTGGCAGAATTTTGGATTTTGTGAAATTGACGGTGAACCCTAGTTTGAAGAGGGTTTGTATGATATGATTTGTGTGATTTGAGCACTCTATTAACGAATGGGCCTTGATTAGCCAGTCGTCTAGATATGGGAACACATGTATTTGCTGCCTTCTGATGTGTGCAGCGACTACCGCTAGACATTTGGTAAAGACTCTTGGTGCGGTTGTTAATCCGAAAGGCAGTACCTTGAATTGGTAATGTATTCCTTTGAATACAAACCTTAGGTATTTCCTGTGCGATGGGTGTATTGGTATATGGAAATAAGCATCCTTGAGGTCTAAAGTTGCCATGTAGTCGTGCAGCTTTAGCAATGGCAATACTTCTTGTAGTGTGACCATGTGGAAGTGGTCTGATTTGATGAAAGTGTTGACTACTCTGAGGTCTAGGATTGGTCTCAGTGTTTTGTCCTTCTTTGGTATCAGAAAGTACAGTGAGTAAACTCCTGTGTTTATTTGTGTGTTTGGCACTAATTCGATTGCATTCTTTTGCAATAGTGCCTGCACTTCTATCTCTAGGAGATTGGAATGGTGTGTTGTTAAATTTTGTGCTTTTGGTGGTATGTTTGGAGGGAACTGTAGAAATTCTATGCAGTAACCATGTTGGATAATTGCTAGAACCCAAGTGTCTGTAGTGATTTTCTCCCATGCTCTGTAATAATGACCTATTCGTCCCCCCACTGGTGTTGTGTGGAGGGGGTGAGTGACATGTGAGTCACTGTTTAGTAGTAGGGGTTTTGGGGCTTTGGAATCTTCCTCTATTTCTAGGGAATTGCCCTCCTCTATATTGTCCCCGAAAACCTCCTCTATACTGTCCTTGGTAACTGGACGGTGTGGCTTGTGAGGTGCTGGCTTGTGTGCTTTGACCCCGAAACCCCCCTCGAAAGGGCGTTTTACGGAATGAGCTGTAATTCCCTCTGCTCTGCGGGGAGTAGAGTGCGCCCATGGCTTTGGCAGTGTCCGTATCTTTTTTGAGTTTCTCAATCGCTGTGTCCACTTCTGGACCGAACAGTTCTTTTTCATTAAAAGGCATATTGAGAACTGCTTGTTGAATCTCTGGTTTAAATCCAGACGTTCGGAGCCATGCATGCCTTCTGATAGTTACAGATGTATTAATTGTCCGTGCAGCTGTATCTGCAGCGTCCATGGAGGAGCGGATCTGGTTGTTGGAGATGGCCTGTCCCTCCTCAACCACTTGTTTTGCCCTATTTTGGAAGTCTTTGGGCAGATGTTCAATGAGATGTTGCATCTCGTCCCAGTGGGCTCTGTCATAGCGCGCAAGTAGTGCCTGGGAGTTCGCGATGCGCCACTGGTTTGCAGCTTGTGCTGCGACTCTCTTACCAGCTGCATCAAACTTGCGGCTTTCTTTATCTGGGGGTGGTGCATCTCCAGATGTGTGAGAGTTGGCCCTTTTCCTAGCTGCTCCTACAACAACAGAGTCTGGTGGCAGCTGTGTTGTGATGAAAGCCGGGTCCGTAGGAGGCGCCTTGTACTTTTTTTCCACCCTTGGTGTGATTGCCCTACTTTTGACCGGGTCCTTAAATATGTCTTTTGCGTGCCGGAGCATACCAGGGAGCATAGGCAGGCTTTGGTAGGAGCTGTGGGTGGAGGAGAGTGTGTTGAACAAGAAATCATCCTCGACCTGTTCTGAGTGGAGGCTTACGTTGTGAAATTGTGCTGCTCTAGCCACCACCTGAGAGTACGCGGTGCTGTCTTCTGGTGGAGATGGTTTTGTAGGGTATGCCTCTGGGCTGTTATCTGACACTGGGGCGTCGTATAGGTCCCATGCGTCCTGGTCTTGGTCACCCTGGCTCATAGTGGTGTGAGCTGGGGAGTGTGATGGCGTTTGTGCTGGTGAAACGTTAATCACGGGCGGAGGAGAGGGTGGTGGTGTAACTCTTTTCACCACTTTTGGTTGTGGTGCTTGTTCCGTCTGGAACTCCAACCTTCTCTTTCTCCTAATGGGGGGAAGGGTGCTTATTTTTCCTGTCCCCTGCTGAATGAAGATACGCTTTTGCGTATGGTCCGCATCAGTTGCTTGTAGCTCTTCCTCAAACCTATGCTTCTGCATTTGGGAGGTTAGCGAGTGCTCTTCTGTATAAGAGCCTGAAGCTGGGTCGCTTGCAGTTTGTTTCGGCATCGAAACTTTGTCTGCGTGTTTTTTCGGCTCCGAGGTGACTTTTTTCCTTTTCGGGGCCGAAACCTCTCGGCGTCGATCTGTTTCGGTGCCGCTGTCTCGGCGTCGAGCCGTGTCCACACCGGCATCTCGGTGTCGAGGCTTGTCTCCAGCACTTTCTCGGTCCCGAGAAGGCTGCGTGCCGGTGTCTCGACCGGAGTCGGACGATCTCGGCACTGTTTGGGCCTTTTTCGGTGCCGACGGTCGGTCACCGATTTTATGGGTTGAGCCATGGCCTGGTGGCAGTGGCGTCCCCTGGGCCTTGTAAATGTTTCTTTGTGTGGTTTTCGACGTCTTACTCACGGTTTGTGTATCGTCGAATCCTTCGGAGTCTGAGTCTTGGATCGAGAAGGTACCTTCCTCTTCCTGTTCCTCGAACTCCCGTCGGGCTGTCGGTGCGGACGCCATTTGAAGTCTTCTGGCTCGACGGTCTCGGAGTGTTTTTCGGGACCGGAACGCACGACAGGCCTTGCAGGTGTCTTCGCTGTGCTCAGGTGACAGGCACAGGTTGCAGACCAAGTGTTGGTCTGTGTAGGGGTATTTATTGTGGCATTTGGGGCAGAAACGGAACGGGGTCCGTTCCATCGGCGTTCTTCAGCACGCGGTCGGGCCGACCAGGCCCCGACGGAGGATCGAAAAACTACCCCGAAGGGCACCGGAGCTCTTCGATCTTCGATGCGGTGTTGAATCTAAGTACGCCGATCCCGAACGCAACAATACCGACGAAAATCTTCCGAAATTAACTATTTTTTCTGTTCCGAAACTCGGAGCGACAGGAACACGTCCGAACCCGATGGCGGAAAAAAAACAATCGAAGATGGAGTCGACGCCCATGCGCAATGGAGACAAAAGGAGGAGTCACTCGGTCCCGTGACTCGAAAGACTTCTTCGAAGAAAAACAACTTGTAACACTCCGGCCCAACACCAGATGGCGAGCTATTGCAGAACATGCGTATCTACAGCGACAGATGCCATCGAACATAACATTTGTTACCTCAAGTCGATAGGTACTACCAATTACTCAGCCAGATGCACTAGACCTTCCACACACATTATTCTGATGCAAGTCATAAATCCTTTACCAACATATTTAGCAATGGGCCACCCAACCATCTTCCAATCTTTTACTTGAAATAAAACTTTATCCTGTAGAAGTGCATTTCTCCCCACTTAATTAGTAATAGCATTGACTGACATCTCCAATACTTGCTGAACAGCACAAACCATACACTCATCATCTTCATTAGAGTCACCTTTGGCTAACAATGGCATTCTGAACAGATAATCTGCAACTACATTACTTTTGCCAGGTATTCCACACAACAATGATATTCTTGTAATCGGTATAGCCACTTGGCATCTCGGGATGTAGCTGTTTCCCACCTTTAGTACTGAACAAATCAACAGGTAGTTTGTCGACAGTACATAACACCACACCTCCCTCCTGGAGAACTGTACCCTGGTTATTTTTAGGTGTCATCTCTTACCTATCATGCTTAAACTCCTGCGCTGCTCTGAGAAGCTCCTGGATGTTCTTGGTGACTTGTTCAGTCTTCAGAATCACATCCTCTGTGCTCGGAAGTCCTGGGTCTAGTTCTAGGTCCAGGTCATCGATTTCATGGTGGAACTCTTCGTCTCTACTCATCTCCATGAATCGCCTACCATCCATACTGCCAGACCGGAGACGGATGTGGGAAGAGGAGTTACAAAAGAAGCACATGGTTGAAAAGAGACTGCAACAACGATTTAATAACACTGAAGTACAGAGGAACGTTCTCTTATCGATCTATGAATGTTTCAGATGAAGTCAATAGACTAACAATATAGAAGACATTGACTTCAGATTTATGAACCCCAATACTGTGATTCCTATCTTGGACAACAAGCAGCACCAAAACAAAAAGGATATCTTCACAGCTCTGGCCTGCAAGACCGAGCCTATTTCAGTGGGCCTTCCTCTTGTTCATTTCTTTCCAGTACTTTTTTCTGTTTTGTTCAGCTCTTCCTTTTACCCCTTGTAAAACATACTGCAGCCGCAGACTGAAAAGATACTGATTTGTACAACACTGCACTGACGTCATGAAATATATTATAAAGTCCCCTGATTAGCACGCTCCTACAAGGCATGGCCAAAGGCATCTACAAGAGACACCTTGTTGCAAAGTTACATTTAATTAGTGAGTTTCTGCATCACCACCTGGACTGCCAGAGGGACTAACATCACAACAGAATGGGTTCACCAGCTTCACCTCACCTGATTATAGACTCGCTTGTTTGGGTGTTGTCATAATCACTGTCGGTACCGCTGCCATGGCGCTCCATCTTGGTTGTCTAAACAGGGAAATAGATGACCATGAAAAAAATAGTGAGTAAATGAACTCAATAGAAAAAAGCAAAGATAGATGTCCTGGCATCCCGGGTCTCCCCTTCTTACCCAGAACCAGTATGTACTGTTCCCAGACATAAGCACAAGCATTTTGAATTATTCTAACCCCTCAAGAGCCATCCATTAGCCTTTATTTAGAGGAAGGGCTCAAACATTAGAAGATGATTACTTCCTTGAATCACCCTTTCCCATTAGACTCAAATTTGTTATCTGCTATTTATTGACTTCTGCATCCTTCTGTCACTAAGATCAAAAACAGTAATTTCCCCTTTGTAGTCAATACAAATATTGTGGCATAAACTGTCCCATAATCCCAATGACCCTTATGTGATTTCCTCTTTGCTCGCTGGGTCATCTGAGGGACCTTGGATCGGGACTACCATGTGAAGGAGGTGAATAGGTCCCTATTCTTTAGTCTGAGCTGAGCTCCCCATACGCTCCCCACCCAGTATCAAAAGGGATCACCACCAATGCTGGTCTTGGGATTGTCAAAAGGTGGTGGCTAAAATTGCAAATTTCCAACAAATGGTAACACCCTGACCCATAAAGGAAGTGCATTGCCCTTAACACATGGAAACAAAAATGTACTCAACCTGGAGTCACTAACTTTGAATGCAAAACCAATGGAGGGGTTTAGCTAACCACTCCTTTCCCTAAAATCACATCTGCTGTTCACTCTCACCACCAAGGTTCCCTTGGGAGCAGCTTTTTAGCGTAAGCTTCTATGATAAACAAGATATATTACTCATCTGTATGTGATTAAACAGTGAGATTAATTACTGTAAAATCATGTCAGATAAACAAAACACATACAATAGCTGTTCCACTAGGTGGCGTGGTGTAAGTGATCACTAACAACAGTGAACAGTGATGGTGCTAGTCACAAAGAATAATCCATCAGCATTACTGACTGAGTAGTGTAACAATTTCAATACAAAATGACTGAAAATGTGAACATGTTTTGGTTTCTACTTTATTTAACAGGCACCAAGCTAACATGCTGATGTTTCAACCCATTAGATAACTTAAAGCCGTGGCGTCATCGGGACAAAATACAGGAAGCAACCTACGGGAATGAAGAAATCAAGAACAATCAAGTAACTTAATGTATGCACAGTGAAGTATAAATGTCCAAGCATACTCTGTTTTACCTTACCTAACACATAAAAATCACACGGGAGACCTCTATATCTGAACAACAGATCTAGTGATATTAAATAGCACACCTGTTATTCAAAACAACAATGGGGGGCACTCATTTCCTAAGAGTGAGACCCCTGGTTAAATCCGAATGCCTGTACAGGAATGTTATTGTACTTAATTCCCATAGGGTGCTTCTTCTATCTAGTTGAAACGTTGCTGTATTAACTATTTGACTATTAAATAACATAGTAAGAAAAACATCCTATTTCTGAGTCCTTTTGTATTGCAATTGTTACACCACTCTGTCAGCAATATTGATGGATTGCCTTTCTAACTAGCACAAGCCACTTGTATTCCCCATTGTCACTGATCACTCTCCCTGAGCCGCCTACCCGAACACTTAATGCATATGTTTTGTTTTACATGATTTTACAGTATTTAAACAGGATGTTTAATCACATACAGAGCAGTAATATATCTTGGTTTACTACAGAAACACAGGCTAGCAAGCCTCTCCGAAGGGAACCACTGTTTCTTGGGTACTTTAAACCCAGGTTCCCAGGGATATCGGGTTATTTTCATCCTCACCTCAGCATGCTCCCCAAACCCTCAACTTCAACATAGACAAATCAAGTGGTACTTAACCATGTGCCTGCCCCCGTCCTGAAAGCAGGAGAGCTGTGTGGAGGATGGTGGGAATGGGACAGAGGAGGCGGAAACACCTTTTCGTATCTAAAAACACGAGAGGAGAGAATCAAGGATCATGCAAATAAATTGGAAAAATAATCACAAAACAGACGCGGACAGATCCAGTACATATGAGGCGTGTCTCTGCAGACTACAAGATGGCATCATTTGGAAGGTGAGTGTGACCTCTGACCTGAACAGGACTACATACAGAGAAAGAGAGTCCGTGTTCATGCAGAGCCTGTTTCTGGTTATTTTAAATCTGCCTTGCTTCACAGGGTTGGACCTGGAGACCAAGGGGGGTTCTGGGGAAACTAGAGGTGCCTGGGGAGGTCGCTGCCATGAGGTTCAGTATATTTATATCTCTGCATTGTACAAGATTGTGTAATTCTAGTGAGTTATATTTTTTTAACTTCACTGGTCATGGGTAGTGAGCCCGTAACGTTTCTGCAGCTTTAACCACTTAGGAGCACATTTGCCATGCGGTCCACGTCATGCTTAAATTGTTTACAACTGAGCCTGACCGGGTATATGGACTGGGAAGGTCTGAGATGGCCACAGTTAGTGCTGTTCTCATCTCAGCTTCAAAAGGAATCCATTGGCTTGAAAACCGTCCCTGAAACACAACTACTCACTAAGATTGCTTCAAAGAAGCATAAAAACAAAGTTTTTCAAGTGTTGAGGTTACGGGGAAGCAGTTGCTTTCCTGAACCTCTTCCCACTCTGGGGGCGTCACCCGAGACCCAGGTGAAAAGGTTAGAAGGTGAATGGTGAGCTGCAAGATCCCCACTATCCAGACACCGAATGAAGGGAGGGGAATGGTGCACGGTGGCCCAAAGCTCCATCAGCATCCCCGCCGCTCACGTTCCTGCACACAGTGAGGCACAGGGAGGTGGCTCCGCTCTAGCATCGCCAACTGCAGGTGTAACATCCTGGCACAAGTGTATGTGGACCTGCGGCCAATGCAGGACTTCTGCTCACGCTCAAAGAAGATCATAGCTCCTTTCGGCACGGTGTCTGCTAGAAGGGGAATGGAAACCCCAAAGGAAAGCATGGAGGGTGGTGGGAGGCCAGGTTTGGTTTTTTAATTGAGTATTATAGTGTGCTGGTCTAATCTGTGGAAACTGTCGGGAAAGTGGACGCGCACGCGCAATGTTTTTTTAAAGATTTTTTTTTTGGGGGGGGGGGGGGGGGGGGGTATGTGCGTAGACCCTAAAGACCGTCGGACAAGAAAAAAGTAATTTCTCACTTAGCTCTCCTCAACTCCTTTCCCCCTGCACAGCCTATGTGTGAGAGCAGCTTCTGCGGGGGCTGGGGCGTTTGTCAAGTTGTCATACACAACATAAAAGTGTTCATATACAGCCACTAGGAATGCGGTTTACCCACCTCGTGGTTCCCTGTGACATCACAGACAACTCTAGCTTTGCTCTCTGTGCTCAGGTTGTCATTAGGAACCAACTGTTGAAAAGCAACTCCGTCACCGATGGCTGTCCATCTGTAACTCCGCATTATGTGTGGCTCTCGCTGGCAGCCACTAGCCAGTATCATTCTTATGGTGATGATTCACCGCTGTGACGTAGCAGCGCCAGGTTACAGATCCCAGAACTCACTGTTGCTCATTATAAAGGAATTCAAGGCTGCTCTGGGTGGGCTCCATGACAGACTCAGAACAGCAGAGAAATGCAGGGAGCTCCGCTTTTAAAGAGGATGGAAGGGAAGGCACCGACAGCAGTGAGGTTGGGTGAGAGCAGGGCAGTTTTTTTATTTATTTATTTATTTTAAATGTGGGACAGAAAGGAGGGGAATGTTATGTATGGCTCTTCCATTAATCCTCTGCCCCTGCACAGCAGTTGAAAGCAGAGGCAGGTGGTTTTGGGGAGGTGGAACACTATACATAAAGTTATAGATGGTTAAAACTGATTATGGGGGTGTTTTTCACCTCAGGGTTCTGAATGGCATCACAGACAACTTGAGCTTCACTCTTGTTGTCTATGTTATGTCACTCAGAACCCACAGGTGAAAACCAGCCCTATAACTCAGTTAACCCATCTGCAATGCTATATACTGGTTATGGTTGCTACTGGAAGTCACTATGTGCAACAATCCATTTGAAAACAGAGTATTCACTGGTTGGACCTCGAAGCAAAGAAAACCTTGCTTAGAACATGTGCTACCGTGAGTACTGATCTGATGCTTCCGAATGGCCTCCACGAACCGAAAAAGTCAGTGGAGTGACCAATGGCATGACAGTCCCCTCTCTCGCGCCACACCTCGTCCTGCCAGCCCCGGGTTAGGATGGAGAAGGTGGGCGCTGACTGCTGTAGGCCTGCACAGGCCCGTGGCAGACATGGAGCTCTGGCTTATTATTTCTGTAAAGCCGCGTTCAGCACCGGAGTCTGGGTACCAGGAAGTTTCTGTGGTAATTTCTGCATCCTTGCACGACAGTCTTATATTCTTTAACGAGCCTGAAGGTGAGACATGGATTACCATAATGGGGAACACAAGATGTGTGTGGGATTAATGTATATATGTAACTGTTCATGAAACTTTGGCCGGTGACATGTGTGAACGTGCAGTGATTTCAGCGCGAACTGCACAAGAACTCTAGGTCATCAAAGCATACAGACTGTAAGCCAATATTCTCAGTTACATATTGATACAACTGTGCATGCTGCATCTACGACATAAAAAGCACTGTACAGTACAGAAAGCCCATCCAGGACAAACGAAGTGGGACGCCACAGATTCAGGGAAGAGCAACATTGGGAAGGGGTGCGGGGGGAGGGAGTATCGGCCTAAATGTGGGATTCTACAACTGCAGACTGGCGAGATGACTGGCATTAGCTCACTCCGTGTGCCCAGCCTTCTCTTCACATCACCAGGAAGTCAGTTCATTAGATCCCGGAGAAAGCAGTGGTGCATTCCGGAATATGTACTATGTTGTGCTGGTCGCCATTAAACTAAACAAAAGAATATATTTGGAACTGCATCAGTGGTTCTCCACGGGCAGTGTGGTACCAGAGACACTAGAAAATAATGCTTTCTGAGGTGAAACCGCAAACCGTATAACAATGTCCTGATCAGCTTCAATAAGAGGAGGAGGTGACGGAGAAAGGTTTTTTATGTACTCAAGGAAAGAAGGGGGGACACCCCAACTCATCTCGGTGTTGGTCACCACTTACACTTTTAAAGACATTTCCTGTATCACAATCTTGCATGACAGAGGCGTCTGTGGCACGCACGCTCCTGCCACTGGACATTCGATATGCATTTCCTAGGTGGTGGTGCCCACATCCTTGGCGACAATATCTAGGGAGCCTTTAATGGATATCACCTCTCCTTCCTACTCTCACCCTTATGGGCTAACTTGTGAAATTGATGAAGTCCGCAGAGATAGCATCCACACAACAAGTGCCACTGTGACAGCTCCTCTAACTTCAATGGTAATCCTGGTAAGCCTATCCCTTTCCCTCCCCCATACACATGCGTGTGGCAGGCCCTTCGAGAAACTATGGATAGACAAATGGCCCACATTCTACTTACCATCTGACATGCCTAAAGGACCCAGGCTACATCTTTTGCAGGAACTTACACTCTATTCTAGCCCGGAAACTGAGGACTACACTATTTCCAGCTGACGGATGGAATGGGGCTTAACTCCCACAAAGGCCCCTTGAACACAGCCTGGAGGTAACTTCACAGCTGCTACCTTGCCCAATATCTGCCCCACACTGCCGCCCCCTAGACTGCACTGGTTGAAGCCCCTCGGTGCTCATGCTTAGCAAACGAACAGCTGTGCAGGGGGCTGGATCACCAAGCCCCTCTCACTGAGCGGCGCCCTGCTGCGAGTATCCACAGGCCGTAGATGCCCGCTGGCCTAAAACAACAACTCACACTGGAGTGGAAGGGCTGCAATCTGTTCACAATCTCATCCACTGGCTGTCCGAAGGGCTTGAGTGCCGAGCCCGGCTCGTACATGGAGAACGCATGTCGGTCCCGCCGGTGCGGAGCTGGGAGGTTGAGGTCCTGGCGCTCATTGCTGGCGGGTGCCGGGTGCGCGGGAGCCGTCTGCTGTCTGATCTGCGTGTTTTCCGTCTGCAGTTTGTGAATCTGTAAAGGCAGGAGAGATATACTCATGCAGGGAGGTTGGTGCAGCTTGGCAAGAGGAGAGCCACTGGGCTGCAGGATGGACCGGGGTGGGTTTCATATTTCAGCCCTGGGTCGACAGGCTGCAGCCAGGCCCTACACGTTTCTGGACTGCAGAATCAACAAGTATTAACCAATCATTGGTGAATCCTGCCACCCGAGCAGGAAACTCCACGCCATTATTAATCATGCACAATGATGGACATGCCTCTGTATTCAAGGCACAGTCAAGGGACTGAAAACAATATGGCGGACTTCAGTAAATCCCTACAAACTCAAGCCCTTGGCTGCAACACCAAACATGTCCATTCCACCCCGCATCCTTCACTGAGAAGGCCACAGACAGCCCCATCAAACCCGAATGCTCGAGGAGCCTCTCAGAACCGTCAGCCTTCTTAACCCATATTGTACAAAGCATGGCAGTGGAAAGGAAAAGTTACTTACCCGTAATGCTAATGATTTAATACTAATTCTGTAATTCTAAATCTGAAGCAAAAGCAACATGTTTTAATACTTAGCATACTTCTGCCATCTAGTGGTTGGATACCGAACAGGTCAGAAAGTTTCACACAAAGTTACTCGAAGGCATCTGTAACCCCTACTCCTAGTGATATCGGAACACACCTTAATCATTGACATCTTATGAAAGAGCTTAATTTATTACCCTTTCCTTCAAGAAAAGGAAAGGCGAGTCCCTCGTGAATGTATAGTATCAATTTAAATGCAAAGCTAATGTATGTAGTGTTGCGGGCAGATAATGCTTTGTTTTGCAGCACGAATTGGATGTAGATTCATATGCTCTGCGCAGAGAAGTGAGAATGTGGATTCGGCGTGAAATGACCTTTTGAAAGTGCTTTTCTTCTAACGCTGCGTCCGCATCCCACAAACAATCCAAACGTGATTTTAATGCCAGTCGGTATGATACCTTAATGCCCTGCTTACATCCAGCGTGTACAATGGGGTATGCGAAGGGACGCCAGGTGATCAACTGTTTAATTGATATCAAATGTGTTAGTAAACTTAGAAAGAAATGATGGGTGTTGGCTTAATAGGTACATTGCTTCTGTGGAAGATGACAAGATTTTGTCTACTCGCAAAGTTTATACAGCCTTCATTTCTGTTAGCTGCAATGATTGACAAAACGAGCGGTGTTTCCAACAACAAGACAACCACTGTACATCGCAATAACATCGTTCGTATCCTGGCCTGGAGCCATTTATTTAACACGAGGGACTTTTCCATAATACTTCTTGAAAGGTACTCTGTGCTGGACCAAAAATAAAGACTGTGTGAAGCCGGCTGCAAGCAGCTGAAGACTACGCATAGAGGGACGCCTTGGGAGCAAAGGGGATGCTCCTCCAACAGGAAGCACACGACCGATCAGCCAGCAGCGGGGGCCAGTCTCCCAGCATTTCTAAGAATCCTGGCAGCACTACTCAAGAGTTGTAAGCAAGTCCTGGAGCTTGACCCCGCACTCCCCGCAGGGCTGGCTGATGGGCGGCGACAGTTGTGTTATTGGTCTGCGCCCTGCAAAGGCAGGTCGGGGTCCTACAGAGATAATGAAGTCAGAAAGAGGAGCAGGGTGCAGTGCAGGAGACGCTGCCAGCCGGTCCCCTTTTAACACACTCCGAGGAAGAAGGCATAACAAAGGAATGTCATATTCCATGTCGTCGACACTTGTGATTTGTGGTGGCCATGTCGTGCCCTTTCACGGGGGAAAGGAGGATGCCCAACATAAGCGTCGGGTTGAACAGCCTATATCCAGATGAAATGTCCACGTCCGGCCCTTCTTTGTAATTAGCACTCCATTCTGCCACTGCATTAATTTCGGCTCTTAACCATCACTTGAAATTAGTTACAGGTCTCTTCCTTATTCCCCAATGGGGTAAAATGTTTAATGGGGCAGGTTCTCTCAAATTGAGCGCATCTCTTTACTGTGGGCAGTAGTCATTTGCTTGTGGGAACGTTCACCCTAAAACCTTCCCGCTGAGTGAAATACGTCCTCCTTAAAACCTTCCCTCTGAGTGAAACATGTCCTCCCTAAAACCTTCCCTCAGTGAAATACAAGTTCAGTTCACAGAAGCAGGATCCCCTTCTTCAATGTCACCTTGATCCTTGCAAAAATTCTGGATAGGCCTTAGGCCACCACAGTACACCTACTAATGTTGAGTATGATGCCTCTGCAAGAACAAATGGGAGGACAAATCCTGTTTGCCCCTGAGACTCGTGGTCTGCCTGGCCTCTTTTTGGTGAGGTGAGCAGCCAAGAAAGATGCGTCATACTTTCTTACAGTGGTCCTACGAATATGGCAGTCTGCATTCTTATCTGATTGTGTGTTAGACATCAGTGACTGATTAACCAAATTGTGTGTTTTGTTACATGGTACAGTCTGCGCATCTACTACTACCTCAGGCCTGAATCCGAACTTTCTGAACCAGGAATGTTTATTAAACATAATGTCTGTGGAAAACCATCATGTGATATTTTTTTGAAACAGTCTGATCTGGAACATTAGCTGCTGCTTCCAGTTCCCTGGAACTCAAATCCAGATGGCAGAAGAATGCAAAGCATGCTGATCTATAACACAAATGCTGCAAACTCGTTGATTTCAGCATCTGATCTCTGCCAAAACATGCTCATAAATCCTGCAGATTGACCATGACTGAATCTGTTTCAGGATGTCCTAAGCTGCCCTGTGTATTTTTTTCTGGCCAAGGCAACATCACTAACTGAGGCTGATGTCCCTTTTGTCGGCCTCGTAAAAACTGCCCGGTATAGGGTAACACGATGAAGCTGCATATGCCTCAGGTTCTCATCACTCAATAAGGAAAGTGCGCTGTGCAACGTCATATCTTAAAGCATTACTGTGCGGTAGAGCGCCTTTGGTATAAGATCTGCTTAAATCATTAAGCCTTCCGGTGGGAAAGTCGTCACAGATGCAGAGCCTGCCTTACACGGAGATAGCTGCATTTCATCTACCCAAACAGCATTTAAATCAATACTTGTGAAAAATTAATCCTCAGATTATAATGCATCCTTGCTCACATCAGTGGCATCCTGTTTATCTAGATGCATGCTGGGTGGATAATGTGTCATAAGGACGAGGAGGCTTGCATCTGTACCAGCCAAGCGGTTTATGACATTAGTTTTCAGCGTTGAAGGAGCAGCTATAACATATAAAGATGGTCATAGACAAAAATAGTTACCTGTGCTTAAATGCTAACAATGCCTTTTGCGGCAACTTTGCTTCTCTTACTTTTGAGATAGTTTTAACTTTAAAACTACTTCAAGCTGCACAGGGCTAGTCACCATGATCTAACAGCAAACAGAGGCTACATAAAATGCAGTTCTCGTTACTCGCATAGTGATCACTTACGTCTAGCTGCTACTCTACTGATAATCAACTCTGAACCCCGAAAACGACAAACAACTGCCAACAAGGTCCCCATCCCGGAAGTTACTTTCACACTACTACCAGCACCAAATCACCGCGCTCAGTTCAACGTTATGAATAAATTGACTTTTCTGAGGTTTTAATTGAAGAAGCACATTTGGAACTGAACAAATTATCTGCAAATGCCATCGGATCAGACTGAGGGGCAGGGCTTTTTTCCCTGAAAACTTCTAACCTTTCTGAATGCAACCTGTAGTAGCCAGGCTCATGCACAACATGTGGATCTATAACCCAACCCTACACTCGTAGCAAGTGGGAAGAAAAGCGAGTGATATCCTGCTGCTCACAGGGCGATGCTTAACAATCATCGCATAGCACGTGCATAGCAGAAGAACAGGGAGGAAAGTGACCAGCTGCACAGGCAGCAGAGCTCGCAGCTCAGCGGGTGTAAGCAGGGTTAAGAGAACAGATGGCTGCACCAGGTCTCACTCAGCAGCAAAGGTTTGCGTGAAGGTGAAGAGACGGAGGAAGACACAGGAAGGAGAGACAGACAAGCATGACAGACAGCACAGAGCTCCTACATCTTACGGTGAGCAGAAAGACTGACCTCCCTCGGCAGACGGTGGGGAGGGGGAGGAGAGACACTGACCTCCCGCTGCAAGCGGCGCAGCTCCTCACTCAGGTTGTTGTTGACTTTCATCAGCTGCTGCACCTTCGCGTCAGAGGTGGCCAGGGCCTTCTTCACCTCCAGGTACTCCTGCAGGGTGATGGGGCTGTCTGAAAGGTCTGAGGAGTCCATGCTCTGTCAGAGAGGAAAGAAACAAGGACAGGGAGGTGGGAAGAGGAGGAGGTGAGAGAGAAGAGAGAAAGCAGGAGGTCACTAAGCGAGGAACGTGTCACACCAAAGGAGTGAGGCATACAGTCCTTTTACAAGGTTTGCTCTTTCTGGAGGCTCTCCAGTGGAAAAAGATGATGGAGAGAGACTACGCATTCTAGACAGCCGGGTCAACGGCAAGCCCAACATTGCATGCAGTCGACGTGCTGGGCCGAAACCATCAGTGGCTCATAGTGCAGCTCAGTCACACGTCATAATCTTGGTTCAACCATGAGCAATTGTACAGGGAAGTACAATTCATTATATCGTATTTTTTTCTGCTATCTCAAGATTAAAAAAAGAGAGACTGTTCTGTGCAAGGATTAGACGTAAGCCTCCTCGTTAGATGTGAGGTGGGAGTGGAGGTGGCTTTGAACACCAGTCTCGCCCTCATTTCCCCTGCAGCAAAATAAGTCCCATAGGCAAAACAACACAAAAAGAGATGGGTGAAATGCTTAAATTAAGCTTAGTCATTGCCAATTACACTGGGATACATTCCATTCGATTATTTGTAGGTTATGGGTGAGGTCACAGACGGAGACCGACCACATGCAAATACGACTTGGCCTGGACTTCCAGCCTGGCATTTTGGGCCATGTCCCCTCTCAAAGGGAATACAAGCAACACCAGATCAGATCCAGTCTTGTTTTGCCTCCTTGGTGAGATGCAGCTTGAGCCTGAGTGGCCTAGATGTCTAAGCCACATTGTCTGGAGCAGAACGAAAGCTGATTGGCCTATGCTTGTTCTTTATCTGTGGCACAGCAAGCAAAGAAAAGATAGACTGGAATGCAGCCTTGAGTAATTACCAGTGTCTGAGGTTAATTCAAGCATTTACCATCACCATTTTAGTTTTTGCAGCAAAAGCAGTTCTAGGAGCAATATCATATGCCAAGAAACATAAGGGCAACAGTTCGTAAAAATGACTCCGAGCACTCTGCTATTCCAGCCCGAGCAAAGGAGTAGTGATCTCACTCACAAACAACCTCTACCACAGCCCCTGACCCAAGGAACGTATCTCACCCACCAGCAACGTACAATGAAAGTATACAAGGGAACTGATTATGGTGGGGGTGGCGGGTTTCTTATTGCAAGCATTATTACCTTACTCAATGCAACAGTACACGGATGTCCGGTGGGGAAGGCACTTGTCCAGGGTAAAAATATCACTGTACGCTACAAACGCCTATTTTTATCCGGCCAAAGCTCTGAAGGCACAGCGAAAGGTAGAACTACAGGATGTGCTTGGACCACCTGTGCAGGAAGTGTCTGGCTCTGTGAACTACTGGTGTGGAGTTAAAATTGTAAGGACCTCACTTTGTGTTAAGAATCTACATCCCACGTTGTTCATGAACACCAATTGGTAGCCAACCATTCACCACTAGCCTCCTGGTCTCAAGGAAGTCAAACGATCCATTACCGACCCAGTTAGACAGACCTACAACCAATCTCTACTGGCACCACACATGGGCAGAGAGTTGCATACAATGGCCAGATGTCCAAGGTTAGCTACCAAGGCTTTTCCGTCATTCCAATTCACTCATGATGAATGTTATAATGCTACCCACTCTCTGCAGTGTTCGTCGACAAAGGAGGCAAAGTTGTAACATTGCCAGAGACCCTGGAAGTCTCCTGTGGATAAAGTGCTGAGGCTGTGAACAGTGGCATAAAGCACACACACAACCTGCTCATATGTGGGTTCATACCTAAAGGGCAGTTGAGTGAGATGGATTAGATTTAATTTGTCTTCATTTGATCTGAAAATGACTTGAGTTCTTTGTTATAATAAGTACGGTACTGTTTTGCTTTGTGGTTCACTAGTTTATGGTTAATGTGCTTTCCTAAATTTGTTTTAGGGTCATTTAGGAGACGAAAATGTGAAGAACCATGTTTTGCAGCCTTCTTAAAAGCAACATGGATTTCTGTTTTTCTTACCTTGGTAGGCAAGGAGTTCCACAACTTGCAGGCATTGACTTAGAAAGAATGTCCTCCAAGCCCAGCTTTGTTGAAGCTGTAGGAGTGTATTGGATTGGAGTGGTCCTCCAGGGTGCTGAATCTGAAATACTTGCAATGAAAATGTTTCAGTTCTATACAGTGCTCGGTGTATAATGGAGAGTTGATCAAGCAAGGCTTTGGGAGACATAGTAAGGTCACGAGAGCTAGGGTGATGTGATCCGTGGGGTTCAGGTAGAAGTTGTCGGCCCTTTCATCCGTTAAACTGACCACTATAATTTGTTTAGGAGAGATTCCTAGCCTCCTAGATATTAGCTGTTCATGTAGTCAACTCAGTTTGAGAAGTCTAGGTAGGGCAAAATCGGTCTTCAGACTGTGCGCATGTTTGTTGAGGATGTTTTTACTACAGCTTTGATTTGTGGCTCCAGGGTAAGATGTGCACCTTAGATGACTCTTAGTATTTTTGTTGTGATTGTTTGTGGGGATGCTTGTCCTAGGTCTTCAGGCCAGATTTCGTTTTTTTCTGGGTTGAGTTTCAGTGTTTGGCAGTCATTCACTCTTTCAGTGCCTGTTTGGATATTGTGGTGTCCTTGAGGTTCTTCAATGTGAGAAAAATATGGGTGTCATCTGCAAAGCTGTAATGTCAGGTTTGAATCAGTCCAGATAGAGGGCACCGGCATATGTTGAGAAAGTGGGGAGAGATGTCTGAGCCCCGGGTGACGTCAGCATCCAAGAGGTAAGGTTTGAATGTTAACAGTGAGTGAGGGATGATGTGGTTCCAGCTGAATAGGCAAGAAGTGATCCAATGTAAGGCTTTTCCTTGGATTCTCACATTCTCCAGTCTGGTGACTAGTGCTAGAAGTATGTGAGACAGGCTTTACCTCACATGGCCCTTATCCTGCAGTCTTTACCACGCAGGTAAATTACTTTAATAGATTTTTACCTTTATCACACTGTACTTTATCCGCAGATAAGTAATTTTCAAATTATATTAATTTAATGTTATTTAAAAAAGGGGTTAAGGTGTTGGTAGAGGTTAAGGGTAGTAAGGATGATTTTAGTGTGAAGGGATGGGTAGTGGTAAAGGTGATGTTAGGATTATGGGGTGGCTAGAGATAAAGGAAGGTAAGAGTGATTTTATGATTTGGGGTGGGCAGAGGTATTAAGGGTAAGGGTGAATCTAGGTTTACGGGTTGGGTCGAAATAAAGGGGTTATGGTGGATTTTAGAGTTATGTGTTTTGGGGGTTAAGGGATGCACAGAGGTAAAGGAGGAAAGAATAAATTTACGGTTTACGGTGGATACATTTAAAGGGAGGTACGGGTATTTTTAGGGTTCAGGGGTGGGTGGAGGTAAAGGTGATTTTAGGGTTCAGGGGTGGGTACGAAGTAAAGGGGGTAAGGGTGAATGAAGGGTTTGGGTGGCTTTAAGTAAAGGGAGGTAAATATAATTTTAGAATTAAAGGGTGGGTATAGGTAAAGGGAGAAAGGGTTTGTTATGGTTCAGGGGCAGGTAGAGCTAAAGGGAGGTAAGGAACCAAAACAAGGGGGGTGGAAGCTTACGACCACTCCACAGACCCAAAAAAGAGGGGCTTGGTGGTACCCCAAAAATGATATCTATACATTCTTTCATTTGTTTGATATGCACGGAGGGTGTGTGGCCCACGCTTGTTGGTACCTTTCAATTGAGGAGTGTGTGTGGAGCTTTGGCTTTCTCCGAATTGAGTGGTCAAAGCCTCACTGTGCATTTATGGGGGAACCAAATCACTGGAGCCAGGTGTAGAGCTCTTAAGTTCAGAGATGATTCTGAAGATCTCCTCTGTGGGACATGATACGATGCGAGAGGAGTATTTCTTTCTTTCATTCCTAATGATTGCTCTATAAATGGGTATCGGATGAGTGTATAAGGTTTCCCTCCAATTTTATTTGAGGGCTCTGTTGGTGGCTTTGAGTTTTATGACTTGCAAAGGGAACCATTTAGCCAACCTTGTGCAAGTTGAGAGTGACTGTTTTTTTCAATGGTACAGCGGTGACAAAGATGTTGACTGCCATTCATTAATTTTTAGGGTCGAGCGCACAAGCCCTCTGTCCCTGGTATAATCTCTCTTTCGGCTTCTAGCTACGCCTGTGCCAAGCCTGTCACTTTAATTGGTTTGTGGACTTGCCTTTTAAAATCCGCTTGATTTCATTAGTGAAAGGCATGCAGACGTCATGCCTTTTCCGGTGTTAAGCCCTCCTCGAGCGCACCGGCCAACTACTGAAAACATAAGAGGCTCCATGTTTTCAGCCTGGTTTCTGCACTACTTTATCTTTTTATCTTCCACGCAGCTCGATCACGCTGGGTTTTACATAGCGTGATCGTTTTTTCCTTAATTTATGTGGCAAGAAAAGTCCGGTTAGAAGTTTACAATGCTAATAGCTCTTATTCTCGGGCAAATGCGAGACTCGTTGCATTGCAAATGCTTGTTTAAATTGCTATGGCCATGTAGCTAAACGAATCAGAAATCAGTTTTGAGGCTAGTATTATGGTTTCCTTTGTGACAATTTTCAGAATTTTCCAAGCATCTTCGAACATTCTTGGTTGAAGTTGCCTTTTGAAATTGCGAATTTTGGGGATCATGATGTAGAAAAGGATGTCAAGATGGTCACTCCACGCTAGGGGAGAGGACTGGGAGTGGTTATGTTGCCAGCATTGCCAAAGAATGTTAAGGATGTATTCTGCAGAGAGTTTTAGGTAAATAATGAGTTCTGGTAATTTCGAAGCCAGACAGTAATTATTTTCTTGATGGCTGAGCTGGTTTCTTGAGCCATGTGTTGAATTTGCCAAGAACAATTAGGTTAGGGGACTTTAGACAGAGGCTGGCAACAGTCACAGAAATATGTTGTGAATTATGTGTTGTGGAAAGGGGGCAATAGATTATCAAGAATGAAATGGTGTTGTTGACAGATGAGTAGTGTTTGACAAGTATCCATTGACATTCAAGTGCAGAATAGTCTTATAGGGGCACCCTGTTCCGGGATTCATTATGCATGATAGTGACTAATCCTGCCATTTTATTGGTATGCTTTTTCATGATAATCGTACATACTGTTGGCACTGCTTTGGGCACGATGCGGGCTGCAACGTCTGCTTGCCCTGTTTCAGATATGAATAGCTGGCGCAGTTGCATGTTCTCAATTAAGTCATGTGCACAACATTTATTCTCTTTGATGTAGACATTAAATTGATGAGCAAGCATGTGTAATTCATTGTCCTTAATAGGACTCTAGTTGGGTTTAGGGGATAGGTGGCTATTTGGTCCGTAAGTGGACCTCATGCATTTGTAGTAGTAAAATTCTTGTGTACATCAAGTTATTTTATTGGTTCACAGTCCTGTGTAATATTGCGACAATATAATATGGAGTTCTGTACAGATAATAAGAATGCAAAAACAGAGGAAACAAGAGAAGACAAAAAGAAACGGATACATGGAGAGGGACACAGAGGAGAAAATATTACATTGAAGTAAGTGGAATATTCAAGATGGCAGGATGGGGTTCGGAGAAACAGCCAGAAAGATAGATTTTCAAACCTAGAGCAGGCGAATGTGAGAGAAGAAGAAGGAATACAGGTCTGTGGAATTATTTAAGAAGATATGGAGCATTCAGGGCCTGAGCAAAAGTGCAATGTCCGCTCACCCTGGCGCGGTTGTTTCGGCCAGAGTTGGAGTTTCTCAGAGGTTCCTGGTCAGTATCCTCGTCCGAAGCTACACTGTCGTAATCGTGCTGATCATCTGTGTCGCTAGGGTTCCTCAAGGAGTAGTCAATATTATCTGGAAAGGACAAACACAAACAGGGTAAGGTAGTGAATTCTGAGGGCATCTTCAGGAAAGGCCATGTACCAGCAGTACAGCTATGAGGTAACGTGTATCTCAGTGTAGGATCTAAATGGTAAGATTGCACTGAGGAGCATGTAGATGACAAAATGCATACCACTGGAGAATCCATAGCAGCACATCTATAGGTGTATAGTCGTAAAGTATATATACATCATGATGTATAAAATCAGCCTATTGGTAAGGAAAGTATGCCAGACGGGAATCTATATAGCAAGGTGCACACCAGGCAAACATCTGTAGGGCTGAATGTGTACAAGGAAAGGATCTAAAGTTCAGGATTTATACCAACAGAGCATCTGTAGGGCAGGATGTACACAAACACATTTACCTGCCAGAGCAATTATAAATTAGAATACACATTATATATATATATATATATATATATACACACACACACACACACACACACACACACACACATATATGAATATATATATATGTATATAGTATCATGGTATTTAATCATGCTGCGTTTACAGAGCTGAATGCATATCAATAGCGTATTTAAGTGGCAGATTCTCATCACAGGCTTACCACAAGACAGAGTATTTATGGCGAAGAAACCCGATGAGCATCATTGAAGAAGAAATACATGCAGGGCATTTACAATTATATGGGAGGATTTACATACTCAAAGCAATAGCAGGATGACTACCAGCAGAGCATAAATAAGGAAAGATTGATGTTATTAGATCACCTACAGGGCAGCAAATATCTATACCAAAGTCCCATCTATAAGGTGTACCATTTACCAGCAGAGCATCAGTATTACATAAGATACACTGGGAGAGCACCTATGCGGCAGGACGCAGAGCAGAATAGCATACACTGGGGTCAGACTTAGGCCACAGAACACCTAGAGGTTAGAATGCACACCAGTGCTCTCTTCATACAGCAGAGGGTAAACCAGCAGAGCATATGCAGGGCAGTGTATACACCAACAGTGCATCGATAAGTCAGGATGCGGCTAGCAAAGAACGCATGCGCCCAGGCTTCCAATACAAGTGCATCAATAAAGTGACATACTAGTGTTTGGAGAAGACCACTTCATCCACAAGACTTCTTAATTTATTCTCTCAAAAGTCTCCCCTTCATTTCCTTTACTTGGTTCCTCTTTTATATCTCTTCTGTCCCCATTCAGGGTTTGGATAACATCTTATGCGTATAACACCGTAAAGAACCACAAAAATACCATCTGAACATAAAACTACTGAGTTACTGAACACAAGGCATGGGGCCAAACCCAGTCAAAATCTTGGGGCCTGGGAGTGCTGTACCTGCAGCAATGGTCCTCAGTTTCCATAGGGCAGGTTCTCTAATTGTTCAACAACTCTGGCTTCTCCTAGCGCTGAAATGTAACTGCACAAACGACCCAAGGTTCAGCCCTGGTGGTGTGCCTGCGTCAGTGACTCTCGGTTTACACGCTGCTGCAACTGTATCAATCACCCCCGGTTTCCCTAGTGCTGGCGGTGTAGCTGTCCCTTTCACCCATGGGTAGGATGGTGTTGGTACTATAGCTTTACTCTTTAACTTCTTTGCTTTACCATTTATTTTACTTTACATATCTTTATTCCCTAACACTTTTTTTCAGCTTTAGTCTATCTGCAGCAGAGTAGTAATTTTCCCTAACTCTGTTCCTGTTTCCCTGAGTATCTGCTCTGGTGCTCTTTGTGGAATCCTCACTCTGTGTCACTCACTCGTCCAGTGCCTGGAAGTGGTCCCTTACCTGCAGGGCTGATCGGGCTCTTCCCTTGCTGCCGCCTCTTGGCTTCACTCAGGATGTCGATTATGAGAGTGGCAAACTCACGGGCATTAAACCTGGCTAGCTTCTGTCGACCCTGCCGGTGGGATGAAAAGGAGAGAAAACAGGTGACCGATCATCTGCCACGAAGGAAGGGAAGTGATGGGATGTGTGGCACAGGAAGCGTGTGCAAGGCAAGAACCACGAGACACCGTGGCAGAGAGAGCTGGACAAAGGACAGACACTGAGGCAGAGTGCCAACGTAAATGTAAGAGAAAAAGAGTGTACAACAGACCATGAAAAGTGGGAATACAGGAGTGTGTAAGAGGCATTTCAAAGAACATGGTAGCAACATGTTTCTGGAACAAAAATTACAAGAAAGTGCCATGAGTCTGAAAGAATAGATCCAAGTTGTTATACTAGATACTTATGAATCCCTGCT
Source organism: Pleurodeles waltl (assembly GCF_031143425.1). Classification (NCBI taxonomy): domain Eukaryota; kingdom Metazoa; phylum Chordata; class Amphibia; order Caudata; family Salamandridae; genus Pleurodeles; species Pleurodeles waltl. The sequence continues at coordinate 1,946,755,789 of NC_090440.1, forward strand.
CTCATCTTATATCACACTTATCTACCCATCACCACGTCATGTCTCTATCAATCTATCCTCCCTTCCCAATCTGACTCATCCCAAATCCATTCTACTACTTTCCCCTCCTAAATAACTCTGCCTAAGCTCTTCCCTCCGCTTCCACATCTGACTCACCCAAACCTCACTTTGCTACCATGATCTCCCAAACAACCCTACTGTATTCTCCCTCATTTGTCTCACCCTGCTACTATGATCTCCTTAACCCCTTCCACAGACTCTTCCCTCCTACATCCTCCCTTTACTCATCCCAAGCCTAAATCCTATTCCATAAACTCCCAATTAACACTTCTGGATTCTTCCCTCCTCCACCCCTCCATTACTCCAGTCAATCTAACTAACAAACTCTCACACCCGTGGCTCAAATTAACTCATAATAATACTAAAACTGTACTCATATTTCCCTATACTAATCCACCACTAATTCTTTTTGGGTAACGGAGCAGCGTACTACTCGCCGAAAAGCGCTTTGACGCCTCGTCAGGGCAGTAAGCGCTATATAAATACTATTACAATACAATACAATACAATACAATGAGTTGTGCTACTTAACCGCAGAACCTGTTCAAAGGTTAACTGGTCATTTTTCTCGAAATGGATGCTTCATTCAGGTGTTAAACGGGTGCTAACGAGAATAAACTTTTTATCTTGTATTAAAATGACAAAATAGCAATTAATACTACCACCATATGCCACATTATTTGCAGTCTTGCTGCTTCGTTTATTGGATGCCGTTGCATAATTTACTCTGGTGACCAGTAATTCCAGGGGTTCTACATACTTGGGTGTGGAATGCCTTGTCGGTGGCATGCTTAGGCCCTTATTGCAAGTGTTGTGAAAATCTCAATGCCACCACATGCCGCAACATTGTTGAATCGGGATTACAAGTTGTAAGGAAGTAACAAGTAACACGTTTTGTTGGTCAAAAGTTGGTGGACTTTATTCAGGAAAAATTCCACGGCATAAGGTGAATCCTGTACAATTTGTTGTGCAAACACTGATTTCCACAGAAAATGATCTTTCCATGGGTTCAAACAGTCAACAGTGCAGTAATATTCAGCCTGTAATTATGGTACTCTGCAGTACTAGTAATTCTGACTAGGGTATCATGACTCCGACTTACTCACAGGACTCATAATAAACCCAATAATATTGACTCCTACTTTAACTCCAGGAGGAGGTCAACTGTACTCTTCTAATTCACTACTTTAGTGCCAGGACAGCACTAGGATGATCAACTGAGTTTTTAGTGCGGCAGACTGAATGAGACCTGGATAAGCTGAAGAACAGGCAGGAATCTGTGCACAGCCTCTGTAAGAGTATGTCCATGTATACAAAGAGATTTCAAAAGCGTGGAGAAGCAAAAACCAGGAGGGCAAAGGATTAAAGTAAATCGTTTGAAAGTATGGTAGAGAAAGTGCTGGCTAAATAACAAAAACAAAAAGAACAAGGGTCTCTTTAGGACACAAAAGTAGAAAAATACGCAGGCGTCTGAAGCATACAATTATCGTCTATACCAAGGAGATAAAGGCAATGACAGTGCCAGGCTGGTATGTGATAACCTGACAATATAATATGTAGCACAAATAACAGTGTAATGTAGCACTGCGTATGAAACAAAATATATCTATATACACAATGTAGGATTATATTGAAACATAACTTAAGACAGCAACATATGCAAGCAATCACATTAGGATATATAGCGAACGAATAAAGCACAAGGCAGTAGAGTACTTACAACCTAGCAAAGCGTGGCAAAGCGTGCCAACTGGCGTGGCAGTGTCTTACCTGATTGCGCGTAGCAGAGTACTCTGGATTTACCGGCAGGAAAGGTACCGCACTCCGCTCCGTCACCAGCGTGCTATGGTTCTGCGTGGTCAGCCAGACTGAAGCAAGAGAGCAAGACCAAGGTTATCGTAGGTATTTGTGGCAGACAATGTCCAGTAGGTTCAACATGGGCCAAAAGTGGGACAAGGTCACAACAAGGACCAAAGAGACAGATTTACCCATTTTTATGCCCCTTCTTGTGAGAAGTAAGGATTATGAGTTGTTGATGGAAAAATGCATTTGGCCGGCAGCCACTTCCTCAGTCTCTGCCTTTAAACAAATCCATCTCCCATTTCTTTCAATTTACTTCACATCTTCGAGGTGAGCGAGGGAACTGTGTCGCAAAGGGACGAAGGGGAAAGAGCTTGGAGAAGTTGGAAACGCTCCCATGAACTCTTTTATGGATCAGTGTCGGTACTTTGTAAATCAATGAATAGAATTTCCAATTGTGTGGGGCATGTCTTCATTCCTTTTCCCTTAGGCTTCTAATATAAAGTAGTACAAAATCTCAACATAAGACCATTAATTGTTTCACTTTGGGCGGCTTGTGTGCCCAGGCCCAAAGGTCTCCCTACCAGCATATTTAAAGCAGCAACAGATGGATGGGCTATTCTATTAAGCCTTCTGTTTAAGAACTGTATCATGACAAATGATGTTCCGGGTAGTTGGAGAGGCTTCCTTTTAGTGCCAATACACAAAAAAGGTTTCACCTATCAACCAGACAACTTCAGGCTGATTGCACTCCTAGATGTAGATGGCAAGTGCTTCACCAAAGCCCTCAACAAGAAGCTAGAAGAATGGGCCTCTTCAAGTTCCTTAATCCTGATTACACAATCTGGGTTTAGTCGTGGCCATGGCTTTGAGGATAACTTGGTCATCCTCTCCTCTCTGACTGAAGCCGCAACCAAAAAGGATGCCCCTTCACTCTACGCAACATTTATCAACTAAACCATTACATCTTTTAAGGTTGACAGAGAAAGGCTCTGGTGGAAACTATACTACTGGGGTATTCCGGCAAATTTGTTAAGAGTTATAATGAGCCTTCATGCAAAGACCTGGGTGAGAATTAAAGTTTATGCCAACAGAGTCACATCCCAAAAGATCAGGACTAATATAGGGCTAAAGCATGGGGCATTTTACCCCCAATGTTATTTAATCTCTCTTTGGCATACATAAAAAGTGTTCTTGCCAAAGTGAGAGCATTTGTACCTAAGTTTACAGGAACTCACATCTACTGCTTACAGTATGCTGAAGACACAGCTCTACTTGCTCAAACCGATGTGGGTTTGCAATGAGCCTTGGGTGCCTTGTCATTTTATTGTAAGGAAAAATATCTCTCAATTAATCTCTCAAAAACCAAAATCATGGTTTGTGGGACCAGAGACATCAACAAAATCATTTTTTTCAAGGATCAAGTAAAACTACAGCAGGTTCTGAGTATGAAGTGCTTGGGCATTCATGTTAACCAGAGTGGTTCACACCAAGCTCATCTCTCAGCTCTGAAAGGAACATCAGTAACAATGATTATCAGCTTTAAAAAATTGTTAAAAAGAATGAAAGGGTCTGATCTTACTGCAATGTGTCAGGTCATTAACGCTAAGTTCATGCCCACTTTGGCCTACCACTCATTGATATTCAAGGATCGCCTAGCTACCTGGCTGGATAAAGCTCAAACCTGATTTTACAAGTTTTATTTCAGGTACCTGATGCCACCCCTTCTTCTCAAATATGTCTTGAATTCAGCCTTTATTAGCAAGCTATCATGGTCAAAGCAAGGTTCCTGGGATACCAGGCCAAGCTCAAGGCTGCACCTTCTGGAACACTAAAGGAATTGATAAGGATAATAATTTGTGATAAAAAGCTTCAATGGGAGGCCTAAGTAAAAGATGCAATAGATTGCTTGGGGTCTTAGGCTATTCAAGACCAAGATCTGTCACGGAAGCTGTGTGCTAAAATCCTTGCCAAAAATGCAAAAATAAAATCTGCTGAGGAAGACTGTCATGAATTAGCACTGAAGGCACTTTTTATAAAGACACTGGGAAGGACACTTTTCCCTCCAGCCCCATGCGCTTAGCCCACAAAAAAGATCTAATGAGATTGAGATGTGAACTAATTCCATTAACCCCTTGGGTGCCTGGGAATGAAAATGTCACTTACCCAGTGTACATCTGTTCGTGGCATCAGTCGCAGTAGATTCGCATGTTCTGCAATAGCTCGCCATCTGGTGTTGGGCCGGAGTGTTACAAGTTGTTTTTCTTCGAAGAAGTCTTTCGAGTCACGGGACCGAGTGACTCCTCCTTTTGTCTCCATTGCGCATGGGCGTCGACTCCATCTTCGATTGTTTTTCCCCGCAGAGGGTGAGGTAGGAGTTGAATTGTAGTAATAGTGCCCATGCAATGGAGTGACTAAGTATGCACTTATTTAAGGTTGAGATGATACATATATAAATAATTGAAGGTAACTTCCAAACTGCTACAGGCTCCCGGGGAGGCGGGTGGGCACATGCGAATCTACTGCGACTGATGCCACGAACAGATGTACACTGGGTAAGTGACATTTTCAGTTCGATGGCATCTGTCGCTGTAGATACGCATGTTCTGCAATAGACTAGTAAGCAGTTATTTCCCCAAAAGCGGTGGATCAGCCTGTAGGAGTGGAAGTAGTCTGAAATAATGTCCTTAATACAGCTTGACCTACTGTGGCTTGTTGTGCGGATAACACGTCTACACAGTAGTGCTTGGTGAATGTGTGAGGCGTAGACCATGTGGCTGCCTTACATATTTCTTGCATTGGGATGTTTCCTAGAAAGGCCATGGTAGCACCTTTCTTTCTGGTTGAGTGTGCCCTTGGTGTAATGGGCAGCTGTCGTTTAGCTTTAAGGTAGCAGATTTGGATGCATTTAACTATCCATCTGGCTATACCTTGTTTTGAAATTGGGTTTCCTGCATGAGGTCTTTGAAATGCAATAAAGAGTTGTTTAGTCTTTCTGATGTTCTTTGTTCTGTCAATGTAATACATTAATGCTCTTTTGACATCTAATGTATGTAGTGCCCTTTCAGCTACGGTATCTGGCTGTGGAAAGAACACCGGAAGTTCCACTGTTTGATTTAGATGGAACGGTGAAATAACCTTTGGCAAAAATTTAGGATTGGTCCTTAGGACGACTTTATTTTTGTGTAGTTGTATAAAAGGTTCCTGTATAGTAAACGCCTGAATCTCGCTTACTCTTCTCAGGGAAGTAATGGCGATGAGAAATGCCACCTTCCAGGTTAGGAACTGTATGTCGCAGGAGTGCATGGGTTCAAAAGGTGGACCCATAAGTCTAGTTAGGACAACATTTAGGTTCCATGAAGGAACAGGTAGTGTTCTTGGTGGTATAATTCTCCTAAGGCCCTCCATGAATGCTTTAATGACTGGTATTTTATATAGGGAAGTTGAATAGGTAGTCTGCAGGTATGCAGATATTGCTGCAAGGTGAATCTTAATGGAAGAGAAAGCTAGGTTAGATTTTTGTAAGTGAAGCAAGTAACCCACTACATGTTCTGGAGTTGTGTGTAATGGTTGTATTTGATTAATATGGCAGTAGCAAACAAACCTCTTCCATTTACTTGCATAGCAGTGCCTGGTGGATGGCCTTCTTGCTTGTTTTATGACTTCCATACATTCTTGGGTAAGTTGTAAGTGCCCGAATTCTAGGATTTCAGGAGCCAGATTGCTAGATTCAGCGATGCTGGATCTGGGTGTCTGATCTTTTGGTTGTGCTGTGTCAACAGATCTGGCCTGTTGGGCAATTTGATGCAGGGTACCACTGATAGGTCTAGCAGCGTTGTGTACCAGGGTTGCCTTGCCCAAGTTGGTGCTATCAATATGAGTTTGAGTTTGCTTTGACTGAGTTTGTTTACCAGGTAAGGAAGGAGAGGGAGAGGAGGAAAAGCGTAAGCAAATATCCCTGACCAGTTCATCCATAGGGCATTGCCTTGGGATTGTTTGTGTGGGTATCTGGATGCGAAGTTTTGGCATTTTGCGTTCTCCCTTGTCGCAAACAAGTCTATTTGAGGTGTTCCCCAGAGTTTGAAGTAAGTGTTCAGTATTTGGGGGTGAATTTCCCATTCGTGGACCTGTTGGTGATCTCGAGAGAGATTGTCTGCGAGTTGATTTTGTATCCCTGGTATAAACTGTGCAATTAGGCGAATTTGGTTGTGAATTGCCCAATGCCAAATTTTTTGTGCTAACAGGCTTAACTGCGTGGAGTGCGTCCCTCCCTGCTTGTTTAGATAATACATTGTTGTCATGTTGTCTGTTTTGACGAGAATGTATTTGTGAACTATTATTGGTTGGAAAGCTTTTAGTGCTTGAAAAACTGCAAGAAGTTCTAGGTGATTGATATGCAGTTTTGTTTGATGTACGTTCCATTGTCCTTGTATGCTGTGTTGATCGAGGTGTGCTCCCCACCCTGTCATGGAAGCATCTGTTGTTATTACGTATTGTGGCACTGGGTCTTGGAAAGGCCGCCCCTTGTTTAAATTTATGTTGTTCCACCACAGAAGCGAGAGGTAAGTTTGGCGGTCTATTAACACCAGATCTAGAAGGTGACCCTGTGCTTGAGACCACTGTGATGCTAGGCATTGTTGTAAGGGCCTCATGTGCAGTCTTGCGTTTGGGACAATGGCTATGCATGATGACATCATGCCTAGGAGTTGTAATACCATCTTTGCTTGTATCTTTTGTGTTGGATACATGCGTTGTATGATGGTGTTGAAATTTTGAATTCTTTGTGGACTTGGAGTGGCTACTCCTTTTGATGTGTCTATTATGGCTCCCAGGTATTGTTGTACCTTGCGTGGCAGAATTTTGGATTTTGTGAAATTGACGGTGAACCCTAGTTTGAAGAGGGTTTGTATGATATGATTTGTGTGATTTGAGCACTCTATTAACGAATGGGCCTTGATTAGCCAGTCGTCTAGATATGGGAACACATGTATTTGCTGCCTTCTGATGTGTGCAGCGACTACCGCTAGACATTTGGTAAAGACTCTTGGTGCGGTTGTTAATCCGAAAGGCAGTACCTTGAATTGGTAATGTATTCCTTTGAATACAAACCTTAGGTATTTCCTGTGCGATGGGTGTATTGGTATATGGAAATAAGCATCCTTGAGGTCTAAAGTTGCCATGTAGTCGTGCAGCTTTAGCAATGGCAATACTTCTTGTAGTGTGACCATGTGGAAGTGGTCTGATTTGATGAAAGTGTTGACTACTCTGAGGTCTAGGATTGGTCTCAGTGTTTTGTCCTTCTTTGGTATCAGAAAGTACAGTGAGTAAACTCCTGTGTTTATTTGTGTGTTTGGCACTAATTCGATTGCATTCTTTTGCAATAGTGCCTGCACTTCTATCTCTAGGAGATTGGAATGGTGTGTTGTTAAATTTTGTGCTTTTGGTGGTATGTTTGGAGGGAACTGTAGAAATTCTATGCAGTAACCATGTTGGATAATTGCTAGAACCCAAGTGTCTGTAGTGATTTTCTCCCATGCTCTGTAATAATGACCTATTCGTCCCCCCACTGGTGTTGTGTGGAGGGGGTGAGTGACATGTGAGTCACTGTTTAGTAGTAGGGGTTTTGGGGCTTTGGAATCTTCCTCTATTTCTAGGGAATTGCCCTCCTCTATATTGTCCCCGAAAACCTCCTCTATACTGTCCTTGGTAACTGGACGGTGTGGCTTGTGAGGTGCTGGCTTGTGTGCTTTGACCCCGAAACCCCCCTCGAAAGGGCGTTTTACGGAATGAGCTGTAATTCCCTCTGCTCTGCGGGGAGTAGAGTGCGCCCATGGCTTTGGCAGTGTCCGTATCTTTTTTGAGTTTCTCAATCGCTGTGTCCACTTCTGGACCGAACAGTTCTTTTTCATTAAAGGGCATATTGAGAACTGCTTGTTGAATCTCTGGTTTAAATCCAGACGTTCGGAGCCATGCATGCCTTCTGATAGTTACAGATGTATTAATTGTCCGTGCAGCTGTATCTGCAGCGTCCATGGAGGAGCGGATCTGGTTGTTGGAGATGGCCTGTCCCTCCTCAACCACTTGTTTTGCCCTATTTTGGAAGTCTTTGGGCAGATGTTCAATGAGATGTTGCATCTCGTCCCAGTGGGCTCTGTCATAGCGCGCAAGTAGTGCCTGGGAGTTCGCGATGCGCCACTGGTTTGCAGCTTGTGCTGCGACTCTCTTACCAGCTGCATCAAACTTGCGGCTTTCTTTATCTGGGGGTGGTGCATCTCCAGATGTGTGAGAGTTGGCCCTTTTCCTAGCTGCTCCTACAACAACAGAGTCTGGTGGCAGCTGTGTTGTGATGAAAGCCGGGTCCGTAGGAGGCGCCTTGTACTTTTTTTCCACCCTTGGTGTGATTGCCCTACTTTTGACCGGGTCCTTAAATATGTCTTTTGCGTGCCGGAGCATACCAGGGAGCATAGGCAGGCTTTGGTAGGAGCTGTGGGTGGAGGAGAGTGTGTTGAACAAGAAATCATCCTCGACCTGTTCTGAGTGGAGGCTTACGTTGTGAAATTGTGCTGCTCTAGCCACCACCTGAGAGTACGCGGTGCTGTCTTCTGGTGGAGATGGTTTTGTAGGGTATGCCTCTGGGCTGTTATCTGACACTGGGGCGTCGTATAGGTCCCATGCGTCCTGGTCTTGGTCACCCTGGCTCATGGTGGTGTGAGCTGGGGAGTGTGATGGCGTTTGTGCTGGTGAAACGTTAATCACGGGCGGAGGAGAGGGTGGTGGTGTAACTCTTTTCACCACTTTTGGTTGTGGTGCTTGTTCCGTCTGGAACTCCAACCTTCTCTTTCTCCTAATGGGGGGAAGGGTGCTTATTTTTCCTGTCCCCTGCTGAATGAAGATACGCTTTTGCGTATGGTCCGCATCAGTTGCTTGTAGCTCTTCCTCAAACCTATGCTTCTGCATTTGGGAGGTTAGCGAGTGCTCTTCTGTATAAGAGCCTGAAGCTGGGTCGCTTGCAGTTTGTTTCGGCATCGAAACTTTGTCTGCGTGTTTTTTCGGCTCCGAGGTGACTTTTTTCCTTTTCGGGGCCGAAACCTCTCGGCGTCGATCTGTTTCGGTGCCGCTGTCTCGGCGTCGAGCCGTGTCCACACCGGCATCTCGGTGTCGAGGCTTGTCTCCAGCACTTTCTCGGTCCCGAGAAGGCTGCGTGCCGGTGTCTCGACCGGAGTCGGACGATCTCGGCACTGTTTGGGCCTTTTTCGGTGCCGACGGTCGGTCACCGATTTTATGGGTTGAGCCATGGCCTGGTGGCAGTGGCGTCCCCTGGGCCTTGTAAATGTTTCTTTGTGTGGTTTTCGACGTCTTACTCACGGTTTGTGTATCGTCGAATCCTTCGGAGTCTGAGTCTTGGATCGAGAAGGTACCTTCCTCTTCCTGTTCCTCGAACTCCCGTCGGGCTGTCGGTGCGGACGCCATTTGAAGTCTTCTGGCTCGACGGTCTCGGAGTGTTTTTCGGGACCGGAACGCACGACAGGCCTCGCAGGTGTCTTCGCTGTGCTCAGGTGACAGGCACAGGTTGCAGACCAAGTGTTGGTCTGTGTAGGGGTATTTATTGTGGCATTTGGGGCAGAAACGGAACGGGGTCCGTTCCATCGGCGTTCTTCAGCACGCGGTCGGGCCGACCAGGCCCCGACGGAGGATCGAAAAACTACCCCGAAGGGCACCGGAGCTCTTCGATCTTCGATGCGGTGTTGAATCTAAGTACGCCGATCCCGAACGCAACAATACCGACGAAAATCTTCCGAAATTAACTATTTTTTCTGTTCCGAAACTCGGAGCGACAGGAACACGTCCGAACCCGATGGCGGAAAAAAAACAATCGAAGATGGAGTCGACGCCCATGCGCAATGGAGACAAAAGGAGGAGTCACTCGGTCCCGTGACTCGAAAGACTTCTTCGAAGAAAAACAACTTGTAACACTCCGGCCCAACACCAGATGGCGAGCTATTGCAGAACATGCGTATCTACAGCGACAGATGCCATCGAACGTAACATTTACTACCCAGAGGGGGAAGAGGAAGCGAGCACCAAAACTGGAACGAGCTTTTCATAGAACGGAGCGTGCAGACCAAGTTACCATCCCTCAGATCATCCACCTTGTGGTATATTTGTATGCCCAGGTATTTAAAGGTGTCTAAGCACCATTTAAATCTACTTGGAGGGAGTGCCTCCCCCACGGCCATGGGACGTTCAACCAGGGGGAACAAACAGGATGTGGACCAGTTGACCCATAGGCCTGACATCGCTTCATATACATCCAATGAGGACATCAACTTGTGTATCAGGGTATGTATGATAGGGGTGAGTCTATTTGCCAACACTTTACGCAGGATCTTACAATCTAAATTGAGAAGGGACAGTGGTCTATATGACTTTACATCCGTGGGATCGCGACCAGGCTTGGGGAGCACCACGATCAATGACTCTCTTTGGGATACCGGAAGCAGGCCGCAATTCCATGCCTCCTCAAATACAGATAACAAGGGACAGGAGAGATGTTGTGAGTAGGTAGCATAATATTCTATCGGCAGACCATCTGTGCCAGGGGTTTTATTGCGGGCTATTTGTGCCACATTGAGTTCCTCCAGTCTCAGGGGCTCTTCAAGTGCTGCTCTATTGATTGCAGCAAGCTTTGCAAGCGGCGTCTCACAGACAAATAATTCCAGATGCTGATTATCACATACCAATTGCATTTGAAATAGCCCCATGTAATAGTTCTTAAAAGCATTGTTAAAGGCGTCTTGCGAGGAAACCATTGTCTCATTTGCCAAACACATGGCTCCTATTGGGGTATGTTGTCGCTCCTCACAAAGCAACCACACCAAAAGCCGCCCGAGCGATAACCCTCTGCGTGTAATCGTGTTAGGTGGTAATTATTATCATGTCGACAGAGTCTCTGATCCGCCTCTTCGTATAACAATTGTTTATCAGGAAGGAGTTCAAATGGCACTTTGTGGTGTGCGACTGCTATTTCCAATGCGCGCATGTCTTTCTCTAAGGTGACAACTTCCTGGTGTAACGAGCAATGTGCCCCCCAGGAGACTGAGAGGCAGTGACCCTTCACCACAATTTTGTGGGCATCCCATTCTGTAGCCCTCAGTGTAGTGGATTTGGTATTTAATTCCCAGTATTGCTTAATACAGGTAGCTAATTCCTCTCTAAATTGGATGTCTAGCAACACCTAACTCTGCAAGCGCCAAGTGGGTATAATGGAGCGCATTCTTCCCCATCTTACAGTCAGCAGCAGCGGAGAGTGATCATAAATCGTCCTGGCAAGATAATTTGAGTACGTTATACAGCACACAGTAGGAGTTTCCCAAATCAAATCTATTCTGCTATGGATATCGTGTATCAGGGAATAGAAAGAGTACTCCCTATGTTTGAGGTGGCCCATGCGCCAAATGTCATGCACCCCATTATCCCTGGCCCATGCCGCTAATACGTTGGAGTTACACCTGCTTATGGCACCCTCTGCAGGCGGGGACGAACGGTCCAGTAACACATCAGGAACACAATTAAAATCCCCTCCCCAAGAGGTGGGTGCCAAGGGGTCAGTCAATAAAGCACGGATTAGTGTCTTGAAGAATTCACCTTGCACATAAGGAACCCCAGGCGCTATCCTCACCAGGACCCCTCTCACGTACGCAGAGGAAGATGTACCGTATATCTGACCCTGCCAGCGCTTCTTTAGTGCCTGCAAGTCACTATCTAGCAGGTGTGTTTCCTGTAATATGGAAAGGTGAACCCTCTGGCGTTTAAGGAAAGTGTAAATGCGATGTCTCTTGACAGGCATTGCCATCCCACAGACGTTTCATGTTAGGATATTATAGTCTTGTAGAGCATTCTACTTATGCAAACCCATGGTGTAATAAGTAATGTAGTGCTGTGTGCCATGTCGTGTGCCCAGTTCTGAGAGGGAATCTGAGCCTGCAGTATCAGAGAGTGTGCCTGCTTGACCACTGCATTGAAATGTAGTGTAACCCTTGGAACATATTGAATACAATTCCCCACCTCCCCTCAATAACCTCAAACCCCCAAATCTGGTGGCACTGAGGAACACCTCGAGTCACCCCTAATAATAACAAAATGAAGCACATACAACAATCGCATGTAAGGGTTGTCCATATGGAAACCATCCAGGGTGACGTGGTGGCTATCATGGGGAGACTGCGTAGGGGCCCCAAATGAAAGGATGACGCCATCCGCAGCCACATCCGTTGTAGAGAAAAGTTGTCTGTGTGACATAAAAAGCTCCCTGCTTATGGCTAAACTGAACATTAATTCGCATCTTTAGGTCCCGACCAAGGGACCCGCTGTGTGGTGTTGCTTTGCATTTCCCCGCACTCGCGCTGACAACGATCCACATCTTGATGCAGCAGAGATGATAAAAGCACCATTCCAGGCTCCTATGCGCCTGAGAGATATATGTTCGAGTGTTATAGGTCATCCGCTGTCTGGGGAGTGATATCTGGCCCCTTGATCACACCCGTAATAGTCGAGTGGGAGCTGCCAGAGTCGGAGTCCGTTTGTGCCTGTGAATTATTTTGGAGCAGCGTAAAAGAGTTTTGCGTGTGAATCGACGTGTCCCTCAATGCTTTTGCTCGTTCTGCGGCTGCCTGCATTTTCGTAGGTTGTACCTTCGATCTCTTCCTGGGCCTCCGACGAGCAGACGACGTGAGCCACTCCCCAGCTTCCCTGTCTTTTTCCGATGGTTGGGCAATGCCCTTCGCATGCATCCACGTCCAGGCATCGGCCGGTGTGGAAAAGATGCGAGTGCGGTCTCCCACGATCACCCGGAGTTTGGCAGGGAACATCAGGGCATATTTGATGATGTGCTCTCTGAAGGGTTGCTTGATCTTCACATAGGAGTATTGTTGACGGTGCACCTTTGCCGTGAAGTCTGGGTAGGCTGTTACTGAGGCACCCTCGCAGCGTTCCGGACCATTGTTTCCAAAGTACTGCAGTATCATGTCCCGATCTCTGTAATTAGGAAAGCGTGCTATGATCGGACGAGGAGGCAGTCCCTGGAGCCCGTTCCATAGAGAGAAATTTCGGTATTGCCCCCTTCAGCACCTCCTTTATGAGCCATTGTTCCAAGAATAATTCTGCGCTGTGGCCTTCCACTTTTTCTGGGAATCCTATAAACCTAACATTATTGCGGCGTGATCCCCCCCTTGGCGTCCTCCGCTCATTGCCGTAGAGCTTTCACTTCCAGACCCAACCTTTGCAAGTGTTTCTGCATGTCCGAAACAGCAGGGTCCATGGCCCGCAGGGCAGTTTCCGTCACCGCGACTCTATCTGCCATGTTGCGATGATTGACTCTAAGCAAATCGTGATCCTGAGAGACAGTGTCTATTCTGTTCTCGAGAGACAGCTTGGTGTCCATGATGGCCTGCAATATCCTCTCAAACTGTCCTGAGTGGGCCTTGAGGGTGGTCTCCAAAGTTTGCAGGTTTAATGCTCCGAGTGGCGTATCAGAGGGAGACGTTTGCTCACACTGCGGTAGGGATTTGGTGGCTTTAGTTTTCCCCATCATTCTATCCGCTCAGTTCACTTTCTCGGTTATTTGTGCTACCTGTTTCCACTATGCTGCCCCCCATTGCCGCTATGATGTGGAGGCGATGATCGCCGTAACTATTATACAGTCCAGTTTTTCCGTTCTTGTAGTGCTACTGCCGTTGTCCCCGTCTGGAGGTGCCAGGAGGATAGATTTACAGGTGGGGCACAGGGAAGGGCTCCCCCCCCCCGAATAGCCCAGGTTCACTCACCTTCCTGGCCGTGATGTTCTCCAGGCACAGGTGATCCGCAGAAGCCCTTATGGCGGGGCCAAGACTCCCGTTGGGGGCAGGCAGCAGGGCCATGACCCAAGGCAAGAGCAGGGAGCAATGTCCTCCGAAGTCCCAGGTGCAGCACTCCACTATTTGTTCACTCAGCTACTCCCGCCCAGAGCCTTGGCTCACAATCACTAAACTAAGCTGCCGCCGTGGCCCTAGGAGGAGCGATTTCCGGAATGCGGCGCCTTGAGAGACAGGGCGCGTTGTCGTCGTGCACTGCAGTGCCTGAGGCCAGAGCGCGGCGTAGGGAACAGGTAGGTCCGGTTACGATGGCACCTCGCAAGGAGTAGCAGCGGTTCCACAACACCTATACTTGTGTACCTTATACCATGCAGCACCACTCCCGCTATGCATCCACCGGACAGCCTCCTGCTGTCAGCAAAGCGCCCCTGAGTGCACTCACGAGGCCCCGCCCACAACAGCGGCCCCCTCAAATTTTCCGCCGGCCCAAGCCGCGACGTACCCCAACACCAGTAGGGCGCCGCTCGATTGAAGGGCCGCCCTCGCGTCCGTCCTCCGTGCAGCCTCAGGTCAAACAGGGGTTCCGACCGCCCCACGAGCCGCTCTTCCGTGCATCCCATTTAGCGGCCCCAGGTGCCGATTTCCAACCCTGGGCGGTTCAAGTCCCCCACCCTCCCAGAGTGCCTCCACCACAATTAATTTTGTGTGGCTGGTGAGATGGCGATGTCCGGCAGGATTATTTCTTAGGCCCGAGGCGGAGCTGATGTCTAAGCGTCCGTCTCGGCCGCCATCTTGGCCATGCTCTTAGAATTCCGAGGATGTTGGAAAAAAAAGACGCAAATTTGACTTGGGTAGCTTATGTGGACAAAAAGTTATGAGGGCCTAAGTGCGAACTGCCCCAAATAGCCAAAAAAAGGCCTGGCACCTGAGGGGGAAAAGGCCTGGCAGCAAAGGGGTTAAAAGCACATAAATACGACCGCTTGAAAGGATCTGCCTCTCCCAACTGCAGACTGTGATTACAAAAAAAGAATTCTTGCTGCACGTTGCGTGCCTCTGTAGCAGCCTAAAAGGTGAAAGGCATTTCTGGCTAAAACCAGTATTTCTTCACCTAGTTATAAGGCAATGTAAAACAGGTACATCAATGTGCCTGAGTGGGGAAAACACACAAGTGTCAGCGAGGTTTCTTAAGGAAGGCTACAAGAGGTATGCCTGAATGCAGTTTCTGGATAAGTAGTAATTATCCCCCTCCCCCCCAAAAATCATGTTAAGAATAGTTGCTGCCCAATACATGGTGCACTTTACTAAGCTGTGTTGAGTTGTGCTGCTCATTATTAGGGTTTTCAGTTATAAATGCACCTTAGCTGGGGACAACCTTCAACTAGGCCTTAGGACTGAAAAGTGTACAAAGGCCACTGCTTGCTTACTAATAAGAGTGAGGTTCCTGGACTCAGTTGAACGCATGGGGTTTCTTTCATTCATTATAGGAGCTGTAGTAACATGCAAATACATGGCACACTTTATTCAGCTGTTAGAAGTTTTGTTGTGGGCTAATTAGGTTTTTAGTTAACAAATGCAACTTAATAGAAGACTACTCTTAACCATTTTTAGGATTGCCTAGTGCATTTTAAGAGCTGTTCTAACATCTAAATGTTAACCACAACAGGGGGCAACCAAAGAACCCAGAGCCTGGGTCAATGAAGACTTTTTAGACAACAGATGTTACAGGTATGAAAACCAGTCATAAAATCAATAAATGAAGAGTGCATTAAAATCAAAAATGTGTAAATGAAATAATAAGGTACCCACTCAATTTAAGAAAGCATAGTGAACTATTACTGCAAACAATAGAAACAAAAACAAACTTTATGGCACGAATACTTCCACACTTAATGCTCAACTCGTCACACAGCAGAATCAAATTAGATAACACAGTCTGTTAAAAGCAGGCAAACAACGTCATTAGGATAGTCTTTCAAAATAGTCTATAGGTCCAAATTCAATTGGAAATTAGGGTCTTAATCCCTTCCCAAATGCCAAATGAATCAACTGCATTTCGACCCCACCTGGTCAAGGGTCATCATCAGGACAAAAACAATTTATTGAAGAGACCAAAAATAACAGCCCCATATACGGGTAGGCTCGGGATCACAGGAAAGCACGAGAAACAAACGCCAAACAATAAACAGTCACTGTTCCTGAGAGTTGCCAAAGAACACTAATCAGAACAATCACAGCGCGAGAGCCTGACCAACACTAAAGCACCAAAACAAGAACTGGTCACTAATCCTGATAGTGTAGCAAGTGCGCATCTTCATGGCAGCGGCACCAGCCCAGATACGGAACAAACATCTAACATCTAAAGCACAGTGCACAGCGCACTTTCAGATGGACTAGATTTGAATGCTGGGGTTGTACAACTGTTTTACAACAGTTTTCAATTTAAAATGAAATGTATTTTACAGAGTTAGACATATATTGCACATGAAGCTCGAGCTGGTCCGTAGTAATGAAGGCACGTTAGGCATGGGTTGATATATGGCGGCAGCGGCGCCGTTAAAATGTCAGCCCAAGTTGCGAATGTTACGTTCACACTGTATTGGCCCTAATATTCAAATCACAATGCATTTTATTAAGCTTATTTTAATTGTCGCTGAATAGTGGCTGTGCTATTACACACTAGATTAACCTGTGAATGTTTTGCTGATTCTGTGATTTCAGGAATTGTCTAATATCTAACGTGTAATGCACTTTACCTAGCCAGATTTAACTGTTGTTGAAGGCCGAGCTTGCTCTCAGTAACCAATTTACCCAATGTATATGTTAAGGAATAATGGCGGTCCCTTGAATACATGTATAGAAAAGTGTGATTATTTGGATTGGAAAATGTTTCATGGACTGGTTAAGTTCCGGCCAGCCTTCACCTTTCTTTTGGTGCATGGACTAATATGGGTGGCGCAGGATTATCAGGCCACTAAACTGTGGAATCATTATTGAATAGTATCTCAGAAGATGGAATTTTATTTATTTCGAGCCTTCCCATTTTTTTTTGTGACATTTTATAGCGGTTTGGTAAATAGTTATGGGTTTAATTAAATTGATATTGGTATAATTGTATATTGTTTTGGTAGTTTTTAGGATTTCAATTAACAGGAAACAATGAAAATGTTTTATTTACCTACCTTACCTCAAAATAAATCAAGAAATAACTTAACGATTAGAGTCTGGGCAATCAAGCCATGAACAACGAGTAGCCCTATCGGGATTGTTTTCATCTTGACAACATCAGACTAATAAAAACATTTTGAGAGGTTGTAAGAAATAAGAATTCATGGCAGATTACATACATTTGCTGGAAGTTGTTAAACTTTGGTTAGAGCAGAAATCCTTTCCAAGAGGCCTATGTAGTTAAGGGCAAGTAATTAGTTAAAAATGATTGTTGTGAATGATTAGAACTAGAATTGAAAATATTTTAATTCTGTAAATATGGAACCATATTACTACGGTGTGTAGAAGAGATAGTGGCCTTCAGAGTGACTCGTTCACTCCAAAACTCCCCCTCACAGAGCTCTCCTCTATAGTCACAATATTAGACACTTGTACACTTTCCACCCATTTGCATATCTTGCATGTCATCTCTTTTCTGGCCAGCATAGACTTTTCACTTTCTCCTTCAGCACATATTTTCTTTGTCCCCTGCACTTCACCATCCCCCAACACAACTCACCCACTCATCTCCAAGCACTGGGTTGTTTCTTCCTCTGACATAGCTTATATTTTGACATCTCTGTATTTCCTTCCCAGACTTTCCCACAATTACAACTGGCACATATGTGACTAGCACTCTGATGTGGATTGGATGGGCTTTTAGTCTGTCGACCTTTATGACTCACTGACAGGCACTGTGAGAAACTTGCACTACCTTCAGCCTCAACTCCTGAGCTCTCAATTATGCCACGTCAAACATTCACCCACAATGTGAACTCACTCAGACACCTGGAGGTGACTCCGTTCACAATACATACTACACAAAACTCATGTTGCTTGCAACAAAAAAAAACTAGAGAAACGCAACTTATGGAAAAAGCAGATATTCTTAGGAAATGCAGGATTTGAAACAAAACTCAAGCTCCTTCATTCTCCCCTGAGAGCTGAACTTCCACCTGTAAGACTGCTGACCCAAACAGTGCCGCACTACTTGAAGATCGAGGTAACCTCAGCCTCACCCAACATGTGAGACAACACACACACTCCACCGATCACCCCCTGGACCCAGTTTGAACTATTTTCAACAATAGCTCAGTCAACAAAATCATGACCAGAACTTGAACCGGCCACGCCTTCTTCAAATTCACCATCCCTGTCCTGCACCAACACAGAAGTTCTACTACCATGCCAGCCCATTGAAACTGGAATACCTCAGAGGAAGACTGGACATCCATCCCCATGGAATACAAGACCAAACACTGGAGCAGCCTATTTGACTTCATCACCAACTTCAACAAATGGATCAATGCCTACAGGGACACTTGCTCCCCTCAAGCCCAGCAAAACTACAAGATCCGGACCACAAGTCAGCAGGTACATGGAGGAACTCAGGTCAGCAAAGCGTCACTGCAAGCTACTGGAATGCAGATGGAGAATGAGCCAAGACAATGTAGACAGGAACACCTTAAAGTACACCCTGAGATGCTACCTCCATCACAATCAGACCACCAATCAGCTCAGTCCCCAAGCCGCACTGATGCCAGCACCAACAGCAGAAAAGAGGTATCTGAAGTTGTGAAAGATTTCACATCAACATCCGCCTCCAACAACATCACCCCTTTTCAGGATCTCTGAAACAAGCGCTCACAGTTATTCTGCAGAAAGATCAGATAACCACCATAAATGACAACTTTGACCCGCAACGAAAACCAACTGACCTAGATACACAACTCACCATCTTGCCCAAGGAAACCACTCAAACCATTTGACCCATTGTCTCCAAGAACAAAACTGACTCCACAATGCAGTCTATCCCCGCTGGAGCTCCCTTGGGGCTGTGGCCCACACCCTCATGTCTTCACAGCGGACTATAACCCATAAGCACATGCTCACCCAGATTCCATAAATCTCCATCTCTTCCACTACCTTCCTGGACACATGGAAACACACCACAGTTCTCTACCTCCTCCTCAAGATGCCATTTGTGGACCCAGCAGCACTCGCCAACTACAAACAGACCTCCATTTTACAGTACCCAGCCAAAGTTCTAGAAAAACTTATCACACACTTCAACAACCATCTTAACAACCACCAACTCCTTAATATCACTCATTCCGGCTTCAGACTCAACCTCATCAAGGAGGCAGGACTCCTTGCTGCCAATGACAATATCCGTATGACCCTGGACATAGGAGAAACAATTGCTCTCATCCTTCTGGACCTCTCTGAGGCATTCAACATGGTAATCCACTGCATCCTTGTCCAACGCCTGCATGAAATTTGAATCCAAGGACCCGAACTCTACTAGATAAACTGCTTTCTTACTGGTAGGACAGTCAGTCAGGATGGCACACATACTCATGGGATGCAAGCAACCTCATATATGGTGTAGCCCAAAGAATTCTTATTGAGCCAACCCTTTAACACCTACATCATCAACATTCACAACATCATCATCCTATCCTATGCTGACAATACCTAGCTTATACTCTTGGCAAGACCCCCAACATCCTGACCAGGTTTGCTGCCTTCATCACTCAAGGCGCCAACTGGATGAAGACCAACTGGCTCAAACTTAACACCTACAAGACAAAAGTCATGATCTTCGGAAAAACATACCTCAATGGGACTCCACCTGGTGGTCGGGTGAACTCAGACCCACACCCACCCTGACCGCCCATGTCAACACATCAGCTTACTGCTTCCACACCCTGAAGAAAATCCTCAAATGGATCCCAACCAGCACCCTTAAAACTGTCACACGCGCCCAAGCCACAAGCAAGTTGGATTACAGGAATATCCTCTACACAGGAATCAGCAAAAAACTCAGACACCTTTAAACTATTCAGAATGCGGCAGCCAGGCTCACACTATGTACCATATGCAAGTCACGTTGCACAATCGGGGAGCTGCACTCGTTCACAATCCAACGTTGGAGAAGGTGGATATGATACTTTTTTTATTTTAAGAAAAACAATTCCCCTCTCTTTTGTGAAAAGATTACTGTCCCTGGAATGGTTATTTCTGACAGTGGAAATGTCTCAGCTGAAGTGGAGGGGAGGGAGTCTCCTGTGCTGTGAGACTAAAGAAAGGGCAAATGACTAAACATGCCTTCCTGCCAGGGTGCATGCTTGCCTGAAAGAAATATAAATGTATGTGTAGGAAAGTGACACAGTTGCCATGGTTATCCCCACACACACACACTTTTTGCCTAGTGCTGATGCCATCGTTGATTGAGAGTGTGCTGGGATTCTGCTAACCAGGCCCCAGCACCAGTGTTTTTTTCCCAAACACTGTACCTCTGTTTCCGCGATTAGCACAATCCTGGCACATAGTTAAGACCCTTGTAAAAGGTACCCATGGTACCAAGGGACCTGTGGCCAGGGAAGGTCTCTGAGGGCTGCAGCATGTATTATGCCACCCTAGGAGACCCCTCACAAAGCATATGTACACTGCCTTGCAGCTTGTGTGTGCTGGTAGGGAGAAAAAGACAAAGTCGACATGGCACCCCTCTCAGGGTGCCATGCCCACAAACCACATCCTGTGGCATAGGTAAGTCACCAGTCTAGCAGGCCTTACAGCCCTATGGCAGGGTGCACTATACCACAGGTGAGGGTAGCTGCATGAGAAATACGGCCCTAGAGTGTCTAAGTCACTGTAAGTGCAGTGCAGCCACATTGAGTATATGGTCTGAGAGTTGCCATTACGAACTCCACAGCTCCATAATGGTTTCACTGAATACTGGGAAGCTTGGTATCAGACTTCTCAGCACAATAAACCCACACTGATGCCAGTGTGGGATTTATTGAAAAATGCACATAGAGGGCATCTTAACTATGCCCCCTCTATGTTAGCCAAACTGCTAGTGAAGGACTGACCGGTCTGTGCCAGCCTGCCACTTTCAGAAAAGTTTCTGATCACATGGTTTGAGAGCCCTTGTGCAATCTGTGGTCAGAAACAAAGCCTGGCCTGGCCTCGCTTCACACCTCCCCCTACAGGAACTGTAACTTCTAGTGGTGAGTCTCAAAGGCTCAAGTCTTGGATTACAGTGCCCCAGGGCACTTCAGCTAGTGGAGCTGCCCGCCCCCCTAGGCAAAGCCCCAATTGTTGGCGGCAAGTCTGGTGGGAAAATTAGGGAAAACAGGGAGGAGTGACCACCCCAGCCAGGACCATCCCTAAGGTGTCCAGAGCTGAGGTGACTCCCTCCCTGCAGAATTCTCCATCTTGGTTTGGAGGACAGGGACCAATAGGATTAGGTTTGTGCCCCCTCCCCAAAGGGAGTGAGTACAAGGAGGGTGTAGCCACCCTCAAGGACAGTAGCCATTGGCTACTGCCCTCTGACCTCTAAAACCCCCCTAAATATAGGATTTAAGGGCCGCCCCGAACAGAGCTCACCAGATTCCAGGTGACCTACCAAAAAGAATAAGGACTGCTAAGCTGAAACCCCAGCAGAGAAGAAGGAAGATGACAACTGATTTGGCCCCAGCCCTACCGGCCTGTCTCCTGCTTCAAAGAACCTGAAAAAGAACAGTGACACATCCACCAGGACCAGCGACTTCTGCCAAGCTCCAGAGGACTGCCCTGCACCTAAAAGGACCAATAACTCCAGTTGACAGTGGCCCTGTCCAAGAAGAAACCAGCAACCCAGGACTCCCACCTCACTCCGAAAGCGTGAGTCCTAACCACTCTGTACCTGACACCCACGGCCCGTGTCCAGGTAGTCTAACCAGCTAGAGAGGATCCTGCGGCGATTCTGAGCAAGTGCCCACCCTTGGTTGACCTCTCCATGATGACACCTGCAGAGGGAATCCCGAGGACCTCCCTGACCGCAAAAGCTCCGGACAAAGATATCCGACGCCAAAGGACCCACAGCACCTACAGCCTCCAGGCCTTGGAGAAACCTACACCGGGTGCAGCCCCATTCAGCAGGCGGCCCTCCTCCCTGTCCAACGTGTGGTGTGCCCGAGACGCCCCCCCTGGACCTCACCTGCAGCCTCTGAGTGATCCCCGAGATACCCCCATAGACCAGCATTAGAAACCTGACGTCCTATTTGCACCCTGCACCCGGCCATCCATGTGCCGCTGAGGGTGTGTGTTTGGTGCCTATTTGTGGCGCCTCCAGTGCTCCTCTAATCCCCTCCTGGTCTGCCCTCCGCGAATCGGGTACTTACCTGCAGGCACACCTGATTCCGAGTACCCCCTGTCTCCATAGGAGCCCACGTTAAATTTGCTCATCTTTGACCTCTGCACCTGGCCTGCCCCGTGTAGCTAGTGGTGGGTGTTTGAGGTTAACTTGAACCCCAACCTGTGGACTTTCTAACCCCCGGAAACTGGAATTGTAAGTATTGTACTTATCTGTAAAACGATCTAACTTTTCTTACCCCCAGGAACTGTTTCTGAAAATTGCAATGTGTCCATTTTTAAAACAGATTATTGCCAATATTTCAAGAACTGTATAACTTATCAATTTCAAACAAAGTACCGTTGATACATGTGTGAAATACAAATCTATTGAAGTACTTACCTGCAACTTGAATCTTTTGGTTCTAAAAATAAACTAAGAAAATATATTTTTGATATATAAAAACAATTTGTCTGGAGTTAGGTCACTGAGTGTGTGCTTCTTCTATTGTCAGTGTGTACACAGCAAATGCTTTGCACTACCCTCTGATAAGCCTAACTGCTCAACCACACTCCCACAAAAGAGCGCATTAGTATTATCTACTTTAGCCTCTGTTAAGCCTCTGGGGAACCCCTGGACTCTGTGCACAATATATCTCATTTTGATATAGTATATACAGAGCTAGCTTCCTACAGTATCCAAATAGTTAATCTGCAAATGTAAAGGGTGCTTGGAAGTTGGCATTGACTTCAATTGGTGTAATCACCAGAAGCTTCCTGATGACAGATGTATTCTTTTTGAGAGGTATTGCATGGGAGTTGCCAGCAGGGCTGTGAAATGCTGCTTTTAATGGACAGTTATAGAAAAAAAACTGTACTATGTACAATTTGGACTTTACTGAAATCTATATTTTTTTTTAATCTTAAACCTTTTTGCGCATTTTGTAGCAGCCCATCTTAAACTGTGTGCAATCCAAGTTTAAAATAATGACTTACATATTGACAGTGCTTTCTGTCACAGGATGGGACCTTGTTGCATTAAATATACACGTCATTATTCACCACTGCACCAACCATGATTCAATTCTGTGGCTCTCTGGTTACACGTACAGACCTCTACAGTGCATTAACTAATAGAGGTTTCACAATGTACAATGTGTATTTCGCACCAGTTAACAACTTGTATTTATTTTTCCGATAAGCTGTACGTTATTTTGCATGTAGTTACCTGAAGGTGAAAGGCCAAAAAAAGTGACAGAATATTTGTATCCATTCCTTTGACCCCACCCTCATGCTCATTAACCCTACACCCTCATTGCACACATCATCACAGTTCCTATACATTTTTTTAAACCACTTTGACGGCTGCTTTCAATACATATATGTTCCCAGTTTGCAGTCATCAAGCGCTCCTTCACAGAATTACACAATACGGGCACAGCTTACTCAATAGACTAAACTCATTTCTCAAAACATACGGAGACCTCCACTTGGCCAGTCTCCTATTGGCACACAGCGCATGCATACACAGAACTAGAATCGGATGTCGGGCCTACTCCTACATTTCTCCTAAAGCCAGGCACATCAAGCCACTGCAAAACAGAGCAACTTCTACACTTGGGTTCTACAGGAAGCTGAAGAACTGGCTTTTCGAATATACCACTGTGCAGCCCTAGGCCAGCATTGTTTTGCACCTAGTCAAGCGCCGGGATACCCACCCGGGTGATAGTGTGCTTTACAAATACACACACCATGAAATATGAATAGGGGCTGCGTGGCTGACATCGACTATCTTAACAGTATTTACAGTGAATCAATCTGTGTTTTTGCCTAGAAACTTGAATACAGTGCTGGACGGGGACCCCTTTCAAAGCGAGTTTCTAATTATTGCTATGTCTGACACTCATCAGAGACCGGCCCACTCGAAGCCCTAGACTGCCCTAATAATAAGAAATGTCAATTGCGGCTGCGACACGAGTCTACTACCTCGCCGCCAGCGATGCAATAAAGGTTGTTCCAATGGGTCTCTACTGACTACCATATTTTAAAATCACTCCCCCCCACCATTCGCCTCTCCACCCCAAAGACCCTCGGCACTCCCCGATACGTGCCATTCCAAAAACAAATGCCCCATTCTCATCGGCCAGAAACATCTGCATGTAACATTACGCAGCGTGTCCTGGTCATGAATATGACGCACGGCTGCGCCTCCCTTCAGCATCAGCATGGGGCGCTTCTAATGCGACTTCACGAACAAGCAACAGCTGGTCCCAGTCTGTCACGGGCACGTGCGCCTTTTATTACATCCAGCAACGCAGGTGCTGGTCCTCGTCAAAACGCGGGTCCGCAGGACAGTGCGGCGCTGACGCCAACACCTTTAGATGGTTATGCGTTAATCAAACCGAAAATAAACATGCGTATTAAAAAGGTCACGCACCTGCCACCAATCACGCTGGTAAAATCAGAACAGAGGCCGTCGTCCTTTTTCGCAGTTTGCCCACACAGTGTTATCCTAAGGAGTTGTGGGGGGTGCTGGGCAATGCATATTTTGGGGACCACTGTCATGAACAACTCTAAATTTTATTACTCGTTTTTGTTTAGCTAAATGAAGCCTGCGGGATGTCAAACGACGCTTAATCATGTGCTAAACGTACAGTAAAAGGGTCACACAAAACAGTTAACGTGTGCAGCCGGGGGGACAAAACCCCTTAAGATGGCACTTAGGAGTGAGACGGGAATATGTGGGCAGGGACGAGGGAGAGACATTAGGCCAGGGGAAAAGATGAAATGTGAGGGAGGTTGGAAGGTGGGGTCCTGGGCACTGGCCCACGCCTTAAAATGCATCTTACAGCTCGAGGGCAGAAGGAGGGCGAGGCTACCAAGCCCCGAGGGGTTAACCAGCCGCTGCCAGCCAGACTGCAAATAAACCCTCGCCCGACGGCCGCAAGCCCGTCACCGCCCCGCTGCTCGCGGTTTTTAAGAACATACCTGCCCCCAGATGCCGAAAAATTAGTCATGATTTCACAACTGCGTGGCAAAAGCGCACTGACAACAGAAAACGGCCGAGGAAAACACATGCACAAGTGGAAACACAAGCAAATTATACTGTAACTTGTCTCACGTTGCGTGACCTCACACCCCTTGGAAAGCCTGAAGGAAGGAGAGGAGAAAAAAGCCCTGAAGGAGAGGGGGAAGAACAGAAAGGACAGACGATTTAATAGCATAAGAATGGACGGGCCTGGACACTTTTGAGTGAGTAAAGTGATAGAGGCAATTTCCAGAAAATAGCAAAGAAAGCCACGGGGCTCAATTGTAATTGAACTTGTGCAGAAAAAAACGTTATAAAACGTACTGAAAACCAGCATGGG
Organism: Pleurodeles waltl; assembly: GCF_031143425.1. Taxonomy (NCBI): domain Eukaryota; kingdom Metazoa; phylum Chordata; class Amphibia; order Caudata; family Salamandridae; genus Pleurodeles; species Pleurodeles waltl. Next base: position 1,946,781,191 of record NC_090440.1, read on the forward strand.
TGTCCTAGGGCTAAAATCCGACACTCAACGCCAGAATCGTACCTTTAATACCAGGAATTGTTACACTTTTCTCAGCACATAAACCGAGGTACCACCTTTAAACAGCCGAACTGCTTGTAGGAAAGGGGGGGGCTCGTGCGCGCACGGACTCGCCATCGCACATCCTACCTGACAATTCGACTCCTTGTCCCTGTCCCAAAACAAGCCCAGATGCCCGGTTACGACGAGGAGGACATTTCGGCGCTCAAGTAACGTGGGGTGGGGTGGGTTGGTTCCACCGCTGCTTCACGATCGGCCCCCAGTCTCTCCCAGGTAACTGGACAGGCTTCCTGTGCACGGCGCCCCAGAACTCGTCCAAAGGGGGGATCTAGTGAAGACAGGCTGCAGGGACCAGCCGCCTCCGGGGAGGTCCTCCCTGGCACGGAGCAGGAGAGGCAGTGCTGGCTGGCTCCAGGAGCGGATCCCGCCCTCCCCGCAGAGCCCGCTCAGCTCCCAGCACTGGCGTCTGGCAATGTCAGCGGCTGGAATGGAATGAGTGAGGGAGGAACCCTGAACCTCTTCCAGAGACAGGAGGGGCGGCCCAGGCTCGGCCTGGCCAAATCAGAAGAAAAATGAAAGGAGAAGATGGATGTAAAGCGAAGCTGGCAGACGGCGAGGCAGAATCGCCTCATCTTTAATCTAGACTGCATTCAGGGGGCTTTATAACGAAGAGAGGTTTGGCGCCTTCTGACCTCTGCACAGCGCTCTGCGACAGTGAAACCGTGGACAGGCACATTGGTAGCATTGCGAGAAGGGGGTTCTACACAACTATATTCAGTCACTCACATTAGAACAAGACCGCTCGCCTGCCCCTTCAATTCTGAGCCATCTGCAATTGAGTTTCCACACTTTACTACAATGTTGGAACCTTTCAAATCAAGTTACCCTATATAGAACCGTTCTTTACATCCGAGCTAAAATACAAAGATATTCAGAATACCCGACTCTAGACTAGCACACGGGCGATCACCTCCCCCTAGAAGAAGATGGGTATCTTTAGAACCAAATCTCTAAACAATCCGCATAGTTATGGAACTCTCTTTAAACATAACACACATCAAAGAGCATCTCAAATTCAGGAAAGTGGCAAAGCTCTTCCCTTACCAATGATGCGGAATCACGCTGACGAACGAACCAACCCGGTCATCCACAAAGAAAGACGAAAATCACACGGGCTGGGACAATTCCAAATAAATTCTATTAGAACAAACCATGTCAAACCTTCATAAGTGCCCAACAACGCCGGTCTCGAGAACACACGGTCGAGCCTTGCAATGGACAACGGTTCACCCCCGTGAAACAAAATAAACAGAGAAGCCCATCCTCACACGCATCCCTACAAATAGGACACCGCACCAATCCCTGTCCAACACAAACCATTTCAAGCAATACTCTGAACAAACTCAAACGAATGAAACAATCAAACCCTACAAGTGACTGAACATCTCCGAATCACACAGAAAGGGCACACAGATTCCGAAAGAGCTAACTAGGGCACCAACATGGGCCCGCTGCTCTATTACTTGACCAGTAACAGAAGACCAGGGAGGCAGAAGGCACTAGAAGTGGTCCCAATGCTGAAACAAAATAAGTAGGCCAAAGCATAATGAATGCACACAAACTATATGCTGAGAGGGATTCTTTTTTAGGCCTTGCCTAAAGTGCACATGCCCTGTCACTTGCGAGACAGACTGTTTACTACAAAGGGCTTGGAGCTCGCCCACCGCTTACTATTCATTAGCTTGGTTGTCACTCTTATTTGCTGCATCCTAATGGGCCAGTGCGTGCCAGTTTCACTTCATTTTCTTTCCTGTGGTGCAAGGATCAATTGCTGATTGTTTCAGTTTGGTTACAGTCCTTCTGTTCGTACTGTGAATCAGGTACTATTTTTCTTTCTTCTTCCTAGTTGTCTATTTTGCTTCTTTGGTGTTGCTTCTTCTCTCCCACTCACCTCCATTGTCAATGCTGCTTTTTCCCTCCCAACTCTCCGTTGTTAGTGTCGCTTCTTAGCTCCCACCCCTGTTGTCCATGTTCCTTCTTCCCCCAACCACCCTTGTCAGTTTTGCTTCTTCCCTCCAATCCCCCTCGTCTGTGTTGCTTCTTCCCTCCAATCCCCCTCGTCTGTGTTGCTTCTTCCCTCCAATCCCCCTCGTCTGTGTTGCTTCTTCCCTCCAATCCCCCTCGTCTGTGTTGCTTTATTACATCGCTACCCGCCATAAGAAAAAAATAAGCAACAAGACATGGCCGGCATTGGCCGTGCCACAGTTCTTTTTTTTACCCTCCCATTGTCAGTGATGCTTGTCCCCTCTGTCCCGTTGTCCATGTTCCCGTTCCATACCGCCCACCCTTCCACTGTCCACGTTGCCCACCCCAACCCACCATAATAAAAAATAAAAGATGCTATGACGCAGCAAGCTCTGGCTGGGTCTTAGCATTTTTATTATTATTTTTTTTTTTTTACTAACTTTGGGTCATGCTGCACAGCAGCCACACTGCTCTACAACATGGCTGAAACACACTGTCAAAGCCAATAAGCCTTGCAGAGGCACGATGTGATGGTTTTGCCAGTGATTGTTTTGTAAAAAGAATAAGTCTACTGAAGGGAGCAGATCCCATGTAGAGCTGTTCAAAGAAAATATCCATCATTGTATTTAAGGCAGTATGTACTCCTCCCAAGAGCTCAAATATATTCAACAAAAGGAACTGAAAAGGATAGTCAGGAGTTTTCACTAAGCATTCTCAAGTTTGTGCTGACATAAATAATGATTTTGTCAAAACATGTATACTGATAACTGACTGCGCGGCATACCTCACCTGCTAATTTTCTGTGCCATCAATGGCAACCATCCAGCAGGAAATAAAAGGAGATTATATCATTAGAGTTGGTCCCTTGCTGCACGAGGGTCTGGGTCAGTCCAGCTATTTAGTTCTTAAATTCAAAGGGTCAAACCGGTTTTACAAGGGTTTCTTCAGGGTAAGCCACATCACTTCATAGACTCATATGAGATGCCTCGGGCAGATGAGCTGTTGGACAAGCTGAATCATCTACTCATTATTGCATTGGCAAGTGAGGCCAAAATAGCATGGATGGTCAGATCAGCCTAGACTTCCATTTTGGGCTCCTCACTCACTCTCGCAAACACACACCTGCGCTATGTGGCATAATTATCCCCATACCGTCATGAACCCATTTCCGGTTGAGCTAGAGCAGTCTGCAAAGGCTTAGCAAAACAATACATTTATTTTTTTAGAATAGGCTGGACTTACCACCTTCAGTGAACCAAGTTGAAGAAAAAACGGATGAATCGGGCAGGCCTGATCATTAAACCCAATAAGTTATTTTGCACTTGGAGAAGTCACTCTACTCCAGCGTGTGGTGGATAGGGAAACGGCACACTGGCTTGGCCCATCACCAAGACCCAGTTCTGGTGAGGGACTTCAACTTACTACCGAAGACTTGCGTCATGCTAAAGATGAAGAGGTGCTCTCTGAGTATGTGCCCAAGGTTGTCATATAGTCTACAGTGCCAAGACACAGACGGTCTTGAGGTGCTGAAAGCGGCTCGCTGAGCTACACACATGCTAAGCTAGTCGTGACGCTGTTACTTCAGACAAGGAAAGACAAACTATTGCATGCTACATAAAACGTAAAAAAGACAAACATTTGTTTGATGGGAGGCGCATGTGGAGTGCTTGGCAGATATATGAATCTTCAAGATCAACAAGTCATACAGCGCTTGTTCTTGGGATCAGGCTGGAGATGAACCCCACAGGTGACCCAAACAAATTAAATCACTGAGACGATTGATAACACTTCAAGTACACAAATTGACTATGCTGCTTTGGTCTAGACCCAATAATTCCACCTCATGGTCCACCTTGAATACCTAAAGGTAACTCTGGGTGGAGGCAGGGTTGGCTGCGTCACAACCTCTCCGTAAATGCCTGTACCCGAGACCGGTACCATGGACTGAGAACAGTGACATTTTTATCTTAAACTGCGCCTTTTCTACAGCCCACCTGGGAGGTGAGTGGATGCCACAACAACTGCAGTGAAAGTGGTACAGAGCCTAAGGGATGGAGGTTTAAACTGCTGAAAGGAGGTCTTGAAGGATTGGGTGATGGAGAGGCAGGCTGCAACATGCAGTCCTGTTTGCAAAAACCAACACTGAAGAGCAACAATATTTGTTAAAGGTATCAGTAGGTACGTACACTTAGGAACAGGAGTGTTTCCTTGTCGAGTTTCACATCACAATATCCAGATGAACTACTACAAGAAGAAAACAAATTCACATCTGAACGGAAACAGAGCGCAGAGGGTCCCAGTTGTTCCTCAAAAGAAGGCAGTCCACTTGATACAAGGCTACGGCAGAGGGAGCTCTGAGACATTCAGCGAGGCAGAGGAAGGAGAGAGAGGTAATGGTCAACGGCTCATGTAGATTACAGTGCTTAATTTGTGCCGGTGCCTGTGCCTGCAACTCTGTTCAGAAGCCCACGACTGGTGCAATGAAACGTCTGCACATGGAATACCAAGACTGGTAGTCTTAAAACGACCTAATCCCATTTTAATCCACGACTAGACACTCTTCCCCCTTTTATCTTACTCCCGCAGGTTTCTACTTTCTCCTTTTGTGACAGGTTAGCAGTCTTTTTACTCCTCAGTCTTTCCGATCTGTGTAATTTCCCTTTCTTTTGCTCGGTAAATAAATAATGCGGAAAAATGAGTGCCGGTCCTCATAAATTGGTGTTGGTGCCCCCACTGGCTAAAAATTAGATACTGATCTAGAACGAGAAATGTCAATGTCAGTGGCAAATACTGTACAAAGCCAATGAGCATGGTTATTTGAAAGCATTCAGATAAACTCAACTCGTCAGATGATGCTAAAGATCAACACTTCTATAACAAGGTAGGACTCGAGAAGCTATAATGCATGTTGAAAAACTTCTCTCTAAATTAATCAGTAAGTGAAGACAAAAATTACCACGTTTGGGGCTTCTGCAATTTTGCTGACATGATTCAGAATGTAATTTAGAGTAAGACGAGGTTAATACATTAAGGCTGATTTTTTTAGTTTTACTTTTATTTAGTTTTTCCATTTCAACAATACAACGTGTAACCGATTCAGAAACAAAGTATAATAAAATTATAGATACCAGTTCCCATTGTCTACCCGCTTTATTGGGGTTTTACAGAAACTCCTCCTAACAAGTGCTTCCTGTAGTTAAGAGTTTTTGAATGCCATTATGGTTAAGTGTAGTTCATCATTAGTCTATGTTCTGAGGAAATCACTGGTATTCTCTAAATAATTTCCAGGGCCACAACACCTTTTCAAAAGTTCTGGGACAACCTGGGCCCACATTCGCCATTTTTCTGTTCCCATGCACCAGTCCATACCTTCCTTCTACTGCTTGAGCGCACGGGGAGTCTTCGCACCCAGTGACTAGATCCATTTTGCCTGGTCACTGCCAGGCCTAGATTACTCAGTAATTTTGGATATTTAAGTGGTCTTTCATTGTTTCAGATCCCCATAGTTTTGCATTTAGGAGCTCCATGAGTCACGAACTCTATTTCAGACATGCTGACATCCGCTCCCAGTAATGCTTGGGTCGAGGAGAGTATCAAATTATATGAGTGAATCACACATTGTGGTTGCTGCCTCTCAGACGTATGTCTGAGGTGGCTCGGCTGAACCCCAGATGCAGTGGTTCTTCTACTGCAGTCTGTGGGACCTGTATGGGTCCGCGACACTTACCCAGGTGTCCATGTTAGCAGATTAATAAAGTACATACAGAAAAAAGAAAAATCAAAACTTTTAAAACGCTCTGTAAAAGTTACGGAATCTGAAACTGGAAGCCAAGAATTATGTTGGTGTCCTTCTCTTGATTCTTTGGAGCAGCAGGAGCACAGCAAATGGAATGCAGCCCGGACGACTGATGGCCTCAACTGAGGCAGCACCGGTATGCGCACAAAAAACAATAGCACGCTTTGGGAGCAAAAAAGCCTAAGTGACATGAGATTCTAGCAACATAGCTCCGATTTAGAAATAAAATTACATTTCAAAAAGCTCAAAACTTTACTTTAAAAATCTAATTTGTATTTTCACATATTTTTGTCTGTGAACTAAATAACATTTTATAACTTGTGTATTTGTTAGATACACACTTGTTTCTTTACTTCATGCATTACTTTAAGGTTCAAATTGGAGAACCTGCTAAAGCGAGGACCACGGCTTTCAGTAGAGAGTCAGTGGGGAGTCCACAGAATTCAAAAGTTTAAGAAACGCTGTCTGTGTGCATATCGTGGTGTAATATCTCTTGTAGAGGATACGGAACCAGTTCTTACTGCCTCCCCACCTGGGCTCTGAACAGCTCTGGTCCACTAGTCTTCACTGAGGTCACTCAGATGTTTTCCCAATCTTTCCTACAGTTTGATCAGAGGGTCCGGAGAGTTATTGGTTATCTCTTTTATATATGTGACGTTGCTTTTTTATTAGTGGTTCGTATACAATCCTATCTTCTAGGGGGCTTGTGTTTTCAATAAGTGTGACCTCAGGGACTGAGTAGCTTGTTCATGTCTAATCTGGAGGTACAGAAAGGTCTCAGTATTTGTCACTCTCCTTGAAAGAGTTCAGCCCCAATGATCTCCACACATCTCAAAATGTACTGATTTGATGTACAGCTTCTTAACACCAGGTAAGCTCTTACCAACTTCCCCGACTTACTCTAACTGATCACTATCTCCTGCGGGCAGGGGGATATCTCTCAACAAGGCTGAATTTTGCTGGTTTGAGAGTTACGTCCTAAATAGACACAACCACATCACACCACTATAACAGCACTACACTGGAGGGCAGTGGGAAGAACTTACTTCATAGCCCTCTTCATTGCACACTGGGAGAGTCACAGGATTGGTCCAACCTTCTCTCAACCTGAACACCTAATTATAGAAACAAAAGAGTCACCTTAGATCACGAATGGCCTGCTCCTAATAATTCCTCATTGAAAAAAAACAGCACAGAAGTAGCTGCACCTCAGTACAAATGTTCAAGCTCTAGACTTACTCCTAGAGAAAACAAGGACATCAATAGCCATAAAAAACAGGATTCAAGTCCTTCCCCCTTCCTGGTGTGTATGTGCAGCTTCTGAGCCCATCCTCATACTCCTTTGCTTAACCCCACACGTGAAAGTCACGCTTACATGCCACCATGCTAAGTCTGGAACACACCCCAGGCCTCATGCCACCACCATTGCTCAAGTCAACACTAATAAATGACACCTTTTCCAACAGCCATCTCTTATCCGTGCATTTCAGAAGCTGGGAACATCCAGCTGATGCTCTGGTAAGCACGTAGGAGCCTGCCACTTTTTAGAGAAGCCCTGCAAAACACAATACACCTCCCTTCCCACCTCAGTTTTTGTTGCACTGGTCCACTGGCACAATGCTAATGTCAGTCTTCTACACAAGCATTATGCTCTCAGAGCGAATACATGTAGTACTGTGTAGGTTCATCCAAATTAAACATCTGCGCAGACTACAGCAGACAAATGTCATTTTACATAACACAAAACCACAGCCAGCCATTAACTTCAGTAGCAATAGGTTTGGTGGAGGACAGGTCCCAATCAACAAATTATAAAGCAGCAATCCAGCTAACTAAAAACAGCGGAGATAAGGCAAAAATATGGACAGATGATTAATTTCATAGAGGCAGCTACAAGAGATCATCACCCTTCCAGAATTGCCTCCTTTCCCAAGACCGTGACACTGGCCCAGCAGTCAGCGTTCCTGCAGTCGTGTTCCCAGTCGTGTGGTTTAAGCTTCCTGGCATGCCCCGAGCACAACATGGAAAGCGATGTTAGAAACATTCCTTACAAGGTCTTGTTTGGATATTCTTAACCAGACCCAGAAGAGCCCGAAGTCAAGAATAGGGTGCAAGTCAGCAAAAAACGACTGGCGTAGTAACTGCCCGAATCGCGTACCGACAGAAACACGAACACAATAACTGTGCCGATTAAGTCTCCATAAGATTAGCAAGTAATAAACGTAGAGAACATGCCAGCAAATTACCAATGGTGTAATAACTGCACTATTCATGTAAACACATAACTACTATGCAATAAATGCACAGAACATTTTAGAAAATCACCATGAATGTACCACCATGGAACATAGTGGTACATACCTATGGATGTAATAACTGCACTGAACACACCGGTATGGAACCGTGGATGTCATAAAGGCACAGAACATGTCGGCATGCAAGTATGGATTTAAGTACTACACGAATAGCGTCAGCAAAATGTACTGCATTAAAGAGGTTAACGTATGGAAATGGACGTTATAACCGCACAGCTAATGTAATCATATAACTTTGATGTACTAAATGAACAGAATAGGCCATTACATTCCCCTGAAAATGATAACTACACAGTGCACCTACGCATACAACTACTGTGTAATACGTGTACAGAACACGAGAGTAAATCACCAAGGATATTAGAACTGCACTGGGCTGTCGGAATGGGATCTGTCTGACAGCCAAGGCGCTTCTGAAGCCCTGAGCGGAGCCACCGATGAATTACTCAACGTGGGCTCATTTGCATAATGACCGGGTGCTCACCTTCACGCTGTTTTGACAGATCAAGACTCATTCAGGCCCTGTGCTGTCAATCACGTGCACGCTATCGTGTGCATTTGTGCAAACACAGGAATCAAGAAGCCCAAAGACAGCGGCAATTAAGAAAGTCATGGGAGGTAAGGAGTTTAAGATGGCTTTAATGCAACTTAAGTCTTTTGTGTGAGGGTCTGCTTACGTCTGTGTTTGCCTTCTTGTGTGTGTTTTTATGTGAAAGAAAAGTCAGAGAAAGAGAATTGGGACATTCTCAGGAGGTATTTTAAAGGAAACGTGTGGAATGCCATGTGTGTGTACGCAACCGAGATTATATAGTATTGTACCACACAGCAAATTACAGTATGGCATTAAGAAGCTGGAAATATTACAAAACAAGGAAATGTTAACATATTGCGCTTGGCTTTCATTTTGTGTAACAAGTTGACGTGTTTCGTTTATATAAACACATTTCTCATGTGTTTTTGTATATGCTGCAACTGGTATAGATGTCATTAAGTATCATCATGTCTTGCCCTTAGCCCCGCCTCTAGCCATGCCTACTCACTAAAATAACTGTGTGTGTATATGTATATATATATATATATATATTCACTGAAAAGAACAAAGGTTACAGGGACGTTATTGTTAGGTTCACGTTTTACCCACACAAAACCATAGAAATTCAGCACTAATAGTTTATACCTATGTTAAGAAACTATAACTCGTGGCCTAAAGTTACTTTCCGGCAACAAAAGCAAACAAACAAACATAAATGATGGACGGAATAAGGAACCAATCAAACATTCACCGCCAGTCACTGATTGCACATGGCTGAGTCCAAACTGAAATGGCATGGGAAACAAAAAAAAATATTGGATTTAGGTCCATCTCTCTCTACTTGGGTGAATGTTTGACATTGTTCAGCATTTCGTCCATCACTTGCTTTTTTTTGCAATTCTTACCCTAAGAGGAATGGCTATGCCTAGACATGAGTCGCGTGCTCCCCATGCCCCTGGAGTCAAGCTAGCCTGGCGGAGAAGGGGTGATACCCCAAAACCAGTCCCAGGATGCTCCTTTCCAGTTCAGAGAAGACCGGGTCTGGCAGTCCGGACTAAACTGTTCCCATGGAGGAACAGGGGCAAGACTGATTTGCATATGGCTGGGTCCAGACTGGAATGGCATGGGTAGCAAACAAACAATGGATTTTGGCCCATATCTCTGTACTGGGGGTGAATGTTTGACATTGTTCAGTATTCTGTCCATCACTTGTTCCTTTTGTAATTGTTGCCCTAAAGTTACTCCCCGGTACCAGTGATAGTTTCTTCAGATAAGAATAACTATAACCACTGAATTTCTATGGCTTTGTGTGGGAAAAAATGTGAACCTAACTACAATGTTCTTGTAACTTGTTTTTCAGTGAATATTAGTGCTTTAAAAAAGTAAAATAATATAAATACCATGAGTTCATAGAACCACCACCTTGCAAGGCCCTTGGCCATGCTTGGCGGGGGTTGGCCACAGGGCCTGGCTTGTGTCCAAGGCCTGCCTACCCCCCGCATGTACCCAATCCCACACCACATACAGCAAAGGGGAGGTGTGAGATGGTAAGGTTTTTTTTCCACTGGATTTCACATCTGCGGATCCATCACATATTTACACTGGGGGTCATGCTATGTGCTGCAGTAATTCCGCCAAAAATAAAATATAATAAAATAAATTGGGCAATATTTTGTCCATCAGGGGTCCCTTAGCGACCACTCCATTCCATGTGTCCTAATGGGTCAGGATAGCTCTATCCTGACCCCTTATGTGTGTTTTTATTTATGTTTTCTCCCCAGGGACCCAGCCAAGAAACAAAATGGCAGCAGCAACTTTCCTTTCAGATTGCGACCAGCCAATCAGGGCCTTGCTTTTTGCTCTGATCTGCAGGCAGAGGATCTGCATATCTAGATATCTCTATTTTTTCCCTTTAATAACTCCGAAACTACTGAACAGATTTACACCAAATCACAAAAAGCACGATCTGTGGAAAAAGATCTATCTTTATCCCAAATTTGGTGTAATTCTTTTCAGCAGTTCGGGCTGTAGTCCTGTATAAAAACCTGTGGGAAATTGCATGGGAAAAACGTGTTTTGACCTCCCCCCACCTTTTTTTCTTGGCCTTCACTTCACAAATCACCCCAAAACTTCCCAAACAGCAGCAGAAGTGAGTGGCAAACTAGTTTTGAAAATGTAGTGAACATTCCTTAAATGGAGCCAAAGTTAGAGGCAAAACAAAACATGCTTTTCCCATGGAAACTAGGTAATATTAATAAATAAATACATATATTTTTTTACAAGGCTATTTTATATAACATTAAGTTCGGCAGGACCTCCACCATGAGCACCATGCCCTCTTCCCCACTCTTTCTTCCCTCTGCTACAAGCACACAGCTATTCTCCTCAACAGACATGAACTTAAATTACTTCAGACTTTAGAGGCTCTGTTGACAGGAGAGCATTGCTTCAATTGTGCTTTGCTGAATGATTTGACCATTGTTCCAAATACCGGGACATGTTTTGAAAATTAAGATGAGAGCTCTCTTTCACAACCTTCCGTTATGAGGCATGGCAGAAAAATGCACAGCATGTACACACTGCAAAGTCAGTAACCCATAACTTTACTCCAGAAACAGAAGCAAGCAGACAGTATTAGTACAGAGCAGGAGTTAACTTTCAGAGGATTGTTTTAAGGGCCCTCCAAAGTAGCAGTGAAGCTTACAAACAATTCCAAAATCTGCAGAGACTGACAAAAAAAGGTAGAAAGTTTAGGTTCCCAAAATGTAGGGTTTTGGTACTCCAAGGAGTAGAGATTCCAAACTCTTGTTCTCCCAGATCACCCGCAATTATTCAAATTTTCAACTAGAAATGTAGGTTCATCCAGGATAAGTACACTGACAATAATGCAGCACAACTTAGGAATGCTGGAAGTGCAAAGGGAACAGGTGTGGTGCAAGAAGATTGGGAGTGATATGATCACATTTCGAGGCCTCAGAAATAAGGCAGGCAGTGTAGTGAGGAATATGGTTGATGAGATGATACTATTTACTTGTATGGCAGCTGTATGCCTCGTAAAGAAGCGCTAGACAGTGGCGACGGCAAAGTCCCCATAAAAGGTGGCGACAGACTATGTTGAGTGATAGGCAGGTTTTGGGAGACTTGTAGAAGTGGTATGTAATGGGATTGGTGTGAGAGAGGGAGGCACAGAGCTCCCATAGGGTTAGTCCCAGGACAGGAAAACGTCTTCATCCTGTGCTACAGACACAGGAATTAAGAGTCTGCAGAAGAGCTGCGCCTGATGAGCATAATATAGATAGAACTAAGCTCTAAAGACAGAGACTCAAAAATAGGATAACGAGTATGAAAGGCATTTGTAGAGTTGTGAACTTTGCTCTGCCTGTATCAAACCAAATGGGCACAGAAAATGTTGCTAACTTAGATTAAAGCATCTGCCAAGTCCAACTAATACTGTGCGTTAACAGCAGCAATTTGCAGGAGAAGAGGCTATCTCTTACTTTCAGTTCCAACTGGGCTCAACACAACTGACTCACTTACAGGGCTATCGGCACTTCGTTTGTGCTAGTTTCATCTTGGTTGGAGCCTAACACCTTGATGCCAATGGCATCGAGGAAAACAAAGAAAATCAGTTCGTCACTTCACAAGTGTTTATAAACTAGGATTTGCAGCTTTGATTTTAAATTGAGCCTGCAGGCAGCGCACATGCACCATCGTTTGGCGACCTACTGTGTATAATGTTTTTAAAAAAAAACTCTAAAAAGAGGCATTGTGCCTGCCAATTACTTACCATTCATTGGCATCGTTACACTCTTCTATGCTGCCTTCTAATTTGGAAGTGTGCGACACCTCACTTCCTGCATCTCTTCCTGTTCTTTCTATGGAGCATGGACCAACTACAGATTGATTACATTGAACTTGCGTCCATTCACTGCTGGCGCTGTGACTGAGGTACAACGTCTTTTTTTAAACATTTTTATATAGCACGAACAGACAGGAATGTATTGGAGCGCTTTACAAGAGCACTGGTTACATTACACAAATCCATTTTTTTTTTTTTTAGGCACGGAAAATTAACGAATTTCCCCCAAATCATAGGATTTTGAGCCAACTTTCTTTTCTTTTTGTGACAGGGTGTAGAGTTGCCCTTGCGACACATTGGTTAGTTCCCTCCCAAACTGGCCACGTGTTTGAAGATTTGGGTGTATGAACAAATAAACGGCTCAGTCAGTCAGCACCTTCGCCGTTCAGTCCAGGAGACAGAGAAAACTGTCAGTGTTATTAATAATTTGTTTTTTTTTCATTTACACTAGAACGTGCCTTTTCAGAATACAGAAGGCAGTAATGTAGCTGTTAACCCACATTTGAGCCAGGTCGCCCTTTGATGGGAACCATCTTAGTTAGTATATGTCACTGTCCGCCACACACTTTTTTAAATTGTATATTTGTTCATTAGCTTTCCAACACGAGATAGGTAGACTTTCTAAGGAAAATGTAAAATGTAATTAGTACCCGTTACTAAAATGGCCACTGGAGGGCACCACAGTAACACAGACAGTCGATACACGTTATTATACGACAAAGTAAAGTACTTCAATGCCGTAAACGAGGAAGGGCAGGTTAATACAAGCATTGGGAAAGGACAATAGTTCTCGCGTATGCAAGTAATATTAACTCTGTCAATATTTTGTTTACCGTGTTGTCCAGCAGCGCGGCTGGTGTGCACCATGGCTAAAAGTAAAGGGAAAACCTGCTACGATGCAGCCAGCGCTGACCGCGTCATTACGCTTTTACTTTCCTTTTAGCAATGATGCACAGCTGCCACGCTGCTGTACACATAGCTGAAACACATTGACAAAGCCAATAGCTCTCACCTAGGTGAGACCTATAAGCTTTGCCAATTTTTATTTTTTTTATTTTACAGCAGGAACGCGTCGGTTATGGCAGCAAGGCAACACTCACAGCTATAGACCTAATCTGATATAATTAAATGATATGATTAAGACAAAAGGCCTGACATCTTTATTGTGAAAATTGTATGTGAACATCAATCCATTTAAGGATGAATTGTTTTTGCCTGTATGAAAGTCTGCAGAGAAGGATTTTGGCACATGGGATCTAACAGATTACAGTAGTAGGCACATGGGATCTAACAGATTACAGTAGTAGGTAAGGCTTTTCTTGTTAGTTATCCATGTGACAAACCGTGGATATAGAACAGTTGTTCTCTGCGAGTCCTTGTTATGCCCTCTTAGTAGAGACAGATGTTTGTATAGCAAACTGGAATTTTGTACACCTTTGTAATTTTACAACTCTGTGACTGAGGGTTGTCATCTGGGAAAGGTTATGCTCAAAACAGTCAGCTTGAGTTAGTTATGATGAGAAGCAACAGGCCTGATTGATGCACTTGGAAAAGCGCTACCCAATGCCATAGGCCTGATCTGTTCATTGTGAATAGCTATTCACTACAAAGCAGTAGGCCTAGCTTATTTGTTATGAAAAACATGTGTTAAAGCCCACAGGCCTTTAAAAGCAGGTTAGCACATTGTTTTTAAGGCTCTAAAACAGCTATTTTGTGGCATGCAATCTCACAGATTACCTTACGAGGCAAGGGTTTCAGTGCTGACCACCCGCTCTGACAAACCATGGGAGCTTTCACTGTGATGATTCCTGTTAGGCCCAGTTGAGAAGGGTTGTATATTTTTGCAAATTGCATTTTTGTATATTTTTGTCATTTTTCAACTGTATGCATGATGGCGGACAGTGTTTGCACACTTCAGTAAAACTGTGTCGGCTTAGTGTCAAGCCAATGGTAAAGGCATTAGGCCTGATTGGTTCACTAGGAAAAGGTGTGCCAGATTCCCAGATTCTTTAGATGTGATCTTTCATAATGAAAAGTTATCACAAAGCAGAGAGGACTGACTTACTTATTGTGAAAAACGTGTTAATGGCAATTGGCTTTTTCGGGTGAATTGTTATTAAACTGTACTAAAGCCTGTAGGCAGGTATTTTGTTGCACAGAATCACAATAAAACGTTTGTGCTGCACACCAAACAGGTGAGCCCCGAAACAAAACAGCATGGTTTTAATTTCTGTAGCACCCAAGAGCGTTGTAGTGCCTTTGCACCTTGGGGTTGCACTCATATGAGTATAGCTGTCTGTTAACGTTAAATGAATTCACACATATTAAAGTAGTATGCAAGGGTTTGGTGTTCGTGACCCACCTGAACAAACAATGGAGATAAAAGATTTATTGTGCTCCTTGGAGGGATTTTATATTGTTTTGAGAGCTGTATTTTTGTACATATCTGTAATTTCATTATTGTATATCTGATGGTTGCCCTGTGGGAGAGTTTATATCCAAGACATTAAGGCTAAATTGGTTACAGAGACAAGCCAATGATGAAGGGCATATGCCTGACTGTTTATTATAAAAAGTTACAATGAAGGCAGTTAGGCCTGATGTACTGATTGTGAAAAGTGTATGTTAAAGTCAATAGACATGCAACAGTTCCTTATTACTCTATATTAAAGCTATCCGGAATTTATATTGTTACATGGAATTTCACAGATTACCTAAGTAAGCAAGGTTTTTAGTGCTGGCTACCCTCCCCAACTACTCATGGGTATAGAAGATATGCACTGCAATTGTGTATACTTGTGTTATTGTAAAACTGTACGCCTGATGGTTGCCTTGTGTGAAAGCTTAAACTCAATGCAATAGGCCTGAGTTGGTTATGGTGACAAGCCAATAAGAAGAGCTATGGTCCTGACCGGTTTAGCAGGAATAAGTGCCATAGATCTGATCCGATTATTATAAAAGGTTATGACAAAGGTGTTAGGCCTGCTTTATCTTCTATGTAACACACATTTTAAAGCCGATAGGCCTTTAGGGTGGATTGTTTTTGTACCGTGTTAAAGCCTGCAGTTGTGTATTTTGCTATATGTAATCTCACAGATTAACTTTATAGCGAAGGATTTGTGTGTTGGCTACCTCCTTTGGCAAACCCTAGTGGTAGAAGATTTGCACTGTAACATTTCTTGCTAAAATCTCGTTGGAAGCCCTGACAGGCTCAGGTGTCTGCCAGGATCTTGTAAAAAAGAAAAAATAAACAATACACACATCCTTATACAAATATGTATCCATATGAATACACAGAAGGTCAGTCTTTTTCTGCAACTAGTCTGTTTGAATGTTATTTACACTCTGCTTTCATACATGACAGCTTACTGCAAAGGGTAATGATTCAGCTCACTTCAGTCATTGGTACTCACATCCTGTGAATGATAGCATTTTCTGATCACATGTGCACATTCAAATAAAAAGTAGTGCACTTCTGTGTCAGGACTGGTTGTCCAGGTGTGGTTAGAGTAAGAGATTGAACTCCAGCTTGTGTAAAGGCAATACGTCAAGGTGCTCTACAAAGGATCCAGCTGGTACCCCTTCCATGTTTAACACTTTCTATTTTAACTGTAGTTTGTATGTATTTTCTGACTGCCAAGTGTTGTAACAGCAAACTCACACAATGTACCTGTGTTCGAGCAGTAACCCAAACAAATGTATTCTTAGTTTTCCAGGTACTGCAAGGTCACAACATCAACTGTGAGCTGCGCATGGCCAGAAAATAGTATTTAAAGTACTCCCCTTTCTCATCCTGAAACCAGAAATCTGCAGAGAACACTGACAGCTAGAACACATACTCCCGGCTGAATATTAGGTTGATTTGTATAGGGCACTTATTACCCAGGAGGGCATCCCGGCTCTTGGGCAGGTCTGCAGGTGTGTGGTCCCCTCGTGTTTATTCCAAGAGCCAGGTCTTCAGCTTCTTGCGGAAAGCAAGAGGCGAGGAGGGGGCTTTGATGTGGTGAGGAAGGTTCCATGTTTTGTCTGCGATGTAGGAGAAGGAGTGACCTCCTGCATTGCTTTTGTGGTTGTGGGGAGTGTGTGCAAGTGAGAGTGAGGCAGAGTGAAGGTGTCTGGCGTGCTGGAGAAAGTGTATGCAGCTTTTCAGGTATGCTGGTTCTGTGTGGTGTAGGGCATTGTATGTGTGCGTGAGAAGTTTGAATTGGCTGCACTTGTGAATAAGGAGCTAGTGAAGTTTCCTGAGGTGTGGTGTGATACGGGTGCAGCGTGGGAGGTCGAGTACGAGCCCTGCTGCAGCGATCTGGATGGTCTGGAGTCTGTGTAGGAGTTGTGTTTTAGATTCCGGCATAGAGACTTGCCATAGTCTAAACTGCTGGTGATGGGTGCTTGCAGGACGGTACATCTGGTGTTCTGTGGCAGCCATCTGAAGATCTTTTGCAGCTTGCATAGGATGTGGAAGCAGGTGGTGCTCACTGCGTTGACTTGTGCTGTCATGTTGAGCTTGTCATCTAAGATGATCCCTAGAATTCTTGAATGGTCTGTGGGTTCTAGCTCTGACGGCCACCAGGTGGAATTCCATGGGGAGGTCTTGATGCCATAGACCAGTGCTTCCGTCTTGTCGGAGATGAGCTTCAGGCAGTTGGTTCGCATCCAGTCTGGTACCATGGTCATGCAGTTGGTGAAGTTGGTTGTTTTGTCCATCAGGGAAAGGATGTGTTGGGTGTCATCAGCCTATGAGATGACTGTGATGTCTTGTGATTGGATGATGTTGGCAAGCAGTGACAAATATATGGGGCTGAGGGACTATACCTGTGGGACTCTGCATATCAAGTTCTTGGTCTCTGATGTGAAGGGTGGCACCCTGGCCATATGGGTTCTTCCCACGAGGATGTAGCAGATACATTTGAGTGTGGATCCTTGCATACCAATCTTGTGAGACTTCTAATGAGGGTGTTGTGGGCGTCAGTGTCGAAGGCAGTGGAGAGGTTGAGCAGGATGAGGGCCGCTGTTTCTCCTCACACCAGAATGATTCCAAAGTCGCAGTGGTCATGATGAGTGCTGTTTCAATGCAGCGGTTCTTTCTGAATCCTGACTGGATGTTGTCTAGAAACTGCTGAAGCTAGAGGTGGGCTGCGAGTTCCTTGTTGATGGACTGCAACAGCAGCAAAGCTTTCTCAGCGATGGAATTACAAAACCAATACAACCATGGAGCTCTTAGCATAAACTCTGACAACTTTGCAGGTTTACTGTATTTCCTGAAAGGATACAGTTTCTGCTCCACATATTTTGGAAATAGAGATAGAGTTATTAGGAGATTGGGGGGGTGCTAAAGGGGCTGTCCTTCACATGTACACAAGCTGCTTAAGCACAGACAGAGAAGCATAACACAACACTTGCAATGAAGACAGTAATGCTCACATTAAACCTGATCTGGATACTGTGAACCTCTGAAAAGATTTCTCTCCACTTGGGAAGCTGTGTCTACTATGCTGCCCATTATCATAAGGCGCTGACTTATAGTCCAATGAGACTTGCGACGCTGAACTCACCCCTCATAAACCTGCTACATTCATAGTTTGAGCACATCCCATTAAGGAAATCCATCCTCTAAACCAGGAGACCGTTATGGAAAGCTGCTGTCCACACTGTATCACTGCTTTACCATTCCAAGATGGCCAAAACATTCTCAACATGGTGGTCATACTGGAACTTTAAAACACAGACACTGTAGAATACCAGTGCAAGACCAACACCCACTGCTATGTTTAGTTTTTGTACACCAACTGTATACCAGTTTTAGACAGCAGCATATTTTCCTTTTCCTGCTTACATAATTTTAATTTATCTTGCCTAAAATGTCGCGTTTGGGTATATGTTACTGTGATTTTGTCAGAGGATGAATGCAAGAATGGGCTTGTGGGTGGAAGAATGGATGCATGAGTGCAAAGAAGAGCAATGGAGTGCATTTATGATGTCTTACTGTGGGGCTAAGCCCATCAATAACATAAAATGTACTTTTATTCATATGCCAGCCCCATTAGCATTGTCAATGATTTTTAAAATAGTGCTTCCAAGACCACAAAGATTGTATCAGAGTGACAAATTACAAGCAAAGGAAGATAAAATGCAAAAAACAGAAAATGTTTCAATCATTTCCCTCAGGTAAGGTGTTCCACCATGAACTGGCATTTATAAAAGTATAACTGTGCCCTCGCCCATCTGTGTAACTTTTGGGGATGGCGGGGAGGGAAAGCGAGGGCCACAAAAGACGTTTCATGAGGACTTAGTAGGCTTGATATATTACGCTATTTCAACATATCTTGTCCTGAATAATTCATGTGACCTGTCAGCAATTCCTCATTTCTAAACTCTCTCACTCTTCATTTTTTTTCTATTTTATAGCTGCTGCTTCTAGTTCCGCCACTTGTAAAAAGAGACGGAGCTCCAGACACAGTTTCATAATCTTTGCATTAATCCCAGATCTCTACTGAAACAAAAAATTGGATTGTGGAGGCACCCTTCTTCCCCCAAGATGTCTATGGATTGTAGGAGAATCTCGCAACACACCTGTTTAGCAAGAACAATTGGCAACTTTAACGTAGGGTTGTATGAATTTGTATTACCGTGGTACTTTGGATACAATTTCAGACAATGCATGCTTCAGTATGGTAGCTTTGGGTATCAGAGGTAATCAATGAATTGACTGAAAAATCAATACAGTTAATCATAGAAATTATGAATTCTAGAAACAGCAAGTTCTCCAATAAAGAGAACTGGTGGTGATGAGCCGGGGGAAATATGTTGGAATAGTGATGCAAAGCGTTGCCTTTTTTTCAGTGATAGGCAACCTACAATTAACTTGTTTATCGCTTGTTTTCACATCTCGGTTCGCAACTCATACCACAATAAACAGAATATTGATTAATAAGGACTATCAAGAAATTATATTCTATGGTAGTCTCCATAAATTATTGTGCAGCACTGGTACAGCTATTTTACATCTTCTGGGACTGCAAAGAATATATATTTGAAGGCTTCTGTCCTCAATTAATTTTAAGACTGATAGTGAATTTACAACATACAAGGGATCTTTCAACAGCCACATCTATTATAATACTACCCTGTCCTTCCTCAAAAATGACATACAATTCTCATTTTTTTTTTAGAGTGCATTGCGAGTAAGATGTGTTCCTTCAGTGCAAAAAACGAATGTGTTAACCAGATACCAAGTATGTTTTCCTGACTTGCCTAGCGGCATTAAAAGATTTCTCTCTTTCAGCATCACATCCTCTGCTCGGTCAATACACTCCACTCGCCACTTCTACACTTATCACAACTGTATCAATGTAAGTGTAGATGTGTGGATGTGCACTCATAACATCTATTTCTGAAACAAATATGTACATTTGAAACTGGATTGATTGCATAGTTATGAATTCCCTACATAAACTTGCCTTTCTGTCCTCTATCTTTGCTACTCCTATAATCATACACAGTTTGAATTTGGAGGCTAGACACGTGTGATTTAAAAAAATATATATTAATCGCTAGTGGGGAAGGGTGGGGGAACGGTTAGACAGGATTTACTGCTGGCTCCTGTTACAATGAAGACATATCGATACCCTGGGAAGCATTTCAATTCTAAAGAATAAGCAAACTAATGTCTGCTTATGCAAACAATACTCATAACCTGCCAAAAATCATTTTCTCAATCTCAGCTAATAAATGTATCCCAATCCACTGAGAGGAGAACGTAGGGGTCAATATGCCCTAACCACACTGCCACCAACTCGAACACGGTTTTGTGATGGTAACACAGGGATATCTGAGTGGATGAAGTAATCCAAAGGAGCAAAATATATGGAAAAGTTTTGGTTCCCTTCTACCGCAACTGCAATGAGCTTCGGCCCAAATCATTTCAATGCTTCAAGAGCAACCTCGGGTTCATAATATGCTGCTGAATGATGACCTATGACTTGGTCTTCGGGGGCAGGAGTATTAAATAAGATACTTCTACGCCATTCTCTTTTCAACACAAAATTGGCAATACTCTCACGGAACACGGAGCTAGGCTCCTCTCTGAGAAACCCAAAAGAAATATTGTTGAATAATACTAAAGCAGGAATAATTTGTGCTCAGGAAAAGTGGGCCATTAAGGATATTTGTCTGGATAATTATATGATCAGTCACACAGCAAAGAGCGCAAGGAGAGATCATGATTGTGGAAGAGTTGAGATATTATTGTATACTGGCTACAAGTGGTCTTATAAAATATTCAATAATCCAAGTAATAAAGTACACATGTCTAAAACTTAATTTGTATCTATAACACCAGCCTATGCTACTTTTCAATCTATATTTACCGAAAGAGCCACAATATTTAGATCTTTTGAAAACAGGAGTTCTTCATACAAGTTATTGAAAGGAACAAATCAGCAATATATTAATCACAGGAGATCTAAATGCCCAAACTTCTAATCAGGCCCTGAAAATCTAAGGAGCTAAAGAGAGGGAAGAATGATGGAATATTCTAGAGGCACAGTTCCTGGGGCAATGTAAAGATGACAAAAATATTTTGAGACAACTAAGTGAATTGGGCTGCATAGTTGTAAATGGCCAATTACAAAACTACATTACAGCAAGTACAACCCATACATCCGCATGGGTTATAATTGATTATGTGATTTCTTCTTATAAGGGTTTACAATTTCTCTCATACATTCACAGTCAGGCTAATGAATGGAACAATTGTTAAATTCTGCCAAGCAATGTAATCATTGTTCAAGAAAACATCAACTGTTGGAATGTAAAAGATGGTTAAGTTCTAATGATAAGTCTTACAGCCAAATAAATTGTAGCCCTCAAAATATATACCCGCTCTACAAATCCACCATTCTAATGCACGTAAAAAAATAAACTATATTAAGTGTAATACTACTGAAGAATGTTGGTCTTTCTTGAAATTGATTTTTAAAACTCACCAAATTCAACTAAACAAACATAAATTTCAAATGATCAAAACAGTTGATATTATAGACGAGAACATGTCTGCAGAAGTAAATAGCTTAATACACAGGCAATATTTTCACTATTCTGAAAGTCAGGAAGTATTATGAGGGACACAGTGCAGAGAAAGAGTTAGATGCTGGGCTGCATTAGAAAACAAAACTGAAAGAAGACCAGTGTGAATTGATTTACCCAAGGCTCCTGTATCTAGGAACTTAGGTCACTTTTGGTCCATAATTGCCTGAAATACTGGAACCATGATAACCTCAGGAATGGATCATCTGACATCCCTACCGAAACTGATTATCTGACATATCCCTATAGCTCAAATAACTTGGAAATCTCTTTTGACTTGAGTACCCTAGAAGACAAGTTAGCTAATGTTAGGTGTGATTCTCCTAATGTGAATACAATAATAAAATGGATTAAAAGAGTTAGGTACAGAACCTGATATTTTTTGTCTAGATCAGTGATTAAAAAACAGCCCCACTACAGACAAAATTTCTATTCCTTCTGCACCCATTTTGCCATGATGTTAATGGGTAAAATAGCGGCTTTGTAACTGTTTAGAACATGAAATAATATTGACAGATTAATAAAGTGTATGTAAGTAAAGAAGCAAAATCAAACTAAAAATTAAGTTTTTTTTGTCACTGATTCATGGAATTAGTGTAAACACAAACAGAATATAATATGGATGAGTGGCTTAAATTGAATATAGAAAAGCTCTACCACTATCATTAAAACTGACATTTAGATTTTTTTATGTTTATGAATTAAATACAATATTTCAGCATTTGAATATTTGTTTTATGAATACTTGTTTCTGTATTTCTGCTTTTTTTGCGGTTTATTAATTGAAAATGCTTACACAGGGGTCTCCAGCTTCCAGTAATTACTCAATGGGGGCCCTAGATTAGGGCCAATAATGATTCAGTGGGAGTCCCCAGGATCCTTCAATGATTATGTGGGGGTCCACAGAATTCAAAAGGTTAAGAATCACTTCCGTGAAACATTATCTAAGTAAAATAAGTATAAAAAGCAAAGCATTGATTTTTAGAGGGAAGAGGCATAAAAAGTTTGCTAATTCAGTGGATATTTGATTGAGAAACTCAAAACTGAAGACATATCGATACTCTGGGAGAATCTTTTGCCCAGATCTCAGTAATACACCCAAAACAATTCAGTTAGGAATGAAAGCACAACTGCTTGGAAAGGGGCTGGTCTATTTTCAAGGCAGTTGGTCTTCGACATTTCAAACGCTTGATTTCAATTTACTAATCACCCCACATTGATTTATGAATTTGAGTCTGTTCCATAAACATACTGGACTTTCCTTACTTGTACTTAAGGAAGGACATTACACCAGTTTGAATTAGTAAACTCTATATTCTCAGTTCAAGCTGTGAAACTTGCTTTTAGGCTCCCTAGTGCATAAGGTGGTTCCCAACCTGAGGTCCATGGACCCCTAGTGGTCTGTGACACATTCCCAGGGGGCCCGCAGGCCTGGGCTTCTGGACAGAAATACGCGCGTGCTTTTATATGTGAGACTTCATTTGTGCAGCAGTTTTAAAAGCACTGCAAAGTTCCCTGTACAACTGTCAGCTTTCGGGCAAAAATAAAAACGTCAAGATAACTCTGGTGATTAATGTTCCTGCTGCAGAGAGAGAGAGAGTTTTGTCAAGTGTCAGTTTTGACTCATCTAAGGTAGTGCAGGTGGTTAATATGCCTGCTGCAAAGAACGTGTATCATGAAAAGAAAAGTATTTTATGTGCATAGCACAGTGGGTTACTACTTTTGTCACAGAGATTTTTGTGTTACTTTGCAGTTTATAAATTACAACAGTAATCTTATGAACTGTCATCAAAGAGTTGCTTCCAAACTGCATGGCACAAATTAGAAAGTCTGTTTTTTCCCTGTGTTTCATTTACCTTAGGCTGCTAAAAATGGTTTGCTTGTGTAGACATACATTCTTGTTATTAAAATCAATGCTAACCAATGTGTTATATTCTTAATCTAGAGTTTGTGCTTCTCCAGGCCAAGCACTCTTAGAAAATGCTTACCAGTGTTGATCACATATGTATCCTACACCTTTTAGTCCCATGTAAAGTGCTCCTACACCCTACACTGGTACGCGAGGTGCTATAAAACAAATGAATTGCATGTGACAGAGAGGCTGTGGAGATATGAGGCCCTTATGATTTTATTTCCTTTCCTCACTACTTATTTATGTCAAAAAGCTTTCTCAGATCTTATGTACCTAACAAATAAAAACAGAAATTGCTTGGGAAATGTAGAATCTGACCTGAAGAGTCAGCTTTCCTAAATAAAACCAAACATTGAAAAGTTAGTGGCCAAGATGCGGCGCAAACCTTTCTATTAAAATTTTATCGTTTTTTTGCATATTTTTTAAATATAAAATAATTATATCGTTAGTAATTCTGGTATTTGTTTGGTGTGTACTTTTGTGTGTATTTTTTGGGAATTACTGTTTTAACGTTTGAAATTTAAATTGTACAAATTGCTTGGGGGTCCCCGGCATCCAGTAGTGATTCAGTGGGGTCCTCAGGAATCAAAAGGTTGGGAACCACTCCTGTGGGGCATACAGCAATGCTTCACTGGGGTTTCCAGTTAATCCATGCTCAGGAGTACACTTTAAGAGAGCACCTATCACCCCAAAGATGACAAGTTTAAGCCCTATACTTATTAAGGCCAGCAATGTATCAGCTGAAGAAGTACAGTTTTCTATATTATCTCCTTAAACTTAGGCTACATGCTTAAACATTATTGTTTTTAGTTTCTCATCTTTGCATTAACCGATGTGAAATTGGTGTCTTTAAACTGTATTTTGTTTTTATCTTTTTTTAACATATGTGATTTTTATATTGTCTGATCTCAAGCGATGTCTTTGGGCACTTATCCCGGTATGAACCAAACAGCCCATTTGGACAGGTGCCACTAAGGAGACATTTCTCGCTCAAATTTGGCAAAATGGTGGGGATACACTGCAATCTGTAATTTGTGACTAACAAGAGAACAGGAAATGTAAAGTACTCTGATGCATACTTAGTAAGTGCTATATACATCCAATTAAAATACAATATATTTTACTTTTTTCACTTTAATGCCTCAATCAAAAACAACTTTTAGAGGACACCTTTACCACCAATCTTGCGTGCCACCACAAAAATGTGATAAAAGTGAGAAAAAGCTACACATACACATAGCCTTCAGTGCCAATAAGGTGAATTTCATGAAAGATAAGACACTGTAAAAAACATATTACCATCTCCATAAGAATTTCTGCTGAAGAAATACAGGTGGGAACTGGCTATTTCACAATAAATAAAAATAATATTGGTGTAAACAAGTATCTTCCACCAGGCTTGAACATGTGCTCTCAATACGAACTGTAATCTTATTCTCATGACTAATCTCCACCTTCTCCAAAAAGGAAAGTTATCATCTGAAATTGTAATTACATTATGTCTACAAGTTCCTATATTGTGGTCAAAGAAAAAATAGTGCAGCAGAAATAACAGCTTTCTAAATGTATCAAACATGGTATGCATATTGCTTTCAAATAATAATGTTGCCATGTGCTCTCCCTCAACTGAACTGAGTTCTCATCACAGCTTTCTTCCACTGTTTTTTGTTAATAAATATTATCAAATATTATCAGTGAAAGGTGGTTTCCAACCTTTCTTCATTCTTCTAGGGGGGCAATTCACACTTTATAAGTTATAATCCTACTTCTTACCAGCATCATTTTCTCGTCGGTCTACTTCATCATAGACATCCATTGCCAACTCCTCAAATAGATGGTTGCTCAACTGCAGAGGAGGAAAGAGTAAGAACAGTTAACATGTGATCTGTCAGACACAGACAAAAGTGTGGTCTGTCCATGTGGGTACTTTGTGCTGTCTGCCCAACTGAGGGGACAGTGTAGGCCATCCAACGGGAAAGGCAGTGACAAAGGCCCAAATGGAACCCATTGGGGGTCTGTCCAAATGGGAACAAGGTGTGGGCTATCCAATCAGGTATTAAGTGCACTGCCTAACCAGAAATCACTTGCTGACTGCTGAGATCTAAGTGTAGTCTGGTCAACTGGGATGAACGGGTGGTTAGTCCTTCTGCGATCCAAGGTTGGTGTGTCCTATTATTTTTAAACGTGTATGCTTTTTAACTAAATGTGGGCAGTTCATAGCAATAGTATGAGTGATGTCCAGTGGAGACCAGAAAAAAAAACGGCCTGCTCAACTGAAAGCATAGTTTGGTCAGTCCACATCATATATAGGTGCTGCCTACCCTTCTGGATACACAAAACGTTTCTGAAACTACGATCCAGGCTTGGTCCTGTAACTGGAATCAAGGTATCTTCTGTTCCAGGGAAGTGGCCACTACAATGTTCCAGAAGTTAAAAAGGGCGTCTGTGATGACAGCCCAAAGAATGAAATGTGATGTGACCACATAGTACCACTTAAGAGTGGATCATCCCAACTATAAGCCAAGTAACTGAAACAAATGTATCTTACGCTCACAAGAAAATAATCTGGTCATTTCAAGCCAAGAGTGATGAAAGGAAACAACCCTGACCTTGAGCATGCCTATGACCAAACGAAAAGCACCCTGGAATCTTGCTTTGAATACATGAGTCCTAGTGAGAGAAGAAAGATTAGTAATATCAGTGCTTACCGCTTGCAACTTCTTTTTGGCAGCTTTTGCAAGTTCTGATAGATCCAAGCTGTGCAAAAAGAAAATGTTTTAGATGTTCCTGTAAAAATTGTACAGTGCAATAAATTAACACCACAAACTGTTAATCACTATTTGGTGTAGCAAACTGTGTATTTTGGGCAGAATGTAGGCAAGGACAAGAATTACAGAACCCATCTCAAGGCCCAACGGGAGAGCAAATTAAACCTGGGGTATCGGTAAGAAATAAATGGGTCCACTTGTTTCGAGCTACAGAGTTTCAATAAAAGAGGTAATGACCATTCACTTCCAGTTTTATTTGGATCAGTTATAGGTCATAACCTGGTAAACATTAACCTAAGCTAAGTAATGACATCATGAAAAAAGAAGAAATCCTAATCAAAGAGTTCCCATTGCTACAATTCTAAGAATAAGGGATGAGGATGTGAAACCCATGCGGGTGCTCTCTCGGCTCATCTCTCTTCACAACATTAGGGCATCTGGCAACCCTGCAAATATCTCACCCCCTTGATAATCATTATTACTGTACTCTGAGAGCCCTGTGTTCTCCCTTGCTCCTCTTGGTCTTTGAGGTTGGACAACACCTTCTGAATGATTGGCAATGCGAAGATTTCCACACATATGTGTTCCCAGTTCCAACCCTATCACATGGGTTTCCTGACAATGGACGTCTTCCTTGTCACTCCCATAGAGTGATCCAAGCCCCAGTAAAATGTGAATTGGTGATTGTGAGGGCCAGGCACTCTTGCTCATTCATTGACAACAATCAAAGCACAGGTAGGGTACAATGCAAGAGATGATTAGACAGTACCTCTGGGGCAAGCCCTTCTGACGAACTCTATCTCCAAGAGTAAGCAGTGAGGAAAGAACAGGATAAAGGCAGGTGTTAAAAAACAGAAGAACATGATCTCAAACACAGGCAGATCTACAGACACTCTTGCAAAAAAAGTGAAGTTTTCCAGCAGTAAACTAATGGCACACACACACTCTTTCTTAGCTCTTCTCCGGTCTCTATCACCATAAGGAAACAATCAAGCACTGGCGTAAGCTAATGGCACAGCAGACCTGCCAACTAAAAAAAAACAAGCATTTGCAATGCAACGGGTCTCGCGTTTGCTCATGTTAGAGCTGATAGCATTGTAAACTCCTAACCCGACTTTTCACCTATCTGCAAAAGTGCATTTATGTACGTAACCCGAAAAAGTGCAATTAACTGTGTAAAGCGCTCGACTTCTGCCAAGCAAAATCGAGCTGGTAAATTAGAGAAAAAGTAGTCCACGAGCCGGACAGAAAACAGCGAGCCTCACATGTTTTCTGTACTTGGTTGATGCGCTCGAGGAGGGCTAGCCACCTTTAAAGGCATGACGTATGCATGCCTTCGACTAATGAAAGCAAGCAGATTTTATTAGGCAAGCCCACGAACCCATGAAAAACACTGACGTGACGTCAACAGGGCTCCGAGCCCTTTTCTGAACACTAAAGCGTCTCGCTGCGATACGCATGCGCAAGCGCATGCAACGCAGGCTCAACCCTAAAAAGTCAGTGTTAAGAGGGGGTGTAGCTTCATGCCGAGAAAAGCCCGCGAGGCACTTCTGCCACTGCCCCTCTCGAAAAAACAAAAACCCAAGCCACCGAAGCTTACTAAGGCTGCTGCCGATGTCCTGGGGTGTTTTCACATCCCCTAATAAACATTTGCTGCTTGCAAAGCAGGGCTGGTAACCCGCTCAGTGCAGGGAGTTCCAGCTCATCTTCCCTGCCACTGGGTGCTATAGCGTCTTCGCTGTCTGAGCCGGGAGGACTAGCAAACCATTAGCCTACACAAATCCTTATGATACATTCAAAAGGAAAAGGCAGAATAACAATTTGTTTCAATTTTTTAATTCGAAGTTTGCATTTTGTTAGGGTAATTTAAGTTGCTTTTGTTAAATAAAATAGTGTGCCATTTGTCCTTCCACTTCTTTCAATTTTTTCCTGTGCTTTAGTACCTACCTCTTTCGCTTTCTTTTGCTTGCACGTCCAGCACATTTATCCTTTATTTGCTTACTTACTTATTCAGCCAAGGTTGGGTGGCAGATGCTAGAGACTTCTTTCAGGGACAGGAGTTTCTTGCCACTAAACAACTTTGTTTTATAAAATCAAATTCATTGTTCGATTTTAGTATGGAGTATTTCTCTTTTCTTGCTTTTCTGAGTTTTTGATTTAATAAATCACAGTTTGTTACAAATAGACAAATGTAAAAATTAGCACCAAGACACATACACCCACACAGTGCTGGAAAACAGGTGAATCCAGCTGTTTCCATACTTGACCCACATGAAATGTGCCTACTCTGCTGAGGGCAATGTGCAGACACCAGCAGCTGATTTATACACAGGGCACACCTTCCCTGTTTGCCCGATGGCATACCTTTAACTAGGTGTGCCACTGCACATAAAGGAGCCAATTCAATCAATCAATCAAGTAGTAATTCTATAGCGCAGCTTGTCACTCGAGGGGATATCCAGGCACTTTGCTGCAGGTTTCAATCGAACAGCCATGTCTTGAGTCCCTTCCTGAAGTGGTTCAGCGAGGGTGAGATGCGGAGGTGGAGCGGGAGGGTGTTGCAGGTTTTGGCGGCAAGGTGGAGAAGGATAGTTCTCCGGAGTGGACACAGTGGATGTGTGGTATTTGTGTGAGGGCGAGATGTGTGGAGCAGAGGTTCCTGGGAGGTCAGTGGAACTGCAGGTGGTGGTTCATGTAAGGGGTTCCTTGGCCATGGAGGACTTTGTAAGCGTGGGTTAGAAGCTGGAATTGGCATCTCTTCTGGACCAGGAGCCAGTGGAGGTGTTTCAGGTGCCGAGTGATGTGGGACCTCTTGGGCAGGCCATCTGGCAGCTGATTCTGGATCGTCTGGACTCTTTTCATATGTTTGGTGGTGGTACGCGCATAGAGTGCATTCCCATAGTCTAGCTGGCTGGTGATAAGGCCTTGCGTCACTGTTTTTCTGGTAATGATGCAGAGCCACTTGAAGACTTTGCGAAGCATGCGGAGCGCTTGGAAGCAGGCGGAGGAGACAGCGTTGACTTGACATTTCATGGAGAGTTCACTGTCCAGGAGAATGCTGAGGTTGCAGGTGTGGACTCTGGGACTTGGGGTGGGACCAAGTTCCGATGGCCACCAGGAGTTGTTCCAGAGGGCGTTTTGTCTGCCGAATGTGTTGAGCTTAAGGCAGTTGTTCTTCATCCAGGCTGAGACATTCTTCATAAAGTTGTGGAAGTTTGTCATTGTTGAGGTGAGTTCGGCTGAGAGCAAGAGGATGAGCTAGGTATCGTCAACATATGAGATAATGTTGAGGTCGTGTGATCTGACGATGTCTGGGAGAGGTGTCACATAGATACTGAAGAGGGTTGGGCTAAGGGATGATCCTTGGGGGACGCCGCAGATGGTGTGCTAGGGTTGTGAGGTGAAGGGAGGGAGGGCGCCCCCTGAGGAAGGATGCCATCCAAGTGCACCCTCAGTAATTCCAATCTGGCTTAGTTGATCTATGAGTGTGTGGTGTGAGACGGTGTCAAAGGCTGCGGAGAGGTCAAGCAGGATCATGGCGGCTGATTCTCTTCTGTCGAGTAGGGTGCAGATGTCATTTGTTGCGGTGATCAGTGCTGTCTCGGGGCTGTGGTTGCACCCTATTACACATAATTTGCTGCCACTAGGACAGCCATTTAGCACATTAGCGAAAAGCGGACCAGTTGTGTGAGGACGTGGGTCCATGTTTCACAGTGCAGGTTGCACTCCACCTACTTTTGAAAAGGGGATGTCTGACGAATCTATGGGAGCGCTTTTCCCTCCTTGTACTGACGGTGCATGATATTCTTGTGGCGCAGGCAGTGCATCTCCCGACAGTCTTTTTGCTTCTATGCGTGCATCCATAATATGCACAGAGGATTCCTGCATTTGCACAGGGACATGCAAATGAGGGAACACCTCCTTGAGATAGAATCAGCTCTTTATATGCACTGCTGCAATCGAGATTACTGAAGGTGCCCTGCGAGCATCTGTGGCCCTCCAGCAATATCTAAGTGCCCTGTGAGTGCAGAAAGCGGGTGTGCATATCTGTTGCCCTACTGGGATACAAAGGATACAGGACATATGCAGTTTTGCCCCGTCTGTATGATTTGGGCTCAATGGAACAACATGCAGCGGGTGAGAACATTCTCTTATTTTTAGTTTCAGAGGGGCCCAACAAAAAAGAAATGCGTCACTTAAAGGGCCACCAACACTCCCTTTTGTTAGAGTCTTGCTGTGCAGTCTCCCTGCTCCTCCTTGGGGCGGGTTCACAACTCACTAAGCTATATTACAAGGATTAGTAATTGTGACCTGTGAACAACAACATGATCTCTGCAACAGAAGTAGTAACACAAGGAGCTATCTATAAAATAGGTCTAATGTGTGATCTACAGGTTGCACACGTTCTTTGCAGCACGCACATGACACATTAACCCTTTATGCTATTGTATGGTTAGTCAAACATGTGACTACACTGCACAAAGATTTCTCTAGCAAGTACAGTGACTACGAGAGTTAGCCTATCCCTATAAAATCTAAGAAAGCGCTGGGTACCCAGAGATCTTTACAGCAGGTGCATAACCTCTCAGGATTTTTTTTTTAATGAAACCTGCTTGTCGCCAATTAAACAACACAGGACAGATGTGCTATCATATTTCTTTTTGTTGCAAATTTCTTTTGGGGGCTGAGTTTTTTAAAATAAATGTATAAGTTAACTGTTCGACTGCCCCTTATGACTCCCTGACTTGTGGCTCCACCTCTTTATGCAGTCACCCCAACATTCCCAATCTGCAGCATACCAAAGGACTGTTCTTTCATTTCCATTACTGCACCAACACCAATGAACAAAATATCAAAGAAACCCACCTGGATACAAAACAAAAACATTTCTCAGAGCCCCGAAGGATATACACTTACCAGCATCACACACACACAAAAAGGCATCCCCTACATCAAAAAGCACATCACAGACATACAGTAACAAGGCAAAGACCCGTAATGGCTGCAGTATTATATTTAAATGGTTTTCTGGCAGGGCGCCCAAAATCTAGAATTCCATCCATCCTCCCATTGACAACATCCCTTTCCTCGCTGCGGTCAATACTACCCCGCTAGTCCTTCCCCCAGCACCCTTCTACACTGCCTCTTCTCTTGTCCACCGCACGTTACGATGAACTATAATCCCCACCTTTGCCAAATGTACATATTGTATATTCTATTGTCTCACTCCTCAGAACATGTATTTTACCCTCTCTATACTGTAAATACGATTCGTCTTCTGAATGCATTGTTTGTGTTTACTCATGTTTTCCTTTCTATGTAAAGCGCCGTGCCATAAGGGTCTTGTTTGCGTTACGCTAAACTACATTCATAAAAATAAGACATGTCTTTGCAACTGTTCCTTTGCTGATGCATATGCTATATTGTTGGCAGAGCTGCTGTTGATGCATTCAATGCCAGCGCTTACAACGCCCCTGCCTACCAGGGCCACTTGCCAGAAGGCTGTGTGCAAGGAGCTCTAGCTTAGGTGTTCAAGGCCTTTTTTAGCAATCATTTTAGACTTTCTTGTCAAGTCCTCCAAGTGAAGACAAACCAAAAATAGAAAACACAATCCTGAAGACCAGAGGGTGGCAATTCTTTTTGGAGACTAGCTAACATGTGAAGACCCATTCTCCAATTACTCCCAACATATTTTTTTCTGGAAATTACATACTAAAACCGGGGTTCAAATCCTAGGATCGGTAGCAAAATAAATTAAATTACGTTCCTAAATAATTGGGGAATTTTACTGCAATACAGTAGTTTTAAGGACCTGGCAGGAAGAGCATTTGCAGCTGCAGAGAGGTGGGCAAGCCAGACATTTCACTGGGAGAGTTGTTCAAGTACCAAGCCAAGGGCCTGAATTGGCATAAGGCCTCAAAGCATGAGCAGAGCCGTCAAATGTTAGTGACATAACAAGTGTCATGTAAGACATGATATTCTGTCACAGGAAAAGGCTATTTTTGAACGCGTACATTCCACGATAGTGCGTTAGTTTAGATTATTGCACTGACATCTATTAAAAGCAATAGTTTTATAAACTTGAACTTAGAAACCTTTAAGAATTCCCTACTTGCAAACACTGACAAAAGTACCATCACGGAATCCAAGAGTTGTCGATTAATCAATGCTCTGTGTATACGGCCAATATTACTGTTGTATATGACAAACATATTGTCTACTAAATCATATACAAGTTAGGTTTTTCTAAAGTCCTACATCCGGACCTGAATTAGTTCAAGGTGTTTTCAGATTTGACACCGAAAACGAGGTCGAGTACAGTATTAGGATCACCTAATCTGCTTAAAGAGAACGCTGGGAGCTGGAGTAGGGTTTCCAGCTTACACGTTGTGCAATTCAGCCACTGGATGAGTATCTCATTCTCTT
The DNA here is from genome assembly GCF_031143425.1 of Pleurodeles waltl. NCBI lineage: Eukaryota > Metazoa > Chordata > Amphibia > Caudata > Salamandridae > Pleurodeles > Pleurodeles waltl. The sequence goes on from NC_090440.1 coordinate 1,946,813,947, forward strand.
ATTCTTTTAACGCCAAAGGACAATATTTTGTCTTCGATTATTTAATGAATAAAATTAGTATAATGTGTTTAATAAACACGCTTATGACATGATAAATTAATCTGACACGATGTATACGTAAAATGCCTTTTTAGAGAACAGTAAAAGTTTAAGTGCAAAGGAATTCAGAAGTCTAATTTTCTGTTACTATCACTGCCTTTCTCTGATTTCACCAACAGTTCGGTTTCAAGAGGGGGTCAGCACCTCAATGACTGTATTTGTATTTATTTATTTATGCTTGATCTTGTGCTAATAAGGCACAACAAACATTAAAACCATGAATATTTATAACAGTACATGTAAAGCTGATAACACCTTGAGCAACTTTGATGAACATTTTATAGAAGGCACATCGTTGCCTTATAATTACTATTTTTTCATATTAAATCATAAATCAACACACCGTCCAATTTTGCACACGGTGAAAATTCCAACCAGAGTTCTTAGTTACAAAAATGACCCTTAAATAAATGACCTTAAACAAAGGTAATAAAACATAACCCTGCTCTATAAATGCACTAAAACCTCAAAATATTGCGCAAAAACAGCAAGGAAAGTGCTTCATGGGAGTTAAAATGCAAGCATGGATCAAAGAACCGAAGATATGGAAATGCAATCAATGTGCAGAGTTGGCACTTAAAATAATTCATACAGCATAACAACTGCAAACGATTCTAAAATGTCCTATACAAAAAGCATGTAAGATTAAGAGACTAAGCAAAAACAATGACCGAAATGACAAAGATTTGCAAATAAATAAATAAATAAATAGGATCGGGCCACCCCACAAAAGAGCTCAGAGATTAGAGGTCTTCAATGAGATGCAGATTTTACCTTGGCTGCAGGCAGACACACACTTGCAAAAATAACAAAGTACTTTTACATTTCGTGGACAAAGATGTTCGGTCTTTAGCAGCTTTTGTCTTTTGAAACTACACGAGGGAGGGAAAAGGCAGGGCCTGCCATGCTGGGCCTCCCTCTACTTTGGTTCGCTCTTCTCCAAGAAACAAAGGACGGGCAGCAGGAGATGGATCTTCTATGTTTTCTCTAGAGGACATTTTAACTAACTTTAAAAGAGGCTTTCATTCTGTGAAGGCTCCTTTTACAGTTTGATAACCTCAGTCTCACAAAAGGTTGTGGCATACTTGGTGATCAAGCAACATTTCACCACTGAAAGGGCAATACATGATGGATTCCTTGCTGTATGCTTTAATGGGTGGAAGCAAAAAGTGATTGACGAAGAAACCAAAGGCTGAAGAGGAAAGCTCAAAAGGCAGACTTACCAACCTTTGAAAAATGTTCATGTGTAAGGAGCTTTGTGCTGAGTACAGCCTGACGCACCTTAACTCATCGCCTTCACTTCCCAGCATCAAGAAAAGAAAAGAGAAAAAAAAAAAAAAAAGATTCTGAGGATGCCACTGATGTCAATCAATCAATCAATCAATCAGGACTTGTAAAGCAGGGCTAATCACCCATAGGGTCTCAAGGTGCTGAATGAAGGCGTGTGGCTGATCAGTTGAAGAGCCAGGTCTTGAGGTCCTTCCGGAACTGCTTCAGTGATGCGGTCTGTCTGAGCTTGAGGGGAAGTGTGTTCCATGTCCAAGCTGCTAGGTAGGAGAAGGATCTACCTCCTGCTGTCCTTTTCCAGATCTTGGGGATGGCTGCCAGGGCTAGCTGGGAGGAACGGAGAAGTCTGTTGGGTATGTAGAAGGTGAGGCGGTGGTTGAGGTAGGCTGGTCCTATGTTGTGCAGTGCCTTAAAGGTGTGGATCAGGAGATTGTATGCGATGCACTTGTTGACTGGGAGCCAGTGTAGGTTTCTGAGGTGGGTGGAGATCCGGCTGCGTCAGGGGATGTCCAGGATGAGTCTGGTTGCTGCATTCTGGACTCATTGTAGTCTTGATTGAAGCTTCTTGGAAATGCTGGCATATAGTGTGTTGCCGTAGTCCAGTTTGCTGGTGATGAGTGTGTGGGTGACTGTCTTCTTCGTGTCAGCGGGAATCCATCTCAAGATCTTTTGCAGGAGACGGAGGGTGTGGAAGCTTGATGAGGAGACGGGATTAACTTGGCAGGTCATCGATAGAGTGTAGTCCAGAATGAAGCCCAGGATGAGTGCATGGGGGCAGGGGCATTACCAAGTGCGGTGGGCCACCAGGAGTCGTTCCAGGCAGAAGGGGTGGAGCTGATCACGAGGATCTCTGTCTTGTCTGAGTTGAGATTGAGGCAGCTCGCCTCCTGTCAGGCGGCGACTGCTGTCATCCCGTTGCGGAAGTTCCTCTTGGCTTGCACAGGGTCCTCATTCAGGGAGAGGATCAGTTGGGTCTCGTCAGCGTAAGAGACTATGGCGGTCATTCTGACCTTGGCGGACGGCGGAGGCCGTCCGCCAAGGTACCGCCGTCAGAACACCGCACCGCGGTCGAAAGACCGCGGCGGTGATTCTGACATTTGCCCTGGGCTGGCAGGCGGCTGCCAAAAGGCCGCCCGCCAGCCCAGGGCAAATCAACCTTCCCACTAGGATGCCGGCTCAGAATTGAGCCGGCGGAGTGGGAAGGTGCGACGGGTGCAGTTGCACCCGTCGCGTATTTCAGTGTCTGCTGGGCAGACACTGAAATACTTTTTGGGGCCCTCTTACGGGGGCCCCTGCAGTGCCCATGCCATTGGCATGGGCACTGCAGGGGCCCCCAGGGGCCCCGCGGCACCTCCTACCGCCATCCTGTTCATGGCGGGAGAGCCGCCATGAACAGGATGGCGGTAGGGGGTGTCTGAATCCCCATGGCGGCGGAGCGCGCTCCGCCGCCATGGAGGATTCAGACGGGCAGCGGAAAGTCGGCGGTAGCCCGCCGGCTTTCCGCTTCTGGCCGCGGCTGTACCGCCGCGGTCAGAATGCCCGGCGGAGCACCGCCAGCCTGTTGGCGGTGCTACCGCCGACCTCCGCCCTGGCGGTAATTACCGCCAGGGTGAGAATGAGGCCCTATGTGTAGCTCGTGTTGTCTGGTGATCTTGGTGAGTGGGACCATGTAGATGTTGAAAAGCGTCGGGCTTAGTGAGGATCCCTGGGGCACTCCGAAGCAAGTATCTTTCGGTTCTGATGTGAACGTGGTAGTCTGACCTTCTGTGTTCTTTTGGTGAGCAAGGATCTGATCCATTTCAGGGCTTTGTCTCGGATGCCAACGTCATGCAGTCTGTCACAGAGGGCAAAGTGGGAGGTGGTGTCAAATGCAGCGGAGAGATCGAGAAGGATGTGTGCAGCAGTGCCTCTGTGGTCCAGTATGATGCGTGTGTCATCGGTGGCTGCTAAGAGTGCGGTTTTGGTGCTGTGGTTGCTTCCGAAGACTGATTGGGAAGGGTCCTGGAGACAGTGTCTCGAGGAACTCCGTGAGTTGCTGTTTGACGGCCTTCTCCATTACCTTGGCTGGGTAAGGGAGCAAAGAGATGGGTCTGTAGTTCTTCAGCTTCCTAGGGTCAGCTGTGGGTTTCTTGAGTAATGGGCTAATTTCGTCGTGTTTCCAGTCGGAGGAGAATGTGGCAGTCTTGAAGGACAGGTTGATGGTTCGGCAGAGCTCCCGTGCAATGGAGGCGCTGGCCAAGTTGAAGATGTGATGAGGGCATGAATCCGAGGGTGGTCCTGAGTGGATGGAGTTCATCAGTGTATAGGTGTCCTCTTTGGTGAAGGGGGTCCAGGCTTTCAGCATCTGGTGGGGTGCAAGGTCCGTGGTGGTGCATGGTGGTAAGCGGTGCTGGCTGGCTTTCGTTCCTGAAGCCTTCGTAGATGTCCTGGATCTTACAGTAAAAAATTGACGAGGTTGTCGAAGAGGTCTTGGGAGCGAAGGATGGATGAGGTGTCTGCCCAAGAGTTTGTGAACTCTTTGACGATGGCGAAGAGCTCTTTGCTGCTGTGAGTGCTGGTGTTGAGGCATGCTTGAAAGGCGGCTTTTTTGGCAGTTCTGATGTTCTGGTGGTGTGTGTCCTAGTGAGGTTCTAAGCCCCCTATTGGACAGTGACTGCACAGAGCCTGCAAACAATCAGCTGAAAATCTGTTTTTTTGCAAGGGTTTCCAATAATCTGTGTGCAGTGTGTGATCAGCTCTGTACCAGGTGACCGCATGAAGGAAGCAGATATCGTGTTACACTCGGTGGCACAGTGTAAGTTCGAAGGTCTGCAAAGTCCATCGCTGCATGTATATTTATAAATTATTCTTAAAATGTATTTGATTGCAAAAGCACAACAACTAACTTAACCTGGCAGATCATATGAGAAAAGAGCCATAAAGGAGTGGTTGAGAAATGAAGAACTATAGCCCTCATTATTATCCTGGCGGTCTTCTGACTGCCAGGGCCACGGTGGCGGTTTAACCGCCGACGGGCTGGCGGTGAAGACCGCCACGTTATGAGAGTGGCGGGCTGGCCTCTGCCAACCGGCCACATACCCGCCTGTACAGCCAGGGCGGTTGGACCAGCCGGAGATTAGCATCTCTGACCCGACAGTCCAATGAAGGCCGCAGGCGGTATTAGGAGTCGCTTTCCACCAGGGTTTCTGCGGCAATAGCACTGCCACGAAAAACCTGGTGGAAAGGCTACTGGTGACAGGAAATTTCTTTCCTGTCACCGGCAGAGGACTCCCCCACCTCCTGCAAGTCCAATATCACCCCCTACCAGAACAGCGCCCCCACCCCCCTTCTAGTACAGCACCCCTCATCCCTACCAGAACAGCACACCACACCCAGCATACACGCACAGACACCCACACATACCCCGCATACACTCATTCCCGCACCCCGCATACACTCGTTCACCAACACTGACATACACGCATTCACTCACATGCAGCCATCCACGTACTCACTTGAACATTCATACACGCATCACTTCAACATTTATACACATATTCACTTCAACATTCATACAAGAATTCAACCATGTATACACACACATCCATACACATGCATACACACACGCAGACAACACCCACTCACACAAACAACACCCCCGACCCTCCTCCACTGTCGGACGATCAACTTACCTTGTCCGGCGAGGAGGTCATCTGGCAGAGAAAGGGTGTTTCCACCACTGGCAGCGCCCCCCCATCTGGCAGGGCGGGCTGGTGGTGGAACCGCCCAGGTGCCTCCGACTGCCAGCACAACTACTGGAGGACTGCTGGCCAAAATGTGGCGGACATCCTTCAATACTCATAATATGGTGGTAGGAAGGCTGCCAGCACTGGCAGTCTTCTTGCGCCCGCGGCTCTGGTGGTCTTGTGAAAAGACCGCCAAAGTCGTAATGAGGGCCAATGTCCCCATCACACAGGGTTAAAAAAAGCGAAAGGAGGAGAAGTAGGAGTTAAGGAAGCAAAAGGGGGAATACTATTCAGGATAAAAAGGAACATTTGACACAAACACCATTAGGTAGGGTGGTTTCAAAATCTGTTTAGAAAAATTTGTGAAAACTGGTTCGAGAGAGATGCTTTTTGAGAATGCGTTTCCACTTTGTTGTGCTTCTTCAAAAGCACATGGAACAGTCAAGGATACCTATTTAGCTTTGTAGTTGAAGATTTACAGCTCTACTGTAGCGCAGGACCACACACACAACCATTGCTGGGCATTTCCCTGTGTACCCATTACCTTGTGGCTACGAATGCCTCCTACTGCTATCAGTGCTCATTGAATGAGTTCAGGCTTGCTGCTACGATCTTGGTGACTGCTCCAGCATACTACACCAATCGCTACCCCGCCACTTATTTTCAAGGAGTTCTTTCATGAGGCGTCGCTGTGGGGGCTAACTGTTGATCACTGCTGCCACCTTTATCTGTCACTACCAGTCCTGGCTTTTCAGTCCTCCATCACACGGTTATACATTGCTCAAAAGCATCTTCCCATTATGTATATTTCAAAGCCCAGTACTCCTGCTCGAACTTTTCTGTATCACTAAAGTACAGATCTATGTTCTGATTTGCATTCCTATCTTTCATGCTGACATTTTCGTTTGTATCCACAACTTTGTCTCATATGTAGATGGTTCCAAACACACATGAGCTCCATATATTCACTCAAAAAAAACATTCCTATTAGAAACAAACTTCACAGTACAACACAAGGACAAACACAGTGATAGTAACACAAGCCCATTTTCGCACAGTCTAGTGCACAATCACAAGTACATGCATAAGAGGACGCTAAATAATGCACAGGCCTTAAACAAATGGAACAGTCTACACTGTAGAAAGATATTGTTATATAAACATACATATCCGAATAAAAACAACATACTTAAAGAAGTACAACCCAATGGAAGCATTAACACACACACACACAAAGGTGAAAGAAATAGACACAGCTGCTGTTCAGGTAGCAGGTTCCTAGACACAGACAGAGGTGCATTTGCACTTTTATTGAAATAAGTGAAGAGGAAATAAGAAGAGCGAATCTCTAAAGTAAATACCAAGAGAATCTGAATTTCGTTAAAGACAGAGGCTAAAATTATGCATTTATCCTTTAATGATACTCCATGCAGCACTTGAAAGAATATTACATCATAAGTAAGTAATGCACATGGTGATCTGCCTCTTTTAAATGCACAAGTTGCAGATCCAAAGTTGCTCCCATCATTCTGGTACAAGAGTAAAGAAACATCCTAAACCCAAATGCAAAACACCAGGCAAACTCTTCTGTGAAGCTGACCTATTAGTTATTATCTGTAAGATAAATGTAATTAGAAAAGAATAAATTCTGGAAAACATTTTTAGTAAAAATAATGTCATTACAACCAAGGATCCTAAATTACAAAATGTACTTAATCTGTACAAGAAAAAACACAATACAGAAAACCTTTTGTCTTTTTTTATGCTTATGACGAACTAAATGGTGAAGGGGGTGGGATAAGTTTAGCTCAGTGTCTTTAATGACATCCAGATTCTCTTGGCATTTAATTTGGAGAATGGCTATTTCATTACAAGACCAGAGGCTATCATTATGCATGGCGGTAGCCCTCCAAAACCACATCAGACATATGTTCAATTGGTTTAGAATAATGTTTAGCAAATGTGGTTGCATCAGACCAATCAGCAGCTTTCATAATGTCTTCTAACCTTCCTCCTTTCCAAAAGGTTTGACTAGCCATTACATCTCTTATCGAAAGAGCACAAAACTTCAACAAATAAATACCAGCCTCTGTCATAATGCATTTCACCCACCTAGCAATGGTAGCAGTAGTGACCACTTTAAGTGGTTTGACAAAAGAAATCAACAATTGAATAGTACCATGTGGATGAAATTCACTCATATGGCAATCATATTCCTTCATGCAATCCACCACACACAATTTCTTATATGAATCATATCTTCGGTAAAAGATTGTATCCAACATGGTTTTAGTTCTTCTAGTTACATCAAAGATCACCCCAAAATGGTCAAAGGTGGTTACTTACCTCTAATGCTTTAACATCCAAAACTCTTCGGCAAGAGATCAGACAAAGTAAAGTAGTTAGTTTTATAGAGAGTTTCTTTAACTCCAAAACGTATTCCCTGGCCATGAAGAAAACATGCTCAGTACCAAGTTAACAGCCCATAAGGTTTGGCAACTTGGTCTTAGTGGTCTTCTCAATCCGATGCTTTTATGCATTCCACAATTCAAACCATTCTTCCCTACACTCTCAAGACTGTGACCTGCTGGTATCGCAGATCTATAACAGTTGATGGTTCTATAACTGAGTCCCTTATCAAATTGTTCCACCAGAAAGCACCTCTACTATAGGAGCCTCTACAGGATCCAAGTTCCTCTCCATGCACTAACAAACCCATGTCTTCCAGATTCCTTTGTTCCTATACTGGGTTCCAGGAGCCCAAGATTCCTCAAGGAATTCTTCAGCTGTTCCAGAAAGACCTGACATTTCTGAAGATTTCCTGATATTTTCCATGCAAGAAGGCTCAAAGCTCCTGACTGTACCAGAGGGTGTTCCACTCCATCTATGCCTTTCAGAAAATCCTTTGTGGCCGGAAGAAAAAATGTAATGTCGCAAGCGAGTTGCAAAGTCATTGGGAACCACGCCTGGGAGACCCAAAATGGAGTTACTTGAACGAGGGAGCATCTTTCCCGCCTCACTTTCTGAAGGACCCTCTAAATCATTGCAAAATAAAGGGGGGGGGGACGCATAAGCATCTGTTACTTTCCATTTCTGAAGGAAGGCATTCACAGCTAAAGCTCCTGGATCTGGCCTCCAACTGTAATATTTCTTCAGTTGAAACATCAATCTGTTCGCAAAGGGGTCTGTCTCCAAGGGACCCCAAAAGTGGAATCATTTTATGAAGCACTCCTTGCTGCGCTTCCAATCGCTGTAATCCTTCAAAAATCTTGAATTCCAATCTGCAAAAACATTTGCCTTCCCAGGAAAATACTCTGCCTGTAAACGGATTGTGTGTTAAAAGCAAAACCTCCAAAGAACGTTGACAGTTCACTGCCAGATCCAAAGATTTTTGTTCCCCTCCCCCTCAAATGATGTATATAAGTTACAACAGAAACAACAGAAACATTGTCCATCTTCCATAAAACAGCTCTGCCCTGCAGACAGTGTCTGGAACTCATGAGAGCATAAAGACCAGCATTTAATTCTAAATAGCTTATGTGGTGATCTACCAGTCTCCTGTACACCCAAGCATGCATCCCAACCTCTTAATCTCATATCCAATTCTAGAATAAAACCAGGTAAAGAAACAAAGGTTGCCTGATCATTCCAGACTTCCAAATTCTCTAACCACCAAGTCAGTTCTATCCTCGCTTCTGGTTTGAAATATATCTTGTCTCCATACAACCAGCCTCCCCGAAGGGCTCTTGCCTTAATTCTCTGTGGAGCACAATAGTGTAAGGGGCCCGTTAAGATTGCTTGAACAGAAGAAGAAAGAAGACCTAATAGTCTTGCTAATACTCCTAGGGTAAATGATTCTTGTCTGAGGACATACCTTATTTCCTTGCATATCTTTTTTGATGTAAGGAGTAAAAGCACATTGATTGTATCTATTGTGAACCCCAAAAACTACAGAGACTGAAAAAGATTAAGAATAGACTTTTCTTTGTTTACAATGAAACCCAAACTTACCAAAAGGGACACAACCATGTCCACATCTCCTGAGATTTGAATTTGACACTGGGACATAAGGATATTAAGTAAATGATCATACAAACACTTCTTTTTCTTAGGACAGATGTTACCGCCTTCATTACTGTGGTGAAGCACAATGGTGCGGAAGAGAGACCAAAAGGAAGTGCACAAAACTGGTATAAGTGATTCAGCCAGGTGAACTGAAGGTAAGGTTGGCAATCTTTGGCTATGGGGATTGTAAAATAAGCGTCTTTTAGATCCAATTTCACCAACTAATCATCTTTTAATAACATGTCAGTTAAAAGATGGATTCCTTCCATCTTGAAATGTCTGTAAACTATGAAACAGCTTAATTGTTTCACATTTATGACGGGTCTCCACCCTTTGTCCTTCTCCACCAGGAAAAGAGTTCTGACAAAGACCTTGCATTCCATGCTCACTTCTATAATCACCCCCTTTTCCAGCATAGATTTTACCTTCACATCTACAACTTTCTGTTGATCTAAGGACATTGTTAGTTCTCTTGGAGTGACACTTTGAAAAGGTGTTTCTGTGAAATATATTTTAAAACCTCTGACAGCTAGCAAAACCCAAGGGTCCTGAGTTATGCTTTCCCATATATGGGTAAACTGCTTGAGACTACCTCCTACTTTTTCCCGGGAGAAAGAAGAGTGTTTGTACACACTCTGGTAAGCTAAGGAACCTTGTCCTCTGGACCTTTTCCCTCTGGCACATTGATAGCGCCCTCTTTGTGGATAAAGGCAGCAGCTGCAGTCGATTGATATCCTCTGCCTCTTGGTCTGTAGGTATTATTTTGGCACCTTTGAAAGCTGCGGCTGGCCAAATGTCCCCTTTTGCCGGCCAGACCAAAAACACTTGGATTGAAAACTTATTTGACTGGGCGTTGTCCAAGGCAGTAAAGGTCGCAACGTATTTTACCAAGGTTTTTACCATATCTTCCCCGAAGAGAAGACCTTTTGGATTCTGGCAGGCCTCTTTATCTGCCAGATCCCTGTATTTGGTATTTATTCTCATAAGGACACTTTGTATCTCTCCAAGTTCAATGCCACGTTTACATTACCAAGGAACACAATGGCACATTGGCTCCAGTCATGTGGAAGCGCCAAATCTACAGGAAGTCCTTTGAGATATGCCTCTTCGGACATGTCGATGTCCAGTAAACGATATTGACAAATTTTGAGGGACTACTCAAGTCCCTTCCTTGGGTCTCTGCCCATTTTATACAAAAAGGTGATGAGTTCTTGATCTAAGTTTTGTGTGAGACAAATTCTTTCATGTTTCACTGGCCTCGAACATTCTGCCTTAAGCACATTTCTCACTTCCTTCTCAAGAGGATATCTAATCCATTTTCTAATGAAATTGCCAATGTGCTCAAGCCGTGGGGAAGTTCCAAATTTACAGGAAGTCCGCTGAGATATGCTTCTTTAGACATGTCTATATCCAGTAAACGACCTTAGGTCTCTGTCCATTTTATACAAAAAGGTGATGAGGTCTTAATCTACGTTTTGTGTGAGAGAAATTTTTTCATTTATCACTGACTTCGAACATTCTGCCCTAAGCACATTATCAGCAAAAAGGCCTTAATCAAGATCCAAAACATACTCAAACATGCCCATATCATCACCATTGTCATACAGAAACTCAGAATCTTGAGTTTCCAAGACTTCTGAGGTGCTTCGGCCTCCCAAATCTACTGTGTCGCAACAGACACCTCTCGCATTTGTATTGCATGGGGCACCCATCCTCTTTGAGGTACTTAGACCTCCCATACTATTTGAGGTGCTTAGACCTCCACTGCTGTTTGTGCTGCTTAGAACTTCCAGTGGCTTAGAAGAAACTGACCCTTCCTCAATGTGTTTTGTTTTTCTCTTTTTCTTGCCTCCTTTGACCCCCATACCTGGGTCAGTCTCAACTGTGGGTGAACTAAGTCTCTGAGGCCCTACTATCTCTTTAACTTGATCCTGATCAATTGTTTAGCATACACAATTCTGCATTTCAAAATGAAATAATGTTTTAATAATTTCCTCATTAATCTTCTCTCCAGAGATCATAAGAGACTTGTTGCCTTTTTTTATTGGGCATTGTAGCAATAAAATACATTAGACTTAGGTAAAGTCTTAATTAATTTTGATTGTATAAATAAAAACTTGAAGGGATTTAGAACTTAGTTCAAGTTAAAAACTTGACAGAGATAGCAGAAGGAGATGTTGCCAGCACAAATATCTTCAGTGATACTGTAACTGTCACCTGTATTTGTTTGACAGTTACATCATCTCTGCTCATTACCGTGAATAAGGCAGAAAAAAGTATTGTACATCAATCCAAAATGGTGTACAAACGATTGCGTTGAGACAGTAATACCGAGACAGTAATACGTAATAGTCCGTCTAGAACATCAGGCAGCTGCTCCCAATAAGAAGAGAAGGCCGTCTGTTCCTGAAACAGTAGGCCAGAACATGTCCAGACCGATTGGATTTCAGCGATAAGGAGATGCAGGCCGCAAATGTCGAAATCGAAGCAGGCCACCACGAGTCAGAGAAACTGACATGGATGCGGGCAGCCTGTAATTGGGAAAAGTAAGAATCTCTGTAGTGGCAGCTTGTTCACTGCTGCAAAATTGGGCCGTGTGGCCCGCTGGAATTAAAATGCCGAATAAGAAGTGAAAAGGGCAGCGAAAACGGTTAAGAAAAACGTTTCCATAGTCTGGAAACCAAATTACAAAGTCTAACATTTATTTATAAACAATCAATACAAGCCCAAAAACATCAATTCTATAAAAGAAACAATAACTAACAAACAATGCAAGCAGTAAAGAGCAAGTGCTACTTATCTAAGGAGCAGCATTTAAAAGAGACAGATCTCTATGTGCATGGTCTAGTGACGTGTTGCCAATGTTCTATTCTAGATTGACTTGTTTATGATGTAATGTTCTTTCAAGTGCTGCATGAAGTAGCGTTAAAGGATAAATGCATAATGGTAGCCTCCAGTCTTGTAATGAAATCAAATACACTCGGCCCATCTGGTCAGGGCAAAAGGTATTAACAGAACAAGTAGGCTGGAAAACAATTTGATTTTAGATATCTCCCATTAACGTATCTCTGATTCGTTAATATTTTGGGTGCATTAAAACCAGATCCAGGGGATACTTAGTTACAATTTCATGTTAGAGTAAATTGGTGCTGAAACAGCAACAGCTGAGCGTAGCAATCAATAAACTGATGAAACCTAATTTTGGGAGTGGCAGAGTTCAACAAGCTTGACTGCCTGGTCAGCACAACCTCCTGGTCAAATGAAGGTCTCAGTAGGCAGGATCCAGAACAGAGGTGGACAAATCAACAAATTCATTTGGATAGTTGAGGGAGAACCGAGACAGAAGTCAGGCATGGTCCCAAAAGACAATGCACCAGCCTACCCTCGAAAGAGTTAAGCTATGTGACTGAGAATTTATTTTATGATAATTCTAAATTTAAAACATATCAGTTTTCTAAGAACTGTTTTCAATAAACTGCAATAGATTAGCTCAGTGTATGCACTGACATTTATACAAATAACTTTAAACACAAATAAAGATTTAGGAATGCCTTGCCAAAAGAGACATGCCAACACTCTCGTGTACAGCATACACCAGGTCTAAAAAGGAATTACATTCACTAGCTGTGAAGGACTTGAATCCACAGAAAAATACCTAAAGCTGCCCATTTTTCCAGATACTAGCACGTAGAGGCGTCCAGAATGAGGGAGAAGAGTGACATCCCCTCACATAAGAAATGTAACATGTACTATAATCTTACTAAACTGCAGCAGCTCTGACTGTGAATGTGGTAAGAATTTTAATGAGTACTGCTCAAATGCCACAGAGCTCAGGGAGCTCCATTAACATTGCAGGGGATCTTCAACAGAAGTCAAGGAGCCACAGTTATACGTCCTTTAATTAATCTAATTTTTTTCATTAGGGCTTGTGAAGGATCGGTCCCAGGCTTTACAAAGAAAACGTTGGCAACAGTTCTAACCAGTTTACTTAATATTTGGCGTAAGGTGCTATTGAAATAACCAACACAACACACTGTATGCATATTACTGCATCACCCTTAGTTGCTAAGCCTCTTATACTCAGCAATGCTGGTTGATCAGATGGCCATTGTTGATGAACAAAAAGTTGCTGGCTTATTGGCAAAGAGCCGCTGGTAAAGCTCCTCCTTATTGGTTGATTTCCTCCAGTTCTTTGGAAAACAGTTATAGGCTGGCTAAGGAGTACCCTCTAGTATTTATAATTTTGAAACACTGAAGTAAGAAATTCCTAACCACGTTTCATCCACAGGACTGGAACCCATTCCATAATCCACCATCTTCCAGTTCCATGGTTCATCAATAGACCTAGAAATGAGGGCTCTCGGGTTAAGTAGGTTATTCTTAGGTTGTAAATTCTCCACTCTTCGATGAGCATCGTACACCTTTTATCATAGGCTTCTGTGACTACTGCAAGGGTAGTTACTATCTCCCCTATGCGTGGGCCACAATGACATGCTACTGTGGCCTCTGGTGGTCTAACACGGTCACCAGGATAGCTACATAGTTTTTATCTGGGTGGGACTGAGACATACTACTGTGGTCTCCTGCTACATCTAAACTTTAGTAAGGGTACCTACACTTTCACATCCAAGTGGACCTCACAGAGCTACTGCTGTGAGTTTTATACGTTCAAGGCTAAAGTCCCTACAATTTTACAAGGAGAGATAGTGAGAGAAAAAGCTATCACTGTTACTTCATCCTCGGGAGAGCCATAACCCCTTTCCTTTCATCCAGCATGGCACTCTAATGTTCCTGTTAGCCCATATTTCACTGGGATTGATTATATATTTTAAGTTTTTTTTTCTTTCTAAAAAGGTACTATTCAAAGCTCTTGAACTGGGGAGCAAATAAGATATTAAAGCATTTTTGTCTGTTTTTGTGAGACAAATCTGTCTGTAGGTGCTATCACTCATACATTTATTTTGTTTGGAGGCATAAGGTAACTGTTTAGTATTCACTGTTGGTCATTTTTGTTCCCCTTTTGACATGTGATTGCCTCTTTCCACTCTACAAAGCCCACTATTTAATTCCATCCTCCCTGGGTGTCCAGGTAAGGGGTGGCTAGTTGAAGTGCAAAATCCCTATCTGGGCCTGTTAATACCTGGAAGGACCTTATGCCATAACTTCTGCCTCATCCCAATATCCATCTTTAGAACCTCTCCACCAGCCACCCCCTGTTTTCTATTGGCTAATCACATTTCCTAAGCAGGAATTAAATTGTTGGGTTCAGCAATTCTGGGGGAGATTTACAGATCCCTTAATGAGGTGTCCGTGGATTTCCTTGGGTTGTACACAGGGTGCTTCTGGGTGGACACCCAAAGCCCCTTTACATTTTACATTATGTGGATTTTCTTGGGTTGCACTTTAAACACTTTTGTGTGAACATTATAGAGTCTCTGTGTTTTTCTTAGGGCTGAGCTTCTGGGTGAACATCAAACACAAATGTAGTACTGCACTACTTTTTTCCCTATCGACTGGACCACCACTGACCACCATATCGGTAGATCTCTGACCATGCTCTTGTTCTGCGATCAGGGACTTAGAATAAATGTTGCATGAAACAGGCTTTACTTCCTCTCATAAACCTCTATTAAACAAGGGACACAGATTAGCAGTGTCCCATTGGCTGCAACATGACCAGACACTTCAGGACCTCACACATTTCGCCCAACTGTTCCAACATAGTTCATACTACAACCACGTCCTCTCTGGGTGTATTTAGTCCTGAAAGTTAAAGGGCTGCAATTCTACAATAGTGGCAGCTACACACTAGGGAAGTGTCAGATAACATAACAAATAAAGACTCAGTGGGGATGAAAGCCTGTGGCAGCATGCAGCACACAGCTGCCTTTGTACTCAATATCTGTTAAGTGAACAAAATAGCTCAGAGAGAAGTGTCCTAAGCCAAGGAAGTCTACCTCACCTGTCAGCCATCTGCGGGATGATGTAATGTCCATTCTTGTGATCTGCAACACACAAGCAAAGGGAGGACACTGTGTTAGCCAGACAGACTCATACAGCATCACCTTCTTATTTCTTTACATTATTCAGTAAAGTGAAAGAACATGATCTTTTCAAGCAGAAGGAATATATAACTTACCCTGTAAGCATCTGTTTGTGGCATGTAGTGCTCTAGATATATAATATACTCTGCACACTCCTGCCGTTTAGTGTTGGGTCAGGAGATTAGCAAGTTGTTTCTCTTTGAAGAAGCCTTTCAAGTCACAAGTTTAAGTATCTCTGCCTCTCTGCGACAATGCACATGGGCATCAGCTCCATTGTTAGATTGTTTTCCCGCAGGCAGGTGAGAAAGGAGTGTAAAGTATGTGTGGGTAATGCAATGATCATGCTAAATGTAAATATATAAGGAACTGCAATGGCCATAGGTGTCTAGGGAGGGGAATGGACGCATGTGAACCTACAGCACTACATGCCACAAACAGATGGTAATAGGGTGAGTAACATATTCCGTTCTATGGACTGTGTGGCTGTAGATACACATTCTCTGCAAACACTGTTAATCATTAGAAGTGACAGCTAACCTGTGGGCATTGCAGTGGTTTGGAAAAGGGTATGTAGCTCTGCCTAACATACACTGGCTTGCTGGGGTACTAAAACATCCCCACAGTAATGCTTGGTGAAGGTGTGTGGTGTGGACCATGTAGCCACCTTACATATATCAGCTATGAAGATGTTTCCTAAAAAAAACATGGTTGCTCCCTTTTTGTGAGTGGAGTGTTCTCTAGGAGGAACAGGTAAAAGTATTTTGGCCTTAACATAGGAACTTTGAATACATTTTACTATCCATCTGGCTATGCCTGATTTGGATATAGGGTTGCCTTTGAGTGGTGCTGAAAAGGCAACAAAGAGCTGTTTAGGGATTGTTGAAAGCTTTAGTTTTATCAATGTAGAACATGAGTGGTCTTTTAACATCTAATGTATGAAGAGCTCTTTTTGCAACACAATCCAGTTGAGGGAAAAAGCAGACAACTCAATGGATTGGTAGAGGTCAAATTGAGACACTATCTTAGGTAGGAATGTAGGATTGCTGGGGAGAACAACCTTGCCTCTGTGTATATGGAAGAAGAGTTATTATAAAGTTATAGCCTGGAGCTCACTAAAGAATGTCACCTTCCAAGAAAGAAATTGAAGGAGGCATGAGTGAAGAGGTTCAAATGGGGGTCCCATGAGTCTGGTAAGAATGATATTAAGGTTCCAAAAGGGTGCTGGGGGAACCCTTGGTGGCATAACTTGTTTGAGTCCTCCCATAAAGGCTTTGATGACAGGAATTGTGAACAGAGTAAGATGCCGTCTATTTTGGAGGTAGGCAGCCAAGCAGGCATAAATATATTGCCCATTAGGACTATGGTGACACAATGAATCATCATACTCAATAGTGTCCCAAATGTGCTTTTTAACCTTACCAACAAACACCATTATTTAAGGTGTAAGATACACTGGTGATTTGTTAGGTAATTTTAGTTTATATTTTCATTCAACTGGATCCCCACTTTATCCAGAAAGATATCATTTCAGTACTCCTTCAGAGTTCCTTTAACAACGAGGTGGAGTCCGCCCAGGTGGTGCAATCCTACCTGGGTGGGGATAGGTGATCAAATGATGAAGCATGACACTATAATGTGTGGTAGACCACCCATTCCGTAAGGAGAAATCCCCCTCCCACAGAACACAGTTACCACTACCATACCTCACACCTAAATTAGACCACTACAGTAGTGATCTGATTACCAGTTGAATAGGCCAGACCGGCCTGTCCACTATGTTCCCCATATTCTTGTGTTGTTGATGGCTGTCGCAGGGACGTAGTATAGGGAAATGACCCTCCCCTATCTCTCTCTATGTGTTTGACAAGGTAGGAATGCATCCAATGCTAGGTGAATAGCTCGAAACTCTAGGTAGTTGATGTGGAAAGATTGATGCTTGGCATCCAGAAACCCTGTACTGTGAGGTCTTGTAAGTGAGCCCCCATCCCGTCTGTGATGCGTCTATTGTGAAAGTGATATGGGGAACAGGGTCCGCCCCTCCAACAGGCTGATAGTGTTCCACCATTGCAGAGGGCTCTGAGCGAGACTGTCTATCAACACTAGACCCTCCAACTAACCCTGTGACTGAGACTGATGATCTAGGCATCTCTGTAACGGACGCATGTGTAACCTTGCATGGGGAACTATGGCAATGCAAGAAGCCATCATTCCAAGCAGAGGCATAACAATCCTGCATGTAGCTGGTTTATCCGAAACTGGAACAATATTGTTTGAAAGTTTTGGATTTGTGCGGGATTTGGGGAGGCTAATCCTAACTGTGTGTTTAGGATTACTCCCAAATATAGTTGAACATGTAGTGGTTGCAGGTGAGATTTGGGACTGTTCATAGTAAACCCTAACCTGTGGAAAAGACCATTGTCATCTAAATGTGTTGTTGGCACTGATGAGTGCTGGCTTTGATAAGCCAGTCGTCTAGGTAAGGAATACATGGACATTTTGTCTGTGCTGATGAGCTGTGGCCACTTCTAAGCATTTGGCGAGCACTCGAGGTGCGTCAGTTACCCCAGAATGAAAGAACCTTTAACTGGTAATGCTTGCCTGCTATGACAAATCTTAAGTACTGGCGATGAGCTGGGTGTATTGGTATGTGGAAGTAGGCATTCTTTAGGTCAGGTGTTGCCGTAAAGTCGCCTTGTTGAAGAAATGGAATGACATCCTGTAAGCTGACCATGTGGAAGTGCTCCGATAGTATGTATTTGTTTAGAGGCCTGAGATTTAAGATTGGCCTTAATGACCTGTCCCTCCTCAGGATTAGGAAGTATAGAGAGTATACTCCTGAGCCCTGATGTTAAAGAGGAACAGGTTTTATGGCCCCTTTGAGGAGAAGGGCTTGGACTCCCCGTTTGAGTAGTGCTTGATGTTTCTGCATTAATCTGTGAGCACGAGGTGGAATGTTGGGTGGTGTGGTAATGAGCTCCAGGCAATAGCCATGTTGGACAATGGCTAATACTCACTTGTCTGTGGTGATGGTCTGTCATGCTGGGTGGAAATATTGTAGTCTCCCCTGGTAGGAGTTGTGTGATCCTGGGGTAGAACAGGGTAGTCACTGTTTGGTAGAGGGCGTTTCTCCACGAGGGGAGGCTCCCTTATCTCTACCTTTATTCTTGTTGCCTCTAAACAAGCCATAGAAGTATCTCTTAGTGTAGGAAGTTTGTGATTGCTTTTGTTGTGATGTGGAGGCCTCTGCAGAGGTGGACTTGTAGTCCCCACGGTAGGCTGGGCAACGAAAAGTCCCCCTAGGAGTAGGTGTTTGTAGTGCACCCATAGCTTTGGCAGTTTCTGTGTCTTTTGAATGTTCTCCAAAGTAGAGTATACTTGGGGGCCAACGAGATGTTCTTTATCAAAGGGCATGTTAAGAACAGCCAGCTGGACCTCTGGTTTGAAACCAGAAATCCTGAGGCAAGCAGGACTCCTCATGCGAATACTAGTATTAATTCCCTGTGCCGCGGTGCCTACAGTATCTAAAGCATACCGTATTAGTAATGGTTTATCCCTCAGCTACTAACTGCTGACCCTTTTTTCTGTGTTCTTCTCGGAGGTACTGCAGTAGCTCCTCCATTTCGTCCCAAAGAGCTCTATTTTTCCAGGCTAAGAGAGGCTGGAAATTGGCAATACACCAATGTTCGGCAGCCTGGGCTGCAACCT
Organism: Pleurodeles waltl; assembly: GCF_031143425.1. NCBI lineage: Eukaryota > Metazoa > Chordata > Amphibia > Caudata > Salamandridae > Pleurodeles > Pleurodeles waltl. The sequence goes on from NC_090440.1 coordinate 1,946,832,872, forward strand.
TTTTTCCCGCTGCATCTATCCGCTTGCTCGTCTTATCTGGAGGTGGTGTGTCTCCAGTGGCTTCTGAGTTGGCCCGTCTGTGTGCTGTAGTACAAACCAGAGAGTCAGGTGGTAGTCGACCGCTAATGAAAATAGGGCCAGATGGAGTAGGCTTGTACTTTTTGTCCACTTTTGGTCTGACTCCTCTAGACCTACTGGGGCCCTTAAAGATCTCATTATGCCTCAGTATACCCTTCAGTATGGGCAAATAGTGTGCGCCTTTGTGAGTGGATAATAGCATGTAAAAAAGGAACTCATCCTCCATTGGCTCCCTGTGTAATTCCACATTATAGAAGACTGCTTCATTTGCTATGACGTCCTGCTAACAGGGGTTCGTCCTCAAGGGGTGAAGGGCAAGCTGGGTTAAGATCAGGGTCATTGTTTATGTTAGGATCTGCATCATACATGCCCCATGGATCATCTCCTTGTGTACCCCCGTGTCCACCAGGCCAAAGCTTGGGATCTGGAGATGTAAGACACTGTCAGCATAGAGGATGAAGGGGTCAACTGCCTGGTCGGCACAGAGTTGAGTCAGCTCTGAAGGCTGCTCTCAATCCAAAGAGGTCAATGACGAAGGCTTGGACTTGGCAAGTGCTTTCAATGCCAGGCGAGAGGGTGGAGCTTCCGATGCAGTTTTCCAGATCTGACCATGTACAGATAGCATGGTGGACCAGTGACCTCAGATTGGGGACTGTTGAAGTTGTAGGTTTTTTAATGAGCTTAGATGGGAGGGGAGGGGCTGCAGTACTCATGGATTGAGTTGACAGAATATCCTGCAACTCCAAGTGTACCTCGAGGTCAGAGCTGGAGTTGCCATCAAGAGAGAAGGCCTCCTCTTCTTCGGTGTTTGGTTTCTCCTGGGCGTGCTCATCATCCAACATATCAGGAGTATCGCCCGTGGCCTTGTGAGACATTGAAAGGCGACAAGACCTGTGGTCCTGGAGAGCCTTCTTCGATTGAAAGCATCGGCACGCATCACAGACAGATTCTTTGTGGTCTGGGAAGAGACACAAATTACAGATCCAATTTTGCTCTGTGTGTGGGTATTTCACCTGACAACGTGGGGAGAATCTGAAGGGCATGTGTTCCATCACCGGTACTGCATTTTTGGAAGACTGCTAAAGTCGAAGTGTAGGCCCCTAAGAGTGGTGCCTGAAGGGGCTTTGGTTGAGCAAAGTCAAACTGGCGGAGTTTCTCAAGGAGCAGCAGACAGATAAGGTGCGAACAATAACATTACAACTGAGAATTTAACAGAACTAAAGAAATCAAACTGAAACTGAGTCAAAACACAAAGCGGAGGCACATACGTCCGAACCAGACGGCGGAGAAAAAACAATCTAACAATGAAGTCGATGTCCATGCGCATTATCACAGAGAGGAGGAGTCACTCAACCTTGTGAATCTAAAGACTTCTACGAAGAATAACAACATGCACAATTCCGAACCCAACACTGGATGCAGGAGTATGCAGAGCATGTGTATCTATTGCTACATTTGCCATCGAACATGCTTTTAGAATAGATTTAGCTGAAAGGTACATATGTCAATTTGAAAAGTTGTAGCAGATATACATAAACCACAGGTAGCATGTGTTGGGTGAGAACAGGGACAAACAAGCAGCAACTCGGACAATGGTAGATTCGCAAGGACAGTTATATAATAAGTGAGACTTAAATGAAGAGAGAGATAATGCAGAGTTTTTGAATCAACTGCAAACGCCACACCAAGGAGGTGGACCTTCAGTGTGGATTTGAATCTGAAAGTGTCAGGCCTGTGGTGATGAAGTGAGTTCTAGGAATGAGGGCAGAGCACATTAAACAGTGGAGCAAGAAAAGTATGCTCACAGCTATGTTGATGACTGTCTATAGCGTGAAAAACAGAACTTTTTAAGTCCAATTAATAGACAGTAGTAGCCCAACAGCTCATGACTAGATAAGTAATGATGAACTTGGCAGCAAGATATATATGGGGTGTGGATGGGTCATTCCACTGCTTACTAGGTATCTGACTGACCCAGGGATTTCACGGTGGTATTTTGGTTTATTGAAGGAAGTTGCTGGGGTGATAACAGCTATTAAAAACTGTCATCAAATCATCACTTGTGAAGCGTGCCTTTATAATCATAGGACAGGAAAAGAAAAGGCTTTACATTGTATCACAGTGACATAGATGGTAAAGTATCAAAGATGCCAGAGGCTCTTACACAATTAATAACATTGTGCTTGGTGGCAATAAATCAGTCTCTAGTTTAGCATCTCACATCCCAAGGACCCAGCGCTTGATGGCTACAGACCATCCAGTAATTTGAAAGAAGAGCACGTTCATATGTCACTGCTCCCATAATGTATTTATGGAGTTTCAGTTATATTATTAATTAAAACTAATAATATGCAAAAAACATAACATGACATAAATCCTAAAACATTGCTGGAATCTACTGATTTATTAAATCGGTTTGTGTTTTTCTGCATATTGTTATGTTTAGGTTTATGAACTTGTTTAAAGAAAACAAACAATTGGTGCCTTCTTGGAAAAATATACTTCTAGACACATTTTGGCTGTGAGAGAGCTACAATCCTTGAAACAAAACAGTGGGCAGAAGTCTGTTCATCTTGTTCTGGTTGATGACTTTTTAAAAGGACTGCTTTACAATTTTCTGATATTTTATGTTTAAACAAAACGTAAACAATGTTAGTTTGACGTTCAAAGTACACCTGGTTATACCCCCAAAATAATTTCCAAGTGCTTATGCTCAAGGTGTTGTAAGTGGTCACCCAGTACTATTAAGGAGTGTACTAAGGGTGAGAGGGAGGTGGCAGTGGGAGTAGATACTGTTTCTATGAAACATATTTCCTTTGAAAGGAGCAAGAAATGCTCTTCCAGTTAATATGAACAAGCGTATCCATGGGTCAGCGGCGAAGCCTTCCTCTCATGGGTGCACCCACTGTTCATCCCACTGCAAGTATCACACATGACACTGACTGTTAGCATGTGTCAGTTCCTGGATCCCATACTGTAAGGAAAGATGCTATGGTATTTGGGCCACTCACCTGGTTTACGCCCGCACAGATAAAATGCCAGTCTGTCCGTCAATTCATACTGACCCTCTACCAACCGGTCAGCCAGCTCATTGTGCCCTGCTTGCCTGCAGAAAAAGGACACATGATTGTAAGTCAAAAGTACTGCATACAGTAAAAGGAGCACATCAGCAGCACTGCAATAAGTTATTCAGTTAGCAAAAGTGGTGACAAGCAGGGGAACCTAGAGAAACTGGTAGAAAGACAGTCTTGGGAGTCCTTACAAGCAAAGGGCACAGATTATTCATTTGGTGACTATGTGGACAAAAAGGAGAATCTGGAAGGAATACTGTACCCAGGGCCTGTGAAGAATCCTTGAGGCATGGGTGCCAGGGGGCTCAATGTATTTACTGTACAATGTTGGCCGCAGGAGTTAAAGAGATTGGTGGGATAAGGATATTGCCTTGAGTGTATGTGCACTGATGCTAGGGCTCTTGTAGGGACAGTTCTCAGGAGAATTAAACAGCCATATACGCCCTGATTCACAATACTGCTGACTGCCAAATGAGGTTCAGTCATCTTGAATAAACACGCCCACCTGTCGCGTAGGTTCTCATTAGGGGAATGAGGCTACTGGATTTGGGCGGTAGGATCGCCTGGGTTGTGGCTAGTGAGTACAATTCCACACCACGTGACACCTGTCTGCCTAATTCGGGTTTTCCGGCTAACTAGCAGCACCTGAACGAGATGATTGTGGCAACCGGGCTTATGGCAAGATAGACTCCCCAGGGAATTGTGGTACATCAGATCTCATCCCTTTCTCTCACATGCCAAGATATCACTCAGGTAAAGACAACAGAGGCAGAATATATTTCAATAAGCATTTATTAAAATATCTGCATCTTAAATAAAAGCATGTGCATAGCAATAACAAGAATGATGAAAAACAATAGGAGCAGGCATGTGACTAAAAGTGTAAAACACAAAAACTGTTTTACCATGCTGTCTGAACAGGGGAGTGGATCTATAAACCCTCACCTACGCTAAGTATGAGCACACCATACTAAGCCTAATCTGTCCTTTGGATTTCCCCCTGATACAACATTATCCCTCATATCTGGAGCAGAAGCCTGAAGTCTAGATAGACTCTGTCCCCATCAGGATTCGGTCCTCTAAGCAGGTAGCTGTAATGAAGCTTGTATCAAATCAGCATACAATTGTGGTCATCTGGCTGGAATCTCCCTCTAATGTGTCTGGGACAACGGGGTGTTTTATACTACAACAGCGAACATTCTAAGAAATGGCCCCCACGTACGAGTGTGTGTTTTTCTACGAATATTGGAGACACAGCACACCACGTTTGTCGGCAACCCTATCTAACTGTAGGTGAAAGAACAATAAGATAGAGAAAATCAAACAGCACCGCAAATGTAGCTGTTTCTAGAAAAATAAAGCAATGCCGAATAAAATGTAATAGGGTTAAAGTGCACAGTGGCAGGCCTAGTTAGCTAAAATAACGTGTCTAAAACGTGGCTAAAATAACTATACAACACATCCCCATAACACAAGCAGTCACCTGTGAAGTACACTACAAATCCCTAAAAAAAAAAGTCCTGTAGTTTCAGGACTGTCATAAGATTTCAGAAAATGAAGATCGTACATCTGCAGACATTTGTACCAACAGTGCTCACACAGACGGTCATTCGCCTTAGAATTACATTCAGGACTCCTGCCAAACTTGATCAAAGTGTTCTACCGTTACTCAATGCCTCACTGTGTCCAAGTAGAAGTCGGCTTTCTTTGCTTCTGGCCATGCCATTCAGATGAAGCAGAGATGGAGACAGTGCTGCCTCAATAACTTATCGCCTCCAGCAGCCCTTCTTTCATTCAACACCTACCAGGTTTGGGGTCGAAAGTTCAGTGCCCTTGTGTGTGCAGCCTATACCGCTCCTCTGGCTCCTGCTTGTACCACAACTTTCCTACATCTCTGCTAGCAGTGAGATTCTGTGCTTACCTTGCATAGTCGATGGGGGTCCTGCCGTTGACATCAGGAGCTCCTGGGTCAGCTCCATAGACTACCAGCAGTTCAGCCTGGAGAATCTGTCCTGCCTTGGCAGCCACATGAAGAGGGGTGGTTCCTTTTTCCTGTAAGCCACAAGGAGACAAAATCAGTTAATAGTAACCCACAAAACTATGGTTTGCATCTTGTGGCAGATCAACAAAAGCGATAAACCCCACAACCAGACACTTTCAACCAATGAATGTGTATTGGAATGAGGGTACTATGAAGCATCTCAACATGATTTTAATATTCACCAGACACAACACAAATTGAATATCCCAAAGGCAACAGTCAACCTTATTACAAACTCAACCCATTTACAGACCTTTAAAGGTTGAAAGTGTAGTTAGCCAGGTGATGTTTCAAACTTGTGACCCACAAGTTCTAAGAAAATCTCTGCAAGACATGCAGTATAGCCCAGTCATGAACTACCGCCCTGGTTTGGTGGCATTGATACACCAGTGTCCTTCAGTTTAAGGACCGGATCTGGCTGTATCAGTACCAATAAGAGGTGAACAATTCAAATGTACATAATCTTCACCTTAGCTTAGAACATTACACCTGCGATGTGACAAGGTGCACTACAAAGCCAACTTTTTAGCAGGACCTGAGGACTTCTAAGGTCAAGGGAATATTTTATTCCCATCGCACTTCTAAAACGAGTCTGGTAGGGGAGCAGCATAAAAATATTTTTCGTTCATCAGTTACCTCGATTATGAATGGCATTAATAACAAATTACCGGGTGGAAGAAGTTGGCCTGAGCACCAAGGGACAACAGCCGAAGGCAAGTCTCCAGACTCCCCGTCCGAACACTGGAGTGAAGTTGCTGAAAGAAAAAAGTTACAAGTGTTTCTAGCACAAAGTACATCCACATTTAACAGTCTGTCACCCATAAAAGCACAGAGTGTTCCTCTCAGAGGTCTTGATTTGAGCCCCATGCACAGACCCTGCAACCAGGCTATTTTTCAAATGCATAGAACTTGGCAGATGACAAAGTCCACAGGATATCCGATGTGATCTCTCCATGGTCTACTAGACATAACGTTTCTGCATGGTCGTCAGGTTTACCCCTGCTTACCCTTTACTGTTGCTTCCTTGGGAATATCTTGGGCCCATTTAACATATTTACCTTCTTGTTTCCTCACATCTGAGAGAAAACAGTTTGTCACATTCACTACTTCATTTAAAAAACATTCCCAGGTTTCAATGTATTCTCATAATGATTACTTGAATGCAGAAAAATTGGTACCTGACAATATGACAGTAAGAACTGTGTCACATCTGCCTATCACTATAGAGGAATCGGATATAAATTATTGGATACCGCAGGATATCAAACATAAAAAACGCTGTAGGGACAGTATACTGATAATATTTAAAATTCCAATGTTCAGTCTTAGTAAGACTCTAAGCCATAACTTCTCATGAAATGCATATACAGTGGGCTGAAGATGCACACATGCCACACTGCCCAACAGGTAGATGGCGAAACTATGGGAACTTGCAAAGTGTTGGAGAATGAGTAATAAGAACTGAGGCTGAAAGGGAATCACCAGAAATGTCCTACTGTTATGAACTCCAGAATGACTAAACTCATCAACAGCAAACCTCATCACCCAATACTTGATTTGTAAAAGAATAAGTGCCAGGGACAAAAGCTTTGCTCAGAAACCTACAGCTGGTGCTACTGAATGTTTTCCTGTCGAGTACCAAGGCTGCATAGTCTTGATTCCACTTCATGCCTCTTTAATCCCCTATCCAACCCTCCCTGCTCCTTGATCTCATTAATTTAGGTTCCTGCTTTTGCCCTTTGTCATGGTGTTTCCTCCTTTACTTATTTTTCACGCTTGTGTGTATTTAAAAACGTTGGGGATGATGAAGATGGGCCCTCAGTTAACTGGAATGCTCATATCGGAGGAAGGAGGGTTTGATAAGAATAGGCTTCACCTCCCCGTTCATAAAATAAAAAATGGCCCAGCGTAATTGTTGCACCTGGTCATTTTTGCAGGGTCATCCCTAATCTTTTTGCCTCCTTCCTCCTAATTTTTCTGACCAGATTTTGTTGGCTTTAGCACTCTGGCCACTTTACCACTGCTAATTGTGCTAAAGTGCACATGCTCTCTGTGTAAACTGAACTGTTGAGTGGTTCATCCATGATTGGTATATTTGATTTACTGGTAAGTCCCTAGTAAAGTGCACTAGAGGTGTCCTAGGCCTGTAAATCAAATCCTACTAATAGGCCTGCCGCACTGATTGTGCCACCCACATGAGTAGCCTTGTAAACATGGCTCAGACCTGCCACTGGAGTGTCTGTGTGTGCAGTTTTAAACTTCTAGTTCGACTTGGCAAGTGTATCCACTTGCCAGGCCTAAACCTTCCCTTTTTATACATATAAGGCACCCCAAAGGTAGGCCCTAGGTAGCCCCATGGGCAGGGTGCAGTGTATGTTAAAGGTGGGACATGTACTGATGTGCTTTACATGTCCTACCAGTGAAATACTGCCAAATTCGGATTTCACTGTTGCAAGGCCTATCTCTCTCATAGGTTAACAAGGGGGCTGCCTTTAAATATTCTTACAGTATAGTTTCCCTTTGAGAGCAGATAGAATTATGGAAATTAGGGTCTCTGAACTCACAATTTAAAAATACGTCTTTTGGTAAAGTTGTTTTTTAAATTGTCTGTTTGAAAATGGCACTTTTAGAAAGTGGGCATTTTCTTGCTTAAACCATTCTGTGCCTCTGCCTGCCTGTGAATTCCACGTCTGGGTCAGACTGACAGTTGGGCTGTTCTGAACTCCCTCTAGACAGTGACACAAAGGGAGCTGGGGTGTGGTCGGCATATCCTGATGGGCCAATGGGCTAGAGTGGAGGGAGGAGTGGTCACTTACACCTGAAAGAGATGTGCCTGCCCTCACACAATGCAGTCTCCTTCCCCCTGGAGTGTGTCTGGTTCCAGGCCTGGTCAAGGGAGGATCGTGTCAACCACAGAGACTCTTCTTTGAAGTTTGCCTACTTCAAAGGCAGGACTGGTTATAAGTAGTTGACCCAAAACCCCAGATTTTTAGAATATGTCTGGAATCAAGAGGAACATCTGCCAAGAACAAGAGCTGAAGATCTAAAGGAGGAGTACTTCCCCTTTGCTGGGTTGGCCTGCAGTTGCTGCTTCTGCCTTAAAAGAGAGCAAAGGGTGAACTTTGCTGTGTATCCTGCTTGAGAAAGTTCTCCAAGGGCTTGGAGTAGAGCTTGCCTCCTTTTGGAATTCTCAGGGATATCAAAGACTTCAGTTTCATCTGCCTACAGCACTGGGAACTGTGTGTTTTGTGCTGTTCAAGAGGAAAATCCTCAACATTGTCAACGACACTGCTGACCTGCACAGCGACTTGCCGATGCCGCACAGCACTGCACTGCACTGCTCCGCTTCACACTTGAACCCTGGTCTCACCGACGCTATCATCTGACATCGCCACTGGCTGCTGCTCGCACCGTGACATGTGGGCCACAAACTCCGGCATCGGCATGCTCACACCACAGCCTGGGCATCCCCAACGCCACCACTCCTGCTGACACTGGCACCGCTGTCTGCACTGTGGCCTATGGATACTGTTCGCGAGATGCACGCAGCACTGTCCAGTCCTGCAGCCCCGGTCCACCGACGCCAGCACCATCAACTCTAGTGTCGTCAACAGACGTCGCTGTCTGCACCGTGGACGCCGCACAGAGCCTGTCCCGCACTGCTGACTTGGGCCTACCGACCACAGGACTTCAGCAAAGACGATGCCACTGCCTGCACTGTGACCTGATGACACCGCATGTCGCACTTCACACTGCAGCCCTGGTCTCAGCGGCATCACTGGATGCTGCCACTGAGCCGCTGCCTGCACCGTAGCCTGTGGGCAACACAGGTCGCATCGTCCCGATTTCGCACCGCAGTCCTGACGCTATCCACGCCAGAGCTCCTGAATTCATCAGCCGGAAGCCCGATCTGCAACGCATGTGACTTCAAGGGCCTGACCAGCCCGGCACCGACTCCGGAACCGACGCCGCGCCGACACTCTTCAGATCTCATTGCGAGGGTCATGACGCCCTGCATTTCCAAGGTACTGTTTGCAGGTCTTCGCGACGCCGTGGCCGGCCTGAACTGTTGGTTTTGTTGATCGCGACGCTGTGATAGCCCCAGGTGGAGCTATCGACTTCAAGGAACTATATTTTCAAGGTAATTCTTGCCAAATTCATATCCTTATTACTGTGTGTTGGATATTTCTCGTTTTGGTCTTGTTTTATATAGATAAATATTGGCTATTTTTCTAAAGCTGGTGTGGTATCCTTTTGTAGTGTTTCCAAGGGGATGAGCAGGGGTTATCTGAGTTGGGTATCTCCCTTATCCGGACTAGAGTGACTGGAACTAGAGAACCAATTTCTAACAGTAAGCTTCAGAGAAATTCAAAATATAGATAAAAAATGTAACGAACATTTGCAATGCAGTTGGTCTTGCATTTGCTTGAGTTAGAGCTATTGGCATTGTAAATTCATAACTGGACTTTTCTTGCCACATAAATTGGTCACCCCTACCTCCTTATGTCGTCTTTTCCTGACACAATTCCAACGGCACTGCACAGAACTAAAGCACCTCCATTTACCTTCTCCCTCTATGTGCAGTCAAAAATGAAAATGTTGCCGTTTAGCATCTTAATTTAAATCTGCTATGCTAATTCTAACATAATACCACATTCATCACCCCACCATCATAGTTGCTGGCTGGCTAGCATAATTCCTCCAAAAATATACACAAGACAGTCACAGAGGAGAAATAAACTAGAAGGGTCACCCAAACATATCAAGAGTGTTCAAACAGTCATCATGTAATAAGGATGTTAAGTTGGCCAGAATCATGGTCATAATTGTAATAAGGAGAGATTATTAAAACATATACCATTATCATATAAACCTTTTTTAGAAATAAACTTTGGCATTAGACTGTAATGCTCAAAAAAGCCCCTAGAGGGCACCATAACAAAACTATCACTAGTGAGAAACATGATCATGAAACCATATTGTTAGCCCTTAGAGGCCATAACCCCATGGATAAAGCAGGAGAACGTTATGCAGTGTAACCATATTAATAACCCTTGGAGCGTTTTGAGGGCTAACAGGCCTACTGCAATAATATTACAAACAAAGCCTTGAAAACAGAACTTGTCTCAGCTGTAAAACAAACGCTGTAGACATTAAAAAGCTTAAACGACACTGAATGGTGGAAAGGGTCATTTTTTTTTTTGAGTCCCCGCTAAAATAGTGTGGGGACCCAGAGATGATGTAGACTGAAAGAGCACACTGTGGTCAATGTTTTGAAGGTGTTTCCATTGTTCTAGAACCACCACAGGCTGAGTGATGAGCAAACATGTTTTGTAAACGTAATGCCCTGCAAAGCATTATGGGGCAAGTTTCCGTGCCACAAATATTTTAGCATGTTGATATGATTGTAATGCATTGAACAGCCCCTAGAGGACGCCACAATGAAAATAGCATTTGTAAGAAACATGGTCATGTAACTATATAGTCGGTCCCTAGAGAGCATAACCACACAAAAAGAAAATGGCAGAAAGTAATGCACTGTAACCATATATTTAGCCCCTAGAGAGTGTAGTGCATTATACATTTTCGGGGCTAGAAGGCCTACTGCAACAATAATAGAAACAAGGCCCTTAAAAAACAACTCTCAACTGTAATACAAAAGTTTCAGCAATGAAAGCTTAAAAAGACACTGAATGATGTGAGGGGTTATTATTTTGTGGTCCCCACTTAAGTAGTGTGGGGACCTAGAGATGGCCTAAATGGAAAGTGTGTGTCATGTTTAAAGTGTTTTGTAAAAGTAATGCCCTACAAAGCATTATGGGGCACATTTCCCAAGTGCAGTGAATATTATAGTATTGGCTCTCCCGTTGTGCTGGGACAGCCGCTTTCGCTTTGAGGATTTCTGTTTTACATAATGCATTTACCAATTTCAAGGGTTTTAAGGGGAAAGCTGCAAGAAATGACTGATTAGGTAGCTGTGCACAATGTGGCCAGCGCCCCAAAACCACTGATCGAGTTCACACTGTTGTGCCTGTTCGTGCTGTGAGCACTATGCAGCATAAAGGGCAGACACAAAAGAAAAAAGCAATAGTTTGCCCATTGCCCACGCTGAAGTATATCGGCAATCGTGCAATAATCCATGTAACAGGGGGAGTCTGCAAGGCGTGACAAAACAGCCTCAAGGCGGGTTCAAATGTACAGTATTTAAGACTGACATCAAGTGATTTTTGAAAGGCAAGCCCAGGAACGAATGAAAGTGCACTCGACCTAAAAAGTGCACATCATTAAGTTCCACTGAGGTATGGGTCTGTGGGAGTACAGGGAGAGCAAGCAGTGTACCTGCAGGGTAAGCACTCGCACAGGTGCGCTGCTTAATTACCCTAGGCAAGCAGCGTACCTGGGTATAGAGTGAGATATGTGCCTGTTTGAGTGTAGTACATGTGTGAGTGCAGGGTGATTGGTTTGAGTGCAAGTGGGTGGGTCTGTCCATGTGAGCATAGAATAAGGTGCATCTTTATGAGTGAAGGTAAGAGGTGTGGATGTAGGTGTGCAGGGTGAGCAGAGTGCCTGACTGCATGGTTTACATGTGTATATTAAGTGCAGGTTGAGTGGAGTGATCGGTATGACGGTAGGGCAAGTAGGATATCTGAGTGACTTCAGGGGGTATCTTTACGAGTATAGGGTTAGTTGTGCTAGTGTGAGTACATTTCGAATAGTGTTCCGAGTGCCTGGTTTCAGTGTGTTTTTTTAAATACATGGGGAATGGAGTGGATGAAGGGGTCTGTCTCTAAGCTGAGAGTTAGATGTGTCTGCGTGAGTTGCAGGGCGACAAGCATACATGCATAAGTAAAGTTGTCTGTTTATACAAGAAAAGAGTGAGTGATGCATCTGCAAGACCAGGATGAGAGGTGTGCTTCTGTGATTGAAAGGTGCTGAACATTTAAGCCAGAACTACTGCCGTTGCCAATACTTATTTTTTGTTACATGGTCTAGAAGGGGATGCAGGTTATAAACGGAGTGTCTGCCATCCACTGAAACTGCTTTGGCAAGAGGGAATACAATTTTTGGAGAATCCCTGGGTGACTTAATCCCACAAGATGCCCTGGCCATTATAAAATATTTTGTCATCCATCTTATGACTTGTTCCCAAGTACGTTCCTCGAACTCTGTATCTTCTGCGTCCTTTTGGCTCCACTCTACTAATGCGGTTTGCTTTTATTTGCTGTGTCACTGCTTCTCTGATCTGAATATGGACTGATTTTTGAAGGTGCTGCTTAAAGAAACTTTAGTCATCACACATTAAAATCCTTACCTCAGAAGCATTGTATACTGAAATACATATTTTACTTTGCTTTTTCACTGCAGGTTTACGTATGACTCAAATGCAAAACAGAACAACTGTCTTTGAAAACACTTGTTTAATTTTTTGAAAACACATCAGACAAATCAGTACTAAGCGCTATATTGCGGAATTATGTAAAGCATATGGATCTATACAACATTCATGCCGTAAAAGGAAGAGTTTCCTCACCTTTTTCTAAACTGAACGCACACTTTCCTTGTGTGTTGTACAAAAGTCATCAATGTAAGTCCCAGAACTGCTAATCGTGTATCAGACAAAAAAAAAAAAGAGACAGCCAGAAACAAACCCATGTCTGTTGAGACCAGTGGTGGCTCCTTCGCTACAGTGGAGTAGCACCGCCCCCCCCAACCGCTGCAAATCCTTTAACAATGAAAGGATAATAAACCAGGTTTATTATCCTTTCATTGTTAAAGGGGTAGGGCATTGGTGATGACAGGATGAGGGGAGTGCACTGTGCACTTCCCTCAGTGCGCATGTATGTTTGGTCTGCCATCTCGGGCCCGCCAAACACGTATGCGAGGTACGCTATCTCCACCCCGGTACTGTGCTGCCGACTGGAGAGAGCTGGCACAGGCTCCCAGTCTGCCTGGGAGCGCCCTGGAGAGGTAGGGAAACAATGTCAACAAGTGAAAGCAGGCCCTAAGCAGTGTGAACCAAATTATAAAAATTTACAACACAAATTGCCAATTTAACCCAATCTAGGATCCAGCCATATACTTTAATGCATAAGTCAGCATTTTCTGGTCACAGACAAAATTGAAATTAAGGCTAAGAGAAATTCCGTAGTGCCAGCGTTTTCAGATTACACTTGTTCCTCTAAATTCCTGGAGGTACGCCTTTATGCCAGTTTTATCATGGGAACAACAAGGACAACTAACTAGATAGACAGCAATTATTCGCTGCATTTGTGGCTTTTTGTTGCATTTATTTTATCCGGGAAATGTGTCCTTGCATCCAAAATGGGCACGAGGATACATTTTGCACAAAAACATTGCGCTAAAAGGTGTTTTTTTAAACTGTGCCTTTTTTGTGGAATTTTGCATAATTATGCCAAAACTAATTATGCAGATGTTGCACACCCACAGTTAAAATTTGCATTTTGCAAGCAGAAAAGAACAAACATTCATCGGTTTCCTGGCCAATATGCAGGTGATATCTGTAGCCACTAACACTTTGCCGTTTTACAGAATAAAGGTAGAAAGCTCCTTCGGTTAGACACATAGGGATAGGGGCAACACAAACCATATACTCCAAAAGTGGAATGCGAACCACGAATGGACCCCAAACCTATGTGACCTTGTAGAGGGTCGCTGGGACTGTAAGAAAACAGTTAGGGTTAGAAAAATAGCCCACCCCAAGACCCTGAAAAGTGAGTGCAAAGTGCACTAAAGTTCCCCAAAGGACATAGAAGTCGTGATAGGGGAATTCTGCAGGAAAGACACAAATCAGCAATGCAACAACGATGGATTTCCAAACGAGGGTACCTGTGGAACAAGGGGACCAAGTCCAAAAGTCACAAGCAAGTCGGAGATGGGCAGATGCCCAGGAAATGCCAGCTGTGGGTGCAAAGAAGCTGCTACTGGACAGTAGAAGCTGAAGATTCTGCAGGAACGACAAGGGCTAGGAACTTCCCCTTTGGAGGACGGATCCCCCACGCCGTGGAGAGTCGTGCAGAAGTGTTTTCCTGAAGAAAGACTGCCAACAAGCCTTGCTAGCTGCAAATCGTGCGGTTAGGGTTTTTGGATGCTGCTGTGGCCCAGGAGGGACCAGGATGTCGCCAATTGCGTCTGGGGACAGAGGGGGTGTCGAGCAAGACAAGGAGCCCTCTCAGAAGCAGGCAGCACCCGCAGAAGTGCCGGAACAGGCACTACGAAGTGGAGTGAAACGATGCTCACCCGAAGTCGCACAAAGGAGTCCCACGTCTTAGGAGGTCGTGCAATGCAGGTTAGAGTGCCGTGGACCCAGGCTGGACTGTGCACAAAGGATTTCCGCCGGAAGTGCACGGAGGCCGGAGTAGCTGCAAAAGTCGTGGTTCCCAGCAATGCAGTCTGGCGTGGGGAGGCAAGGACTTACCTCCACCAAACTTGGACTGAAGAGTCACTGGACTGTGGGAATCACTTGGACAGAGTTGCTGGATTCAAGGGACCTCGCTCGTCGTGCTGAGAGGAGACCCAGGGTACCGGTGATGCAGTTCTTTGGTGCCTGCGGTTGCAGGGGGACGATTCAGTCGACCCACGGGAGATTTCTTCAGAGCTTCTAGTGCAGAGAGGAGGTAGACTACCCCCACAGCATGCACCACCAGGAGAAGGCGGCAGGATCAGCGTTACAGAGTTGCAGTAGTCGTCTTTGCTACTTTGTTGCAGTTTTGCAGGCTTCCAGCGCGGTCAGCAGTCGATTCCTTGGCAGAACGTGAAGAGAGAGATGCAGAGGAACTCGGATGAGCTCTTGCATTCGTTATCTAAGGAAATCCCCAAAGCAGAGACCCTAAATAGCCAGAAAATAGGTTTTGGCTACTTAGGAGAGAAGATAGGCTAGCAACACCTGAAGGAGCCTATCAGAAGGAGTCTCTGACGTCACCAGCTGGCACTGGCCACTCAGAGCAGTCCAGTGTGCCAGCAGCACCTCTGTTTCCAAGATGGCAGAGGTCTGGAGCACACTGGAGGAGCTCTGGGCACCTCCCAGGGGAGGTACAGGTCAGGGGAGTGGTCACTCCCCTTTCCTTTGTCCAGTTTCGCGCCAGAGCAGGGCTGAGGGGTCCCTGAACCAGTGTAGACTGGCTTATGCAGAAATGGGCACCATCTGTGCCCATGAAAACATTTCCAGAGGCTGGGGGAGGCTACTCCTCCCCTGCCTTCACATCATTTTCCAAAGGGAGAGGGTGTAACACCCTCTCTCAGAGGAAGTCCTTTGTTCTGCCATCCTGGGCCAAGCCTGGCTGGACCCCAGGAGGGCAGAAACCCATCTGAGGGGTTGGCAGCAGCAGCAGCTGCAGTGAAACCCCGGGAAAGGCAGTTTGGCAGTACCAGGGTCTGTGCTACAGACCACTGGGATCATGGGATTGTGCCAACTATGCCAGGATGGCATAGAGGGGGCAATTCCATGATCATAGACATGTTACATGGCCATATTCTGAGTTACCATTGTGAAGCCACATATAGGTAGTGACCTATATGTAGTGCACGCGTGTAATGGTGTCCCCGCACTCACAAAGTCCGGGGAATTGGCCCTGAACAATGTGGGGGCACCTTGGCTAGTGCCAGGGTGCCCACACACTAAGTAACTTAGCACCCAACCTTTACCAGGTAAAGGTTAGACATATAGGTGACTTATAAGTTACTTATGTGCAGTGTAAAATGGCTGTGAAATAACGTGGACGTTATTTCACTCAGGCTGCAGTGGCAGGCCTGTGTAAGAATTGTCAGAGCTCCCTATGGGTGGCAAAAGAAATGCTGCAGCCCATAGGGATCTCCTGGAACCCCAATACCCTGGGTACCTCAGTACCATATACTAGGGAATTATAAGGGTGTTCCAGTAAGCCAATATAAATTGGTAAAATTGGTCACTAGCCTGTTAGTGACAATTTGTACAGAGAGAGCATAACCACTGACGTTCTGGTTAGCAGAGCCTCAGTGAGACAGTTAGGCATCACACAGGGAACACATACATATAGGTCACAAACTTATGAGCACTGGGGTCCTGGCTAGCAGGGTCCCAGTGACACATAACAAACATACTGGAAACATAGGGTTTTCACTATGAGCACTGGGCCCTGGCTAGCAGGATCCCAGTGAGACAGTAAAAACACCCTGACATACACTCACAAACAGGCCAAAAGTGGGGGTAACAAGGCTAGAAAGAGGCTACTTTCTCACAGAAAGAACTAATCTCAAAATCTCTTTAGGCCTGGTGATTTGCGCCGGAGAACGCAAATTTGAATATTTAGTAATATCAGTCTTGTTAATGATTGGACTTATAGCACCTTCCTCATCAGGGATGGAGTTGGAAGGAACTAGAATACATCATTAGAAAAAGTAATGGAGAATATCCCTCTATTGTTGCTATGGGCATTCAATCCCGGATGCTCGCGTTTCCAGTGGCCAATCAGTGGATGCTGAGCCATTTACAGGACTGCTTAATAAAAGACATTTAGCAGGTTCCAAGAATGTCTGTCCATGAAAAGTAAGGCTCCTGTTATCTAGTGGAAAAACAAAACTGTCAACAAGGGACATTTGCGCTAATATTTAGCCTAAGGATGTCTGTTGAAAAACTAAGCTGAAAAATGTTCACATATTGAGAAGTGACAGTTTACACAGTTGTTGTTGGGTTACAGACTGCCAATTTGGGGTCTATTTCTAACCCTACACACCTTTTCATATCTATTTACCTATTGTGCCTTTTGTAACACATTTACTATAGAATCAACTTTAACCTGCCTATGCGTTATATTCCTATAGTACAGACAAACAGGGATTTGTTCTTATTAATAAGAAGCTAGTCACTTCTTGTTATTTATAAAGTGGACTACCACATTTAGAAACAAACAATCAGATGAAAGTAATAATTGCTTCAAAGCACTGCTTTTAACAATTGGAGCTGCATGAACCTGGCATTTTCAATGACATTGGAGCAACAATCTGTTTCAGGTAACAGCCGGTGCACAGTTATTTAGAGGCTCATAAACCTACTAATCATAATTTCGATTCTTTCCTACACGCTTATGTGAGGTTCAATACTTTTTTATTCAAACTATTCCTCTCTAGGACAAGTTCCTCTCTTTGTTAGGTCTCAACTAGACATCACTTGCGCGGTCTCTTCGAGACATGTTGTACATACTTTGTAGGCTTCAGCCCACCCACAGGCTTCCCATTGCTGGTCCATCATCGCATTCATATTCTTTCTCTCCATTTGTCTATGGCATGCGTTTGTCATGCCTCTTCCTGTGTTTAGATGACCCCAAGAGCAGGGAGCAAGTATTCTATCAATCAAAAGGGCATCATTTTAGCATCTGTTTCAGGAACTACTTTCTTTTCTTTGTCGAAAAGCAATCCACACGATCGGTCCTGTTTTTGGTCACTCTCAGTTCCGCTCCGTTTCTGTAAACAGGTATGTAAACTTTTTCTTATCTCATCACATTTGCTGTGCAAAAATATTTCGAAGGTCATGTCAAAGTAGCTGTCATTCAATCTTGCTCAGAGGGTTTGCCGTTGTCACTTTCTGCCTGATAACATTGCATTCTGAGATGAGTATAGCACACTTCTATCCCCAGACCTCCTCGTTTTTTTTTTTGTTTTTTTTTTGCGAGAGTTCAGGAGCTCCCCAGACACTAGTCTTGGTTAATCCCTACTGCTTGTTTCGTAATGCGTTCACAATATATGATTAGCTCTGTGTTAATCACAGCCGTTTATATTCCCACGATACACACCAGCAGCAATCTGCACATTTGCTTTCTAAGTCAGCCACATTTGGGGCTGTATCAGATTCATCGCTCTGTAAATTGTGTTGCAGTGGGAATTTTCTCTGTTTGTGACTTGTTTTCCTCACTGCCATCCCTGGTTTCTAGAAAGCGTGTGTTAAGGCGTTTCGTGGTAGTTGTACATCTGGGCACGAGATGCGTGATGGGGTTCAAATGTACTTGGAGAGGAATTCTCATAGCTGACACCTCTGCACATGACATTTGGTAAAAGCAGGCCTTCAGCTGTGAATCTGGTGTGTGAGACGAAGGTCTTTACGTGGCGGCAGGTGCTCCGAGTGAGCAGACATTATCTGCGTGGCACAGGACACTAAGCTTTCTGGTTCACAGTGAACAGGAACACCACAAGTATCTACTTGAGGTAAGCTGTCCTCTCCCTGGCACAGGACGCTCTATTTTATTCTGTCTCAATGCTTGCAGGGGCCTGGCCTTCCCCTGGCGGTATGCAGTCACAGTGAAAAAGTTAACCTCCATTGCAGCTACAGAGATACCGGGCCCTCTCCTGGTTACAGTGCTGCTATATAACATGGATAAAACATATTTAAAATGTATTTGCTTTGATACACTGGATAATGATGCACAGCTGAAGCCTTTCTTACCATCACTGAAATAGATGGGGCTATTCTGGAACATCATAATTTACAAGCATTCTATCATGCATGTGGACATTTTGAAGTTCTCCCCCGTTTTCTGGGCCAAACAAATGGGCCCTATTGTACATATTCCGTTTGATAATGGCTGTAATACTGATTCTGGGCAGTGATCTTTCATTCTCCCACTATAGAAACAAGCATTGGCAAAGCCAATAGATGTTGCTTTCAAGTTTTCCAGTGCTTTTTGTCAATGCCGTTTAAAAGCGGCAAAAGATAAAAACGGAGTTACTGCCACTGTTGAACATCACAGCAAAGCTGCTGGACAGCATGGCTATGAAGTGGTCAGCACTGACCGCATCACATTATTTTTGCTGTTTAGTGTGATTGAAAGTAAAAAATAGCCATTCTGCTGGACAACATATCTTTAAAACATTGACAATGCCATAAAAGACAGCTATTTGGTTTTGTCAGTTTTTTGTCAGTTATCCAGCAGTGTGGCTATTGTGCAGCATGGTTCAAAGTGAAAACAAAAAACTGGTATGACATGGCCAGCGTCACATCATACAACATTTAATTTCTTTCAGCCATGACTGTACAACATGACTTAAAAAACATATTTACAAAGCCAACAGATCTTGCATAGACCTTTTCAATTTATGTATGTATCTGCTGGCATGCACTCATTAGGTCTCAGCAGGACAGCACTTGCACTGCCTCTTTGATGGGGTATGCCTGCAGTTTATTTTCGTTTTAAAGGGTCCACAATCTGGTCCATCCTCGAGGCGTCTTTAAGGAAGCGCGAGACACCACTTTTAATATTTTGAAAGATCAAACACATGGAAGCTGTCACGGTGTTACTCTTTCAATCATCTTACCACTGATGGTCACTTCGGCAACAGTTAGCCACTCCATAACACATGGCTAAAAGACAATACTATTGACAACGCAAATACATTTCGGATTGTAGAGACCAACTAGCTTTGCCACTGCTTGTTTTTGTATTTAAGGTCAAACCCATAAGGTGTCTGAGTGGGCAGTCATGAAAACAAAAATAAATATCATGTATACCCTTTTAAATGTTCAAGCACACAAAATTCTGGTACCTTGCTGAGGTCTTTCGTGGTCACACCATCATCATCGCGGCACGGCAGCTTGTGAACGAATGCCAACATCTGGTACTTGGCCCTGATGAACTCCGACTTGGTGGGGCTAGGAGAACATTGAGAAACAATTAGAGGTTACATAAAGAACAGTAACAAAATCCTTTGAAGTCCACCAATAATTACCCCCTCTGGTTTACACCACTTGCGGTGACACAAATGAAACCCATCCATAAAGGTTCATGTAGTTTTGCTCACTGAAGGGGCTTCATACTTCATAGTTTGTGTGGCAACTGAACAATAAGGTACGTGTATCTGGCTGCATTAGGATACAGTGAGCGGAAGCTGTATATCTAAACAGGTATGCAATAATGGACAGACATTCATGAGGGGCTCAGTGTTCCCAGAGGACGTCTATACATGCTTCCAGAGACCTTCAAGGAGAGTGAAAAGATGAGATGTGCTACAGTAGGATGTGTATTGCGCCCCTCAACACCGCCCCCCATTCCACAAGCAAAAACACCCACAGACAAGATGAGTAACATGCTACTGCATGGCGTGAAATAGGATGTTACTATGACAGAAGGTTCTTTGTGGGACAGGACACTCATGTCTTCTTAGCTATTTAATCATGAGGTGTTCCTGCGCACACATCAATTGATGTGAAGGCTATCCCCAAACTGATTGACTAGATGTCCATTCACCCTTAATTGGGTTGAATAAAAACGATGAAAAACAATCATATGGCTGATGTTTCATAAATAGCAGGTGTAGGAATGGGGCTAGCCTGACAGCACACCAAGTACACAATATCATGTCACGTAGAACTGAGGAACATGTGACACGCCCTTCCCACTGGGATACTCACTGCACTTTGTCCTGAGGGTTTGCTTTGCGGCGTCCGCTTTGCACCTGAGCTGGATCCAGCAGTGAGTGTTCCCATATTGAGTTGGCACCATTACCAGCCAAAGTGTGCACCATCTGCATGAAGAACAGCAAAGCATGCAACAACGGAAGGATTACAAAAAGAATAAATGAGGGAGGGTAGGCACACTGGCAGAATTTGTTTGCACTGTAACTTGGACATCCAGGGGGCTGTAAATTATGATTCAATACCCAGATTGTGTACCACACAAAAGGAAAATTGAGGGGATATGCAGGAGGAGGAGAGTTTCTTGTAGTACACAAAGTGCCTCATTTCCACCTGGTTGCACAGTAATAAGTAAGTATTGGAGATGGTAGATCCCATCAGATTATATAAGGAGTACAGATGGTGTCATCCACTCACCAACGTGGTAGTAAGGGAGGCATTACAAGATAACCGGTTAATTAAGCTGTAAGCACATGCCTGTCTGACTGTGTGGGTCAGTCAGTGCATATATTTCTGTTAATGTAGACATATGGTTGATCAGACTAGTTTAGCTCTCAAGCCACAGTTCTATCCCTGTTGGGAGATGTCCTGCATCACCTCAGGGTGCAATTGCTATTTGTGATCTGCCAGGCATTGTCAACTGAGCTTGTCCATTCAGGTGTTTAAAGATCCCACCAGGTGGCTCACTATTAGGGAGCTGCCCTGGTGCTTAAGCCAAGTCCAGAGGTGCAGCGCCTCGTGGTACAGAATCCAAGATCCCAATCTGCTTTGCTTGTTGCAGTGCCATATGGCAGCTATGTGGTCTGTGAGAACCTGCAACTCCAACAGACTGATGTAGAGCTGACATCCACCACAGAACAGAGTCCTCTGTTCTTAACCATTCCCAGATGACCTCCCCAACCCAACAGTGATGCATCCATCACCAATATGACAGTGGGTTTCTGTAAGGATAGAATGAAATGCTACTTAGTCAACAATAACAGAATCTTATTGGACAGGCATTGTGATTTGACCAAAGCAGTTATTTATCACTATGTTGCATACGTTCTCACCCATACATCAAATTATTTGTCTAAATACGGCATGTTACCAATACTGCTTTCTAATAAAGTTATTAATCATAGTTACATAATATCACAAATCAACCCAAGTACACTTCATACTTGCCGCTCAATAATTTTAAATTCAAAGGCACCCAATTCCCAATTTCAACATGTGGTTTTGCCAATAAGTGACACTGCAATCAGCCCTGAAGGTGCAAGAATGCCCAAATGTTACAACGCAATATTCTCCAGACTTCCCATACTTTATATACTTGAGAGTATATTGTGCTCCTATACAAAGGTTTTGAGGCGGTTTGGCCTATTGTAAAGGCTTCCTCAAAACACAAGGTCAAGCGCCCACACACTGTTAAAATAAAATCATCAATATTAACAGGCGCCCATGTCTGTGAATGGCTGACTCATGCTTATCTGAGGCAGTATTGTGCCTCCTCCCTTCCCTTAGATTTCAGGGAACTGAGTCAGGACATTATCGTTCCCTTGGCTCTAAAGAACGAGCGGTGACCCCCACCCAAGATGGGGCCCGCACTGCAGAGTCAGATAAGGGGCATCACGCATCAGTCTCGCTTGTCAGAGGAAGGGGGCAGACAGTATGACGCTTGGATCCCTGTGAATGACTTTCTTGGTAAGTGCTCTGCAGACTCGATAGATTCTCCACATGCTCAGTTCACATGGAGTATAATCCATATAATCTATTACATTAGTGTAATGTAGCATGAAGTCCACGAAAGGAAGTCGTTTTTTTCAAGTTTAATGGCGGAAACAGAAGATACAATCAAGACATATAAACATCCCAACCTCCAGTCCTCAACATCTCTCTCCCTCTGAAGCTCCTTGCCTCCCGCTCCTAGCAACCCCAAGATTCCAAGCTCTAAAACCATGGCTACAGATTAAAGTTCGGAGCCATGAGAAACATGAATACCACCAATACAACACATCTCCCTCCCATTTGAATTAACTAAGGAAAAAACAGGAAAACAAACATTTCTAAGGAGTAAAGTACATTCTATAACTTGATATACAAATATTTACATTTAGACCTTTCAGGTCAAAATATAGGCCCTCATTCTGACCCTGGCGGTTCTCTACCGCCAGGGCCAACGGGGGCTGGAGCACCGCCGACAGGCCGGCGGTGCTCCCTTGGTCATTCTGACCGCGGCGCTTTGGCCGCGGTCAGAACGGGAAAACCGGCGGTCTCCCGCCGGTTTTCCACTGACCTTAGAATCCTCCAAGGCGGCGCAGCTCGCTGCGCCGCCGAGGAGATTCTGACCCCCCCTACCGCCATCCTGTTCATGGAGGGAAAGCCGCCATGAACAGGATGGCGGTAGGGGGGGGTCGCGGGGCCCCTGGGGGCCCCTGCCGTGCCCATGCCAATGGCATGGGCACGGCAGGGGCCCCCGTAAGAGGGCCCCGCAAAGTATTTCAGTGTCTGCCTTGCAGACACTGAAATACGCGACGGGTGCCACTGCACCCGTCGCACCTTCCCACTCCGCCGGCTCGATTACGAGCCGGCATCCTCGTGGGAAGGGAGTTTTTCCCTGGGCTGGCGGGCGGTCTTTTGGAGACCGCCCGCCAGCCCAGGGAAAAACTCATAATACCCTCCGCGGTCTTCAGACCACGGAGCGGTATAATGGAGGGCGGGATCCTGGCGGGCGGCCTCCGCCGCCCGCCAGGGTCATAATGAGGCCCATAGTCTTTAAGATGAGAAGGCACCTTAACAATCCTTTTAGATTTTGTTGAAACTTCATCCTCCGGAGAATGCAAGCTTCTACTTTGTCGTGTTTTGAAATTTTCCAAGTCCACGGTGTTGCCACAAAATCTGACGACTCTATTTAAATTCCAAATTCGACCATCTTCAGTCTTCACCGCATTGGTGAAGAATTTCAGGACTTTCATAGGAGATGATAACTTCTTCCCATAACCTTTAAGAAGAGGTCTATTGATCATGACCCAATCACCTATTTTGACGACAGTTTTTTTCACAGAGTTCATTCTGTCAAAATGTTGTTTGCTTATTAAGGATTTCTCTTGTTCCTTACCTCTCCAATTAACATCCGTAAAATTCTCCCCTTTTCCACTCAAAAATTCATTGACCCAATTCGGCTCAAGAACCGTACTGCCTCTTCTTCCACGAAATAGAACAAAAGTCGTTTGACCCGTGGTGGAATGAGGAGTGTGTCTATACACACCTATCTTTTTCATCACTTCTTGTTTCCAATTCAGCTGACTGTCTTTAGCCATGGTGATTGTTTCTTTAATGACACAGTTAAACCTTTTGACTAAACCATTACATTCAGGGTGATATAAAGCACACAACTTGTGCTTGATACCACACCCCCTAAGAAAATTCTCCACTTCTTTTGAAACCAATTGAACACCATTATCGGTAAGAAGTGTGCTAGGAATGCCCTCCTTAGTTACCCACAATGTCCAAAGTTATATACTCCCATGGTCCTTTAGGCTTACTTCTTATCAACATGGGCTGTACCCTGGGTTTCATGGCTTTTTCGCTTATCGCACAGTGCACACAATCCCGAACCACCCTCTCAACTTGAATATCCATGCCGGGCCAACAATAAGATGACCACAGCCTTTCCTTGGTTTTGGACATGCCCAAATGACTACTATGTACACGATCAATTAACTGATTCCTCACACTGGACGGAGGTATCAACCTCGTACCTCTAAGAAGTAAATCATGATCTACTGCCAATTGATCCCTCACACACCAGAATGCTCCACATCTTTCACTACCTTGGGTTTTACTTCTCCAACCTGTCTGTATTAACTTCATCACCTCTTGTAAAACCATGTCCGATTTGGTATCATCACGCCACCTTTCTTCAGAAATAGTTTCGTAATCTACTTCACACACTCTTTCAAACTCTTCCAACTCCCCATCCAAACTAGGCTCATCAGGATTAGATGAAGCAGGTGGCACTAATCTGGATAACACATCAGCAGAATAGTTGTCTGAACCTGGAACATACTTCACCATGAAGTTATACTCCTGCAAAGCTATTATCCACCTAGTGATCCTGCTCGACACCGCTTCCATACCTTTGGAATTAAAGATTTCACATAAAGGTTTACGATCAGTTTTCACTACAAAGGACCTGCCCCACAGAAACTTCTTTAATTTTTTAATCGCCCAAAATACCGCCAGAGCTTCTCTCTCTATCACTGAATACTTAGTTTCTGCTACCTTCAAGTTCCTAGAAATAAACACAATAGTGTTCTCAGGACAACACACACCTTGTTGTAATACTGCACCTAAGCCTTTACCACTAGCATTGGTTGTTAGAATAGATTGTAAGGTGGGATCAAAGATTTTTTGTTTGGGAGCATTGGACAGACTATTCTTTAGTGCGACAAATTCCTTCTCACAATCGTCATTCCACACAAATTCTTTGCCCCTTTTTAGCAAGAGTCTCATATTGTAGCAAGAACTAGCAACATCTTTAACAAACTTATTGTAGTACTCTGCCATTCCTAGAAACCTCATAAGTTCCTCTTTGGATGCAGGTGAGGCCAAACCACGAATGGTGTCAACAAGATCTTTAAGTATCAATCCACCTCCAGTAATGGTATGACCTAGGTAGTCAATTGTATCAACTGCAAACTTACACTTCTCAGCCTTAATGGTTAAATCATGCTCAGAAATTCTACTTAACACTCTCCCGAGAGTCTCATTGTGCTCACAATTGTTTTTACCATACACCAAAATTTCATCTTGATAAACGCAGACACCACTAATTCCTCTTAATACCCGTTCCATAGCCCTCTGAAAAACAGATGCAGCAGAGATCAGACCGAAAGGAAGACTAATAAACTTGTACGTTCCAAAAGGAGTCATAAATGATGTCTGGTTCCTGCAAGATTCGTCTAGTTTTATCTGGCGGTAGGCTGAGGTTAGATCGATCGTGGAGAAAACCTTGGCCCCTGACACCGTAGCCAACAATTCAGATATATTAGGAAGCGGGTATTTGTCTACAACCACATTCTTGTTAAGCCTCTGTAGGTCCACACAAAGCATAATGCTGCCATTAGATTTTTGAGCAATAACAATAGGGGACAACCAATCAGTCCGCTCCACTTCCTCAATGACACCTTGATCTTTCAACTTCTCAAGTTCAGAACGTAATTCATCCCTCACCACAAAAGGAACGTTCCTAACCTTACTGAGTAAGGCACAGAACCTGGAAGTAGATTGATTTTATGGGAGTAGCCTTTCATGCACCCGATTTTACTACTGAAGACCTTATCAAACTCTTTGCGTAATTCCTCTGAAATAACAGAAGCAGACATAATGCTTCCCTCTGCAGACTTCTGTAGTTGTCTTAATATAATAGGGGGAGAACTGTTAGGGTCAAGCATCACTCCCAGATCTTTCTGGTGCCACCAGCTTATAATACTATCCCCCTTTTTAGATACATAGATCTTCCCTGAAGCGTAACGTCGTTCATATTCAATTAATCTAACAAAATATCCATGAAGATTTATTGGCTCACCACCATAAGCACACGGGGTGATATCTGGCCGCAACAATTTGACTTTACCTTTAAACTCATTCTGATCAAATGTGTTAGAGTCTATAGTAATCTTTGCCCCCGAGTCAAATAACACCTTTGTTTTTCTTCCTTCTACAGCGATATAATCTAGAGGCCCACCCAAACTCTTCTATGAAACCTATAGAACTATTTGGCCACACGCAAAGTCTGAGTCATCATTGACCTCATTAGAGTGATTATCAATGACACTCACTGTCTGCTTAGATCTTTTTAGATTGCAAACAGCTGAAAAATGTCCTTTCTTCTTGCAAAATAGACAAGAACTATTAGTAGCTGGACAAAGTTTGCTGTTTGCTAAGTGGCCTTCTCCGCCGCATCTATAACATTTCTTTCTACTAGTACCAGTTGTTTCTCTGCCAGAAAACTTGTTAGGTTCAGATTTTGTACTACCAACCACATTGATATCTTTTGAATCACTACTTTTGACAACTTGGACACATTTAAGGGAGTGCTCAATTCTCTTAGCAAGTGATACCACTTGGTCAATTTGAGGATCATCTAATAACCATAATTCGTCGCGTACTTTTTCAATATCACAACCCAACATGAATTGGTCACAAAGCCTTTCCTCCAAAGTTGATCCAAACTTACATGAAGACGCTAAACGCCTCAATTCTGTAACATAATTTTTAACAGTTTCACTCTCCATTTGTTGCCTCTTGCCAAAGTAGTACCTTTCTAAGATCGTACTAACCTTAGGGAGATAATGAAGGTCTAACTTTCTAATGCATATCTCCTATTAATTGAGATTGATTGCTTCACTATCTGGAAGATCGGGAAGATGATCAAAGATTTCTTGACCCTCTGTTCCCAAACAGTGAAGCAACAATGCCGTCGTTCTTTCATTACTTAAGGATGTACCACAAACCCTGGCATATCTTTCGAAAACCTTTTTCCATTTTCCCCATTTGATGGGAGGTTCTCCAGTAGTGGAAAGAAAGGTGGAGATGCAACGTTCTGCATTACAATTAGCTACAAGCTTCAGTATACAATACACATATGTGGCATCAACTTGATACAAGGCAGCAATTAAATGAGCAACGAGAGATGACAGTATGAGGTCTCCCTGGAAGAAAGAAAATGTAGAAACGGCAATGTTTGTCTAGTATTCCTTTTGAGCACTTCAGCATACAATGTACATATATAGCATCAACTTAGTTCAAGGCAGCAATTGAATGAGCAACAATAGATGGGAGAATGAGGTATCTCTAGAAGAAAGAAATTGCAGCAACAGCAATGTTTGCCTTGTGATCCTTTACTGACAAAAGAGCATGGACGCTGTTGTTTAATTTGTGAGGGAGTTACAATTGCAGCCTGCGTGTCGTAGAGACGATGTTGTGCAGAGTCAAGAAAACATCAAAACAGTTCAAACGAGGCTTGTGCCTCAGCATGAATTACTGCTTTGAGTGGCAATCCAGCGAAGTCGCCTGTGTGCAGTAAAAGGCGAGTAGAGGCTGTCCCTGTAAAGCCTCACTCTGTAGCCACCACTGCTCCAGGTGCTGCTACTGCTGTATGAGTCCCTGGAGCTGTATCCGCCCCCGTAGCCACCGCTCCTGGACTCGAGGCGGCTGATGCCGTCGTAACTGTCTCGGCCGCCTCGTCACCTATGGCCGCACCGGTAGTAACAGCTGCTCCGGTCAGACTTCCTCAAACCAGGGAAGCGCTTAAGCGCTGAGTAAAAAAAAAAAAAAAAAAGTGCGCCCGTGGGTGACCAAAAGCACAGCTAATCAGGAAAAGCGGGGTGAGCCTCAGCATGAACTTGGCACAGTGTCTGAAGGATAAAAAAAAAAGAAACAGCAGCTGCTTGAAACCGAAATCAAAGGCTGTTGGTTGTTTACCTTTGAATAAGGAAGGAGTTGGGATGTCATCTTCCACTGCGAAGGTCGACCCAGCTTGTCGCCAGTGTAATGTAGCATGAAGTCCACGAAAGGAAGTCGTTTTTTTCAAGTTTAATGGCGGAAACAGAAGATACAATCAAGACATATAAACATCCCAACCTCCAGTCCTCAACATCTCTCTCCCTCTGAAGCTCCTTGCCTCCCGCTCCTAGCAACCCCAAGATTCCAAGCTCTAAAACCATGGCTACAGATGAAAGTTCTAAGCCATGAGAAACATGAATACAACCAATACAACAATTACACTTGTGCCTCTAACGTGCCCTCATTTCACCCTGCAGATGTTCGTGCAACACAAGGCAAGCCATCAGCATCAAGTACCAATCAAATGTAAGAAGTACAGCCTCAACTTCCCCCGTTTACACTTTTGAGAAGTGTGGGTGTATGTTTGGTAACAGGTTCACTCTGGGTTCGGTGGGGTGTTTTCCATAGCTTTCGCTTGAAGAAGAGCATCAGAGATGAATCCACTGGCAGCCTTTTTTCGCAGTGTAACAGCTGATTATTCATAAGGAGTTACTGGCAAATCGGATTCAGGTACCATTCATATAAACAGAAGGACACAATTTTTCTTTCATGTAATTATCCTTGAGTAGCATGCCAACTGTCCTTTTTCCCCATCTTGCCACCTCAGTTTGGACCCAGCCGTATACAACTAAGTCATGACCCTGCTCCAATAGGAACAGCCCAGCCTGAGCTGCCAGGCCAGGCCCACCCTGAAACGCACCAGTAAACAATTTTCGTCCTTATTGGGGTTTCTCCGTCGGGTGCAGGCTGCTTCCAGGGCACAGTGAGCACAGAACCCATGTCTATCAAAGTGTCAACTGATCTTGCTCCTGATCCCCGAGGGTGGAGTTGATTCAGCAACTACTGCCAACACATCCTGAATCTCCAGACCACTGGTGAGGCCTCATCAGGTCAAGGCATACAAAGAGCCCTACTAAGCAGATCGGCTTCAGTCGGTACACAAGATAGTTCTTCGGGTGGCGATAAAAGGCTGAAAGATTTGATTCTTTCTTTAAGAAGAGTGGGAGATACCTTTTCGCCATGGCACTTCGAATAAAAAATACCCCGTCATAGTGAGAACTTAAATGAATCCCCATTAAAAAAGAAGTTTATTGACACACTTAAGAGTGACAAAATACCTCTGAACTGAAAGTGATGAGCTGGGGTGGATTTGGCCTTACAGCTCACATGCACGATTAGTCTTTCTTGGTGGTGACGAGTGCCAGTAGGACAGTTTGTTTTTGTTTCTTTACTGAGAACAGCAAAGTGAACATTGCAGGCGTGTGACCAGGGACTGGAAGGTGGCAGCCAATTCCAAAGGCCATTAGTAGATTTCTGTGTATGCACGGCTTGTCAGTTTGAGACCGAGGCAGCGAGGATTGAGCAAAGAGTGACATCCGTCTTGTAGAATGGTGCGCTTTCACTGACATCTTTTTCAAGACCATGTAGCTATCTAAAGCTCCTCATTAATTGAAACAAACTGGCTGGCAGGAGATACTGGAATAATTTTCCTGGTTTGTAGACATGGCTCCAATTGATATGCATTATAAACATCAACAAAATGAAAACTATATATATTTCAAATGCCCACAATCAGCCTTGAAGAAGCCCAAAAAACGTATTTGATGGAAGGTCAGAGAGCACCACACATGGGATTAAAACATGCATTCGAAAGTTCATTACCAACCTGCACTTTGTCAGTGGGACCCAAAGTAGAAAATGAGCTCTAGTTCTACATTCATTTTTCAACATAAATGTTTTGCAATGTTCTCAGAGTTCTTGCATTCACAAACATAGCTTGCAAGTAGCTCCATGTCATATGAGGCACCTTGATTCAGTCAGCTTTGCTGTTAACTGCACGTGGCATTCTGTGACTCATTCTACCATTATAAGTATGCTTTTAAAAATAGCATGAAAAGTGCTGTTGGCTAAAACCATGGCTGGCTAAAAGGGTCCCAAATACGAGTGCACCCCTTGGCAGCTAAATAAAACCTAGCATTGAGCTGCATCCTGCGTTATTCCTCTTTTTAAGTAATCCTTGAACTGTTGATTTCCTGCTGTGCTGATTCTGGTGTGTGAGGTAAACCTGCTCTGCTTCTTCCTTTTCTGCAGCCACTTTGTATGACTGACACACAGGATGCTGCTTTCAGTGCTGGGCCTGTTTTTAAGATGGACTTCTGCTGCTGCCTGCACAGTGCCCCCATTTTGCTATAGAGGCATGCAGTTGTTGCTTCCAGTGCTGTAACTGCTATGCGAGAAAGTCCTACTCTAATGTTTGCTGTGCTGTACCTGTTTTGTGAAATAGAGGCTGCACTGCTGCTTCTATGCCGAACCTGTTTTGCCCGGTAAACCTGCACTGGGGTTCCACTATACTGTACCTGTTTTGTATAAGACGCCTGCACTGTTGTGGTGCACTTGTTTTATGAAGTAGACCTGTTTTCCATAGCGCACCTGTATTAATTGCGGGAGGCATGCACTATCACTATTGTTTCCCATGCAGGGCTTGTTTTATTATGGTCTGCACCCGTTTTTAGGTCGAGCGTAAGCGTTCGACCTTGTGTATACTTTTAGTTTACTTCTTATGGCTTAACGTGATTTCATTTGTTGGTTGCAGTGCCCTTTAAAGATTCTTGCTTGCTAGTGGTCAGTTCTACCTTTTTCTCCCTCTTTTTTCTGTTTTAGAGTAGTGGCCAACTACTGTATTATTCCACTTTGTTTTTTTTTTTATCTTTGTTAATTCTTTGGTGCTCCCTTTTCACTGTGGGTGTTTTAGGCTGGTAGCTGCCTGCGTTTTATTGCAGTATTCAGTTCCTCCCATGTCGCTAACATTTGTTTTGGCTTTATTCCAGTTCTGTTCTCGTTTATTGCTGGCTTATTTTTACAAAAGAAACGCCCAGTCATTTAGACCACTTATTACGAAAGCCACAATATGCCTTTTCTGATAGAATGTAGCTAAACCTAGAAGCAATGATATGAAACTTGCTTAGCCTCACATCGCATCTTGAGTCTCTCTCTCTCTCTCCAGGGCCCCTCCCTGCCAGCACTCACAACATCGCACATAGGGCATTGCTCATCTCCTTTATTTGGGCCATAAATCTTCTCAGGCTGCTCTGCTCAGTGAAATGCGAGGCAAGAATGCTTGCAAGACTTTTCATTCTGTGAAAATAAAAATAAAATACTATTCCAGCCTTATTTTCCAAATTATGTTCAGACGTTTATACAACACGAGGTAGTGCAGTAATCTCGTCTCTCCTCAAGGGCTTGTGATTTCTGATGCTCTATCGCCCTCAACAGTGCAGTTTGTTGCAAATTTAGCAAAACGCTACATACATTTAATATGGTTGATTCTGCATCAGTATGTTGCAAATTATATTTATGGTGCCTTGTTGCTAACTGGCATCCGCACACGCCGTGCTCCATTTGTTATTCATAAGCCCATATTGGTTTTACTATTAAACACACACTTGCACCTATAGTATTGTTTTTACAATGGATTTATATGCGATAAAATGTATGTGCCTTACAGGCCACTCTGCAATAGCAGGTTCTTATATATAACTGGCAGAAGTACTATCTCCGCTTACATTTCACTCATTTTGACTTGCTTTACTAGTCCTTGCCAAATGCAACACCACACAATTCAATGCCACACAATTCCACACCACTCAACATAATTCCAGTCCACACAATTTCACTTGGCACAACATAATTCCACTACACACCACATACATCTAGCACACACCACAAAATTCCACATCATGCTACATAATTCAATGCCATACCACATAAATCCCCTTCACGCCACTCCACAACACATACCACTTCACATAATTACACTCCATGACAGTCCCACTCAACCTAATTCCACTACACAAAATACCACATAATTCCTTTTCACATAATTCCAATACACATAACTCCACTCAACACAATTCAAGCACACACAATTCAAAGCCAAACAATTCCACGCCACACAATTCTAATCCAACCCACATAATTGCACTCCACACCACATAACTGCAATCCACACAGTAAAAGTCATCATTACATACAGTTCCAATCCAAGCACAGCACATAAATCCATTCCATACGACATAATTACACTTCAGCGCTAATAAATGTCAATGCTCCGAATAGCAAGGTTGCATACTTTTGAATCCACCCCTGGCCTCTTTAATCTACTGCCAGACACTCAGTGCCCCTTGAGCTATTTTTTGTGAATTCCTGCTTTCTTCCTTTGAGAGTTTTCCATCTTTCACTTACTTTGTCTTTCCCCTTTTTGTGTTTTCCCCTCTCTTGTTGGCAGAAAAAGTCTGCCCACCGGATCAAATTAAGCACTGGGTGCTGCTTCTCGTTCACCAGGTCTGTGCATCTCCACTGTCTTATGATTTCATTCTGATTAGTTGTTTAGAGTGTCTGTGTGTGTGTGTGTGTGTGTGAGAGAGAGAGAGAGAGATATATTTGTTTGTCTGTATGTATATCCCACCATTCAGTGTCTTATTAAGCTCTCTCATGGCTGGAACTTTTGATTTACACCTGAGAGTAGTTTGCGTTTTAAGGGCCTTGTTTGTGTTAGTATTGCAGTAGGGCTGCTATGCCTGAAAATGTGTACGACACTATATGCCCTCCAGGGGCTACATATATGGTTACACTGCATTACTTTCTGCCAATCTGTTTTCGTGTTGTTATGCCCTCTAGGAGCTGACTATACGGTTACATGACCATGTTTCTTACAAATGCTATTTTCATTATGGTGTCCTCAAGGGGCTGTTTTGAGCATTGCAGTCAAGATACTACATTATTTGCTGCACTCAGAAACCTGCCCCATAATGCTTTGCGGGGCATTCCTTTTACAAAGCATTTTTGCCTGTAACTCACTGTGTAGTGGTCCTAGGACAATGGGAGCACCATAAAAAATGTCAGCACAACACACTCGGTTTAGGGCACCTCTGGGTCCCCACACTAGGTTGGGGTGGAGGGGGGGGGTTGTAAGGTCAGCAAAATTACTCCCCTCATTTCCCCCCCACGAGTCAGTGTCTTTTTAAGTTATCTCATGGCTGGAACTTCTGTTTTACAGCAGGGTGAAGATTGTGTTTTAAGGGCCTTGGTTGTAATATTATTCTAGTAGGCCTGCTAGGCCTGAAAATGTGTAATGCACTGCACCCTCGAGGGGCTAAATATATGGTTACAATGCATTATGTTCTGCTATTCTGTTTTCGTGCGGTTAAGCCCTTACTTGAGCATGTTTCTTACAAATGTTATTTTTATAGTGATGCCCTCTAGTGGCTGACCTGAGCATTACAGTCAAGATTCCACAATATTCGCTGCACTTGGAAACTCGCCCCATAATGCTTTGTGGGGCTTTCCTTTCACAAAACATTTTGCACATAACTCACTTTCTGTCTAGGCCGTCTCTGAGTCCCCTCACTTGATTGGAGGGGGGCGGCAAAATAATAATATAAAAAATATAATAAGTAATGGCAATATTTTCATTTTTTGCTGAAGATAGAGAAAGAAGGTAAATAGAAGTGCCTTCGGTATATGCAGGACCAGTGGTATTATGTGGCAAAGAGAACCATATTATGTTGCGGGGTTAACCCACTTATGTGCCAAGAAAAGTCCAGTTATGCATTTACAATCCCAATAGCTATAACTCAAGAAAATGCGAGGCATATTACATTGCATATGGTTGTTATACTAGCAACCTGAGCTTCTGCTTTCCAGAGTTCACCTGTTTTATGTGAAAATGGGTTTCAAAAGCTGCCTGTGATTGATTACTTGTGAAATACACATACACAGGTGCTGCCTGCTCTCTGCCTGCTATTTATCAGATGAATCTGCACTGTTGGTTTGCATTGTGTGCAGAGGAGACCTGCATCGCTGCTCCTGAAACTATGTGTGGACTATAATGCACAGCCACTACCAGTGCTATACCTGGATCAAGATTGTACTCTTTGTGCCTGTGTTATATCTGTTTTGTGTATTAAGCTTGCAACACTATTACCCTTGCAGTACTTATTGAGCATAGGAGTTCTGTTTGTAATGACCACTTCTCTAAATTAGAAATGAAAAAATTACACCCACCCTGAACACATCCACTGACTCATGGTTCCCAATAGTGCGACTTTGATGCACAATAAGACTACCATGTTGAAACCAGAGTTTAGCTAACAGACAACACTGTTGTCCAGCACACCAACACTTGCTCACAGATCGGACATACCCCAGACAACATCAAATGTTTCTGAAGGGCCACCTCATCTCATCGATGGCTCCCATGCCTCGATTGCAGCATCTTTTACAGATTGCATGCAATCCATTTTTGTTTCGATGCAGGGAAGCCAACTGAAATGCAACATGAAGAAGATGGAAATTATTCCACTTGGATCACAAGGGTAAAATTGGTGGAAAGATCTTTAGCCCCCTGTGCTACTTTCCCATTCCCCACCATCTGTAGTGGTCAAAATATTGTTGGTAAAGCTGTACACTGCCCTTTCCAGGAGGCCGCAGATTTCAGCGGTGAGAGGCCAATGCTTCGCAATGCTCTGCATTCTTAAGAAATGTCTGCTCCTCCTTGCTCTCAAAGCTAGAAAGAGTGGTCACCCACATGCTGATCGCCTCACGCTTGGATTACACCAACACCCTCTATCATGGAGTTGCAGAGGCGTTGGTTAATCGCCTGCAGGTGGTTTAAAATGTAGCAGCTAGGCTTCTCCTGCATTTACCTAGACATTCTTTGATCTTTTAGGTCTTGAAAGCTCTCCAGTTGCTGCCCATCAGGATAGGAATCCTTTTTAAAACCCTGGTTTTAGTTCACAGGGCAGTATATCTCGCTAGCCCTGGGTACCTGGCGAAGAGATTTGTCCAGTACCTCCCTTCTACAGAGCTGCGTTCTGCCTCTCTTCTGCCGATCCCTCATTTAAGCTTACTCACTTCGTGCTGCTCAAGTTTGGAATGAGCTCCCACGCAATCTGCGTTTGATCTCCTCTGAGCCAATGCTTCACAGAAAACGTAAAACTTGCTTCTTTGCAGTAAGGTCTTGTATTCTGGGCACGTACCATGGGCCGCTTGCGTTAGTGCGCAACACTCCTGGGAGTAAGCAGCGCTCTATAAATCTCCCATTCATTCATCTAATAGTCACATAAGGTCATAGAAGGGGGCACCCAAAGTCTACTAAACAAATCGGGATGGTAATAAAGGCTGAAATCAAAGAATGTACATGTGCAATGATAGGGGGAGTGGTGGAAAACAGCATAATTTGATTGTGTGTTACCTAATCTGATTCAAACTGCATAGTTCATATGTATAATGTTAATTAAAAACTGATAAAGTTTTATTTTTTTTAATTGTTAAGTCTGTAATTCTTTTGCTAATGCCACATCTATTCTGTAAGAGGAACATACGCTGTTTCTTCCCTTGCTTTTGCATTCTGCTGCATAGGTTGAACTGATATCTATATGCCCATTCAATAGTAATTACTTTCCTCGGGGGGCTTAGAACTAACAAGGCACTGGGACTGAACAGACAGATTTGATGGACGATGGACTGAATGATAGCAAAGGGAACAAGCATTTACAATGCAACGGGTCTCGTGTTTGCTCATGTTAGAGCTGATCGCGTTGTAAACTCCTAACCCGACTTTTCACCTATCGGGCAAAAGTGCATTTATGTACGTAACCCGAAAAAGTGAAATTAACTATGTAAAGCGCTCAACTTCTGCCAAGCGAGATCGCGCTCGTAAATTAGAGAAAAAGAAGTCCACGAGCCCAATGGAAAACAGCGAGCCTCGCATGTTTTCTGTACTTGGTCGCTGCGCTCGAGGAGGGCTAGCCACCGAAAAAGGCATGACGTATGCGTGCCTTCGACTAATGAAAGCAAGCAGATTTTATTAGCCAAGCCCACGAACCAATAAAAAACACTGACGTGAAGTTGACAGGGCTCCAAGCCCTTTTCTAAATACTAAAGCGTCTTGCTGCGATACGCATGTGTGAGCACATGCAACGACCCTAAAAATTAAAATAATGAAAATGAGAGAAAGAAAGGCAAAGCAAAAGAAGGCAGAGGCTTATAAAACAAAAACCTATATGACAGGGTAAGAACAAAAGCAAGCAGACAAGTGAAAACTATGAGAAACGGAGAAGACAACAGAGAGGAGAAGGGATTAGATGGAGAAGGAGAAAGAAAGTGAAAGAAAGTTGAACGCAAATTAGACAGAAAGACAGGGGAATCAATGATTGGGAAGAAAAGTACATGGGACAAGAGTGAAAAAAGAAAGACATACATGGAAAAGTGCACCAGGAAAAGTAAGGCGTAAAGCAAAAGAAAAAGGGAAAATAAGGTGCAGTGAAATAAATACATAGGAAGTAACAAAAACACTGCAAAGGATATGATAGTAAATTACAAGCTTGTAATTGCAAAGTGACCTGATCATGTTAAGAAGAATGTTTGCCTGTAGATGACCCGAGCGGTTAAATCCAAGTAAGACAGCTCAAGTGTTGACAACTGCCCAAAGAGATCCATATGAACCTTCCACGTCAGATACTTTAGTATGAGAATGACAACTTTAAAGGTTAATGAACCCGCAGAAGATATGTAGGTCTACTGTGCACAGCTCTAACCACAATTTAATGCAGCAAATGTGTCACCCTCAATACAATTTTACTGATATTGTAACCTCTTATCCGCAGGTTACAAATAGAGATTATGTGCTCCTTGAAAAATCAGTGAATGTGTCAGTGTCAGCATAGCAGGGCAGACTACAACATGGGAAAGAAGTACATTGTGAGGGCTTTGTGGATGTTTAATCTTTGTGATACGAGGCGTATTGCAAATTAAGATGGAGAGGGGTCATAAGAGCTCAGTAGATATTCAGTTAGTGGTATATTAGTCCATGATGTCAGTTAGGATTGAGGAGCTTTGTAATCACCTTCTAGGAATCTCGGTACTGTGTTTCTTGGGTGCATTGCAAATCAGATTAGAGATGCACTAGGGAAACTCTAGTGCTATCTAATTCCCGGACTACAAATGAGCAGTAGGCCGCCAATGACTATGGATATGTCGAGACAATGTAATGATGTAAACAGGATATCTGTACAGTTTCATAGATGGGTTAGCACTGCTAGACTAAGGTGGCGTGTAAGTAAACATTGAGGTGCGTTATGAGAACTCTTGATGCGATAGTGGTGCAACAGATCAGATTAACTGTGTAAACTGTGTAGACGAATGCATGATAGTTGTGCCTTTGCATATAATAGTTATGCGTGAGCATTTAAGTCATGTCTGGGGGTTTGAGGTTTTTGTCTGGCATTTCACTAACAGGGCATTTGAGACTGTGTTGGCACATCTGAGCCTATGGTTATGCCCAGACATTTGAAACTGTGCTTAGGCATGCCCTATGCTAATTGAGCATTTAATAATCTAATTGGATGTCTGGAAATGTTACATTTCTATCTAGTATATTTGGTGTCACAATCAGACTATACATTTGTTGTCTTAACTTTTTGGGTTACTAATCGTAATTTGTTATCAGTGACGTCAATTCCTGTGGCTCCTTCGAAGCAAAGTTCTTATGATGTAATGTCCTTTAATGTCCACAGGATCAAAGGTTGATTGATGCGACGTAACTGCCGTCAAAGGGCATAAATTTACTTCCGCTACCCCTGGCATTTTTTTGAATTGACATCAATGCCTACCTACAGTGGGGAGAAGGGCCAAGTAGATATCGCCGTAGCATGTGTGGAGGACCAACGGCCTATGCCTACCTGTAGCAGGGAAGAGGGCCAGGAGCTGTGTCGGAGATGCTTCACCATGGAGATGTGGCGCCCAAGGCTCCGGTGCACGCTACAACACTCATCACATATCAGGACTCCACGGTTAATTGAGGCCCAGCCAGGATCTGAAAAAACAAAAAAAATATATATATTTTTTTAGAAACAGGTTTGGTAGGCTACATGTGGCCCAATGTCACACCCATAACTTTACGTTTATGTTCTGTCACCAGTTTGCATTATTTGGGCTATTTGTATTTCCATTCATTTGCATTATAATTTCGCCAAAAAAGCTGATGCAAAAGAAAATAATGGTTGAGCTTTTAATTGAAGACTAAAAGACAGAGCACTAGGTCCACCTTAATGTACCCCAAATGTATGTCTCTTGACGCTGAAGTAAGCCCGAGGGTGGTTTTTAGTGCTTAATTCTTTTCTTGAGTATAAGGTCTCTTAATGGAAGTTTAAAGAAAAAATTACTTATCAATAACTGTTTTGGAAATTGTTGAACAGTCAAATGAGTCTAGTGTTTTGTGAATTATAACTGATCACCATCACATTTTGATTCACAAACTCAGCGTCCAGCCTTGAAGCGCAAATGACCACGATCACTATTTGATTCGTGAACTATCGAATTACAGTTCTTGAGAAACTATTTGTTTAGCAGTCCAGTTGTTTGAGTTGCATTGTATTGTGGTTGCATTTATATAATCCTTCGAAATTCTGATAAAAAAGTGAAGGGCATTAGCAGATGGTTTGCATGCGACACTGTAGGGGAGGATTTAGTTGGAAGACTGTTGAACTGCATAGTGGCCTTGGGGAGAGTATTTTGGTACTATGCCTGACTGACAATAGTAGCTCCTAAGTGTGTAGGGAGAGAGGTGTAGTACACCTGCACTTAACTAAGTTGTCACACCTGGAGAGATAGAGGAGGAACATGCACTTGATCAGATGGCCTGGGAAATACTTAACCCTAATCGTATACTCACACAGCACAATGCTCGCCCTTGCTGAAGCACAATTTAGGACCTGATCTAGAACTTAGTGGACGGGCTATTCCGTCACAACGGTGAAGGACGTCCCGTCCACCAAAATCTAAATCACATTATGTTCTATGAGATTTAGTTCTCGACGGACTGAACATCCGTCACCGTTGTGATAGCAAATTCTAGCTCATGGGTCATGCCAATGGCTGGGACTGAGAGCGGTGTAGTGCCGATATGGACTTTAGTGCTCCCCGACTGGAACTGTCATTACTTCTAGTTAGATAAATCCACATGAATATGCTGAGACATTCTCTTAAGAATGGCAGACAAGGGCTGGTGTTTCAAAGTTTTATAAAATAATTAATAGGCAGATTACAATAAACATGCCATAAGAGAGTATAGCAGCAAAACAAACAAATCATGAGGACATGGAACTTGGTACAGTTTAAGTGAAATCCGGCAAAGATTTGCCTTCTACAGATGGGGAAAGGAATTTTTTCTGGTTACAGAAATCCACATATTTCTATTGAGTTTTACACAAAGACTTTCATAGATTCGTGGGAATATGTGGTTTTCAGGATTTTCACCGATAGGGAACAAGCTAGAAGAAAACCTTTACTACATAATACATTTGATGATTCTCTCATAACAGTAATACATTGAGGTTTAGTCGTTCCAACAGCTTTGGCTAAATGGTTGAACAGATACATTGTTTTAGCAAGAGCCTGGGACGGCTGGAAACATCCTTTGAAGAAAATGTATCTGCGAACCCTCTCTGCTTAGTCCTGTGGACACTAGCAATACTTTATATAGAACCGAAATCAGCAATAGGCATAGCATGGTACATTGTGAGGTTGAGGCAAGATGGAGGACAGTGTAAAAACAACCTAGCATAAGCTTAGTTCGTAATACTCTTTATTGACAGAAAATCAACTCCCGCACCCTCAAATGTTGCCAAAATGGATTAAACATTGACTTGGCACAGGTGAGAATATAATCAGATCACCACCACAGACAATACCACCACTCCATGTAGTTGCACCCTGGACCTGTACAGGAATACTGGGCATCTTACACCCCAGTAAAGGAAATGGTCTTCCACTTGTGCTGAGCTCTGACTTGCTGAATGCAAGGATTAAAACTTCGGGCTTCTACTAACTTCCTTATTACTTGCAGCTCCTTTCGTCTCTGAGTTTTTCCGTAAAGATCAAGATTTTTTAATTTAAAACTAGTCTGTCTACAGTATCATTCGGAGGTAAGACTCTTTGGGCAGGTTTGCTCTTAATGGCAACACTTTTTTTTTATTTACATGCATCGGAAATGCTCTGTCAAGTAGTGAATTTACATTTGAATTACTGAAGTGTTAAACGTGTTCTACATTCGGTAATCAGCACATTTATGTTATGTGACAGCTAGCGCCGGCTCCACCTTAGTGTCAGTGGAAGAAAGCCTTTTAGTTCTGAGAATGGGAAGCTT
Organism: Pleurodeles waltl; assembly: GCF_031143425.1. NCBI lineage: Eukaryota > Metazoa > Chordata > Amphibia > Caudata > Salamandridae > Pleurodeles > Pleurodeles waltl. The sequence goes on from NC_090440.1 coordinate 1,946,873,215, forward strand.
ACTAGTGGGTAATAAATATAGAAAACGGACTTCCAAGCAGGCAGCTGTCAGTCCCTGCTGGCGAGAAGGAAAACTGACTTCTGTTTTTTTTCTTTTCTTTTTTTAAACCGGACAATAGAAGTATCTGTTTTTAAAGGACATTTTGTTTTTCTGCTAACATGTTTACATTGATGGTCCTTATTTATATTTTTCAACCCAACATTTTATCAAAGGCTGGTAGCATGAAAAGTAAACAATGGAGGATAAAAAATTTTTTTACCACTGTTTAACCTGTTGGGTGCCTGGGACGTAACGGTTACATCCTGGCCAGCACCGCTCGGGTGCCCGGGACGTAATTGTTACGTCCTCAACCAGGCCCTTGGGGTAAGGGCTAGCCCTCCCCCTGAGGGCCTGTCATTACCCCCCACCCCACCCGGTCAGGGCTGGAAGGGGAATCGCTTCCCCTTCCACCCGACCCCCTCACCCTCTCCAGTGACGTCTGATGACATCAGGTCACCTCTCATCGCGCTGGAAGCATGCTTCCAGCACGATCTGAGGAGAAACAGATTTGTTTCTCCTCGGTATGGGGGCAGGGGAGGCAGAGATGCAGAGAGGCATGTCTCTCTGAGCATTCCTGCAGCACGATCATATAGCGATCGTGCTGCAGGAATGCCCAATAGACACCAGGGATTTTGGTTTTGTTTACCATTATAAGGGGAGCGACCCCATAGGCAAGGGTCGCTCCCCAGGGTTCAATATTTTTAATTAGGCCTGCAGATCAGCCTATATTAATTAGGCCGAAGCCACTAGACACCAGGGAATTATTTTTGCTATTTACATTTATAAGGGGAGCGACCCCTTAGGCAAGGGGTGCTCCCCTGGGCAGGGGAATTGTTTTTAGGCCATTTCCGCCAGATCAGCCTATTTTTATTAGGCCAATCTACCCACAAAGGGGGGGGGAGGGGCAGAAACCACTACACACCAGTTTTTTTTTTTTTTTGCAACAATTTCAAAACAGGGGAGCGACCCCTTGGGCAAGGGTCGCTCCCCTGGGGGGCAAATTTATTTTAGGCCATTTCTTCCCCCTTGGGGGCAGAAACCACTAGGCACCAGGGAATTATTATTATTATTTTTTTACAGCTGGGGAGCAACCCCTTAGGCGAGGGTCACTCCCCTGGGTGGCAATTTTATTTTAGGCCATTTCTGCCCACCTTGGGGGCAGACAAGCCTATTTTGCTTAGGTCAATATGCCACCAAAGGGGGCAGAAACCACTAGACACCAGGGATTCTTTTTTTGCCCCAATTTCCTGCAAGGGGAGCGACCCCTTAGGTAAGGGTTGCTCCCTGGGGTAGGGATGGGGGGCAAATTCATTTTAGGCCATTTCTGCACCGCTTGGGGGCAGATAGCCCTATTTTTGTAGGGCCCATCTGCCCCCAAAGGGAGCAGAAAGCCCACCAGACAAGTTAAAAAAAAAAAAGAAAAGAGGGTGGGGGTTTGGCCATATCCCCACCCTAACTAAATGGGGACAAAAGTGTTCTGCCCACCAGTGGGCAGAAGGGGCAATAACCCCCGATCCACTCCCCAGGGGGGCAGAAAGCTTACTAGATGCCAGGGAATAAAAATAAATAAAAAAACAATAGTGGGGTAGGGGCTACCAACCAGTATGGGCATGTTTTTGCCCCCCCCCAACTAAAGGGGGTAACAGTCTTTCAGCTCCCCCCCCCCCCCCAACACACACTAAAATATCTTATCCCAGTGGCAAGCAAGAGGACATTTGATTATTCTGGGTTTTGGTTTTGCATTTGGGCCATGAGAGCTTGTCTAACTCTCTCAAAATTGTCCCACTTGGAATGGTGAGGGCTGCACTTTTTGGACTTATGGATGCCGCCATGTAGAAAAATCTCAGAGACCTAGACACATCTGAAAACTAAACATCTGGGTGAATCCAGGGTGGGGTGCTTCACATGCACCCGCACCATTTTCTTACCCACAATGCGCTGCAAAACCCCAACTTTGCTGGAAATCACACATTTTTCCTGCATTTTTGTGATGGAGCCTTCCGGAATCTGCAGAAATCCACAAAATTCCTACCACCCAACACTGTTGCATCTATACCGAAAAAAATAGTGCCCCACTTGTCAGCCTAAGAACATTTTTTTTTTTCCAAACTGCCCTTTTCGACCCGCTTTAGTTTCCCCTCATTTTCAACATGATTTTGTCTCTTCCCTGTCACAGGCACTTGGCCCATCTACACAAGTGAGGTACCATTTTTACAGAGAGACTAGGGGGAACATTGGGTGGTAGGAAATATGTGCCGGTGCGGTGATCCCATTCAGAAATGTGGGAAAATGTGATTTTTTAGCTAAATTTGAGGTTTGCTGAGGATTCTGGGTACAAAAACACTGGGGGATCCCCGCAAGTCACACCTCACTGGAACACAGAATAGCTGAACAAGTGTTATTGCCCCTTGTGTTTCTCTACATTTTTTCCTTCCAAATGTAAGACAGTATGTAAAACAAAGACGTCTATTGAAGAAATGCCCTGTAATTCACATGCTAGTATGGGCACCCCGGAATTCAGAGATGTGCAAATAACCACTGCTTCTCAACACCTTATCTTGTGCCCATTTTAGAAATACAAAGGTTTCCTTGATACCCATTTTTCATTCTTTATATTTCACCAAATGAATTGCTGTATACCTGTTGTACAATGAAAACCCATTGCAAGGTGCAGCTCCTTTATTGGCTCTGTGTACCTCGGGTTCTTGTTGAACCTACAAGCCCTATATATCCGCGCAACCAGAGGAGTCCAGCAGACGTAACAGTATATTGCTTTTGAAAATCTGACATTGCAGGAAAAAGTTACAGAGTAAAACGTGGAGAAAAATGGCTGTTTTTTTCACCTCAATTTCAATATTTTTCTTATTTCAGCTGTTATTTTCTGTAGGAAAACCTTGTAGACTCTACACAAATGACCCCTTGCTGAATTCAGAATTTTGTCTGCTTTTCAGAAACGTTTAGCTGTCTGAGATCCAACATTGGTTTCACACCCATTTCTGTCACTAACTGGAAGGAGGCTAAAAGCACAAGAAAATAGTAAAAATGGGGTATATCCCAGTAACATGCCAAAATTGTGTTGAAAAATATAGTTTTCTGATTCAAGTTGGCCTACTCCTGAAAGCTGGGAAGATGGTGATTTTCGCAACGCAAACCCTTTGTTGATGCCATTTTCAGGGGGAAAAAAACACAAGCTTTCTTCGGCAGCCCTTTTTCCCCATTTAAAAAAAACAAAAAAATAACGAAATGTTCACTGTATTTTGGCTAATTTCTTGGTCTCCTCCAGGGGAACCAACAAACTCTGGGCACCTCTAGAATCCCTAGGATGTTGGGAAAAAAGGATGCAAATTTGGTGAGGGTAGCTTATGTGAACAAAACGTTATGAGGGCCTAAGCGCTAACTGCCCCAAATAGCCAAATAAAAGGCCTGGCACCTGAGAGGGAAAAGGCCTGGCAGCAAAGGGGTTAAGTGTGTTGAGACATCATTTAGGTCATAAAGCTAACTGGCACTTTTCTAGACATTTAGGTTTCTCAAAGACTTCGGTTTCTTTCCTTTGGGAAAATGATGTGGCAGTTTCAGTGAAGTGTTCTCCTATATATTAGTAAAATGATCACTGTAGCGTCTTCCACAACCAGAGTACCCGGCAATTAATATGCCATACATGGAGCTATGTATTACACGTCGATTCGTCTGCGTGTAACAGCAAACTCAACATTTTAAACCTGCATTCACTTCACCACGTTCTAACACTTACATTACAGGAGCAAGAAGGGTTCCGCCATTCATACTCACGCCTCTGTTAAATAAAAAATGCATTTTTTTAAACAAATATCTACACAAGCATAGCTCTTCAATAAGCCTTCTTGTTGCTGTGATTAGTCGTCTCAATCGAGTCTTTGGAAACTGGGAATCAGCAACAAGAGAGTCCATGATCTGCATTGGCGATGTAAGAGCAACAGAAGTCTGGGCTTTTCAAATTGCCTTTTCTAAACCATTCTCTACACTTAACATCAGTATCTGATGAGTGATGAGCTACATGTCTGAAATGCGAGAAACCTTGCGTGATGGATTTCCCAGGACGTTGGGCAGTCACCATGTGTCCTTTGCTGGTTACAAGGAAGGGCTCAGCATCATTTGCAGCATCAGATTTACGTTTTCTCGGCTGAAGTATGAGCACTCAATCTCCTCTTGTGAAGGCAATGTCTTTTGCATGTCATCTCTGGTCTGCATAGGCCTTAATTTTCTTTTTATGATCCGAGTTTTTTGTACGGGTGTCTTCTTCAGTTCTCGATCTTGTGTTGGTCCACTAAGGTACAGTAAGCTCATAGGGTAGACAGTCAGATCGAGCTTTTCTAATGGAGCTCATTGAACAGCTTTCTTTAATGTACTCATGAAACGTTCAATAAGGGCATTAGCCTGTGGCCAAAGAGGTGTGCTTTTCTGATGGTTTACATTAAGTAAGCAGATCGAAAATGTCTCTGACTTCTCAGCTATTGAAACGTGGGCCAATGTCAGATTTTAAAGTGGCAAGAATGCCCCATGTCATCTAATCTCTCAATTACTCTTTCCCGAATGATAGAGGAGAGATCTTCCATTAATGGAAAATGGGAGTAATCATCATCAGGTGATGTCCACTGTTAAGTGGACCGAAAAAGGCAATATCAATTCTTGCCTTTTTGCTTAAAGGGTGTTGAGTGGTTTTCTATGACAGGCAGTTGCATAGGTGACAGGTCTTTAATTCTCATGCAACTTTTTCATTGAGATGAGGAAACCAAACTCGATCTCAGACAGCTTGTTTCGTGGCAACGATTCCACGGTGTCCTTCACGGGCCACTTTAATTATCTGTTGTAACTCTTCAGATTGACAATTCTCACACACCTCAGGATAATGCCTTCATGTGTCATGGACAGTTTATCTTTGACATTTTTAAACTTCTGGTATTCACTGTCACTGGTAAGGTCGAGTATATTGGTTCCATGACTGATGTGTAACAATGTCTTTCGTTTTTAACATGTTACTATCTTGACTCATAGCAGTGACAATCTGTTCCAAGAGAATGGCAGGGCATGTTTAATTCCACAATAAAATGTATGTAGGCTTCAGCTGTCTTAGAAGGGTTACAATGACACTGTATAGGCACTCTGGAGAAGTAATTGACAGGGTTTTGACCTTTCCATGGACGACTCACAATTGTGTAGTTGTACTCTTGTAATCGTAGACCCCAATTTTCAATGCGTCGAGGCATCTTGACCTTTGGATTGACAAAGATGGTCAGCAATGCTTGTTGATTTGTCATAAACGTAAAAGGTTTTCCATACAGAAACATGTGGCAATGTTCACAAGCCCACACTACTGCTAAACTTTCATTTTCAGGTTGTGAATAAGCATTTGCACTCTGAGACAAACTCTTGTTTGCATATGCCACGATATGTCTTCAATCATTTAGGTGTTTGTTGTGCTGTGCTAAGATTGCGCCTAACCCAACCAGGCTAACTTTAGCAACAACTTCTGTATGTAGCTTTGGAACAAAATATGCCATTTCAGTAGCATTTTCAATAGCTTGTTTGATTCTCTTAAAACTTTGCTCACATTCATGTGACCAGTGAAATGAAACATTTATTTCTGTCAACTCTCTCAAGGGAGCACTCGCAGTGGCCAAGTCTCATATGTATCTGGAACAGGAGCTGGCCATGCCATGGAATGAGGATAACATGGACCTGAGAGCTTTATCATGTTCCTTATCTATAGTTAGGAAAACTAATATGTCATCGCTATAGTCTAAAGCATTCATGATAGGCTGTATGAGACGTCTAATGACATCTTGAAAAATCTCTGCAGTTGATGGCCCACCGAAACTGTGTGTTTTGTATCGAAACAGGCCAATATGGGGAGAAAGGTTTGTAACGTACCAGCAATACTCCTCGAGTTCCAACTGACAATATCCTTTATTTAAATCAAGACGAGAGAAATCTTTTGCACCATTTAATTGTGCTATGTCAGCAATGTGTGGATCTGGATGTCATTCTCTTTCAATCGCCTTGTTTGCTTGATGCATATCCACACAAATGCATACAGCTTCTTTACTGTCCTTTTTGGGCACAACCACGATGAGATAAACCCACGGTTTCTAACCAAAAAAATGCTCAATGATATCATGCTTAAGTTTTGATTTGAGTTCCTTTCCAACAGCTTCTTGTAAATGAAATATAATTCTTCTGTGTCTTTGTGCAACAGGACTGACATCCTCATTAATATGGAACTTTACTTTCATAGTCTTCAGTTTTCCTAACCCATGAAACAATGAAGGCAACTATTTTGTGATGAACATTAATGTTATAGTTCACGGAGATCAGTCCCATACCAGTAGCTGTGCTGAAACTTTGTAAACAGGCACTTGATGCCGAACCTGAAGCACGTAGATGGGTGCTTGCACTTCTGTTTTTTTGTGTTTCATAGTCACTACAAATTAAGCTTTACTTTTTAAGGGTGTCGATGTAGCCCATGGGTACCCTTTAGTTTTCGATGGTGTCAGTCGTTGCAATGGTGATAGTTCATTATATTTCTCTTCTGGCATAATATTTATGGACTTACCACTATCAATGATGAAAGATATGGAACAACTGTTTATTTTCAGTGTAACCTTTGGACAATGTTTGAATGACTTTGGTGCTTTTTCATGTCAACCTTTCTTTGACTGGCATTTTTCTTCAGATGTGGCCATCCCAACATGTGCACATTTTTCTGAGATGAACAGACATTGCACAATCATCATTTTCACTTTTACGTGATACTGACAAACATTTTGACACTGATTTATAACACAATCAACTTCATTTGGTGTTGATTTGTCTCAACGCATGAGGGCGCTTGGTCTTGTGGGCATGAGTCAAACGTTGCTTCTGGAATGTCCGGTCGGCCATTTTCTTGTCTTGCCCTGATGCACTTATTTTTTCCTTCACCCTGCAAACTGATACAAAATGGGTTTCCTTACTACTGCCTTTGCATATCTGTTGAATGGCGGGACATTTACCTATGTGTGGAAATGACAATCACAGGATGTCACCGGACCAGAACCAATCTAAGTCAATTTAGTACAGTTCCTCAAAGGTCTTGATTCATGTAAATTGTGTCTGTATTACAAGGCAAAGGTCGCCACAGTGAGCTTAATATCTTAGTCAGTGGCACCAAAACACCCCGACTTCATCATGGACCATGATTCAAATGGGGAGTTTTCTTTGTCCTGATGAAGACCCCGGACAACATATTCCAACAGGTGTCGAAATAGCGACTAATATATGGTCAATCCCGGATTATTCAAATCTGGACATTAACATAGTTTGTAAATTTCTTTGATGATTTTCATGAAGTTCTATTTATGGGCTTGACCTTCCCTTTGTCCATTTTGTATTTATTTCCATTTTCTCACTTTTGTTACATTTAATTTGTATTGACACATTGGTGTTCACTATTTATTACGCCGACATTTGGAGCACCGTTGTGTTTTGATCGACCAGTCTCTGTAAGATTAGTCGCTGTATAGAAATATATCTATACATAATCTACAACTCTTATCTGTCTTCAAAAATACATATTTTACTGAAGCATCAAAAGTTGTGTCTAGTTGCTATGCTGGACAATACTGCAATGTTGTTTATCAAAACAATTTTGCTGAATCCCATAACCATACAAATAGTATTCATTAAACAATTTTCCTGGTAGAACACTTATTTGAGATTGTATTACCCTTGTTCTGTGGATTACAGGAGGCTCCATGTTTGTTATATTTCAATTTGCAGCTGGATTAGCTGCTGGAACAAGGTGGTACAAATGTGTACCAAGGTATCCTCAAGTTGCAATGGGTTATATAGAAGCAGCTGTAGTTCCTGCCTCTACAGTCACGGTGGTTTGGGACTCCAGTTTCCTTCCCATAAATTTTCCGATGAGTAGTAATTTTGTCCATTTGTATGTTGCGCCATAGTGTTGCTTTAGTATTGCAAGGGAAAGCTATTGCAGTATAACTTTCTAGAAATTAACTGCTCAAAAGATAGTAGCTGGCTTTAATTTACATCCTTTCTTTGGATAAGGTGTGCTTCCATTGCTTGCGTTTCCTGACGTTTTCAGTCAGTGTCATGGTAGCATCTTGAGTCATGTTATGCAAATACTGCTCACCATCATGGAATGGGATCGTCTTCATCCACCAACTCAAGGATCGTGCATGTGGAAGTGATGCAACAAGTTGCACAAAGTGGAATGTAGCAGCAGAGGTGGTGCCAGGTTATCAATGTCATTTCCCATAGCCATGAGGCCAACACTCAGTCATACTAAATTAAAAGGTAGTGCTTAACAACATGTTCACTTCTCAGAGAAGGCGCAAGCAGCTAGGCAGGGCACCACTGATATGCTAATGTTTCTAATTCAGATAAATGCTACCTACTGAACAGGCATACTCCTTGTCTTTTCACATTACTCCAAACTTTGTGTTAATCTTGGTATGATACTCACACCTGTGTTGTGACCTATCATCACAGCACAGGTGTCATTATCGGTACATAATGTTTACAACACAGTGTTTAACACAATGAATGTTACAGCCCAAGTCTTTACAACAGTTAAGTGCAACAAGAGCCCTTTTTCAAGCATGTTCCAATACAGCACTTTCCAACACAGATAAGAATTCTAGTTTTTTAAATTATATTTTTATGTTACTTAAAAAAATGAGGGTTTAAGGGTTATATGGCTGACTATTAAGGGGTCAGGGGTAGGTGAAAGCAAAGGCGGGGGAGTCAGAATTTTTTAGGGTTCGGGCCAGGTAAATTGAGGTAAGGGTTTATTAGGGTTCGGGGCAGGTAGTAAAGGGCGGTAATGTATTTTTAGGGTCAAAGAAAAAAAAAAAATTATATATATATATATATATATATATATATATATCTTTTTTCCACTGAATAAACAAAGGTTACGGGGATGTTCTAATTAGGTTCCCGTTTTACTCTGAAGTTACAGTTCTACTTATTATAAGGACTTATAACCTGTAGCCTAAAGTTACTTTCCAAAATGAGTTATAGTTTTTACAGATAAGTATAACTATAATTGTAACTATAACTGCTGAATTTTGTGTGTGTAAAATGTGAACCTATCTATAACGTCACAATAACCTTTAGTTTTTTTTGTGAATTTCTATGGTATTTTTAACATAAAGTAAAATAAAATTACTGTATGTGAATACAACCAGGGCCTAGTGGTCCCTCAACCCCCCCCAACCCCTTCCACCCCTGCACCACCCTAACTCCTTTAGCAATGCTCAGCAGGGGATTGGTGTGTGAGCTGGTGTTTTTTTTTTTCTTTCATTGGTTTGGGATCCGTAGATTCATCACAGATTTACACTGGAGGTCGCGCGGAGCACTGTGGTGGATCCGCAAATTGCCCAGAAAAAAAAATAAACGGGCGATTCTTTGCCCATGAGGGGTCCGTTGGAGATCCCTCCATATGTCCTATGGGTTCAGGACACATCTATCCTGACCGCTAATGTCAGTTTTCATTGTTTTACCAACTCCCTCAACCCCCTTCTCCCCCAAGCCGATAAACAAAATGCCGGCCACAAATTTTCTCTCAGATGTAGTTAGCCACTCAGGGCCTTGCTTTTGCCCCGGTCCCAAGGATCCACCGCAGGTGGATCCGCGTCCCTAGATATACAATTTTTTTTATTTCTTTGATAACTCTAAAAATACCAGATAACAGATTAGCACCAAATAAGAAAAAATTCTTTCTGGACCAAAATCTAGCTTTCTGCCAAATTTGGTGTGAATCCGTTCAGCGGTTCCGACTGTAGTTGTGTTCAATGTGCAGAATCCTGAGACACTGCATGGAGAAAAAGCATTTGGGGCCCACCCTTTTTCTTGGCCCCCAATGGCGAATCAACCCAACACTTTCCACACAGCAGCTAAAGTGAGTGTCAAACTAGTTTTGAAAATTTCATGAAGATTCGTTAAACTGCGCAAAAGCTATTAGCAAAATAAAAAACGCTCAGTCTATGGGAAAAGTTGTTCCTAACTAGAACTACCACTACTGCCAGTCGAATATATATATATCTATATCACCAGTACTTTGCTCCTGCTCAAGCAATGCCAAATATTCAATTTAATAGTAAGTGCTCTCATCATCCCATACACACTGTCTCAATTTTATCCCCTCACAAACCTCTGATGGTGTGTAATGGGCACCCACATACTGCACTCTGCTGGGCTCTCCTCACAAGGCTCTTGCTGTATGCACCCACTCTCTGCTCCAAATGGCTACATTATACTCCAATTCTCAACATTCGGTGCTGGGCCCATACATCCCATGCCTACACCCACACTCACTCCCATCTCCTACTCGATACTGTCACTACTAAACTCCTTCCAAAGTTATGATTCTACATAGTCTCCTTCACCATCAACCCATGCTTATCCTCAACTTTCAACCGCAGGTCTCTGAAACCATGATTTGCTTCTGACTTCCCACTCAATGCACCACGTTCCCAGTTCTTCATCTTCTCTCTCTGCTTCCTCTTCATCATCATCTGATCCCACTCCACACTATTATGTTCTATCACCTGCGAGCACCACTCAAAACCTGACTCACATCTTTTTTAAACACAATTTTTATTGAGTTGTGTATCAACAAAACATAACACAATGTCATTTCCTAACATCAGCTGGGCCAATCAACTTGCTATCATTTTTGTACCCTAATCCTACATTATATCCCTTGTTCCATTTCTTGACAGTCTGTCCACCACGTATTCAAATCGCCACATTCCATTTCCAACAAATGCCACACTGTGCTCTTACATACGCACAAGCCCTTTTCTCAGTTCATTTATCGAACCATATTCATCCAGTCACTTCTTCAACCCCTTGCAACAAATATGGTTTTTCACACCTTTAGGTGCACCTGTACCCTAACTGAAAGCCTTGCTAAGAGATCTTGCACCAACCAGGGTGCCCTGCACATATCCTCCGCACACATCTTCTTTCTACCCTGCTTCAGTTGCCTTCAGTCTGGTTCCTGGCTCTGCCACCATCAGCACCTATACACTTCTCTTATCACCCACATTTCCCTTCATAGATGCTTGGATTCTTTGAATCGTGCACCTTTCTCTAGCCACCTACTTCCAAGCCAAAACCTTCACCTTACTCCCCCTTACACACCTCATGATCCTTACACCATAATTCCGAGACCAGAACCTGCCCTTTCTCTTCTTGCCTCTTTCTATGACCCTGTGTGTTCTATTTCTGCCACTCCCAACCCGCCACTGGTCTACAGTCATTCATAGGCGACCAACAGGTTTCAGAGCAAGGCCACTCATCACAAAATATCACTTAGTCACCGCCTTTCGTCTCACTGTGCACAGTGTAATGTTCTGTAATGTAACACCTATAAAGTAACTACTAATCCTACGAGGGGCGCTGAAGCACTTGCCTATAGGGGCAACACTCTACACCATGTGTGCCTGGTTGTCTTTAGGTTGACCGTACGTGGGAAGTATGAGTGAAGAACAAGTGAAAGTGATAGGCGCACAGTCTGTGTAACTATTACACTGAATCACATTCACAAAACAGTGCGGAAGAGATAAAACATTTTTGTGACGAAGAAAGTACTGGCTAGTGTCAAGTACTTAAATAAAGGAGATCTGAGCCGTTGTTACTGGCATGCCCCGTACCAGTCTCCAGAAAAACACATACAGAAACAGAAGTACAAACTTCACCTAACAGTTACTTTTTGGTCACATGGAGAAAACGCCAACTCAGAGGATTACTGTAAAAGCAACTAGAGTATGGTGAATAATACATTGGGAGTGTTAGCACTAATACAGCACCAAACTCTCATTATAAGGTGTTCATTAATCAATCAATCAATACATTTGTTGAGCGCGCTACTCACTCGGAAGGGTCTCAAGGCACTGGAAGCGGGGTGGGGTAGGGTGGGCGCTACTGCTCGAAGAGCCAGGTCTTGAGGTGCTTCCTGAAGGTCAGGAGGTCCTGGGTCATACATAGGTTGGCGGGGAGGGAGTTCCAGGTTTTGGCGGCGAGGTGGGAGAAGGATCTGCCGCCGGTTGTGGTACGGTGAATGCGGGGGACTGTTGCGAGGGCGAGGTTGGCGGAGCGGAGCTGGCGTGTCGGGTTGTGGAAGTTGAGTCAAATTTTGAGGTAGGCCGGTCCGGTGTCGTGGAGAGCTTTTTGAGCGTGGATTAGGATTTTGAAGATGATCCTTTTGTTGACGGGTAGCCAGTGGAGGTCCCTGAAGTGGGCAGAGATGTGTTCGTGGCGAGGGAGGTTGAGGATGAGACGTGTTGAGGTGTTCTGGATGCGCTGGAGTTTTTTCTGGAGCTTAGCCGTTGCTCCCGCGTAGAGGGTGTTGCCGTAGTCCAGTCTGCTCCCAACGAGGGCGTGGGTGACTGTTCTGGTTTCCACGGGAATCCACCTGAAGGTCTTGCAGAGCATTCAAAGGGTGTTGAAGTATGAGGACGAGATGGCGTTGACTTGCTGGGCCATGGAGAGTATAAAGCCGAGGTTGCGTGCGTGGGTGGTGGGCGTTGGGGGCGACCCCAGTGTGGCCGGCCACCAGGAGTCGTCCCATGCTGATTTGTTGGGGCCGAAGATGATGATCTCGGTCTTTTCTGAATTCAGCTTGAGGTGGCTTGCTTTCATCCAGTTGGCGATAGCGTGGAGTCCGGTGTGGAGGTTGTTCTTGGCAGTTGTGGGGTTCTTCATGAGGGAGAGGATGAGCTGAGTGTCATCTGCATTAGAGATGATGTTGAGGCCGTGGGATCGGACGATGTTGGTGAGCAGAGCCATGAAGATATTGAAGAGGGTGGGGCTGTGTGAGGATCCCTGGGGGACTCCGCAGATGGTCTTGGTGGCCTTTGACCGGAACGGGGGGAGGCAAACTCTGTGTTCTTTCGGAGAGGAAGGAGGTGAGCCAGTCCAGGGCTCTGTGGCGAATTCCGGCATCGAAGAGGCGTGTGCGAAGGGTGTGGTGACATACGGTGTTGAAGGCTGCGGAAAGGTCGAGGAGGATGAGGGCAACAGTTTCACCTTTGTCAAGCCTGGTTCTGATGTTGTTGGTGCAGGGGATGAGGGCGGTCTCGGTGCTGTGGTTTTTGCGGAATCCAGACTGGGAGACGTCGAGTAGGCTGTAGACCTCCAGGAAGCGGGAAAGTTGGTTATTGACTTTCTTCTCGATGACCTTCGCAGGGCAGGGGAGTAGGGAGATAGGTTGGTAGTTTCTGAGGTCTTCGGGGCGGCTTTGGGCTTTTTGAGCAAGGCGTTGACTTAGGCGCGTTTCCAGCTTTCCGGAAAGATGGCAGTCTTGAAGGAGCTGTCGATGATGGTCCGGAGCTGGGGAGCGCTGATTTGGCTGGCCTCATTGAAGATGTGGTGAGGGCAGGGGGCAGCGGGAGAGCCGGAGTGGATGGTGCTCATGGTTTTGGTGGTTTCCTCGTCGTTGGTGGGGGTCAAGGCGCTCAGTACATTGGTGCAGCAGGGTGCAATGGGGTCGACCATGTCGGTGGTGGTGGGGGACGGCGTTGCGAAGCTTCTATGTATGTCTGTGATCTTGCGGTGGAAGATGGCGAGGGAGTCGCAGAGGTCTTGTGAGTGTGGAGGGTCGGTGGAGCAGGACTCGGGGTTGGTGAGTTCCTTGATGATGTTGAATAGCTCCTTGCTGTTGTGTGCTTTGTTGTCAATCCATTCTTTGTAGAAAGATCTTTTGGTGGTCCGGATGAGCTGGTGGTGTTTGCGCATGGCTGATTTGAGGGCGGTGAAGTTGCTCTCTGATTGCTCTAGGCGCCAGGTTTTCTCGGCTTTCCGGCATTCACGTTTGAAGGCCTGAAGGTCTGCAGTGAACCAGGAAGCTTTCTTGTTGACGCAGGTGTTGCTGGTTTTCTTGAGTGGAGCGAGGGTGTTGGCGCAGTCGTCGAGCCATTGTTTGAGGTTGATGGCGGCGGTGTTCGGGTCGTTGGTTTTGGGTGGTAGGGATTGGACGAGGTTGGAGATCAGTTGTTCCTTGGAGATCATGTTACAAGTGGACCATAAATTCCTGATTAAGCTGCTAACAGCAATTATCGACTGAATCAGGAATATCAGGAGTGACAGGAATACCAATACCGTACTGCTAGTGTTTCCCAACCAGTCACCTCACCAACTAAAAGCTGGTCAGTCTTCCCAGAAGTAACCAGGACAAAATGGTGAATTAACACAGGCCTCATGTGTGGTCGTTGATTCCCGTGGTAATTTCTTATTTCTAAGGATTTGCTCAGTGCCCCACTGGGAATACAGTGATATTCCTGCATCCCAGAATGCAACTGAGAACTTCGGGAGGGGAATATCAATGTAGTGTTCCCACGCCTCTCATTCAGGCCGTAAGTGTAGCCCGAAACTGGTACAAGTGTGGATGACGGAAGCAGTGTCACCTTCAGTCCCAGTTGTTTACCAATTGACTTCTCCCAGCATTTGAAAGAAGCCGTCTCTAAATTCATTGCTCATTTTCTCGTTTTGGGGCTCTTGATGTGAAATAAACAGACTATTGAGACACTGCAGCGGAGGACAGACAGATTTTGAATTTATTAACTCTCTTGTTTTCGAAAATCGGAATTGTCGTTTAAGCAAATTACTAGTTCAATGTTCACAAAAGAATAAAAGAAAAAGGAAAAACGACTTACTGGTCATATAATTTTGCTATTTTTATCCCTTCTGCAGGGTTAGCAAATTCTAGGGGTGTGCAACAACCTAGAGGGATGCTCAGCTAGAGGAAGTGATAACCCATTGTTGGGCGCCACAGCCATTATTTTGAAAGAAACATTTCCAGAACAGCTAATGCCACTGACACAAGGTAAGCGAGACAGCTCGCCATCAACTTAGTATCACATTATACTACCCGAGAAGTGACAAATACCGAGGAGGCTTACTCAATGCTAAACTGGTTAAAAAAATTAATAAGCACCTAAATGCGAGCTGTGTGGAATAAGATACGATTAAGTGGATAAATTATCCACTGTGGAGCTTGAATACCAGAAATTTAATCCCGGCAACGTCACTTGACCATCTACACATGGATCCTGGCCAAATCAATTTAACTTCTGTCTCTGATATCCACCATCTACTAACCTGAAAACCACTGAAATCAGGTTCAATCATGGTGCCACACAAACGAGACACAAATATGATAGCTACGCAATATTTTTCTAACTTCATAGGCTACCAGGTGAGAAAGCCTTTCGGGATCACTAGTTCCTGCTGAAGTCAAGGAATGTCTACTTTCATCTATGAAAGGTGGAAAAAAAAGATGGACCAAGTGAAATAGAGTAGGGACGGTTTCAGTTTAACACAAACTTTAAAAACAAGTGGCACCCCAGCACCCTTAAGCAGATTTCTATTCAGGAAATCAGACACTATGGTATATTACAAATATAATCTTAAAATAAGTATAAGTAAATTGATAAATACTGGCAGCTGCTCAATCTTTCTGAGCGGTGAAATCACCAGGTGGTCTTCAGCTCTGTGACCATGTTTGTTTTTAGAACTTCACTCCCACAATTTTCCACTGAGATTAAATTATTTGTATTGACAATACCTCCTTCACTGTACGACGTATTTCACAACATCCGGCTGATTTGTGCACTGTAGCTTTGAGAATTATCTAGATAAACATCTGTAGAAGTGACTCACACTTGACACGCTTAAACTGTAATTTCAATGTGGTTGTGCAATGGATCCTTGTGGTCACCTGGCATCAGTTTGTGTCTTGGTGATGGCAATCTCTGGAAGGTAACAATGTACAAAGTTCTGCTGAACGTGCTCCTAATTTCCACTTTACCTCTCGCAACACCACCTTAGGAGAAATACTATAATAATATAATGGCTCCTCAGTGTTCCGTCTGAAAGAACACTATCCTAACAGGTGGCTTAGAGTGTACTTGAAATCGAGAGCTTTCGGACTGAGGAGGAAATATTCAGTGTCCTCAATCCGCACTCAGTGAGGCCTTCAGCCAGACGTGCACTACTCTACACTGTACCATACTCCTTCCCCACACCTTCAGGTTATGAATTACTTCCCAAGATTTTCATGGTATTGTTTTGAGGGTATTAAATGCAATTTCCTTTCCCTTTGACACAACCCGTCACAATACTCTGAATGATAGTCATTAAGTGCTAGCAATAGCTTCCTGACATACTCTGATACACTATCTGCTGTAAGACACATGCACCTTAGCCAGAATGCCCGGTGTGAACGAGCAACAAAAAGTTCTGCATATTTAGCAAACCACAATGAAGTGGATATCGTTTTTGGACCTTTTGAGAAGTTTTATGGTACCACACGCGCTTACGTACATGTGAGTAACATTGCCCTTCCTTGTGCGAGAATTTCTCCATTTTCTAGTGCCACGAGCATTTTTAGGTCGGACCACAGGAATACTATTGCTGTTGTGTCATCCTTATGTTTTCCTAAAAATTCATGATAAAATATGTGTATATATTCACTGAAAAAAACAAAGTATAAGGTGAAGTTATGGTTAGCTTTGCTCAGAACACCATAATATATGTGTTTTTTTTTAAACTCAAATTCACTGGAAAAAAAGTTTAAGTGCAATTATGATTTCAAGATAAATCCTAAAACCCACTGGAATCAGTAAATAAGTTCATATACAGGAATGTAATTAGTCTTAATATTTTAATAGTTTATTTCTGGTACTATTATCTGCTAATTTCATACAAAGACCCTATTTAGCTCCATTTTCACTAACACCAAATTGCAGCCCCAGCCGACTCCCATCCCTACAGGAGTACATCCGTTCAGTGGAAAGTAGTATGTGCGTAAAGCTGGGTTTTGACCGTACATAATCTGCCCAAAAGCAAACCCCTGTCCTCTTTCCTGTATTACTCAAGATCATCCACTGGGACACAGCTGGAGAGAGGAGATGGGGTAGCATTAGTTCATACTGCTTAAATAACTTCTACGGAACTTCCTTGAATCAATATCCATCATTAGAGTGTATTGCACAACCATAACATCTCAGTTATCACTGTGATTTTACCACCTCAAGTTACGGACAAATACACCAGATTCAAAATAAGCAAGAGACTTGCTGCAGAGTATGCAGGCATTGTATTTCAATTAGGTACCACATAGCCCACTGCACACAGCCAGTCACATGTTTGATTTAGCCCGAACACACAATACAGAAACCTCGCAAACATGTTATTCTACACCACTCTCCTTAATGGGCTGCGATCCACAAGCCAACACAGTCTGGCAATATACATAGTGAAGTGTTGTGGATTTTTATTATTACCTATAGTAAAATCAATTGAACCTCCCAAAATGCCCAAGACCCTGAAGCTTTGGTAGAGAATATAACTCATTAACTACACTGTACAAGTTTGCCTCCCTCAGAAATTCAAAAACATAGAAAGGTACCAAATCCATAAAAAAAAAAATTATACAGTAGTAACACGGCCAGGTTAAAACCAATCAGCCATACCCTTTAACTGCAATTTTGCAAATCAATGTCTGATGAGCCCAAGATAACGTGCAAGAAGCCGAGGAGAAACTATCATAACGCTCTTATCCAAAAAGATCTACCTTGCTAAATGTTGTTTTGTTAGCAAGGCTCAAATCAATTAAGGGAAATTTTAAACACCTAGTGGAGGTGCTAAGTCCAACGACTCAAAAAAATGCCTTTAATATCAAACAAGACCTATACTCAAAGTGTCCAAAATTAGTTTTTCCAGTAATTCAGTACTATGCTTAACCATCACCAATCGTCAGTCCAACCTTCCAGAAAGGTCCTGTCTCAAACGACTTTATTGGCTCCATGCACACGATGTGGACCTCAAGTTCATGATTAACAACAACGCTTTCCAGTGCATCAGTCCTAGACTTGGAACCATTACTTCAGCCAACCTTTCACTACATAAACAGTGACTGACTTGAAGGTCCCTGAAAACTACTGGCCAATCGTCGATTTACCATATTCAAGTAAGTTAATTGAAATAGGAATAGTAAGACAAATCACATCCAGCATGACCAGCAATCTAGGTTCAAACCAACGAGGGGGCATTCAATCTCGTCGGCTAACATCAGAGACAAAATGCAGAATGCAGCCCTAATATTACTTGAGCTCTCTGCAGTTACCAAACTATGGATAATCACAATTTGCTGATTATACTTCAATTCGAGTGTATGACAAAATCATCACCATATAAGGAGTCATATGGATTGCCACAAGGGTCATACCCTTCCTGAATGGTGCTCAGTATCTACGTGACTCCTTAGGCATAGATCCTTCAGCATTCATAGTCAAACCTCCAAATGTATGCCAAAGACACCAAAGTCCACTTCCGGGTTGAAATTGGCACAGGGAACCATGTAGCATCAACACGTGACTAGCCCATGCCCTACCCCAGGTGAAAGGGGTCTTCCTAAAAAGGAATGATCACCAAGACTAAGATCCTGGCACTCCCTACTTTTTGCCTGGCCTTGAGACACCGCATTTCATTGCACTGAATCGGAGGAACCTAGGAGTTCTATTCAAGTTCAAATCTCCTTTGTTCCCCAGGTCAATGCAATGGTCTCTGGAAAATCCTCCAACTCATCCATATTGAGGACTGGATAGATCTGATGCTCGCACTGGTGACGGCATGCTTAAGACTCATGCAACAAAATTTACACCGGCTCCAATTTAAAATCATTGACAAAGTGCAACAACTTCAAAATCAGGTGCCCAGAATTTGCATGGCCACGCACTATAAGCCCGGCAAGCCCTTCATTGGCCCTCGTGGATGCGAAGTATCAGATCTATTGAGGCAGACAGGTAGAATAACCACAGAAACCATCACCCCGCTTTGCGTCTCAGAATTCAATACTCAACTGGAAGCAAAAGAGGCAGGACCCAAGGAATCCTCCATAACCATGCATGAGGGACAGCCTCAAAAACACTATCACAAGCTCACCTATAAATGAATTCCAGCCAAATGGTGCCACAAATACAGAATATCCGATTGGGGAGCACCATTTTGCAACAGGATAACGTACTGCCTCTGGCATCACTACAAAGCTCTAGAGTAACTGAAAGGTGACAAACATTGCTTACAAAAGAAAACAATAAAATAGTTATTCAAACATCTTCAAGGAGTTGATCTTTACCAAGTGTAAATATACCGACTGTACTATCTTTTAATACAGCTCCTTAGCTGTGCTTCGGAATGCAAGCCCTGCAACCACAGACCTCCTATAACTTAACCTTGCTAATTTTTTTGGACACAGAAGGATAACAAGCGGAACGAGCCCTCGTCAGGATTCAAACCTGCAAGCTGCACATACAAAGATTTCTGCAGGAGGAGCTAAAACCTTATGGACTATCTCGCCAGCTATACGGCCCCTGACGTATGAAGCACTATATCAATGTTTCAATACAATATAACGAGCGCGTCCTCTTTTCTTGGCAGCCTAAAGACACACTAGCAAGCAGTCCACGTGTCCTCATCTGGGAAAGGAACTGCACAGGATCTGAAATGAAGTCATTCTTTCCAGACCCTCCTCAGGGTCGCAGAACATTCCTCCTCCGCCAACCTCCAAGTCAGAGCATGTTCTGCCAAGCCCCCTCTGTTCATATCCTCTCCTTCCCCCGCCCGCCCATTCTTCAAACAAAGAGGGCGCATCCCTGATGAAGGGGGCCATTTACAAAGTCAAGTGGAAAAGCACGGGGCCCAGAGGAGATACAGCTTGGAGGCGAGAAGAGGTTTCCTGGAAAACTCGCAAACTGCATTTTTCATGAAGACAACTGGGACAGAGAATGAAAGAGCCCCCTCAGAGAGCAGAGGCAATTTGTGGAAGGAATGATGCAAAGGCGGACTGCTAAGGTTCAAGACTTACATCTGCACGTCCAACACGGCTGGGGCTGAGTCAGTCAAAACAGAACAGTGGGTCCGGAAGGCCAGTAAGAGTGAAGCAGACAGAGAAGGCTGCATGTTGCCCCTGAAAGGCAAGCAAGGCTGGTGAAGAGTCAGTCAAAACGGAACAGTGGCTCGAGGCAGCTAGCAGGGCTGAAGCAGTCACGACATGGCTGTCTGGGGGTGGTGCACAGTCAGTCAAGACAGATCAATCTAGTAGGGCTGGCGCTGAGTGATAAAAACAGGCCATGAACTCCGAAAGGCTAGCGTGGCTAGGGTCAGTAAAAACAGAATGGGGTTTCTGGAAGGTCAGTAAATGTTATACCAGCATGCAAGCAGAGCTGTTGCTGTGTCAATCAAAAACTTGAAAGGCTGGGAACTCGGAAAGGACGATAGGAACAAATATAGTCGATCAAGATAGGCTGGTGTTTTGAAAGGCAGGAAGGGCTCGCTCAGGGTGCATTCTTTATCTCCAGAAGGCAAGTAGCGCTGAGATACAGCACCCTCAAGACACTTTAAAGCCTCCGAGAGGCCAGCAGCATTCGAGCAGTCAACCTCGTGTCAGAATATCACCTGATGTGCAAGACTATCACCGCCATGCCTTGTTTGAACCCATGGTCATAGACTCGAATCTCAACAGGTCCACACAGCTTCTCATCTTCCTCCTGTCACTGAGGCCAAAAGGTGCCTGGGGATTAACCAAAGTGCACCAGCTGCATAATAATTTCGCTGATGTCTGTGGTACCTTACCAGCCCATAGAATGGTCACCCCACATTTCTGGAGTGATGTTGCTGTTTTTTCGACTGAGTTGAGTTTTCGACTCAGGGTTCACTGAGGCCTGTTAATCAGACCTCAGTGCCAGTGCCCCGACCCTAAAACGTGTATGTCGAATTTGCTTATACTAGATTGGCATAAGCTAACCGATTTGTAGGTCCCTAGTACATGGTGCCAAGGGTACAGAGAGCATGTATGTTAGTCAACCCAGAGATTGCAGCACTGTTATGCCACCCTCTGTGTGACCAGGTAAAATGCAGACTGCAGCCTTTGCAGACTGGAAACGCAGTTTTGAACTGCTAGCCTGTCTTTGCCATTGAAAGCAAAAGCAGAGTCCAGCTTCCCCCTGCAATATATGCAAGTTACTGTAGAAAAGTGCCTCTTTGGACATGGTTACCCCCCATTTTTTGCCTTGTTTCTGTGCAATTTCGACTGAAAGCGCACTGGGTCAAAGCTAAACAGGTCGCCAGTGCCACATCTCTTCCCCTAAAACTGCAGTTGTTTTTTTCCAATTGGCAAACCTCTAGCTACTACTGAAAGGCCTTAGTAATTGGTACCTAGGGCATGGGGTACTAAAGGAAGGCCCCTGAGGGCTGCAGCACAAATTGTTCCACCATTAGGTACTCTCTCACTAATTGCACACAGTGCTGCTGTCGCAGGCTGTGTGTCTTGGTGCAGAACTAAAATGAAAACACAACATGGCACACAGCCTGTGTGCTCTGTCCCCTATCCACAGCATGCAATATATGTAAGTAACCCCTCTAAAGGCTGGGTGCATTATAGTGCATGTGAGGGCATACCTGCATGAACAGATATGCCTCTGCTATGTCTGTCGATTCTCAGGCATAGCACGGGATGCCATTTTAAGTACATGTGCTGGACAATGGTCATTAATAGTTCCCCAGCTACATGATGGCTTCACTAACCATAGGGATGTTTGGTATCAAACATCTCATATTAATAAACCCTCACTGAATCCGGTGATGGCTGTATTAATACATGCACTCAGAGGGCAACACAGAAGTGCCCCCTGAAAACCTACCAACTTCTAGCGTGGGCACTGACTGGTCAAAAG
Organism: Pleurodeles waltl; assembly: GCF_031143425.1. Lineage (NCBI taxonomy): Eukaryota > Metazoa > Chordata > Amphibia > Caudata > Salamandridae > Pleurodeles > Pleurodeles waltl. The sequence goes on from NC_090440.1 coordinate 1,946,895,033, forward strand.
CAGTACAGCCACCCTAAAAAGAGTTCTGGCACCCTGAGGTGAGAGCCAATGCTCTTGAGGGCTCAGAACAAAGGCCTGCTCTGGGCCGAGGTGTGACCTCCTCTCCAATGTAGGATGGATATTCCAAGGCAGAGAGCTTCAAAGTTCTTACCGCCTTTGAAATGGGACCCAGCCCTCTTCAAATGGTAGAGAAGGCCAACCCCCAGTTCCTGACCCCACTTTTGGTGGCAGGACTGGTGGGAAAATTAGTTAAATTAGGACGAATGGCCACTCCATGCCAGTCCCACCCCTAAGGGGGACAAGCTGATTAGGCCAATAGGATTTGGGCTATACCCACTTGCCAAAGGAAGTTGTGAGTAGCCCATTGGCTACCACTTGACACACTGTTACAGTATGATGGCAAATAACCATGCAGGAGTCCGCCGTCAAGCAGGTAAGGGTTATTTTATTGGTTACTAATGTGAGTTGGTTCTGCTGGTTTTCTTCCTTTTCTCGTTCCGTTTGTTTCTGTTGGGATATCTCTGTTAATGGTTCTCAGTCCCTTCTTTATTTCTCTCCGTTTCTTCAGGACTCCCGGGAAGCAAATGCAGAGAAAAGAAGAATAATCTCAGTAAGTGATAAGGTTTTCTCCTTCCCTAACTGTTACTGGCTTTCCCTCTTCTGCTGTCTTTTCTTTCTTGTCTCTTCTCACTCCTTATATCTTGTCTGGGTTTTCCTTTCTCTGTTCGCCTTTTCTGGCCTTTCCCTCTCGGTCAGGGTTTTCCTTCGTTTTCTCCCTCTCTTTTTCTATACTCCTTTTCACTATCTTATGCTTCTCTATAATACTGTTAGATTAGTGTCTCTTGTTATGCCATCACTGGTGTGAGCTTGTGCCTGCTATACGCTCCTTAAACCAGTTTAAATCTCTCCCATCACCCGTGCCGTTACATATATCACAGTGTTTTTCCCTTTTCCCCTCCATCTCCACCCGTCCTCCCTCCCAGCCTCTAGGGCGCTTCAACGCACCTGAAAATGCCACGCTTCTCCAGAAGCGTGGCGGGCTGCTGCATTCCACTTCCCGGATTGACGTCCTCCCGTTCCCCGGTCGGGACGAACAGCTCCCTGGTCTCTCCGGTCCTCTCCTCGATGGATTCCACTTCCCAGATTGACATCCTCCCGTCCCCCCCGGTCGGGACGAACAGCTCCCTGGTCTCTCCGGTCCTCTCCTCAATGGCTTCCGTTGCTCCTCCGCCTCGCTCCTCATTCGCCTTTCTTCACGGCACTTCCTCTCCGTGAACTCCCGACGCCAGCCCTCTTGTTCTTCCGTCTTCCTGCCGTGACCTGGCGACTCCTCCATGATTGGTGGTGGTTGCGTTGGTTTCCGGGTCACCACTGGCAGTGGCAGCACATGTAGGGAAATTGTGCGGGCAGGCACCAGCCGGCCCGTCACACACACCCTATAATGCCCCCTAAATTCAGTATTTAGGTGGCATCCCTGAACCCTAAGCTCAGATTCTTGTCAACCTTAAAGGAGCAGGACACCACAGAAGTCGCACCAGCTGAGAAGACTGAAGATATCAACTAACTAGGCCCCCAGCCCTACTAGCCTGTCTGCAGCCCACGGAGAACCTGCACCAGAAGAAGACTTATCCTGCAGCCCAGCAACCTCCAAAGTCTTAGGAGGACCTCCTGCCTTCAATAAAGACCAAGAACTCCTGCGGACCTGTCCAAAAGAAACCATCTCCAAAGAAGAAGTCTCCCTGAGGAACCGCAAAACTGCCTCTGGATCCACACCTCTGCACCCGACATCCACGACCCAAGTGGCCCACCAGTCCTGTGAAGGTTGCCCCAAGTGCTTCTAAACAAGAGTCCACCGTTGGCTGACCCCTGCCGGACTCCACAACGACGCCTGCAGCGTCAATCTGAAGCCTCCCACTGACCGCAACCCACCCGGAAAGCCGATGCCAAAAGATACCCCTGCACCTGGAGCCCTTTGGCCTTTTGGAAGCTGGACCACTGGTGTCCCTATACCCCCTGGCATCTCTACTTACCTGGGCAATTGTGGGTTGTCCTTGCCTGGTCTCCTGGCCACAGCCTGTTTCTGAAACTGATCTCCTCTACTGGATAACATTGGGCGTCTGACGCTGTGTTAGTAACTCCGCACCCGGCCGACCCTGTGCTACTGAGGGTGTAAGTTTGGTGCTGCCTTGTGGCCCCATGGTGCATACCTCAACCCCAGGAGACCAACCTGACACCCCTTTTACTTATCTGTGAGCAGCACATCTTCATTTGCCCCCAGTCTCTAGTGGTTAACACTGGGCACCAGACTCTGAATTCGACCTCTGCACCTGGCCGTCCCGGTATGGCTGGGGGTGGACTCTTGGTGTGGATTTGAACCTTGCCTAGTGTTGACATAAAACCCAGAAAACTGGATTTGTAAGTCGTGTACTTACCTGCAAAACCACATTCTTGTTTTCCTCCCATAGGTTAACATTGAAGACTCTGAAAATTGCATCGTGTCAATTTTTTGAAACTGAAAAGTATTTTTTAATTGAAACTGCTTACCTTAAAATTAAGTTCTTTGGTTTCTAAGCATATATAAAAGCAAATGTTATTTTTCTAATTTGGTCTTGCATTTATTCTTTGAGTGTGTGTCTCATTTATTGCCTCCGTAAGTACAACAAATGCTTAACACGACTCCTTGATAAGCCTAACTGATCATCCACACTACCGCAAAAAAAAAAAAAAAAAAAAACACTAGACCTATCTGTTTCTGCCTCTGCAAACCTTTGAGGATCAACTGGACTCTCTGCACAGTGTACTTCATTTTAGTACACTAAATAGAGAGCCATCTTCCTACAGTTACCCCATGGTAGGCCTACCAAGCCCCAAGATAGGGAGCAGCATATTTCACAGGCAGAACATGTATTTTACATGTTCTGAAAGTATAAACGTGAAACTTGTTTTTACTGTGGAGACTTTGTCGGTCCATTCGCGAGTGCAGATTTACATTGTCCTAACTCCTGAACGGTGCAACCAAAGTTGATAGTCCAAGGTATCAAACAACTTGTTAGATTGCCATTGTCTTTGGTCTCCTGTGACCTGAACGGCTGCATAAGGAATCTGTCCCAGAGACAGCTTTCTGCCTTCATGGGGAGACTTCTTAATGACTCCCAGGAAGGGAGAATAGAAGCCTGCACTTAAGAGAGGTCTTTCCCCCTTCCTGTAGGAAGCCACATTTGTGCTGGCCCAAAAGACGAGCTTCACAGGAGAAGAAACCTCTGAAGGGAAATGGGTAACACTTGCGAGAGGGGCTGCTCCACGGTCTGGATGGACAGGCTGGCACTAGGGACAGGTAAGGGAAAAGCAGGTGTCAAACCAGTTTCTCTGGGGTGCGTAGCCCCTTCATAGCTACACCTCGGATTGGGCTAAGGAACTTTGGATGCAGAGAGAGGAATTCTGCCATGTTGGAAGTGGGCAGAATGGTGCATCCCAGGAAGTGGTCATCGGGAGGGAAGGAGCCAAGAAGCCCATTGTCTGCTGGCTGCATCTACCCCAAAGGCACATTCTGAGCATAAGTAGGGCACCCCTAGGAACCACAACTCAGATCTCGACTGGACTGGACTGGAAGGCAGATCGAAGAAGGACTGCCCTGCTGTACTGGAACTGGCAAAGAGAGGCTGCACTGGCATGGACTGCACCTGCTGAACCTGGTGGCTAGCAATGGAGAGTGACTGTGCCTGCTGTGTCCTGCTCCTGGAGAAGTCGTCGCCGGCATCCAGCAAAGTGAGAGACTCCAAGGATCAGTTGGCTGACCTCTTGTTTGCAGTACAGCACCAGAACAACTGAAGAAGACTGCTGGGCCACGTTGGTAGCGCAGAATCTTTATACTTCTGCTGTGCAGCAGCAGATACCAGGATTTAACGGTCAAAGTTTCACCAGAGTCTGTTGGATCTGGGAGAGTCCTGGAAGAGCAGCTTGGTCGCCAAGAAGCCAAGTTATCGTCCAAGGAAGAATTCAGCTGTGATCACAATACCAGGCGACTGGTAGCCCAGAGGCGACTGGACTTCTACCCGGAGGACTTCAAGGGACATCTACCATGTGACCAGGACTGCCTCACCCCTCTAACCAACAACAATACAACTAGCCAAACCTTTTGCTCAAAAGAGTTTCCAAGTGTCAAACTTGCTGAATTTCCCAATGCTTGCAGTTAAGTCAAAAAGTGCATATTTATTGTACCATATAAATTCTATATCTCCCAAACCCTCCAGTGGATAATTTTCATTGTGGTGTCTAAAACTATATACAAATGCACTATTAGAAATTGGTGCCATGTTTCTTAAGTGCCTTGTGTCTTTCTGCTTCAATTGTTTTGGTGCTGTTTAAATGTTTTACACTGGTTTTCTCTGTGTAAGCCTTGCTGCTCAGAGCCACAGTTACCCAGGGTTTAACAAATTTATTACATGGTGAGGTCACACAACCAGACCATTTAACACCCTATTTCCTCATATATATGTAAAATTACTCATTAACACAGTACCTAACAATCTAGCTTGCCAAGGAAAAATATGCCATCCTTACACCTCCACACGCCAACGGCACTGTGGTCATGACAAACTCATGCTGTTTGATCTGAGCAGCTCTTACAGCAGATGCGTACGGTTCATCGTACTCTAGCACTGCGCTTTTGTTAATATGATACAATTACACCAAGAAAATATCCACCACACGAAGGACAAATGTTCAATTCTTTGCAGATTCAAATCCGACTCTCATCCTGCAGAGGTCAATAAAAAAAAGCACGCTTGAGTTTGTCAACAGTAATATCTTATTTGTTCACGAACGTAAAGTATGCAACAACACTAGTGCAGCAAAGTAGAAACTGAACGAAAAATGATTAAAAACATAAAACAATAAAAACCCTAGCGTTAAGACCCTACAGCTTCTCCTGCGTGTTCAGAATCGCAGTCCACATTTCATGTACAAGTGTGTAATAGAAAAGAATTACATCGATAGCCGTCTACAGCACATAGACTAACATGGGTGTGAAAAACGACTGAAAAAACACAGCTCCAGGAAAGCAGATCTGCGCGACAGCTGGCAGCCCGGATTCCACAGGCTGGTCCCAGGCGTCTGAGATGCTTCCGGTCTGCCAATCAGCGGCCACAGATGGTATAAGCAGCAAAAAAGAGGCATCAGGAACCTACATTGTTCCAATTCGTTTATTTTGTAATTGTTGGGTGTGCCCTTTCATTAGCTACACAGCTTTAAATATGCTTTCTTTGAATTTCAAAGATAATGAGCGAAGGAAAGAACAGGGGATAGGAAGGGATGACAGCTTTCAGAGTGCACCTTCTCTAAAACGCATAATAAAGATATGGTAAATTAGTGTGTGGTATGGGACTGGCAACACAGACAGCACACAGCAGGCAACAATTCAATGGGTAAGAATTCTTAAGTCACTGTGTCTTGGGCAGCGTCTTCATTCTTTAGAAGCTGGTTTGTGTTAACCTTTAGAAATTAATCCAATGCCACCTCTGTACGAGCTATGCAGCTAGTCTCCTCTGCAGCAGACAATGAGTTTCAGATTCATGAGGTCGAGGCAGCTGTGCTCTCCACTTATCTTACCTCCTAACTAACTCCGGCTTTCGCCTCAGACATACCACTGCTACAGGCAAACCTTAGTATTTGGATGGACTTCCCAGATTTTCACCCAGTCTCAGATTATCAAGACATCTCCCACACATGATCCCAACCGCTTCTCCTCTACACCAACCCACACCGAAGGCTAATACTGGTTAGAACTCCACCGTAGAATTAAAGCATCTCTCAATGACGTAACTATGCTACTTGAAAGAATACCCCCACCGCCTATGCTCTTCTGTATCCAGACCTCTCTTCTGACCCACGCCAAAACAGGAAAACTGGGGAAGAAAGAACACCTTCCTGAACAAAAGCCAAAGACTGACCCAGACTCAAATGTGCACATCTGGAAAGCCACGCAGTCTCCTTGCTACAAACGAGACGTAGCCTATGCCATCTTCATCACCACAGCTACAGGGATGGCCTCTCCAGGCCCCAGTTCCTGCAACAAAAGATCCTCAAACCCATCGCATGACTTCACCTTGCTTTAACCAACAACTTTTTTTTTTCCTCAGTTTAATTGTCTTTGGAAACAAACTACGAAAGAAAAAATAGGCAACCTAAATCAAAGAATGAAAAATAGGCAACATACAGGCAAGTTCTAAATTCTATAGGAATTTCTTACAGAAATAGTGAAGTATACTGTAGAAATAGGGTTAAAGTTATAATATAAAGAGGAAAGGCTTAGGTTAAAGCCTGCATACGTGCAAGGAACACCCCATATGTCAATGAAATGGGGAAGGAAGATTACATCTAAGTATTTAAGCTACACACTAGGCCCTAGGTGTAGCTAAACTCACACCTGCTCATCAACAGGATACCCTCCCGAGTAATAGTGCATTCTACAAATCTGCATGACACAACATACAAGGTAAGAGGTTAAAGGATGGGGTACATGGTGCTGCACTGTACTCAACACAAAAGGTTTACTTCTGAGTTCCAAATGTAAAAGCCCAGAGCTTTCTCAAAAATGTATACAAAAACTAGAAGCCTGTAATTAATCACAATTAATGTCAAAGTAATTCAGCATTTTGAGATAAATAAGCAGAGACATTCTAGCAAATAAACAACTGCTGTATGCCAAAAGCAGTCTGTTGGTAAACCCAAGTACTCGATCCAAAAATAAGCACACATCATATACCAAAGGCCAAATAAAAAAACAAAACCATAAAACCAGGGTTTTATTCAGGACTAGTGAAATGCTGAAAGAAACTCCCACGACTACTGAAATCCCACAAGAAACATCAACTCAAATAGCCTCGCTAAATTCCTTCCTCGACTGCCAACCACTAGCAGATGAGCATAAGAGCAATCCCACCAGCAGGAAAATGTAATGCACAAACCTAGTCAAAAACCAAATCCCACCAGCAGGAAAATGTAATGCACAAACCTAGTCAAAAACCAAACCCAAATTCACAGGCAAACATCCTCCCCTGTGCCCCTTTCCTCAGGAGCCTTCCAATCTGCACTGAAACAGCCCATGCTTCAAACCCTGCTCAAAATCAAAGCTCTGAAGCAATCACTGGCCCTCCATGGCCCTTCAAGCAACTTCGAGACTCTGAAAGCATTCTTGTCGCTGGACTAGTGGGATTTTGCTACAGAAAGGACATGGAAATATTTGAATCCATGGAGAATCACACCGATCCTCACAACGGTCAGTTGCATCAAACAAGACAGTCAAGTGGTTCCAATTCTTTCTGTTAGGTCATTCACAACAGCTCATGCACAGGCACTTCCTCTTTGCTCCGAATACTGTCTCTTACTGTGTTACACGAACACCATGTGCTCCTGGTCATCTTTGCACTCTTCCTCTCTGAAAGCTTAGCCTTAATCCAGGTCCAGCTCAACGTTGTGGCCATATCAAACATTTGTTGATTCCGCACACACGTCCACAGAAGCAAGTCAAGAAGGTGGGCCTTCCCCTTCATCACTGCCAAGAAGTGGATTGAACTCAACCCATCAGGACTGCTACTTCGCTTCTCCATTCCTGCAAGAAACTGAAGACCAGGCTGTTCAACTTGGAGCACCGCCCGGATGCTCCTGCTCCAGCTCCTGGATACCCTCACAGTCGATAAACTGCGACATGCATAGCGGCATAATAGCATGGCTGCCATGAAAGAGCAGATGTGCAAAAGCAGTCTTAAACTTAAAAACTTCAAAAGAAAGGTTGCTGGTGTAGGTGTAATACACACACGTAAAACATTCCTTCTACCCATAAGCCTGCTCCACCTTTAATCACCCGTCAATATTTGCTGCGTTCTAAGAAATTAGATCCATTATAAAGATTCGTACAAGTGATACTGTCAAATAAACGAGCAGAAAATGCCTTCCTGGGACATTTAATGCTCAAACCAGACTTTTATCATCTTCTTGCATGACTATGTGAAGTAGGATCTCCTATTGTAAAAATCATGAGATATCAGCAAACCACATGTTGCACCAAAGGCTCAATTTCATAAAGCCTTCATGCAATTTCACAAATTAACAGAGTAAATAAAAAACAAGTTTCCGCAAACCCCTCAGCTTTAAAAGGTAAATTCTGGACTAAAGTTCTTCAAACCTCAAATGTACAAGCATAAGTGTGAAGCTGTAACCAAAACAACATAAGACGAACTTGTGTTCACGTATTTCGAACAGACTAAATTGAGCATTTTACATGCCCTATAACCTTTAATATGGGGTTGCAACAGCTTCACTAGAAAATACACGCTACATGGAAGCACACACCATCTATATGCAAAAACAAAAGGCTATGCTGCACACAGGGCCGACTTTAGGGCGGTGCAGCCGCACCCGGTGGTAACCTGGATTCCCCCAGGTGACCTCAGGTGGGCGCTGTGTTTAGCTAACAACATTTGCAATTTAAAAGCACCTGCTGCAAAGTTTCTTGTGCGTCTAGCCTTCAGGAAACAATTAAAATGTCAAGATCCCTTTTGTGATTACTGTTCTTACTAGAGAGAGAGGTGGGGGTTTTGTGTAGGGCAGCTTTGACTCGCAATAAAGTAGCGTAGAGGGTTAATATGCCTGCTCCAAAGAACAGAATTATATTTCATGTGGATAGCTGATTGGCCAGTCTTTGCAAGCGTTTTAAAGCAAATGGATGTATGTGAAAGGTGGGCTATGGCAGTGTCCTAATGAAACTGAAGCCCTCCCCCACTCCCGAAAAAGTACCTGTAGTGGGGGCCACTCCTCCCTGGACCCAGTCAGGTGCCTGCTGCCCCTGTACTGTGCTAAGAGGCACCCCTGGAGCGCCCCCCAACCCCTTCCACCGTAGGAGCTGCAGGGGCCTTTGTTATGACACTGGGCTATGGAGAGATGAGGGGCAGATTTGCTGGGTGGTAGCAAGTGAATCCGAAGAGGTGGTCATGGGGTGGGGCTGCCAAAAAAGACTGTCACAGAGGGCACCACCAGCACTAAAGCCGGCCCTGGCTGCACACTACAGACTACTTGCTGAACAGGTTATCAACAAGTTCTGCATACACCCAGCCTCTGAACAGGGGACAAACGGATACATGTCAGCTCCGTCTCCAAGCCCTGCTCCCTCCTTCCCGTCCGACACGAGAAACGCTGACAGTAACGTCAAGGGCACATCATGGCGTTCGTCAGAAGCCCTCACGCGGCGGCAACGCTCAACGCTTCACAAACGAAACGAGTCGTCGCCTTGCTAATGAGCCCTGATCTGGTATGGTCTAATATCGAGAGCTGTAATGTGCGGTCCGAGTGTCTGCCATACCACGGGCTCCATAACTTCGAACCCAAGACTGCTACATTCGCCGACGTGCCTCAAACAGGGCGAACCGTGTCAATGATTATTGTACATCTTTCAGAGACGTTAACCTTTGGTAACAGTCGTGCTCAGCGTTTTAAGATTATAAAATGAATCGCTGCATTATCTTGGAAGATATTCAAGCTGGAATGTGGGTGTTACAAGTGAATGTCCCACCCACATCTCCTGCTTGGCTGTGGGTGGGGCGACGGCCCTATACCACGGGCTGCCGGGGGGCTGCGGGGTGTTTGTAATCCGTCATTAAACTATAGTTACATACAATAACAGACTCTAAAGCATAACATGCTATCCTTCCTCGTCACAAACCTCACTTCCTATGGGTGTACTGGGGAAATAGAGATCCCTGCATATACTTTAAACGTAAAAGACGTTTATCCATACTCATCAAGCAGGAAAGAGTCCTGTTTGCCATGCGTAGCTCACATCAATTAAAGATATACATAGCACGGAAAGAAGTCTTCGATTGTTTTGTGAAAGAGTAGAACGATGTGCAATTAAGATTATGGAAACATATTCAAATAATTACCCCGTGGGCTAGTTTACTCGCCTCTGTATTAATTTCACAAGGCTGTATGACCAATTGTTTACCGGATATTCCACGTCATCCATCCACAGTATTAAATATAAAGTGAAAGGTTAAATACCACTTGAGAATGCAAGCGATTGTCAGTAAAACTGAGGAAGTACTTTCACCAGAAGTCCAAACTGAGCAAACTGTGTCGGACAGAGCTAACCCAAATCAGCATAGACAACCAAATGACTTTTTATGACGCTGCCTGGCCACTCAAGACGCATCAGTCAACCAAAGACAGGAACCCAAGGTAGACATTAAAACCTGCAGAGGAAAATGTACACCAGTGGATGGTGAACAAGTTACTCCTAAACAGAAGAGAGATGGGATGTCCTCAACTAACACGTTGAGCTGGGTTCGTAATAGACAACCACATACACACTTGTGCTGTACAGGGAGGAGGAGGCCAAACCTCATCTAAAAAGGAGGATGACAATGGCAAGTCTGGAAACAGAAGTATTTAAAACCAGAAAGGAAAAACAATTGCACAGATCATTAACAGTTGGCCCTAAGAACCTTGGCTGTGAAAGGAGCAACAGCTATACAACCTTCCCAATTCAGATCACTTGACTGTGTCGCAACGGTGACCATATTAAGAAACATAAGGCATACAATGCTCCAACTGGACCTGGCACGCAGGGACAACAGAACATATTCTAGAAATAAAGAGAATAGTCAGACGGACTGATTCATTCAGACATGCAGGAAGAGGAGACTTTCAGGCACCTTATTCTGGTAATACACATTGCAACACAGTCTACCAGGAACACATGACTAGAGCAGGAGAGCAACTAAAATGCAACGGAACAAATGAAGGGTTTGAGATTGCAGAATTTTAGAATATGCAAAAGCAAACCACTTGGAATGGCCATCAAATGCAATCTGTAGAGTAGGAGTGGTTGAGGCAGGTTAAATCACAAGCCCAAAGGCAATCACTTGTAAGCAGCAGATTTGTTGGAAGAACTGCAAAAGAGGCATCTATTGCAACAAGGCCTTGAACACCAAGAAAATGGCGCCACATTTCCCCACATTCTATGAGATGCGCAAGAAATTCCTGCAAAGAAATAGTGGATACAAAACATCACTTCAAACTTTAGGAAACTTAGGAAGGAGACAAAGGTGTCTGCAGGATCTTTTCTAATGCCTTCAGCACAAACAAAACTTAAATACATTTGAAATCATGATAAGCAAGCATTTGGAATACAATAGAGATTGCATTTGTGAGAGTTAGAGCTATTGGCATAGTAAATGACAATGTCTTTTACCTATGTGTTTTGGTTTGGAGTGTAGTGGATGTATGCCAGGTGCCACAGCAACCTTCTCAGGCCTGTCGTCTGCAGGAGAGAGGACACAACAAGGCCGCCATTTTGGGATTGGTTTAGCGTCATTCCTACAGACTCGCTGTGATACCCTAGAGATGCATCCCTTTCTAGTGCGTTCACCCAAACATTTATAGCACTAAACAAGCCACAAGAGTCACCTTTGTGGCATTTAAACCGGAGAATAAGAGTTAGGAGCAAAGAAAAGGGGGCAGCCATATATCTGTGTGTTGAACTTTTAAAGGACTTATTCCTCTACATTGGCAATACCAGCCTAACTTTTAAAAACATTGACTGTATATAAAGAGAATAACAGAAGAGGCAGCTTAACTGCAAATGAATTAAAGCAATTTTGTTAAGAATGGCACTTGCTTTACAGAGCTATGAAATGGCAGAACCTGTATTACCAAGCGCTATATATTTAATAAAAAAAAAAAAAAAGTTATTCCCAGTCTGCCCCAACGTGCACCAGACAAAGAACCCTAGGGGAGAGATTGTGGCATAAGGGTCAGAGCTGCCGACTTTCGAGCTAAGGAGCACGGTTCAAGTCTCTGCGACGGCTCAACAGCCTGTGATTCTGGGGAAATCACAATCTCCCCTTGCTACCAAAAATGGATGTGTTCTTGTGTAGTGTAACCGGTGCTCATGTAAATTGCTCCCATACCTTCGTGTTGAGTTTGGACTACATAAAACTGCAAAAAAAAAAAAAAAAAAAAAAAAAAAAATGAAAAAGACCCCAAAGACATCACAAATAAACAGCAAGATACCCGAAACTAAGGAAAAGGAAAAAACAATTTACAGCCATGAACGCGAAGCGGGGAGGTAAAATATAAAAATAGAGTGCCACACTAAGGTAGCTCACCAATCGTGCAATAATTCATTTAACGGTCAGTCTCCAGGGCAGTAACAAAACAGCCTTAAGGCGGGACAAACAAAAGATTTTTCCCAAAACATCAAGGGATTATTGAAAGGCAGGTCCAGGAACGAATGAAAGTGATGGGTGTGACATGGGCATGGATAAAGCCTATAGAATAGATTACAACATGTTGAGAAGAGTAGCGCTTGCGCACTGCTATGCTCGACCTGAAAAAGCAGCTAAGCGATCCATAAGAATTACAAAGATCCCAGACTAAAGAGTACAAACAGCCTTGGGGCATCAGAAAGGTGAGAAATCCTGGAATGCTTACAATGAGCTTGCATGGTGCAAGTATTGTAAGCCTGTGGTAGTAATACAAGTAAGTATCAGGGACACCTACAGTTGTAAATCATAGTACAGGTCCAGTAAATTATCAGGCTAAAAAGACATCCAGGTCAGTCAAAGAGCGAAGCCAGTAAGATCAGAAACAGATAAAGTTTCATAACAGAGTCATTACTGTAAAGGTCTCAGGAAAAGTAAACAATTTGCATTTGTGTCAGGACTATATAGGTGGACCATCACCCTCCACAGCTAAAAGAAACGCAGAAACACAGAGGAAGGAGTGACATCAACAGTGAGGTATGACCATCACCAGATCTCTTGTGGTCTCTCTCTTCAGCCTATTGTATGTGTCTTTTTGTTAAGCACATGGGACACGCTCTAGAACAGTTATCGGTGGTGATCAGTTATGTCCACCCAAGCATGCCTCATCATCCAGCGGGGAATTCCCGTAACTGAAGGGGGCTGATTCACCTTTGAGGAAAACTTTGTGAATAATAAACAGTCACATTTCTGGAGCCTCACCTTCTTTAGAACGCCCTCAAGACAATCTGGCTCACAAACCCAGCAAAAGATTACCATTCAAGGCATATTCCTATCCAGTCTTAACTGCTGAAATTCCCCTGTCTATACTTCCCGAAAGATGTGACAGTTTTATGTTTTACCTCAAAATCAGAGGAAAGGCATATAATTCAGTAGCAGCTCACTTCGCTTACAAGGGGCGTGGCAGGTGCGGCGGCTGGTGGTAGTGGAAGGGCGTAACATTTATGTAAAAACCTTTTTTAGAAATAAAAACTTAGCTGATCCTCCGTGCTGCGTCGCTCCTTTTTCTCCCGTCGCTGCAGGCAGGCAGAGGCTCCCAGCCTGCCCTGCGGCCAATCCTGACGCTGCTCAGAGCAGCGTCAGGAACGGCTAGGAGCGCCCAGCCAGGGCGCTCCCAGGCAGACTGGGATCCTGTGCAGGCTCTCTCCAGCCCAGCAACTTTGTTGCTGGGCTGGAGAGAGCCTACTGTGCATGTGTTTGGCCGGCCCAAGGTAGCCGGCCAAACATACATGGCACTGAGGGGAGTGCACAGTGCACTTTCCTCACTGCTTGTCACCCCCGTGGCCCCGGCCCTTTCAACAAACAAAACAATAATAAACATGGTTTATTATCATTTAGTTTTTTAAAAGTTTTACAGCTCCTGCTGCTGAGGGGGGAAGCTCCTCCACCTAACGGAGGAGCCGCCCCTGATATAATTACATAAAAATATTCAAGGACAGAATTATTTGCTATCCTAACTCCAATCCTCGACTACTTGGGGGACAATGTATTTTCAAGAGTGTTGCTGGACTTTCGGCAAGCAGGGAGTGGAATTATGGGCGAGGGTGCGAATGTCTGCAATATGTTCATGGGCCCACCAGAAGCTGTGGGGAACTGACAAAAGGGATGCTTCCACAGACAGAATGTTATACGGTTCCTACGAATCAAATAGGACTGTGTACCTGGTCAACATAAACGTCAGAGTATAGGGACTCACTCCACCTAAGCATCAGAAAATCTTGACACGATTCCTAGCTAGCTCACAGTGCACCATCTGAATGCCTAAACAAACTAAAGTGCCAGATGGGTTTTGCAACCTCACACATGATGACTCAGATTCCAAAGGAAATATAACGGAAACAGATCTATCCTTTTGTTGCCAGTTAGCATGCCTAAGATGAGACCCAAAGATGTGAAAATGTGTTTTAGAATGTTTATAGCAACAATCTTGTTCTTGCATAAAAATATGTGCTACGATTATCAGGCAAACGAGACAAAGCATGGTAACCAGCATTACAAAAATGGTGAAAAAGAATAAGAGTTCAACCATGGTAATGTTAATGTGTTGGTACACTTCTATCTGCTACTATCTAGAATAACAAGAGCATAGTGGGAGTACTCTCTGCCTGATCTATTTGGACATCTCGGCCTTCCATATCTGGGTAAGATGTATCGGAAAGCCAGGAAGCCGATCTGGTGTAGTGCAGGCTCTTTGTCCTGTGCAGGGTGGAGTTCAGAATCAGAATCAGCATCAGAGTCAGCCAGCAGCATCTTGGGCGCTGCGTGCCACGTTCCATGATAATCCCAGCGGAAGTGCCCCTTTGCCGAATATGGCACAGAAGCAGTTTTTATACCACGAGCATCGTTTTGTGCCACACTGTGTCAGAGGTGCAAGCTCGACGGTATGCAATATCTGAATTCACAGAGCTGTTTCCATGGACAATCAGAATACTAATGGCATTGAATTCTGCGTGCTCAGCCTTGGATGGAGTGTACTGACTAGATCACTGGTTCCCAACCTGTGGTCCGGGGACCCCTGTGGGTCCGTGAAGCCTCCACAGGGGATCCGTGACGGCTTAGAAAAATTAATAATTTTAACAGATTAGGTCCCCAGCTTTCAGTAATGACTAAGTGGAGGGCTCCTGGATTTCAATAGTGATTCAATGGGGGTCCCTGGGTTCCAGTACTGATAAAGTGGGAGTCCACAGAAGTCAAAAGGTTGCGAACCACTGAACTAGATGGCATCAACCCTTACAAAGAACAAGAGACATGTACAGTGATTTCTCAGTACATTATCGCATGAAGAAAAAGCCATGTAAACGGTTACCAACAAAACTAAATGCGAAGCTAAAATCTGCATTTTAAAATGGAGGAACTAAGCGGGCACTAATGTGCTGTATCACAGGAACACCAGCTGTAAGAAGGCATAAAATACAACTCGCTGAGGGATGGTCAGGATTGCTGTATTGCATCTGATAAGGGCCTAGTCACAATACTCGTAGCGGGCTTCATAGCTGACAACTGGCTCAATGCCAAGAAGCACCCTTGACCTACCCTGGCTTTTGAGCCAACGATCCGTTATATCCAGGAACACGTAGTGTCAACATTGACAGCAGTGGCCTTCAAGTCCAGGATGAGATGTTCTGGTAGCTAAAGGTGCCCCTGGTGACAGTGTGCTGCTTGGCACCTCTTCCAATGGTATACTGCTAGGCAAACTGAATCGTGGCTCTTAATTCCAGGGCGCACAAGACAGCTTGAGCTAAGTGGTACTTGCTGATGTCACCGTCAAAAACAAACGCCGAGGAAGAAATATACTGTCTGCCGGAGAATGCTCAATTTTCACACTAATGTTGCTGTTTCCATCGCAGAAGTAAAAACACTCCGGCAGCTGCCAAATTATAATCTGTGCAGCGTTCCAAAGACTCAACCTTTCAAAGAACACTTTACCTCGCTCACATACTAGCAGTGCTTTGCACACCCGGGAGGTTAGAACATGAACAAAATCATCAGGGCAGGGGCAGTGCTTTAAAAGAGGAGGTACTTACAGGTACTCAGTACCTGCACTTTAATGTTAAAGGGTGGGAGAGTACTTGAACTTTTCTGCAGGGGTGCAATACTTTTAATGGGTGAGTACCGGTACCTATCGGTTTCAAACAGATACTCAGGGATAGTGAGTTCCTACATTCTTCTATTTCCATTTCAAGCACTGGGCAGTGGTGTGCTTTGTCCCAGATTGCGATCTTATTGGTAGTTAATTGAGAATAACCTGAGCAAACTGTTTTTTCACCCAATCTGAATTATTATGCATATTATTTTGCACAGGCAATTGCTACCATATACAACTTGGTTGTAAGTGCATGTTCAAAAACTAGAGCAAGTGCAATCTGCACTTGGCTCCTAATTTGAGTAAGTGCTACAAGGGATAGGATTTGGAACCATTTTAGCAACAAGGTCTCAATGACTCACTAAGCATAGAAAACAAGCTCCTCGTGGTGGCTTATCACAAACAGAAAAGTGCACAAAAACTACAGAAAACAAGCACTGGCAAAGTCCATAGGTTGCACCTGTGGAAGAGCTATTGGCTTTGCCAATATGTTTTAGCCATGTTGTACACCAGCATGGCTGCAGTTTAGCATAGTAAAAGTTAGTGGGATAAAGCAGAGTAGAGAGGAGTGTTGCAAGGTAGAGAGGAGTGGAGTGTCAGTAGTGGCGTAGAGTATAATGAGTTCAGTGGAGTGTCATGGAGTGGCGTACAGTGGTGTAGAGTATGGTGGAGTGTCATGAAGCAAGTAGAGTGTCAGTGGAAGGGTGTGGAGTGGAGTAGAATGTCAGAGTAGAGTATCGTGGAGTGATCTAGAGAAAAGTGGAGTGGCATTGAGGGTGTTGCGCAAAGTACAGTGACCCACAGCAGAGTAGATTGTCGTAGAGTGGACTGGCATAGAGTGGAGTAGAGTAGCACAGAGTGGACTAGAGTGTGGTAGAGTCAAGTGACGTGTCAGAGTGCAATGGCACAGTGTGGAGAAGTCATCGTAGAGTGGATTAAAGTGGCTTAGAGTGCCGCAGAGAGAGAGTTGCATAGAGTGTTGTTGAGTGTAGTAGTGTAGTAGAGTGGCATAGAGTGGAGTAGACTGTCACAGTAGAGGTAGAGCCAGTGTGGAGTAGAGTTTATTAGAGCAGAGTCAGAGTGGAGTAACGTGGAGTGTCGTAGAGAACAGTAGAGCGGAGTAGAGTGAAGTGGTGCAGATTACATTGGCGTAGAGTGTACTGGTTTTGAGTAAAGTAGTGTAGAGTCCACTGGCGTAGAGTGCAGTGACGTAGAGTGGTGCAGAGTACACTACAGTGGCATAGGGTGCAATGGCGTGGAGAGGGGTAGAATGCAGTAGCATATAACAGAATGCAGTGGCATACAGTAGACTGGTGTATAGAGCATTGGCATGGAGTGCAGTGGTGTACACTAGATTAGAGTAGCGTAGAGTGGAGTGATGCAAGGTAGTGTCGCATAGAGCACATTGGCGTAGAGTGGCGCAGAGTTGGGTGGTGTAGAGTGCTGTGGCATCAAATGCAGTGGCAAGGAGTGCGGCTGTGTAGAGTAGAGTGGCATTGAGTTCAGTGGTAGAGTGCTGTCTTGCAGAGTAGAATGGCATAGAGTGCAGTGGCATTCAGTAGAGCGCTGTAGAGTATAGTGGCAAACAGTGCATTGGTGTAGCATAGATTAGCGTAGAGTGCAGTGTCATAGAGTGTATTGGTTTTGAGTAAAGTGGTATAAAGTGCAGTAGCATAGAGTGCAGTGTGGTAGAGTGGAGTGGCGTAGGGTACATTCCAGGGGCGTAGAGTGGGATGCTGCAGAGTGGAATGGGGTGGCGTGTAGTGGTGTAAAGTATATTGTTTCAGAGTAGAATAAAGTGGTGTAGAATACAAAGGCATAGAGTAGAATGTCGTAGAGTGCAGTGTACACGAGTGGCTTAGAGTGCAGTGGCGAAGAGTGCAGTGGTGCTTAGTACAGTAGTGTGGGGTAGAGTGCACAGGCATGGAATAGAGTGGAGTAGAGAGGCATTGAGTGAAGTGGCGAAGAGAGGAGTGGTGCAGAGTATAGTGCAGGGACAGTGTGGAGGGAAGTGGCATAGTGTGCAGAGTAAGAGTACAGTGCAGTGGTGTGGAGTGGTGAAGAGTGGAGTGGGGTAAAGTGGAATATGCATTGTATGGCAGTGCACTGCCATTACAGACAACACATCTTCAAATGAAATGACCATTGCATTTGCACTGATGTACAGTTTTACTGATAAAGGTATACAGTGCACACACGATAATGTGTGGAAAAGTCTTCACCTAGTGTAAGGATTTGTTCCGATTATACTTAAATATTTGTTTCCACCATATGTCAGAATTATCAAAAATAAGTGCATTTGTGCATTCTTTATTCTGATCTATTCTGAAATATCCGCACAGCTCATTTACAAACATTTACATTTTGTTTTGTGCTAGGAAAGAAAACAACATTGTACAGTACACCCCGAGCAACCAGCACGAATGGCACATAAATCATCTCACACTTGAAACCAGAGAATTAAAAAAATAAAGCCCGAGTTCCCTGGAAGACAGAGCCTGACATTTGACTCTGTCCTTGGAATGCACAGTAAATGTGACAAGATAAGATGATTTAAAGGCCAGTTTACAGAAATTCACTACTGGTGGAAGAATACAGTAAATAGGACTTGGGCAAGAGAACGGACAAACACAGGCTGGACAGCCTAAAACAATGAATGCCAACAAATGGAAACCAAGCAAATGTGAGTTAGAAACCACAAAGCCAATGGGAAGCAATGGGTGGAATGCAGACCCTAGGAAAACTTTCCAAATGTTCCCAAGATGTCATCAGCAAATCAGACCGCTGCACTGCCTGGAGGGCTTCAAACTAATTACAGTTAATGTAAATGAAGTAGAATACCAAATGCACGGATCATGTTTGGTTTATCTGGGGTGATGTAACAGCAAACATTCTTACGAAACGTCCCAACCATTTTAATAAAAACCCGAAACAAAAATCTCAGACATCTGAAAGCCAGCTACAACATGCTCAGACAACTTCCATTTTACTGGGCATGTCTACCAAGATAGATGTATAGGCGATTGGTAAAGACTTCTACTTACCACCCAGACACCACATCATACCCACCAATACCCAGCAATATAATCACAAACTGACTCAAAAATGCTGCAAGACCACTCTAATGGTACTATATCAACGACTGTAACATAACCTCTGGAATAACTGCTTGTAACCATATGAGGCTTTGTAATGATATTGTATAAAGTGGTGTGTGAAAAAGATGAGTACTATAGGATCAGCAAGGCTGATGTGACTAAACACGAATCCGTGGCGCACCATGATAAGGGAGGAAGAAGCACAGAGATGACCGGGAGGCTGTAAGGTGGAGCTCAGTGCAGTGGATTCAGCAGTCCTGAAATCAAACTGCTCCGTGAAACCCTGCCCTGCTGATAATCTGATCAAAGGCCGGCTGGGAACATGTGAGGCGACATATGGGCAGGGAGAGCGTTGTAGTGGGAAAGGTTTATGGAAAAGGTGCCGCCTGGGAGAGGTGCAGGTATGGAGGGGTGTGGGCAGAAACACGGGAATTCTGCTGGGAGCAGGGCAGACAGATAAGTGTGCTTTGGGGGCTGGCAGGAAGAGGGACATGCACGGAATGGTGCAGGCAGGGGAGGTTCGTGCAGACAGAGGTAGCGGCATGGCAGAAAGAGGTGTAGACTGGGTGAACTTTCAGAGGTGTATTCAAGGAGAGGTCGCGCAGGGGGACCTATTACCAGTGAAAGGTGTGGGCAGGAGGGGGTGGGGGCAAGCCGAGAATTCTGGCAGGTGCAGGCTGGGAGAGCAATGGGCTGATAGAGGTGTAGGTTCAGAAAGGTGAGAGTTGACAGATGTGGGCTAGTGATGTGCAAACAGACACAGGTGTACGCTGAAATAGGCGGTGTCAGGGAGAAGTGTGTGCACAGAAAGGTAGAGGTTGTTCGAGGTCGGGGAGACAGAGCAGGGGGAAAAGACAAAAGGAAGCTGGCAATCTATCTCATATTTAATAATTAATTAAAAAACACTTGACTCTTGTCAATTAAAAATGTGCATATTTGTACAACATGGTACTTTAATGGACAGAAACTGCAGAAACAATTTTAACTTATTAGATGGAAAACGAAAACTTTGACAACATGCAAGCGCCTACTACATTTTTCTGGAAACCGATTTGTAAGCAAGGAGTTCAAGACCGTTCCTCACACAAATCCAATGGACTAGTATTGAGTTCGCAGGTATTTATTCAAGTCAAGACATCCCAGCCATCTGGCTTCCAGCCCGATCAGCTCTTCCCATTCTAGAATCCACCTGCATCGTGCCATAGTTACCCATCTAGGCAACCATGCCTTAGATATATAGAATGGTTATTACACAATGCTTGTAAGAACAATTGATGAATCAGTTTGTTTTTAAAAATTATAGCCAAAAACATTTTTAGTTCAGACTTTGTATGCCCCGTCATGTTGTGGCATCCTGGATATTATAAGTATGCCTTTATTTAGCTTCTTGCAGTCTGTGAAATACAACTTTTCAAAAATAAGCTGCATCTAACCTGTTTTGCATTGCTGCTTAAAACTTGGTAACCTCCTTGGCTGAGAAAACAAAGACCACAACAGAAATAATCCAGAAACTACTGTTGGGGGAGGAGAGAGTTAGGTAATAGCACTGTATGTTTGAGCAGTGCATTCAACAAGATATTAAATATCAAGAAAGCACTGAGTAGCAGTTCTCAAATACTATAAGCCATTTCACATCTGTAATCAACTAAACTTTAAGATAAACAGAAGCAGAGTGCATGAGAGGAACCTAAGGGGCAGTGGAAAGGAAAAGGAATGAGAATTGGATTGAATACTCAGAGGGAGAAAACTCAATATTCTGTAAAATAAACAATATTTTTGAGGACTTTCAAAACAAAGAATGAGTGTGTGCGCGTTTTAGTTGAAATCCGACTGACATCTCACAGTATCCAACTGACATCTAACAATACCAGACTGAAAGCATGTGTACCCAACTATTTATCAGAAAATACATTTAATGGTGGGGTATTTGGGTATCACTAGGAACAGTGTATTGCATTATTAGTATTTGGGTATCACACCAAGCAACTCCCCCTTCCCCA
The DNA here is from genome assembly GCF_031143425.1 of Pleurodeles waltl. Classification (NCBI taxonomy): domain Eukaryota; kingdom Metazoa; phylum Chordata; class Amphibia; order Caudata; family Salamandridae; genus Pleurodeles; species Pleurodeles waltl. Next base: position 1,946,916,031 of record NC_090440.1, read on the forward strand.
CCCATCCCGGAGATAGGCCCCTGCTTGATATGTTATCCGTGCCTCCACCAGAAAACAAGGATTGATAAAGCCAAAAGGTATGGTTGTCATATAGTAAAGCATGCAAACACAGGCCTGCAAAAATGCTGTGATGGTAGTAATGGTGGTGGGGGCAATGAGAGTGGTGGTAATGGAAGCAGTAGTGACAGCAGTAGTACAGGTGGTTGGGATAATGGCTTGTACATAAGTGCAGACAAAATATTTAAAAAAGCCTACTGCTCCAAAGAATACCAAAAAGGATTGATTTGTGTATACAATGCATATATGACTAAAAGAACTGAATGGGTGATGTTTGTATTTTTCAGATATAAAATCGCCCCTTATACACTGCAATGCAGGTTACTACATAGACTATGATACACCAAGTAGCCAATAGCATCACGAAAGATAAATACTTCTCTGGTGAAGCCAACACACACTCTAGGTAGGTTTTAAATACTTGGTAACAATATATGGATCAAACAGCTGCACAATCTGGCCAGACCAAAAGAAGCACCCTAATCAGCAGGTAAGGAAGCGTTCCCTTCTACACTGTAATTCTAAAGAACTGACTCCCATTTCTGGACAGCGCATACAATAAACAACTTTGTTGAAACCTCCAGGAACCACCTCTTTAAGGACCTTCAAGAACCCTTCTCTCTAGCAGATCTTGGCTCCAGCATCATTACAATGACACTCACACACCTGTCTCTCCTCTTCTTTATTGCTCTTTTTTTTTTTTAGCCTCGAGCCCACCTGTGCTTCCTCACACTACCCCATGCAGACCTAAGAAGTGGTCCTGTGCTGCATGCAGTATGCTGTATATACAACTGTAATTTGGCAGATAAAGAGATTTAATCTTAAATGGCATCACATACAACAAGCACAGGTAAAGCCAACAGGTCTGAGTTTTAATGTGCTAATGCATGCAGAGTATGCACATTAACCCCGGAGAAATGGCTAGATAGGGCTATAGCTGTAAAGTAGTCCCTCATGCAGTTCAATGCAAGTGCTCAAGTAGAGGCGAAAGAATACAGTTAACCAGCATAAGGTGAGGGATGACTACTATAAATTCACTGAAAAAACACAAATGCTACAGGGATGTTATAGTTAGGAAATAGATATATATATATTTTTTTAAACCTTAGAAATTCACTAATGGTTAGATGGATATTGTAGTTAGGCTCAGAACCACAGAAAATCAACAGTTCTAGTTATCTCAGAGCATGAGATATAGGGCCAGATGTAGCAAAGGATTTTTACCCATTCTGTGTCTATGGGAAAAAGTGTTCGTACATATGGCCCATAGTGTCTTGAGATACGTATAACTAACTCACCCCCCGCCATTCGCAGTTTTGCCATCCATAATTTCACTGCAAACGTTGCAGTGATATTATCAATGATGAAGATGTTATTACTGATGTAATATATGAGGTAAGTAGCAGGCTATGGCAAGGGCGCGAGTTATAGTTACCTGCAGCCAAACGCCCCAGGCATCCAAAACTGCATCATGCTTGGCCTTTGGTCATGCGCGACAGGAGTTATCTGCAGGTATTTCTCAATAGGAATTGCAGAGAAAACACCCTTGTCTTAAATAAGTTCAGAAATTTGGGAGTATTTGTCCTTTACAAAAGTGGATCTTCAACTGGAGCACCTGCCATTTTGTTATTTGTAAGTGCTTCCCATTGAGGTTTAACTTCTGCGAAATGAAAATCAGTGCTAGGATGGTTGCTCACCTGCCTATTTATCCATGAAGAGTTCCACAGTTTTGCACAAAATGTTTACCCAAGTAAAGTACTTTCTACTGGCTAATCAGTAAGTGCTACCTAATTGGGTAAATGTACAGTGCACATTCTACCCTACCGCTGCGTAAGGGACCACAGGGTAATGTCTCCAGGGCCTGTGTGTGGTGTACGTTTGGCAATGTGATTGTTCCAAGAGTGTCCTTAGACTGAAATCTGGGCTAACATGAATCTTTGTAAAGTGAAGACGGCAAGACTACAAAGAGTTGAACCTCCACCAAACAAGAGTATTTCCTCTTAATTATATGAAGTAAGTGCTTCTTTGTTTGGTGGAGATGTGCTCATATTCCTCTGCATCAGGACCGCTCAGGAGTGGGAGGGTGGTGGGCTTTTTGGCAAGCTGTCCATGAAGTTAGAAAAAGGCAGGAAAAGCTATGCATACCACTAACGTATAGGGGCAGGACCGAATGGACGGAGCTTCAAGGTCATTTTGGGCATTTGCATACCCACAGTATTTAAAAGGATGAACAATGGACTCTGCTCTCACCAGGAGAGGAAAGATCCCACACATCACAGTCACTACAAAAGAGACTGTGCTCCGACAGAGCAAGGATCCAGTTCTGTGTACAGAGCATCAGTGGCAGAACGGACGCTCACCTGCTTTTTTCCAAGAAGAGACCACAGTTTTGACCTAAACTGTGGACTCTTCTAGACTGCAAGGGGGCCTCAATTCCGCTAACAGTCCCATTGCTCCCACACACAGGATAAGAAAACAAATGAAGTCTTCTCCCAGCGGGAGAGAGCAGTTTTCTTGCTCCCATCCACTGGGAGTGGAGCTACAGTTTGCTCTTGCTTGGCGGAAGCTGTCACAGCTCCCGCTAAGTGACAGAAAGCTATGTCCAGAGGGTGGGCACCTCAGTGCATAGGGAGTTGGCCCTTGGGTTTGGCGGCCCAGGTCCATTAATAGCTCTAGGAAGACAGCAGGACCAGCCTTAGAGAGAGATGGTGGTCCCCAGGGCCAAAAGCAGCCCAGGAGGGGGGGGGCCGCACACACCCCCCCCCCCCTTTTTACAAATTGCCCATGCCCAGTGGAGGTGATGGCTCCTCAGGACACATATGGCCTGAGAAGGGGGCCATACACCCCCCTTTAAATTGTATTCCTGTCCCAGGGAGGTGGTGGTCCATGGGGACCAAGGAACAATAGAGAGGTCTGCGCGGATCCCCTCCAATTTCTTAATAAAGGCCCGGTTTGGGGGAAGGGGGTCCTCAGGGCTCTTAAGAGCTTAAGGAGGGGGACCGCGCAGCCCCTCTCCAATTAAATCTATCAGCCTGCCCCAGGGAGACGCGGTCCCTGGGCCATGATAGTCCATGGGGAAGGGGACCGCATGTGCTCCACTCCTCATAATAGTTAATATAATATGGCCCTGAGACCTGGCCCACCCAGGGAAAAAATGCTGAATAAGCGCGGGAGACTGCACTTGCTTTTTTTCTTTTTTAAATTTATTTTTGCTGGGATATGCAGGTCCTCTGATTTCGCAGCAAAAACTGAAATAAAAAAAAAAATGCTTTTTGGCCCGGGGTACTCCAGCACCAGGCCCAGGGGGTCACGATTTTCATACCCTGCCCCCTTTTTCTTTATTTTTAACTTTTGTTTGGGACTCGACTGAGTCTCAATCCCAAAATGGCTGCCAACACTTCCTGGTTGAAGTGTCGGCAGCCAATCAGATATCATCATGGGGCAGTCAGATCCACGGAAGATCTGTGTCCCTAGATATCTATATCTCTTTATCCTAAATAACTACAAAACTACTGAAAGGATTTACACCAAATCACAAAAAGGGCTATTTCTGGACCAAGAGCTAAAATGTTGCAAAATTTGGTGGAATTCCATCCAGCAGTTCGAGTTGTAGTCATGCTCAAAATCCCTTTAAGAAATTGCATGAGGAAAATGCATTTTAGGATTCCCCCCTTTTTCGCAGCCCCATCTTGATGGATCACCCCAACACTTTCAAGACAGCAGCTGAAGTGAGCAGCAAACTAATTCTGAAAGGTTTGTGATGATTAGTCAAACTGTGCCAAAGTTATTGGGGAAACAAAAGATGCCTTTCCTATGGAAGCTGGGTCCTAACTATACCTACCTACTGGCGACCGCCAGTGAGATTATATATTTATTTAAATATACATGCATACATATATATATATGTATACATATATATACACACACACACATATAGTAAGTTAGGTGCATGTAACCATTGTAAATCAATTACCTGCAAAGTAAAAGACTGCTAATCAAAGGTACCAACATTTATCAGCAATGTAATGAAACCTGACATAATGCCGCAGTGTAATGGCTCTCACTTTAAGACCTGTTCTTGGATGCTGATCGGGGACAGGCCTGTGTGCATTTCCATCTCCGGCTGTTGGTAGTCTGACGCCCATTAAGGGCTGTAAGGAGACCACAATACAAGCAGTCTGAGACTGCCTTCGTCTTGACCAGGGCCACTTAAATCTGCCATAAGAAGCATTAGAGCTTACATTCCAGCTGAAATCTGAAATCTCTGATTCAGATTGTGTGGATCAAAAGATCATTATGTTGCTAAGTGTCCAGCAAAACAAAAGCAGAATAAGAGTCAACATTTAGGGCTGGGGCTTAACAGGGGACATACATGACTTTGCCCCATATATTTCATATATACCGATTCAGTTTATGATTATAAATTGAACTGTATATTGAGGAAAGCAACTGAAAATGTTATTTCGTAGATGATATCAAAGGGCATGATTAACTGTGGACTACAATTAAAGATTGAGAACTTGCTGAATCATCAGGCAGGGTGCCATAAAAAAAGATCACATTTGAGTTACATCTGCTAAATGGCAGGCTGGCAAAAGTGCCACCATAACAAGAATATCATTTTTAAATATACATATGACAACAGAAAGATAACTGAAAAGGCAACAGGCCACAGCAGAACTATTTTCTGAGGTTCTTCAAAAACAATCCAATGGGGATATAGCAGTTACTAGTAGAATGAACTCAAGTTTAAAGCAACAACTGGAAAACTTGAGAAAACTATTTAAACAAGAAATAACACAAAATGATAAAAGGCATCATCTTTGCTGGAAGAGTTGCGAAGAGGTTAAGAATCTTCATCATCCTATCCTACAGAAAATCAGATCCCTAAATGCTGGAATAATGGGAAGAAACTCAGCTTTGTGTTCAACAAAAATGCAGGAGTTTGAGATCAAATATGCATGGGTGGATAAGGAGGAGGTCCTCAAACATGGTGAAAATTTGTTGAATAAAATGAACAAAAATTCTGGGAAATGATTGAAAATTCCCACAAATCAATGAAAAACTTCACAAGCTACATGAGGATATCAGCAGCAAAAATAGGAAATTCCTGTGTGACATTTAATATTATGTGACAGGAAATAATCAGCTCTGATGCGGTGTCTGATATGATACAGAAAAGTGATGCATCTGAAGGAGGAGAAGTAGGTACACTAATGACATTCAAACAAGAAGAGGACCTGCGAACTGCTACCCAAATTTCACCTGATGAGGCATGGACAACACCAACAGGTCAGGAGAGGCCGGTCAAGACATGGCAGAAAAAGATTGTGACACACAACAGAGTGGTAAGAAAGGGTATGCAAGAAGAAAGCACTCTAGTGAAGAGTAACAAGGAGTCAAATCAGGAACAAATGGTGGGAGTGAACACGATAATGAATTAGACCTATTAAACTTTAGCTTGTCTGTGTCCTTCCCCAATTCTGCCTACACCAAAACAAGAATTGATTTGTTCAAGTTTACTTGTAAACTTCAATTATTGAAGGCTCATAGTATGATGGCAAAAAAGAAGACTGATCACAGTATAGTATCCCCAAATACAGGGGGCTCTAATTTGTTGATTAGTGACAATGAGTTATTGATTACATTGTCTGATCTGGAAGGAGTCAACCACCTTAACAACAATGCTGTGGTTGGTTTCCTAATGGAAATGGGTTTAGAGATTGATAGAAGCAGCTCAGGTGGATTAAATCCCAAATCCATCTATATCACACCACCATCATCATGATACTATCGAGCCCTCTCATTAGTCCATTGTAACTACTGTGAAAAGGCTTAGATGCAATACATTCCTGGGTATTAAACTTAACCTTACTTTGTATTCTTGATAGAGCATGATATCTTAGAACTAAAGCCTACTGATAAGGGTGGCGATATAGAGCTTTTACTCAAGGAAACGTATCTAAGGGAAGGACAGAATCAATTGTCTTACACAGTTTGCTAAGTAGAAATGACTACACAGAATTATCAAGACAACTGAGAAATACTCGTATTAGCGGATAAGAAATAATAATGGTTTAGTGAAAAGGAAGATTACTTGTTCCTTATAGTAAATATTCCATACTTCAACTACAATATCTGCTACCCAAGATACACAAGAACATTCAAGGCTAATAGAATACTCTAAAAAAGAGCTTACTTGAGAATTCCTTCAGATATGTGGGTAATTTCCTGCAGTTTTTTGTATCAGCCCTTTCATCCCATCTTAAAGACATAACAATGATTTCTTTATCTACAATGGAGGGAATAGAGGAGAAAGAAGACATTTTCCTCATGATATCAGATATCTCTGCCATGTACATTAGTATTGGACATAAGGATGGTTTGACAGCATTTAAAAAGTTTTTAGGAACAAGACCAATGTGTTAGTATGCTGTTCACCACAATGTGATTTTTCCCGAGAATGAATAACCTAACTTTTAATGACAATATATCTAAACAAATATAAGGAATGGCCATTTGCTTCACCCAAGGCTACGCTAATGGGATATTGGGAAGAAGAAAATATGATAATTACATGGAGCACAATGTTGTTTCTATGTATTCCTTTGATCGTTTATTTGTCAATTGAAGGTAACTAATCACTGGATTATGCATTGGTTGAAAGTCTGAATGACAAGGAATTTGCAATTTACTAGCACAATAAGCGTCACTGCAGTGGAGTTCTTAGACATTGAGTTCATGGTCAATGATCACACAAGGTCTACATTTCTTTACTTAAAGCCCACTATTGGAAAACTTATCCTTTACAGCATGAGTAGTCGTTCAAACAAACTCAAATGGAGTTTCACATATGGAGAAGACCTAAGGGCCAAACACAACTGAGGTGAAAGAGAGCACTTTGTGACAGAACAGATATACATGATGGCGACATTCAGAGAGGGAGAATACCCTAAGTGAGTATTAAGCAGGGCCACAGAGATTAGTTGTTATGCACTCGAGAATGTAAGACTAAACAGGCATCAGACAAACAGGTGAGATTTTTTCACTGCCTTATATAACCAGTCAAAGGCTATCAACAAACGTATCTGCAAAACTTGGGATATACTCAAGTATGACTGAATTATACAAAAACACCAGTAAAATCTCCTACTACACGAGAAGCAAATTCATTAAAAATATTTTGGTTAAGAGTAATTTTACTACTAGCAATATGAAGTAGGATAATGATCTTAGGAGTTTCTTTAAATGCAATGACTGCAAGGCATGCATGTACAGAAAAAAAGTTGCAAGTTATAGGATCTCATGTTAATGAAGTAAAAAAAAGAAGACAAATACATTTATCACATTTAGAACTAACTACAGAGTATATGTACTGGTATTTCCTTGTGATTTACAATACATGTGGAAGGGACCTACAATTCACCATTAGGAAATATATCCTCAAACACATGAGAGCCATTAAACATAATGATTAACACCATTCAGTTGCTGGAGATTTTCAAGAGAAACATGGGAGAAGAATTAACTACTTAAATACTTTGGCATTGATTACGTGGCTAGAGGAAATTGTGGCAGTGACAGGAAATTCTCCTTAGAAGATTGCAATTGTGCTATATTATTGACTTCAGACAGAAAAACCTCAGTAGGTATGAATGTGGAAAAAGAGATTAAAGTGAATTTAGGCTAAACTAGTCTTGCTGACTTTTCTTTTATAAAAGAAACATGCTTTATGAAATATGTTTATGGTATATGTAATTCTGTTAAGTATTACTTATAGGCCCCAGGATGGATTTTAGCAAGTGTTGGTGGTATAGTTGAAAAAAAAAAAAAAAGAGTATCTGTAAGCGCAGAGAACTTTAACATTGACTTTTCATATTATACACATGGGCGTGTTGTAACAAGACATAACCATTTTAGTTAATAGGATGAATTTCTTGATCAACAAATTTCTAATATACATTTTAATGACATGGTGACTCAAACAGACTGTTCACATTTCATACATGATTTGGAGAAGTCAATTGTCTTGCCACACGATGGACATCTATTCCAAAAACATATCAACATCTTTTTAGGATAGGGATTCTGAATTCGATTTTGAATTTTTGCTCACTTGGGCTCAATGTTTATACTGACAATAGGCAATGGTGAGTTCTAGGAACAGCACTACTTGGTCAATATAGCTTTTTAATTTAATGCCTGTCTGCCCCAGGGTGGGCTGGATGCTCAGAATGACTGTGAAAAGGCTGGAATTTGCAAATGAACTAGTTTTTGAATACTGTTTCTTTAAGGTGCATATAGCCCCTTGCTTGCATAGTATATTACTGTATCCATACAGAATCTGCTTTTTATGTCTATGGAAAGTTTCACTTAAAAATTCACTCAAATATGATGTTTTCATGTGATCAAGGACGTGTGGCCAGAACACATTATCTGCCTCGTGGCTGAATAGAGGAAGAAATAATAAATGATGATTATCACACTATCAGCCCAGAGTGTCGATCCTCTATACTGCGAATGTGGCAAATGGTAAAATAACTTGAGATTAGGACATCTTGCACCTGTTACATGCACCATCCTGTAAGGGTGTGGAAAGGTGCCCACCAAGGAGATTATAATAAGAAAAAAAATAAACATTTAAAATCCAAAGAACATTGAAATTTGTCAGTTAAAGTTTACTGAGCTAACTTTAACTTGCGCCACGCCATATATTACTTATGATCCCACCTCACTGATGGCATGTTAAATGACATCACCAATGACATTACTGATAACACCATATTCTCATACAGCACAGAGTTACTGAGTATTCAGGTGTGGGTCCATAACATATGAATTGTGTAAGCCCTGGCGGAAAAGTGGGACCATGCATATTAAAAGTTGTGTTTACAAATCACTAAAGTTTGGGGTGTAATTATTGCTCCATGTCAAACAAGGTAAAGGATGAGCACACCTGATGAGGCATGAAGAGATATGTTCCCAAGTATGCTGTGGCTTAAAGCCAAACAAAGCCTGTTCCAGAAACTCTCAGAGAAAGGACAAAGCTCCTGCTGACAAAAGATTATACACTAGAGGATATATGGGCATGTGCCTATGTTAAATAGTTGAAATACAGTGCTATAGACCAGTTCTGTGTAGCAAGGACTTTTATAAGGTTTCGATAATTATTTTCGGAACTTCTCCGAAAATGTTGAAGCTTTGCAGATTGTTTTTATAATGCAGGAGTGTCTCACTGGGAGGTGATTTATCTCACATTGGCGTTGAAAGCATTGCTTTAAGGTTGTATGCCACTGTGTCCATCTCAGGAATGTGTGTACTGTATTTTACTAAACTACGGAGGGTTATCCATAGGTCCTGGTGTATGCCATTGTGTCCATTTCTGAATATGTGTACTGTATTTTTACTAAACTATGGAAGATTGTCCATAGGTTTTGGCATAAGGTGTCTTTTCAGTGGTAAATACATACCTGTCAACCTCTTGACTTAAAATGCGGTCCATGCGATCTCCTTAAGAGGGCAAGCCAATTAAGAGGAGTAGAAAATTGGCACAGATATAGTGTGTTGAATTACTTCAAGTCCACAAACCCAAAAGCAACTTTCACAATGACTGGCATGGTGGGGTGCAAGGTATAATTAGATCAGTAGACCATAGCTGCCGAATTTCTGTAGTTTTTTTGGTCTTTAAAAATGTTGTCCTGTTTCAACACCAAACTAGAACACACTTTTTTTTGTTTTTTGGTACATTTCTGGGTTGGGTTTGTTTTTCATGTTGGCTGAGATCTTTATAACATACCCAACGATACCAACACTTTAAGTTTGTTTTTCCCAGTAAATTTGTGTGTTTTTAAAAAAATAATTTTTAGCCTACGCCCCTGCTGCGCATGGCCTTTGCTTGACTACAGGTGCACAAACTCCTAGGTGCATCCAACCCACATTCTTTTATTTTTATTTTTCCGCAGTACATCAGAAGCAAAGCTTGAGTGGGGTCTCCCGCAGAAGTACCACGGTATCTCACAGGAGGACCACACTGCGCCCTCAAAGAGAACTGCAGTATCCAAGACACAATTACTTTTTTTTTTTTTTTGTTATTTAGTCTCAGGTGAAAGGTGGGTTAGGGGTTAAGGATGCCCTCTAAACTGTTGTAGAGCAGGGGGAACTGAGTCCCAGAGTCCTATAATGACAGCCACAGCATTTTCTTCAGTGTTGCGACAAGCCAATCAGATTGGTTGGTCCTCGTCACACAGTACAGAAATGATTTATGGGGGAAAAAAAATCTCTTTGCCAGTTTTTCAATTTTCGGTACTGCGGGGCTCCTGCAGAACCAACCATATAAATCTAATTAACTTTTAACCTCTTCATGCCTACCCCAAGCACCTCTTGAAAAGAAATTTTTTCTAAAACAGCTGAACGTATTTGAGCCAAATAACAAAAAGCACACAACTGGAAAAGGTAAATGATCCAAAACTAATTTACTGGGATTGCTGCAATGGGGACATACATTTTCACAGCAACTCCAATGCTGCTCCAAAGACAGACCTTCAGATTTCGCACCAGTATCTTGCAGGAGGACTTTTATCCGAAAGAAACTGGCCTGCACGCCTATCTGCATCAGGCTGCCTCCAGAGCCACAGAGGTTAGAACCTGTGACCTACAGGGCACAGAATTTCTGAGGCAAGCATAAATCTCTCCGATCTACCACTAGCTTATAAACAGTGCTTAAGCATTTGGGATATGTGGATAAACAAGACCACATTCACATTGCACATTTAAAGGAGTGTTTTGATGCTTTTAATGACAGCTGCTCATCCTTCTGTGGTTCTAATAACACCCGAGTCGGCTACTCCAGGATAAGAACTGTGAACCTGCAGTTTGAATACATGCCTAAAGTAGTCCTGTTAAACGCCTACTGAAATTTGTGACGCCAAATTAGATAAATATCCAGAGATGTCCAATTGTCTCAGCAACGAGAACCCAGCAAATACTGCAAGAGAGAACTGTAGTGTTCTTAGAGAGTGCTGTGCTTGTGCCAAGAATGGAACACGAGCGCAATCTAAACTCTGTGAATGTTTCAGTAAAGTGACATTTTGCCTGTCGTAGGTCACAAAAGACGTACATATGAAAGGTCTGTGAAGTCTCAATACTTGTTTATTAGTGCAGGGTGCAAGACCAACAAGAGCCGCTGTGATAGCTCCTGTGGTGACTGACTAATGATATATGAGCCTGGGATACAAGACAACCACCCCGTAAGTGCCACGATCTGTGGCAGACTCCTGTTCCGCGCTCCAGCATATGCCGAGTTTAATACTCCGAACCAGTGCTCCGCTCATTCTAGGGCAGCGCAGGCTGGCAGGGCACCCAGAACCCCGCCAGCAGGGGGCGTCTCAGTGGGGTGCGTCACGCAAGTGGTGCTGAATACAAATTCAGAAACTATTTCCCAGGCAGCCACAGCATTTCCACAATGTTTTAAGAATATCGATTTCAACGCGCTCTGCAGCGTTCTTGCTAAGCAATCAAACCACTTTTTTGCTGCAGGAAGGGCCTTGTTACCAGAACCGATGAAAACCTTGGAGAGTGATTGTTTACTTTTGGAAGCTTGTATGAAGTCCTGAATACAGAGCACGTATTGAAAGGAACGAAATCATATGAAAGAATACGAATTTAGAATTTTTGCTGCACATTTGGATACTGAGCTCCACGAGGGACGGGAGGATCCTCAACACTCTTAAAGAATGGTGATACTTGTATGTATGTTTTGTATTTAATGTAGGAGTACATGCTTCGGAAAGTGACCCATTAGTAGTCGTATGAACTATGTAATATGGATGAATATTTATGTTACAGTTTAAACAACAACCTAGAATACTTATTGGAGCCAGAGAGCATGTACTATGAAAACAGAAAGTAGTTTGCTTCTCGAAGAAGGGAGTGGGGTTACGCCAAAAACAAGTAATATCAATCACAGAGATATTATAAATGCTCCGGGTCCAGGAATGTCAAAGTTCCACCAATATAAGGAATTCGTTAGCTCAGTCTGACATAAAGAGCCTCGAGGAGATCTCAGAATTGTGTTATCAGAGTAGAATGCACATTGGGGACAGGCTCTCTGTGAGGACTCTCTGACTTTCTCAGTCCTGTGATTCAAGTGCATGACGTGGGGCAATACAAAGGTGCCTTTCAGATGGTATATGGAGCCCAGTGCATGACTGAAGCCTGAAGGTATGCAAACTATGTGCTGCATTTTTTTTTGCAAATGGGCATTTCGCCACCTGCACTGCAGCTCCTAATTAAACGGTGCTGCAGTTGGCAAAATGCCAGTGGGTAGTGTGCTGCATCTCTGTAGACATACAAAAGAAGAGTCCAATCATCTACTTCTGAGCAGCAAAGGAGTCTAACCACTGAGTCTCAGTAAGGCAAAGACTCCAACCACTGACTCCCCAGTAAGAGAAAGGAGTCCAACCACAGAGTTTGGAGCCAAAGAGACCAACCATTGACCGTAGAGCAGGAAACAAGGCCTAACATTTATTTCTGGGAAGTAGGAGAAGAGTCCGACCACTGATTTCTCTTTCGGAGAAGAGTATGAACTGACTTTCTGTAACAGACTTCTAACTACTGGCTTCTCAACAGGCACACGTTTCCACCACTGAGGTCTCAAAAAGCAAGGAGACCAATCTACTTCTCAATACATGAAGAGTGAAAAGACTAACTTCACAGTGCTTGCAAAGCATCCCATTACCGCTATCACAAAAGGCCAAGAGTCCAACCACCATGCCTCACGAACAAGTCCAAGTACCATCTATTTTGTTTAAGAGGTGCCAGAAGCCCAAGAGAAGGAGGGTCCAACAATCAACAACTCATAGTGATAAGCCTTCACAGCTATTCAGATCAAGAAGTGGGTAGAGCCAGTCTCGGCTGACTTCAGGGATGACTTGTTTCGGGAAGACAGTGCAATAGTGCCTTTAAAAATATCAGGAAGGAGCCTTGTGCATAATACGAGTTTTAGTAATCAAGAGGACAGCAGATGTGTTCAAGGTGGACTGCAAGTTTACTGACTGATGGATTGTTATGACGCGTTGGTTGCTTGTAACATGCACTCGACAAACTAATCTGTAGACCTGCTCGCAATAGGTAATAGTGTAAAAAGTGGACAAGAACATTTTGACACAGTTCTTGATCTCACACTATCTCAACCTGAAAGTGCAGAAAAAGAGGAGTGGAGTCTTCGAAGGTCACACATCGTTTTCCTACATGCACAGGCCTTCTCTAAGCAGACGCTAAAGATCACTTTTTAGAAATACAGAAGAGGACACAACTGAGAAGAAAGGAACAGATTTTTCCTAAGTGGTGGATCAAGTTTTCATAAAAAAACAACAATACCATCACAAAGAAAAGTGTACTATAACGCTGATACAGAAGCAAATTCTGGTTCGGATCAGTATTGTTTATTTAACGTTTAGTTAAATGAACATGCATAAAGTGTACATTTTACATAATAAGAATAGTTTTGGTGCCTTCTCTCAGAGCTCGGAATTCTACCACAGCCATATTGTGTATGAATACTTTGACAGTACCAAGTGTATCCAGTGTAAAAATAAAATATAGAGTTCATTTTGCTTTAAGGGGTTGCTCATTACATCCACCACAGTTTGCAGTTATATTACTTAACGAGCCTAATTGAAGCTTCAGGTAGACGGGTGAACATTTTTATTATCTAACTCTGACAAAGTTTATCAAGTTCTAAATTTAAAAAGAATAGCTGGAAAGTGCTCCAAGAAGTGGCCTTAGAGGGGAAACATTTTATAAACTGATTCCTGTGGGGAGAAAAAATCAAATCATAAAAGTAAAAAATAACCTCTTAATTTCTTTCTGTAGGTCATGCAAGCAAAATTATTTATGCCAACTTTCAACTTATATTGTTTCTTAATAACAAAGCGACACATATACCTATGCTTTTCATCATCTACATGATGTCATTACCAGAACTGATCAATGATTTTCAACTCACGTGCTCCAACTATGCAGATGACACACAAATATTACCTAAATTGGAATACCCCAAAGACACTGAAAACTCACAAATCTTCAGTTGCCTCAGAGCTGTTGATCATTGGATGACTTGGAGCCATCTCTAACTGAATGCTTCCAAAACGGAAATATTCACATGTGGCGACTGGAAAAATTCTGACCCACTGTGCGCCTGGTCTGACGATCTCAGGCCACCTCCTCAAGTATCCAAGAAAGTTAAAAACCTTGTAATTACCATGGACTCCATGTTAACAATGAATGCCCAAGTGGACAAATTAGATCAATCAAGCTTCATCACCTTGAAGACTCTGTGACACATCTTACCCCCACCTCTGATTTACACACATGGTGCAGGCTACTATCTCTCTTGTACTGTCTAAACTGGATTATGCCAATGGCCTTCACCATGTATCATCTCTATCTATTATGAAAAAACTACAACATATTCAGAACTCAGCTGCCAGGCTACTATTACAAGTAAAGCCGCAAGCCCACATCTCCCCTGCCTTGAGAGCACCACACTGGTTACCCATTGCCAGAAGATCCACCTTCAACCTGCTTTGTATCACCCACAAAGCTATATATGGAACAGGACAACTTTTCATCAGAAACAAAATAACCAAATACATTCAACAAAGAAACCTCAGCTCAAGATTGGCACCCCACCTTAAAATACCACCATACAAGAAAAAGACAATAGGTGGTACATCCTTCTCTGTTCAAGCAGCCAAACTATGGGGGTAGTGGAATTCATTATCCCCAAATATAGGATCCACCGATAACTATCTTGCCTTCAGAAGACTACTCAAGAGTGCTCTTTCCTTCATAACCACCATATTCAAACAGCAATGGACTGCATATGCCTGTGTTGATAAATATTTATAATCTGATTATGTGTATATTCTAGATATGTATAGTTCTTTAAGAAATATGTATTGTTACCATATTCTTTAAGCCTGTTTAACAAATGTATAATATACATACATACACACATATATATATGTGTATATTATTATATGCTTAACATGTTCATATGTCTTTGCATAGCTCCTAGACAAGTTATTATATTAGATACTTATGAATCCCCGCTTTCTTTATATATCACAAGGAGCAAATGTTATCTTAACTATTTAACAGCAAGCATTTCACTATTCAAAAATTGAGGAAAGACAAATGAATGTTAGAAAAGTACAATTATTAATTGACTTCAAATATTACAATTCTTGAAAGGCTGTGTTTATGCAAAACTACTTTTCTTCCCATATTATTATACCCATTATTATATTCCCTTACTATGTATTTACATATCTATTTATTACACTAGCCCTACCGTACTAAAGAAAAAATGTATACATATTTAAAAAAAAAAATAATATATATATATATATATATATATACACACACACACACACACGTATAAATAAAAAAAATATACATTTTACTCTCTTGTAAGCTTTAATCTGTCTCCTCATCATCCTATGTCTCTATGTCTCTATCAATCTATCCTCCATCCCCAATCTGACTCATCCCAAACCCATTCTACTACTTTCATATCCAAAATAACCCTGCCTAAGCTCTTTCCTCCTCTTCCACATCTAGCTCACCCAAACCTCAGTTTACTACCATGATCTCCCAAACAACCCTACTAAATTCTCCCTCATTTATCTCACTGTTGACTCATACAAAACCCCTCCTGCTACTATGATCTCCCTAACCCTTTCCACAGACTCTTCCCTCCTCCATCTCTCCTTTACCCATCCCAAGCCTCATCCTATTAATATAAACTCCCAATTAACACTTCTGGATTCTTCCCTCCTCTATCCCTCCATTACTCAAGTCAATCCAACTAACAAACTCACATATCCTCTGCTCAAATTAACTCATAAGAAAACTAATTATGTACTCATATTTCCCTATACTAATCCACCACTAATTCCTCTTGGGTTCCGGAGTAGCGTGCTACTCACCGAAAAGCATTTTGACACCTCGTCATGGGTAGTAAACGCTATATAAATACAATTATAATATAATCACACACACCCACACAGGAATGCCTTTGTAGTTAAAGGTTAATACCTCAAAATGTAGAAACTCAAAATATAGCACCCTTAACTTTACCCATTAGGTGCATTCCGCGATTGGGATTTCTCCACAAATAAGTGAAGAAACACTTAATTGTCCACCAAATTTGGTAGCCATGGCAGTAACTTGCGTCATTCAGCGCCTTTTCTTGGTGAATGTGTGCCTATCTATTTTGGAGTTATAAGCAATAATAGGACTGTAGTGTGCCTAAGCACCAATGCTGTGCAGCTAAGACATACAGTCACAGTATACACCTCCGTAAGTGTTAGCAAACAATAGTACATCCTCGTTTTAACAAAATGTCAATGTTTTTTGGAAACATTTGTAGCTGCGAACAGTCATCAAAAACATGCCAAAATCTGGTGTGGGGAAAGCCTGTCACCTATACAGACAAAGTGACAAACGCACACAATTTGTTGTGCTTCCTGAAATTACTGGGGCGCTCAAGCACCAAATGGCAACTGCGACTTTTACAGAGAAAAGGAAAGCTGTGGTAGCTGTCTTTCACTCCTTCCACTGAGTTATGCTTGCACAAGGAAGGGTGCTGGGAGGTAAACAAACCTGTCAGAAAATCTCACCTAAAGGAGATGTGGTGTCCTGCCCCAAAAACTAGTACACACAAGTACCGTATGTTACAACTCATGTTTATTATGTGCCACTGTCCCACAAGCATAACTCACCTATTAGCCTGTCTCTGTTTTATAGGTAGCAGATATACAGCATACTTTATTTTAGAATAGAATGCTGAGTTATGTAAAGTCCTGTATCCCTTGATGCTATCAGGCCTGAAGTTAGTGATTTGTCTCTCAGCAGCTCTCTAGCAACTGGTGCATCTGCTTTGATTCAACCTCTATTGTAGGTTTCCGTTATACCTTTTTCATATGCAGAACCAGATCAGGAAGACTGATGTTCTCTTACATTGGTCATAAAATGTTGAATGGCCTCCCGTTCCACATCAGAACCTCCTCCTCTCTTCCTAAATTCTGCAAGAAGCTGGATACTTGGAATTTCAATTAACAAACCTACGACAGGCATTCCTAGGAACACACACCTGCTCAGTGCCAGGATACCCGTGAGGGTGATAGAATGTTTTACAAATACATATAAGATAATAATATACATGTAAGTCTAGGCAACAAGGAGGGTTCTGCTCATGCTCAGCTCATGTACTTGTTATACAGGCAGTAAACAATGCTTTCATTCAGATTTCAAGAAACAAGCAGAAGACTCCGCACCTGTATCTTTTCACTGACAAAGAACCATACAAGGCCATTTATACTTGGACCAGACCCACAGTTAACATGAAAGCAAATTGCTGCAGAGTGGCAAAAATCGTTACAGTGGCTTATTATGCGAGCAACAGAATATGTGACCTCTAAGCATACATAATTAAAAAACTGAAACAGTAATGGTAGTATTAAACAGGCCTGTCTTGTAGGCAGTAAACTACTGTGGGCACAAGGGAAACTCTAAATGTGTACACCCTAAAACATTACCTAAACAGGCCAGGCCCTGTGACCAACCCCCTATAACCACTCTACCTTTAGCCAGTTTTTGCAGCCAATCCCCCTAACCACCCAACCATTAGAGAGAGTGACAGAGAGAGAGAGAGAGAGAGAGAGAGAGAGAGAGATAGAGAGAGAGAGAGAGAGAGAGAGAGAGAGAGAGAAAGAGAAAGAGAAAGAGAAAGGCACGCAATTTAGGCTTCGATGAATGATATACATAGAATTAGATTTTAGAACAAATTATAATGAAGTGTATTTGTCATTTAGAACAAGTGAGATCACATTTCAGAACTAGCCTTTAACTTTTAAAGTTTAAAATAAATTAAAGAAGGGAAGAGCGCACAGACACACATGTAGAACTCTCAATTTTCAGTGTGAGGATCTGTGACCTTAACCATTACACCACAGGTGACTCCTTACCCTGCTGTTTCCAGTCATACCTATGACATTCAACCCACGCATGCGATAGGAAAGAAAAGTGAATGTTCCATTACTAGGAAGGTTCAAGACCTTGAACATTAGGCCAGAAGTGACTCTGTTCCCCTCTGCATCCAAATGTAACTATATCATTCGTACCAAACATCTTGCTAGTTCGATGCTTTAATATCGTTGCATGGAGAGACATCCCATTACGGGATGGAAGAGAGAGCATGACAGGACCGCGAGGAGAGCCTCAACTGCCCCCCTCCTGCTGTCCTGCATGAGCCAGCATTGCTCCCACAAGCAGGGAGCAGCTATAAATAGCAGCTCCCTGCTAGTGGGAGTAATCTTTTCATCTGTTTCTGCAAACTTGGCTGTAGAGAAACAGATGAAAACTTCACTTTCTGCAAGTGACAGCTGATGGGCACCCCGGGACATAGCAGGAGTCAGCCCTAGGGGGTAGCGGTACCCAAGCCATCAGTGGCCTCTCAAGGGGCCCCCCTCCAATGTAAATAGCCCCAGGGAGGTAGTGGTCCACAGTGCCTCATCAGTGGCTTTGTGCCTCTAAAGGTTCATTTTACTCTTTGAATATGTTATTTACGTCCTACAATTTCCTTTTCATGTGTTGATTTTATGCCCTAACCCCAACTAGGTCTTTTTTTTTTTTTTTTTAAACAGCGCCACCCTGTGGCCCCAGACTCATCTAGAAGGGTCTAGAGCCCACATGGTGACGGTTTCATTTCTTCCCTCTATTCGTGCCTGTATGTTGGTCCCAACTGCCCGTTTTTTTTTTTGTATCAAGTGTTGACACAATTTGTAACCACAAAAAGTGGCACGAAGAGGCGGTGACTCAAGAGGCTCTTGTGGGGTGTGAGTGGCCGATTCGGTTGTAACCACACGGTGGAAAGTGCCTGTGCGACTGAAGGGGGAGAAGGGGACGGGGTTTTGTGTGTGTGTGTGCATGGAGATGTGCTGCAGTGTCACAAAGCATGTATTTCTTTGTTTTCAGGGGGTGATTAAAATGAGCAGAGTCTGCCCAATGTATGTGTGTGGGGGGTGTAACTTGTTTGTAACGTATTTCTTTTTTTCTTACAATAGGTTGCCATTAAAAGGATGAAGCCACGCGTGTGGTGGTGGAACTGTGGTCTACAGCGCTCTGGCTGGGAGTAGGGGTGTGTGTGTGGGTGTCTTCTGTAGGTTACAGGCTGCAGTGCTGTAGTCTAAGGATAGTTCCAAGTTGAACCTCGGGCCCAAGGGAGAAGGGCTTGCATTCACCTGGTGGGGCAGATTGAGGGGGCACATGGACTGGAGTATTGTGGGCCTTCACTGTGCACACCTAGTACACAGACACCTGACTGTTTTCTTTCTTTTAGGGGGGAGGGGTGAGGATGGGGTGAGGATGGGAGGAGGGGCTTCTTCCAGCTGTGTGCAAGCGCCAGCTGCTTGCATCTGTCCAGGCTCCCAATGACAATAGGGCCGCAAGCCAAGAGCTTCTAATTAGAGCTTAGAGGCTGTGGAGGAGCCTCCGTCCTCTCGGCGCTATAAGCTGCTGCTTTATATGACTCGCTGGTGCCAACACTGTAGGAAAACTACCTTCCGGAGTACCTCATGGGAATGTGTAGTAGGGCTGGCCAGAGTCACGATCACGCACCCATGCTTGGGGACACGTGGGTATATAATTCAACTTATTTCTGCCAAAGATAGATTTTCGGGGATGTTTTGGGCCAAGGAAGACTGTAACAAAGAAAATGCAATAAGAAAAGACATGCTACCCTGTCCCAGACTTGCAGATACTGTATCTCATGGGTGTTATGTCCACCCTGATTTTTTTTCTACAATACTGCCCTTAACACTGCTCTCCAGATGCTGCTTTGCGGGCGTTTGCACTTGCAGATTTTTATTTTTTAATAGCCACATAGCATGAAATTAATAAGTAATAGTAGTTTAGCCACAGCCCCCACCACCTAACCCCTTACTATGACAGGGGCAGGAATGGGAGTACGAGGCCTTCGCTGGGAAGACTGCTCTGAGTGGAAGAGCGCAGCCTCCCCTGCCCCGCGCTGTGTACAACGGAGAGTGTTTCAGTGGGGAGTGGGTACGGGGACGCATCCATCAACCCTTCCAATCTGCTTTTCCGTAAAGGAGGCAACCATTGGCCCGGTCAGCCACAATCACGCAAAAAGTATTTCTGGGGTCACAGTTGATGAATTCCCCAGGGGAGCAGCCTGAGCTGTTACTACCCTACAAGTCCGCCAGGGCTGAAACCATGGAACACCACAAACGGGCCTGGCACCGCCCTACACAAGATCTGAGCATTGGGAAGTGGGGTGACACACAGCCTGGACTGAAACAGCCTCTACATAAACTAGGGGAGGTGGGGGACTGACACCCCACATCACTACCAGAGCTGATAACTTCTTACGCCACAGATAACACCGCACCTAGACAAAGGTGGGAGGGGGAGGGCTTGCGCCACCCTTCCCCATGGCTTGTGCTAGCACCATGTATCAAGCTTGCACCACCGCAGTGACTGGTAATTTAAAACTGATAAGCCCTAGAGGCTGTGGGGGGTGGCTTTCCCCAGGGCAGTAATAAACCCAGGAGGGGTGCCCCCTCTTTATATATATATATATATATATATATATATATATATATATGCGCCCCTGGGGGCGAATTCAAAAACATTAATTAAAAATAAGCACAGGAGATCGCATTTTTTCCCCCAATTATTATGGCGAATTAGCGACGAAGCAAACTTGTGCCACAAATGTTTTTAAAAAGTGTTTTTTTGCCCCAGAGCTAAGGGGTCAGGGTATCTCTACCACCACCCATTTACCTTTTTTTTGCGTTTTTTGTTGGGACTCGGATGAAGCTGAGTCCCACGATGGCTGACAACACCTCCTGGTTGAAGTGTTGGCAGCCAATCTGAATTGTGCATTTCCCTGCACGATCTCGTCATTATTCGCAAATTAGTCACGATGGAACAGCTGTCCTAGATATACATATTTATTTTCCTTTTAATATTGCATAAAAAACTACTTAACAGATTTACACCAAAGAAGCGAAAGCATAATCTGTGTACCGAAACCTAGCTTTCTGACAAAGTTGGGCAAATCCCGTCCAGTAGTTGTGTCGAAAGATCCTATGGGAATTAACATGGGAAACAACATTTTTGACCGCTCCCCACCTTTTTCACAGCTCCCGTTTGACAGACCACCCCAAAACTTTCTGTGCACAACAAAAATCTCCGGGGCACTTTTGTTTGGGAAAATTTCGGTAAGATTTGTGAAAACGGTGCCAAACCAATCAATCAATCATTCATTTGTAGAGCGCGCTACTCACCCGCGAGGTTCGCAAGGTGCTTTTGTGGGTGAATGTACATTTTGTGATGTAGTCAATACTGACAGCCGTCAACCAGTATTCCTCTTTACCTTAATTTTTTCAAGGGAAAATGTAAATCGATTCTACCACTGCAATAGCACCATTATAGTAAAATCGATTTTGCACTTTATATGGAGAACTGAATAATGGTGCATCTAAAATTTGGCATTTTTTGATCTAAGTTCACCAAATTCGAATACGCTTTTGGAAATCACGGTACTTCTCCATGATTCGACCATTTTAAAGTATTATACTATTTATAAAAGGTCTGTAGTCACATAAAATCAGGTCCACTGGAATTCTATGGTACAGGAGAAACAAATTATGTGGCAGGTGTAACTAAATTACGCAGGGAGAAAAGGCAAATTAGGCGACATAATGTGACACACTGTGTGATAGTGTTACCTCATTATTTGGTTATTTTTACCAATGTTAACACTAGCAGGGTAAATGTTTCACCTCATTAGTACCAGTTCAACATCGAAATACAGCAACGGGCAAGAGAAAGGTAACCAGCCAACCTTTGCCAATGACCTGCCACTAGGCGGCAGCACGTGTCACTTCGTTTTTAGTAACTTTTGTTCAGTCTGAGCTAGAAACATTTATTGTTCAAATCTGCAGTGATGCAGCAGATAATTCATTGTTTGTCAAATGCAGCAAAGTCACAAAGAATTCGGGAAACGCTGCAGCTGCATATTTACAGAAGCCCGACCTATAGTTCAGGTGTGCCAAGGACAAAAGTTATATTTTGATCACCTGGAAAACATGTGTAATAGTTACTGATATACAATCTTAAGGCACGTTTGTACACTATCCAAACGATGGCATGGGGTACAGAACACATTTTATGTAAAAGGAGTGTCAGAACTGGGCTCTAGTAAACGTGCAATCAAGCACACACGTGTGTCCCGGTGAATGTACATTATTCAGTGAAATATATTGCTTCACTAGAAAAATGACACTTTCGCAAAAAAAAAAAAAAAACACAATTACACTTGGAACAAAACTGTATATTTGGAGAAACAAACCTACATCACTACAGTACTGTTTCCTAGCAATTATATAGGACTTCATACCTCCAAAGGGGTTACAAATCACTCATATTTGCATCAGGGTCCTGTGAGTCCTTTTGGCAATCAGAAATTGATCTGGGTACTGATTAAAGTTAGCCCAACATGTGAGGTATTAAGGGAAGTGCGTGACGTTTGATAACTTATTCCAAACATGATGTCATTCCACATAAGGTGTAGAGGAGTTATGTGCGAACAGACCCATCAAAGCATACTGATAACCAGAGTTTTTATTGTCAATTATCATGTAGGTACAAGGAGACCCTTTCTGCTACTCTCTAGAAAACAAGATGGGTGCAAATTTACTCTTAATCTTGAAAGGAGGGACTTCCAATTCTTAGCCATTAAAGCGGAGGAGTTTTTCTCAAGTGAGATTTATTGAAAGAATAGGCAGATAAGAGTGGAGCCAGCATAGGCTGAAGAGCTCTGGAGTGATGGCAGGTACTTAATTATTTCCGAAGAAAGGCAGACCTGGTGCCTGAATACCTCAATGAGCTAAGCACAATGTTTTCAAGGCAGTCAGTGGAGAGAATGAAGTGCAGGTTAAAGGCGTGACTTCATATTAAGCGTATGGAGTGGTCTCGCAGTTAGATTCTCTGTAGCTTCCATTCCGCTTGGTGGGATATTATGTATAATTTGTGTAGACTATGGTCAGAATGAAATGGTGATGATGGCTTTTACCATTTGGTGGAATTCTAGGTAAGGGAAGATTCCACGTGTTTGTACCATCGTGTAAATAGGTATACAAACATCAAATTCACAAGGTGAAACTATTTAGAAAGAAACTCAATTCGTTTTAAAAAAATACAACACATTACTAAATGAAATGTGGAAAATATATATACTGAGACTGGACAACACATTTCTTTCATTCATTGAAAAAGATAAAATTAGGAAATTCATTTAAAAAACTATAATGGGGTCAGCGGCAGTTACTCATCTCTCTGCGGATGACATTTAAAAAAAATTAAAAAAAAACATTATGAAAAACATCAATTAAGGTGGTTTATAAAAGAATCATATAACAGAGCTACACAAAATCATTTATTAACTCTGAATGATCACAACACAGATACGATCTCAGGACCTAACAGCGTAACACAGTATCTGGATGACCTAAGGAGTTTTGAGCTGGCATATATTTTTATAATAAGACCTTTAATTACACTTCTTTCCTTCCATTTGAAAGAGAAGTCACAAAAGGACAATATGTTATTAAGGGTGAGTTTAGGGTCCATTTTGATATTTCAGAAACCTACCTTATTGGAGACATGTATTTTATCCTATACTGTTTCAACTGGTTTAGACATCTTCCAATATAATCATTAACTAAAACAAAAAGCTTTTTCACTATGCATTCGGAAAACCACAATTCAACAGCAGTGAAGGTTACAATGGGTAGCAATATTTTTCAAACAGGCATTGGCAATGCTGATACATCTGGCTTTAAAGGAATGTCGTATGCTACTGTGAAGAATTAAAGGCAAATAGCATGGGAATGAATATGTATTCGTGTGGAAGCAAAAAAACTGTAGGATTATATTGTTGTAGGTTAAAATGTTAAGTGACAGTTGCACTGTGAAGCTATACCTAAAAATCCATGTGGGTTGATAACTGCCTTCCTCCCATCTGTGCTGCTGTTAGAGAAAAACAACAAAGTATCTAGTTGTCGAAGGCAGCATAATAGCTTTAGAATGTCATGTGTGCCTCTTAAAGTTCAAGCTCAGGCAGACCGATAAATACACAAAGTTATCATAGCTGAGGGAAAGATCTCATTTGTGGAAGCACACAACTGGTACTGAATCAAAACATGTACTCCTTGCTCCCAACGTGAGCGGAGCCACATCCCCTCTCCTGGTGATGTTCACATAATTGTCTGGCGACAGTTGCGCTGTCAAACCAGACCAAAAAAAAGTAATGAATTAGGCAAACAGTAACAGCTTAGTTAAGGCCGTCCCACCTTTTTTTTTTCTTCCAAGAAAGGGACATAACGAATGACTTATTTTATTTTGATGTGTGGGGTGATGGTGTTTACTATTAAGAAATATTTAAAAAACATGTTTTAAGTGATGCATTTCGTAATCTTTGTTGGCTAAGCTGTACATGTAAAGTCACAGAAAACATTTCAGAATTTGGTGGGCTTATATTTTGTTCAAAGTAGAGACAATACATATTTATTGATTTTCTTATATAAAGTGCAACAAAACCTTAATTATAAATAGATATGCCTCTGTAGTGTTACATAACACAGTTTTTTCAACATCCACAATTCACTGTAACAATTACATATTTTACTAAGACCTGAAGCATCCATGGCATTGAAATACGTATGTTTGACAGTGCACAATGTAGTGCTTTCAGAACTTGGGATTCTATGTAACAGAAGTGTTAATTACTTCCTGTAGTTGACAGGAATGCACAATTTCCATGAACACAAATGTATTCAACGGTTGCAACCTTCACTAAGTTGGTTACATGCAATATATTAATAATTTTTTTTAAAAACCACCAGATGTTAATGATACAGGGAGGTCACAAGCAACGCCGCAAGCCTGTGATTACTCACATTCAGCCTTTTGTTCTCTAATAGGAGAAAATGACGAAGCTAAGATGAAGTTCCCCAAAAAATCTCCATACCCCTCCCTCTCAACCAACATACATCTTATCCACCCATCAGTCATCCTGAAAAGGGTCATCTGGTGGATGATTTCACAATGTGTGTCAAAGCCCAAGCTGATGTCATTGAAGGAACATTTATTGATCGGTAGTGATGCAGGACCGGAGAAGGAGAACTGTGCTTCTCTCTTCATTACGGACCCTTTACTAGCTATTGTTGATTTGGACGATTTCGAGCTCCTCACACTCGGTCACGTGATTACAGTGTCAAACCATGGGAAGCAGAATGTATTAAGGAGTTCTTAACAGTCACTCAGGGCATAAAGAGGCTTGTGAAGGCCATCGCTCACTGGGGTTTTCGACTAACAAAGCTGTATTCACACTTCCAATCGAAGTATAACATGTAAAGAATGCAGGTCAAAAGATTCGGAGCAACTGTAAACTCATCTCAAACCTCTCGTAACCGGGCAAGATTTAACAAATGATGTTATTTAGAAACTCTAGCAGTACGCAAGTTGACAAAATCATCTAGTGATCATCCGACATCCGACCATGGACAGAAACAGTACTCTTTAGCCGAAGGGAGAACGTCATCACTACCCTGGACTGACGCTACTCATCCTCTCAGCTGCTAATGCCACAGACAGCGATGAAATTATGACCTAAAGGCTGAAGGAGTAGTTAGACACTGCAAGAACGGCCCTAGACTGGATCCAACTATTGCTGCAATGATTCACCTAGACGCAAAGTCCAATAAAGCATACCACACAGATCTTCATCTCCTCATTTCAATTCCATCACGAAGATGAACAAGGTAGTCAGCAGAGCAATGGTTGGACTGCTCCCTTCTAAACATCACCAAGGGTCCTGCTCAACCCCCAACAGAGAAACAAGACATTTTAGCTACTATTTTGAAATAGCTCTTCGCGAGACAAGGAAGTAGTCGTGAATACATATATCTCAGAACCTGAAACAAAAGAATCACATTAAACGTGCTCTAAAGCTCCTTCAATGGTCGATCGTTCGATACACCCACGGTGATAACCGGCTTAGTGTGAGGATATGCCGGGTTTCGGCATCCGATACTGAGTTTGTTTAGGACTTAACATGCAATATTGAGAAGTGTGGAAATAATTTTCAGGAGGTCCTGAAGAAGTCGGAGGGCACTCCCTAGACGAAACACGTGTTGACAAGTGGGAACAAAAAGTGGTGACTTATTATGATGGATATGTGGGACAAGTGGGAAGAAAATGCTGATTTATTGGATGGAATTATGAAATAAGAAAAGTGAAGACTTAATATGATGATTGGAAACAATACATTGTGATGACGGCTTGATGAAATTCCGAATATCATGAAAAACATTTGATGGAACTTGAGAACAAGCATAAGAAGAATTAAATGGAAGTTCGCTTTTGAAATTGATGGGATGAAGATTTTTTATATGTATTTGCAGTAATTTACTGTTATACTTGTGCTGATCAACTATTAAGCGTGTGCTGCCATAACTTTATTATATTGGATAACAGTGGTTATCATGTAGAGCTTTTTTGAGGGTGTAGCTCTAGTGTAGCAGCACCGCAGAACAGTGGAGGCTCTAGATATTGTGATAGAGAGCGCCTGATATCCCTTATCACCCCCAATTGAAAAGGTTCCTCCTGCAATGGTCCTCAGTAGAGTTTACACACAGTCACATTTCAGTCAAAGATGCAAACGTTACCAAATGCAGCTGCTGGACAACTTCTACGTCTCTCCCGCAACTACTAAATCACCCATGTCTGCGCTGGCTACCCATCATGGAACACATTATGTTGGGTTCATAAAGCTCTGCACTGTATTTCTTTTTCACTTGCCAAACGGTTCGGTTGGTGCGATCCTCTCGTCAACCCAGATCCCTCGTTCTTCTCTCTCCCAGATTCCTGCCTTCCTGTAGGGGCTGAGCAAACACAGAGCTTTTTCTGTGTACACAGCATCTCTATGGAGCACCGTGTCTATTTCATTTTTAAGGAAAACAAACCTGCTAAAATTCAGGAAAGACTTAAAAACCCTGCTCCATTCCTCTTAAGTTTGAGAAGAAAATCAACATTTACTCCGAAGCATAGATAACGTGGGGTGATTTTCTCACTCTTTATATAGATCACAAATTGAAACATCAGATCATTAGGTAGAAAGCCTTCTGCAGCAAAGGCCGGGGCCCCCTTCAGAAACTGGCATCGCATTATAACAACACCCGACACCCTGAGACGACTCAATTAAATGTATACATTTATATTTCTGTACACTTTCGACAAGTTCCAGCTACAATTATAATCACTCGACCTTGGAGCCTGTGGTAATGTCACCAGAACCCATTAATAGCACTAAGGGGTAATAATTCTCGGTTACTCTTCAGACCTTTTCACAAAAAATATACAATTCGTACCTGCATAAATGAGAGATGGACAGTTTAAATATGAAATGTACGTTATATAAAAATTAAATGAATGCAGGTACCTATTCTGCACACCCCTCAGTTAGGCTCTTGTGAGCTACACAGGCCCATCAGCCACCCATTCATGTGTTTTCTTCTTCTGGGTTCACTTAAGACGCCTGGAAGCAGGGCACGCGTAGGCTCAATTGTCGCGATATTCTGGGAGCCCCGCTGAGCATGTATGAACTAGAGCAGGTGTCAGAGACAACATATACATGCCCTGCAGCCGTGCACAGGAATACCAGGCTCCGCTGCCTTCGTGATCTAGGCGCTGCTCTTGCAGATAGTGATGAGGGCTTGGCTGCCTCATCCCATGTCCGGCTGCATTTTCTCCTGTAAAATGCACGGCAGTCTCAAGCACGCCAGTAAAGGAGCTGAATTGGAATATAAGCAGCATTGAGATGTAGACTCTAGCCATTTCTTTCCAGTTATGCACGCTCCCGGATATAACGCAGATCACACCCTCCAGCCGCGCACACGAGAGAGTACATGATCCGAATGCACCGGGGACGGAGGCCAAAAACTGAGGACACTTGGTGGTAAGGATCCAATCTGGACATTCCGTACCTAGAGTGCCTGGCCCAGGCAAGTTAAAGAATGAATTAGTTTTTCCACATAGCCGTGCATCCCGCCTCTCTATAGCTGTACCGCATTCTGACCATCTACGCAGTTGGGCCCTGGAGAGGGAACAAGCCGGCCAATCTGTTTCTAGAGGTTTTCTGGGTAGAGTTCACGGAGCACTTCAGCACTGGAACAAGAAGACTGGCAGAATATCTATCCCTCACTTATCATGGCTGCTCCTGGCTTGATTGATGCATCTCTGACGCAGCGAAGGAAGCAGCCACACATCACTTGCTATGCCGAGCTAGACCTCTCTTGCCACATATACCAGAGATAATGCTTGCTTCCCGATTTATGCCTGGCCCTTATAGCAGAGCTGTTAATCACTCTGAATCTATAGCGCTTCCGTGACTCTCAGCTGCTTTTTAGCCTTACTACATGCAGACAGCTGTTACACCTCACCTGTGGCAAACAGCGCAGCTATTCCTTACTCAGGTGATTTAGCTCTTGCTTCGAGCATGCACCACAGCCACACTCATGTCACATACAGCAGAGCTTTCCGTCAATTGTCACATAGTGCAGAGACATCTTCACTTGTGGGAGGAAGCAAGCTATCCCTCTATAAGCAGAAGACCTAATCCTTGCTCAGATTTTTTCACCCCTTTCCCTGTGCAGATAACAGAACTACCCAGACAGGTGCAGAATGTATTCTGCTCCATCAGACACACGATGTATCACTCACTTGTGGCCAACAGCACAACTATTTCTTGCTCAGTTGATTTCTTTATCTCGCTTGATGCGGACAGCAGAACTATTCCACCCTTGTCAAAGACATAACATGGAGCCCTTCGTTGCCACAGACAGAGCAGCTGTCCTTAGTAGGATAGTTTATCCCTCGCATGGGGCACAGAGCAGGGTTATCCAGTACTTGCCACAGACAGCAGAACTACCCCATGCTCAGCTGATTTAATTCTAGTGAGCTGTAGACAGCAGGGCTGTCCCTAACTAATTTTATTCATAGCTTGACCATTGTAGATAGGGCAGTTCTTCACTTGCCACAGACAGCAGAATTAGCCCCTTGCAGCGCATAGTAAATCTACCCACTCTAGTGTTGATGTTTCATTTGCAGATGGCGGAGCTATCTCTCACATGTCTAAGGAAAAATGGGTTCATAAATACTTTGCTGATTTCTCCCTCACCCACACAGGGTGAGCAGAACTATCTCTAACCTACCACAGACAGCCGTGTCACCGCACTAAAGTGACTTATCCCATATCCACTCTGGACAGCAGAGCTAAACCTCACTGTAGACCAAAAGCAGAGATACCCACTGCCCAGCTGATTGGCACTCACCCAGTTCAGCCAACCTATCCCTCACTTGTCACATGTAGCAAAGTTATCCCTTTCTAAAATGATTCCACACTCGATGAATGCTTACCTGCCAGTATTCCATACAGCAGTGGTTCCCAACTTTTTGACTCCTGAGGACCCCCACTGAATCACTACTGGAAGCCAGGGGCCCCCAAGCAATTTGTACGATTTAAATTTCAAACATTAAAACAGTAATTCCCAAAAAATACACGAACAAGTACACACCAAACAAACACTCTAATTAGTAAAGATTTAATTATTTTATATTGAAAAAATCTGCAGAAAATGAAAACTTTGAATGGGAAGGTTGGCGATGCATCTCAGTGACTAACTTCTCAATGTTTGGTTTTATTTAAAAAAAGCCGATTCCTCCGGTCAGATTCTACATTTCCCAAGCGATTTTTGTTTTTTTAATTTTTTTAGTACATATGATCTGCAAAAGCTTTTTCTAATTACTATATGTCGGGGAAAGGAAATAAAACCATAAGGGCCTCATTTCTCCACAGCCTCTGTCACACATAATACATTTGTTTTATACTACCTCTTATACCAGTGTAGGGTGTTGGTGCACTTTCTCAGGTGACTACAAGGTGTAGGATTCACACTTCATCCATACTGGCAGACATTTTCTAAGAGTGCTTGGTCTGGAGAAGCACAAACTCAGGATTCAGAACATAACACAGTGGTTAGCAATGACTTTAATAAAATAAATTATTTCTACGCAAGAAACCTTTTTTAGCAGCATAAGGATAATGAAAGAATGGGGAAAAAACATAGGGGGTTATTACAACTTTGGAGGAGGTGTTAATCCGTCCCAAATGTGACGGATATACCACCAGCCGTATTACGAGTTCCATGGGATATAATGGACTCGTAATACGGCTGGTGGTATATCCGTCACTTTACCGTCACTTTTGGGACGGATTAACACCTCCTCCAAAGTTGTAATAACCCCCATAATTTTCTAATTTGTGCCATGCAGCTCTTTGATGGCAGTTCGTAGCTCACTGTGCTAGATTACTACTGTAACTTATGAACTGCACAGCAACAAAAGGTTCTCTGTGACAAAAGCAGTAACCCACTGTGCTATGCACATAAAATGCTGTTCTTTGCATGATACACGTTCTTTGTACCAAGTCTATTAACAATCTGGGCTACCTTAGATGAGTCAAAACTGCCACTAAGCAAAACTCCCATCTATCTCCAGCAGGTACATTAATCACCAGAGTTATGCTGCACAAATGCATAATACATTTCACAAACAAGCAGGAAGAGGCCCCAGCTAGAGGAGTGCCTTCCTGGTCCATGCCTGCGTACAACCTGGGAATGTCACGGCCCCCTTGGAATCTGAGGACCACAGCTTGAAAACCGCTGAACTAAAGGATTACTTCTTACCCTTCACCAAAAGCTAACAGGAATCCAAATGATACACTGCAATAAACCTCAAAATGCCAAGGCTTGCTCATCCAAACAATCACAAAGCATGAAAAACACACTAAAGCCAATGTGGGAAGGAGAATGACCTAAATTCCTCCCTATTTCTCTAACTTCTATTTTAACTGGAATCCTTTCAGATTGCTTCAGTTGTCTGCAGTACACCCCAAAAAGAGTAACACTGAGTCATGCATTAGTAACACTCATTAACCATTTAATTATTAAGCAACATCCTCTTTACTCAAAAATTTACATCCGTCTTTCTAAATAAACTCCATGCTCACCGGTCTCACTCACAAAGTTTTAATCTTCAATTAAAAATCCACCTCTTTATCATTCCTTCTTCACACTGTGTTCTCACTGAGCTAAGCTACACTTCTCTTCAGAATGGCTAGAATGTCCTGCTTAACCGTTTTACATTATCCCTCAAACAACATTTTTAAGACCTTGTCTGCCTGTTTTCCAACATTCCTGTACAAGGAAATGTCTCATGTGTTAACTTTTATTACCACTCCTTATTCAACACAGCCTCTCACCAGCATTTCAGGCCTCAAAAATTCCTAAAAATGTTACTAGACCTGCAGATTGAGTAACTCGAATAATCTACTCATCCCAACTGTAATGTACTTGACCCGTAAACAGGTCTCAAATTGTGTGATCCTAGGCAAATATTTTAGTTTGCAGAGTCGCCCTTTTCTTCACTCTCACACGAGTGCACCTTTAAGTATGTGAGCTCAGCATTTTTGCTGTACAATAAAACATCTTTTGTTTGATTAAATAGACTGAATATTTGCTCCTTGTATAATAAGAATCTAGTCCACATGTAGGATACACATGGTATATGACTTGCATCTTGGTTTACACTGAATGCATTGCCATCAGGGCAGGAGTGTTTCTCAGTTTATGTTTAAACATTCACATTTAATAAATATATTACTAAAGCATGATGCCACAGCACACCATCATTTACAGAGAGTATATTTTCAAAATGTCTAAAAAC
Source organism: Pleurodeles waltl (assembly GCF_031143425.1). NCBI lineage: Eukaryota > Metazoa > Chordata > Amphibia > Caudata > Salamandridae > Pleurodeles > Pleurodeles waltl. Next base: position 1,946,948,023 of record NC_090440.1, read on the forward strand.
CTTCCCACTGACTTGCAGCTTTACTGATAAACTATGTAGTGTATTAACATTAAATAATCTGTGAAAATTGACTGTCAGAAAACATATTTATGGTGTTCGAAAGGTCTCCTGAGGGTGGATCAGCTTCTAATGGGGGACAGATTGAAGTCGTTCACGGAATTTAGGGAGGAATTCGATCTTCCGGTGCATTATTTGTGGCGCTTTATACAGCTTAGGCATTGTTTGGAGAGACGCATGTGGAACCCCCCTTGGCGACTCCCCCAATCTCAGATACTCCAATATCTGGAGACCTGGGGTCGCTTGAGGGGAGCCGTATCAGGACCGCAGGCACTGATGAACTGACACCTCTTCTCCTCCTCATCTCCCTCAAAAATAAGTGGCAGGCACGTCTGCAGGTCGAATACGAACTGGAGGATTGGGCAGACTTAATCGAGGCCAGAGACCGTGGAGCTCGGGAGGCCCGCTTGAAATTCAGTCTTTTCAAGACATTACATGAGTGGTACTGGACTCCCTAGAAATTGCGTACTGCAGGGTTACTGTCTCATGCCTCCTGCTGGAGATGCCCTCACACCCGCTGTGATTTGCCACATATCTTACATGACTGCTCAGTCATTCATCCTTTTTGGCGATCAGTAGGGGGTACCCTCAGAGATGTGCTACCCTTACCATCTTCCCTCACCCCTTCCCTTTTACTACTGCATGATACCAGAGATCTTTACGATCTCTCCCGACCGCAACATCATTTATTACACACCGCACTGGCCACAGCTAAGGTATGTATCCTCAGGCACCGGCATGCAGAAACTACCCCCTCACATGGGGAATGGATCACTGCAATGTATCAGGCTGCCTCCCATGAACGACTCATATACGACTTACAAGATAAAACAGAGACGCGTTCCTACAAACGTGGTCACCCTTTCTTTCAGGGCCAGTGAGCTGAATATCCACCACGGAGGTCACGATACAAGTGACCGAGTGGGGCAACGCTTATCCAGAAATCCTATTATCACACACCGGTACGCTACCACTCCCTTCTGCTTCGCACTGGCTTCAGTTGAGTACAAGTACACACTCCCGCCCGCTCTCCACTCGGTTCTTTCAAGAGCACACTGCCCACTTACCCCTATTTTTCCCTTCCTTCCTCCACTTCTTCATCCCTTCCGCTATTCTCCTCACTTATATTAATCCCGCCAATCCTCTCTGAACACATCCCCTGCCCCTCCCCCCTTACATTCGTCCTATTCACTCCCCCCCCCTCGGTCACTACCATTACCATTTCCATCCACACCACTACTACCCATATCCCCACTTTCACTCTCACTCTTTCCTTTCACTTTCACTGCTACCCCCTCTTCTCCCTATCACTCCTGTTTCCACTATTATTAACAACCCGTAGCTATGTCCCCCTCTATTAGTTTTTCTTGCCTTGTCTACACCTCTCTCTTCAGATACTCCCCCGCTACACTGAGACCTAACTCATGCTAATCCATGCCGTTACCCATAGACATTTTATCCTTCCCCCTGCATTGCTATCAACGGTGCGTTATTCCTCCTCCATACCTTCCCCTTTTGTGCCCTTCCTACCCTCTTCCTATGGTTTGGGTATCATCCATCCCTACAGACCGCCCGGGCCACCTCTCTCCGCCATCAGCTCGTATCTTATGTCTGGAGGGCCTACAGTGTTGTCTCTTATCCATAACTAACCATCCACATGGGACATCCTCGTGCACCCCATCCTCCCGTATTCAACTTAGTCGATGGATAGTGGAGCTCTGAGACACTTAGAGGAGAGGTAGCTAGGGATGGTATGTCCGTTCTTTTAGGACCTTCTCTGCCTTTGCTCTGCAATGGGGCATGGAAGAGGACAGAGGAGGAGTATTGTATTAATGTATGATTGTATGATTGTATTGTGCTACTGTTCTATTGCGCTCTGGTTAATCCATTTATTCTATCTCAGTTGCATTTTAGTGCCTCAGACATGTACATGTTGTATCCGGGTTCTTTTGGACATTATTATATGCCAAAGTGTCTTTCTTTCCTAATATGCTTGATATTTCCTGTGCTGTTTTGCCGGAATTTAAGGTGTACAATGTACTTGAATCTTACAGGCCTGTTCTAAGATCGATGTACGATATTGTTGATTCTGACAAATAAAGAAAATTACAACACAAAAAAAGAAAACATATTTATCCTTTGCACATCACCAAGTAGCGTTTTGATTTGATTCATCCAAATAAAATATGTTTTATCATCACACAGAAGTACAAAAATGGGCTTTCACAACTACTGAAATATATTTTGAAATGTTTGTACAGTTGACTTAGTTATTTAAATATTGTTGTGTTAAGAAAAACCTGACAATTTACAGCCTTTCATTTCACACTCTTTGTACAGCAGGTCAGAGTTTTCACCTTACAAAGTCCTGAAACTCTGCAGTCAGAAGGACAAGTCATTGTAAGACAACAAACTGACTTGACGTCTGTCTCTGAACACAGAGCGAATGTGACAAGATGAGAACAAGATTTCAAAGGAGTCTTTGTTGCGCCTTCACTTTCTGACTGAACAGAATACCAGTTCCTTGTCAACTCACCAGAAGGGGCGAGTAGGTCCTAAAAATAACTTGACCTGATAAAATATGACTCACCATAGCGAGTAGGTGAATAGATTTTTTGAGGCCTGCATTTGATAGCATTAACTACTATATCTTACTTACAAAATCTTTTACCATTGGCATCAGTTGCACAGCAGTGAAATAGTTCTTGCCCTACCTGTCCAAATGATACTTAAAAGTCTCTCTGTGCTACTGAAACTCAACACCAAGCTCTAGTTACTAGCATCAGTGAAAGCTCAGGCTGGGTTCCCCTTAAAATACATTATTATTCACTTGCCCTCCACCAGCTGCATGCAGATACCATTCAAGCCCTTTTCTCGTTTTCATCTTTTGCCCCTGAACCCCAGGCTCATAACTTAGATTGCATAACTTCTACTTACACTTGGTGGTAGTTAGGGCCTGTATGTTGAATTCCTTCAACAAAGATTTTATGCTTCTCTGCCTCAATTTCACCAACCACCTACCAGATGCAATGTTCTTTCTGTTTGACACACTAATGCTGTTGCACCTTAGCTGGAAACCAAGGTATCCTGTTCAATCCCAGCATGCATCTGTAGAACTTCACATCCCCCACAGCAATTGATGTCCGTATACAAGATTCAACCTCACTTCTAATAACTAACCATATGCTTCAAGGTTATGAAAGAAATAACCATGTGTACATACTTCACTGAAACCAGTGGACTATAAACCATTGCAAACAACCTGTGCTCTCTGCCACCTACAACTTACTCACCACACTACGTCCCTTTTGCACCTCATTGAGATTCTGTTTGTTCAGCCTACTAGGAATTATCAAATGTAACTCATGAATGAGTAGCCTGTACTTCAAAACTTACAAAATTCAAGATCACCCTGAAGACCAAGATCCTCCAACAGGAATACCAAAGTGTTCGATGCCTGGAACTGCCCTGTGTTTCTCCACCGCTCATCCTCATTCAGACTCACACCACGGAGAACAAGCATCAAAAATGTTTTACCTTTTTCAATCTCTAGCAAGTGATGCACATTATGAATGTGTTCGTGTTGCCAGAGCTGGACTACTGCAATTCTGCTTATTTGGGTCTGCCAACAAATTATGTTGCAGATGGTTCAGCAATGCAAGAGCCAAGATGATTTTGAATACAAATTCATTTGAATCGATTTTTTGGCCTTTGGAGAAACTGCACTGGCTGCCGGTCAGCCAGAGGCTAACATTCAAATCACTACGTTTAGTACACAAACAAAATGACAAGTGACCTACCCTGTTAACTAAAAGATTCTAAATTTATGTTCAAAGAAACTGTTTAAGATCAGAGAAGGCCTTTTGACTTAATACTCCTCCATTTTGCAGAGCCGCTCTGGGTGGCAGGGTCTTCTCCGTAGTGGAGGTAAAGCTATGGCATAGTCTTCCAGAAGGACGGAGGGAGAAACCTCTGTTGCTAAAATTAAGAAAGCGGCAAAAAGCCTGTCTATATCCAGCATGCTAAGAATACCTCAATCCACATCTCAGAATATTCTACAAAAAAAATGAGACTAGCTGTGATGCACTCGGTGTCAAGGTAGCTACGGGTGTTAGATGTGCTTAATAAATAATGATAAATAAAAAATGTATGCCTAAATTATGTTTGTAACATCGCTGTCCTCGTCTTTACTCTTCAGACACAATCTTCTAGCCACCCTGAATTCCTTAAATGTGTCCACATAATCAGAGACTGTCCTTGAACCATGTCTCTTAATATGTATAGAAAAATCTTGTAGAAATGCACTAAACTCAATGAATGCGCACACTACAACTGGCTCGTAACAGTTAGACATGTCCCTCAAAGAGCATATTCAGAATAAGACCATTCTTCAAAGGCAGTACAACTCTGACATGATTTAGATAGACAGAGGCAGACCTCTCAAACATGCTCAACAATCACAAACATGTAAAGTGTTTGATAGCTGGCATTCTTGAACAGCAAGCAGCTTCCAAAATAAAGAAGGGGCCCTTCTGATCAAACAATATTAATCATACCCAGAATAAGGAATTTTTGGGAAAATAACTCAAGTCTAAACTGCAGTAGAAAGTAAATATTATCCATGAACATAAACATTCTACATAGCCACGTGCTGCCCTTTACTAAGGATTTCCTCCACAGAAGAGAGGCACACTCAGGAGTTAAGCATCAATATTTGTAATGGGCAATGCCCATTTTTGCATCAAAGATTCTAAGCAAAAGTTCAGACTAGTGTTACTGGGGTCAAAAATGTTGCTTTTTGATATCAACTGAATTTTTAAACCTACAATGGGGCCAAAAGAAGAAATTTGTCGTTTGGGCTGAGGGTGTGAATGACAGCCCCGTTACTCCGGACCATTATCATCAAGTGTATTAGATAAGGGGTTCACTGAAGTGAATTCCTCTAACGCACGGCTTTCTCAAACAAAGGTCTATTTTGAACACAAGGAGCCCGTGTGGCAGTCATTCATCTAGGGCACCGTTCTTTGAAGGGAATTCTGCAATAAAGTAGGGAACCATTACAAGAGCATGAAGATATCTGGCACCAGGATTATTCCTTGTCCACTCAAAAAGGACAACCGCTACAGAAGAAATTAAAAAAACAAATATGGGGTGAGTTAAGACAATGCGCTGAGCCACCCTGCAGAGAAATGGGGACATTTTCAGAAAAGAAACTGCTTTTAAAAAGATCTGGGCAAGAGTAGGGCGCGTTACATGGGCGTTAGAAACATTCCAGTCAGTCAAGGAGTTTTAAGTCACATAACAGAGCAAGTCTACTTTTTAGCTTAGTTTTTATATGGTTGTAATTGTAAGTGCATTTATATAGCGTTTACTACTACTGACAAGGTGTCAGGGCACTTTTCAGTGAGTAGCACGCTACTCCTGAACCCAAAAAGGATTAGTGGTGAATAAGTATAGGGAAATTAGTTAATCTGAGCAGTGGATATGCGAGTGTTAGTTAAATTGAATAAGATAATGGAGGGATGGAAGAGAGAAGAGTCTAGAAAGTGTTATTTGGGAAGATCATGGTAGTAAGATGAGATTTGGGATGAATAAAGCGAGTGGTGGAGGAGGGAAGGGTCTCTAGAAATGGATTAGGGACATCATAGTGGTGAAATGAGGTTTGAGATGAGTCAAAGAAAGGATACAGGAGGGAAGAATTTAGAAAGGGTTGTTTGGGAGATCATAGCAGTAAAATGAGGTTTGGGGTTGAACTCTAGGACTTTTAATTTCACTGTTAACCTGGTAGTATGGATTCAAAAGCGTAACAGGAGATTTTGTGGAGATGTGGCTGGAGCCCTTGACCTTGGAAATGGAGAACCAGGCTTGAATCCTAAATATGGTGCATCATCCTGTGATCAGTGGTGGCCAGCAGCTTTAGGAGAGAGGGAAGAGGGGGGGCGGGCGAGAAGCACGCACACTCATCCTTTCACACACATCCATTTATAACACTCATAACATTCAAACATGCACCAAAGATTCATTTTAAAAGATCACACACACACTTACCTTCAGCCTCAGAGGTCCCAGAAGGGTTGGGACTGCTGCCTTCCCTCACTAGCCAATGAGGGAAGGCAGAAGTCCCAGTCTCGCCAGAGAGCGGGATGGGGTCAGTGAGACTGCTGACCCCACCCACTCTGTGACAAAGTGTCACTGATTGACACTCGCCCTGGGCCCTTCAGGGCTTAAACCTGAAGCGCCCAGGTCGAAGACAATGGGTGACACTTCCCTTGTCACCTAGGGGAGGGCCTCGAGGCACCTTTGCTGAGCCGAGGACGTCACGCCCATAGGAGCTGTGACCTCTTCAGCCCAGCAAAGTTCAGCTCAGGCAGGCAGACGTCTGTGCAAATCGCAAATCGCGCATGTCTGCTCCTGGCTGCCTGACCTGAACATGAAGAGTGTCGGTCAGGCTGACTTTGTTCAGCCTGACCGGCACTCTTCATGAGGTGCAAAAGGTGTGGGGGGGCGGGGGCCCCTCCGCCCTCAAGGACGGGCCGCGCCTGCCCGTGATTCAAATCCTGTCTTAGGCTCAATGTCCTGTATTTTTGGGGAAATCATTTAATTTACCTGTGAAAACAAATAGGAAAAACGTGTGAAACATAAACTTGCACTGTTGTAAACCGCCCTGATGCCCTTGGGCAAGATCTGTACTATAAAATACGTTATAAAATGCGATGCTGTGTAAAAAGGCCGAGCTATGAAGGAGCCACATGCAACAGTACTACCGGCTCTTTATGAGACATAGACCTGTCGTGTTGAGAAAACTCCTAATTTTCTCGTAAACCCACCCACGCTGGGCTTAGATAAGAGACATGGGGTGCAAGGAAGGGGGGGGGGGCGTCAGCAAATCATGTGCATTACTATTAGCGGCAGCCGTACAATTCTCTTTTCAATAATGCATGGTACGCAGAGTGCACAAGCCGCGGTCAGTAAGCGCCTCCGCAGGTGGGAAGACCCTCCCGGAAGTCTCAGAGCATCCATGGACTGCGAAAGGCAGAAGGCAGGAAAGAAAAAAACTGCAAAATAACACTTTGTTCGACTTCCTCCCACACACAGCTGATGCGGCGCCTCTTCCATCATCCAACTGCACTCTTCCCCAGAGTGTGTAGCCAATTGTCTCAGTATGTGGTTGGGGCACCGAGGCCATGCTTCGCTGAATTATTCGCCCATTTCATAGTGCTCTGGGAGTTTCTAAACATAGAAAAACAAACAGCTCGGGATTGTGGACGGAAGAAAGAGTGCTCTATCTCAATATCTCCTGATATAACTGGACTAAGGTGGTAGAAAGCTGAAGCAGGGTCACGCCCTTTTTGTTGAATGAATGGGGTACACTCATTTTTGTTCCAGCTGAAAAGGACTTTTAGATCTCGGCTATTAAGTCATTTTACCATGTAAGCACGTGACTGGTAATGGGGACTACCTTAGTGCTGCACATTTAAGTCCACTGAGTGCGTTTCACACCTTGATATCAGGGGCCTAGCTTGGGCAGTAGGATCGGGGGAGTGAGCTTCAGGCTATCCGACAATCAGGCTGGCATATAATGTTTAAATACATTATACAGATTTGGCTTTCGGTCTATTACTATGCTTCCTTAGCCCCGTAAATTCCTCGGTCTGTGTTTGGGTAACAGAAGGCTGACCATATCCGAGATTCAAGGAGATTCAGAGACAGTCAAGATCCAGCAATAGTCATGGTCAAGAAATGCAGCGAGCAAACAGACAGCCTTTAAGATGATGATGATTACTGGGAGTAAGGAAAGAAAGGCACAAGGAGACATTAGGTTAGCATGACTCGAGCACAGACTGACACCTGGGGACAACCAGGCTCAAGAACAAGGTGACAGGAGTATAGATCTGCTTCAGTAAACTGGCCAATGCAAGCATTGGTCAATAGGTCTGGCTTTTACTGCAAGGGCCTTTTCAGTCTCTGATGAGCTCAGGCATTCAAATAACTCATCATATATACCTTTTTCTCTCATCCTCGCTTTCATGCATCCATTCATTCACTAACTGACTCATTTTTGCATTCAACCACTTATGGACTCACAGTAAAACACCTCAACAACCATATATATGTAAATGTAATTAAAATATTAAAGGCAGAAACAATCTGCTGCCTAAACGTGTCAGACACATACTTGTAATAAAAAAGTAAACTAAAAAATTAAACAGCATAACGCGTCCATCAAGAACTGTATTGTGGATAGAGTATGCATAGTGTAATAACAATCCACTCATAACGGCCTTCAGTTCTAGCATATGTTTTTACAATAAAAGTGTGGCCTACTGCCTTTTTATAGCTTTTCATAGTAAACCGAGCAGACCTATGGTATTGCGCCTATCTCTTCTCAATCAACGAATCAGACCGATGGCATTTATCTGTGACTCATCACCATAACCAACTCTAGCCTATTGTACAGGGCATACGCTTTCCTATAAGGGGGTCACAAGGTATATAGTCATAAAATGCAAATATATACAAAATGAAATTTGGCAAAACAATCTACAATGCTTCCCAGCAAGACCCAACAAGGGATCTCTCAGCGCAAATCTTTTAGCCCCATGGTTTATCAAAGGCAGTAACAAACAACAAAACTCCTGCCTACCAGTCTTGCACACTCTGGGACTGGCCTAGACTTCTGGTGAAATAGAATCCCTGGACCTAGATGACAGCGAAGGTAGCTCATTGTTTTGAGCAGGGATAAAGGCTTAATTGTTTCTGGACGTATGCAAGAACTGTTGTACTATTGTGCTAAAGGCTAAGTGAACAACTGCGAGGAATTTTACTGGCTCGTTATTTATCAGGTACCTGGGGAGTGAATGTGCGCACACCTTCTGCTTTTGCTATTATTTTGACAGTAGCATTCTCTCCACGACCTCTATTGAAGAAAACAGGAAAGTGTAATGCAAACAAAAATGGAAAAGTTGGATTAGAACCACCATAACAAGGGAACTAAAAGATCAGCCGTCTTCTCCATTTTTGCAGAACCTTCCATCTGAGATATTCACACCGCATGTGTAATACGCAAGTAAAAGCTTAGCATAGTTGGTGAGACCTCGGCTTAACCACTCCTGTTCACAACAAACGAAAATATAACAACTTCTCCTATAGAGTCTTAAATGAACCTTGACTAGGCCTCAGAAAATGAGCTTTCACTTCCCATAAAAAGAACTGTATTGTTATCAACTCGTTGACACTGGGATGTGCAGAATTGCTTCCCCAAAACTCGGTACAGCAGAGGCCAATGAAGTATTGGCATCATGGAGAGGTCCGAACTTCCCTTCGTCAGTCTCTTGTTTTAAGGCAAGCATCTCTCATCATATGGATGTTAAAGTACCTACCGCCTGATTCTGCAGGATAAGATGGGAAGCTGCAGTATCTAGAATTTCAGGATAAATGTTTGTTTACACGTACAGGAGGAACAGACGCTGACACGCAATGCCTCCAGCTATCACCATGAGAAAACCTGTAGTGGCTGAGCGCTGACGGATGGACTGCAACAGGCGGTATATAGCAAATGTACTCAATGGGCGTCGGGATCAGTTTCTGCCATTTGAATATATTATCTACGTAAAAACGTTATCTGCTTTGATCAAGCGCATGGACAGGCAAAAGAAATATACATTACTATCAAGACCGGAAAATCCTGTGAACTTCCCATGGCGAGCTAAGGAGACCTCAAAATCGGCCAGGTAATACGAAAATTAAACTACGAGTTAAACATCTGGTCGGCGGTTTCTATGCATCCTCTAGTCCATGTAAACAAGAGAAGAATGCAGTCACTTAGTCAGGTAGGTCCTGTGCCTCGTGGTGTACGCTGTGGTGAGTGGATGCATAAGGTGAATGACACCACAGCACACCAATAGATGAAGACAGCTGGCTCAAAGACCCTGCAAGTATGTAAAGTACATACATGATTATTATCAACAAGATAGTGAAACGCAGGCTAAAAATCCAGGCAGCTCACTCGGTCAGGCTGCTAGTTCGCTACTATAGATCTAAGGTAGCTTGAGGTTTGTGCCCAGCAGAATTTTAGTGGGAGTACTTTAAAGAGCATAAAGATCTCCATTAACTGGCAAGCCTGGCCCTTTCTCCAAAGATGTAGAATGGCCGGGAATTGCCTGGCACTACCTTCTGAGCATCAAAGGACGGGGTAGGCTGATGCCCCCTCCAAAACATGTGCAGGTTCAACCAACCACCAGGAAAACTCGGCAGAACTCTGTGTTGGTTGATCAACCTGACAACTACTTCACAATGTTTCTTTGTCAGAGCGTTTGAAGGTTCGTTAATTTGTCACACAACTGCCACTTTCAGAAGTGAGGGCAGAATGACAGAAACAGACATTCAAAATCCCTACAACTCGTGAAGAACAACGCACATTGGGATACATACACACAGTCAAGCAGGAGACCAGGTTGAGCCTCTAGCTGTTTGAATAAATAGATGGTGGAAGGGGTCAGCACTGGTCCTTAAGGTCATTTTTTCTGTAATCACAATTATTAAATCCAAGTTAGTCGGAAACAGTAATGGTGGTTCCTGCATTCACATCCCTGAGTTCATCGCCCTGCTTACATCTTTGATGTGCAACATTCTTCGTGGTTGTGCTCTATTTTCTGTATCCTGCTATTTTTGTGTTTCTACTTGCTCAAAGTATAGCAGAGAATTCTGAGTTCTCTGTGAGGTGACAAACCACCTACACAAACAACGTACTATGAAAATAGTTGTTTTTCCATGCAACGTGTTGGAGTTCACTGTTGCATTCTGACATACTGTGAAAGAAAAAGTACATTACTTGTTAAAAATTAAATCACCGAGGAGCTTTTCACAAAAAGTTGTCTTCAGTGCTCCAATCCACGAAATGCGCAAACATGGCTTTTTTGTGCCACAGCTTCCTTATTGCTTACAACAGGAACTCTCAGAAACAGACCTAGCACAAGTATTTAGTGCACATAATGCTAATTTTTAGGTTGAGCATAAGAGTAGGACCTCTTGTATACTTTCAAGAATACTTCTTCTGTGGGCTTCCAGCTATTTCATTTGTCAGTTTTAGTGTCAAATAAAAATCCTTGCTTGTCTCTTGATCCCTCCTTCTTCTGTGTGGGAGCAGGGACCACCTACTGTATAATTACGCTTCGTCCTGTTTGTCTAGTCTGTAGTGGACTTTTTTCTTTTACTTTGTTTCCTGCTCCTGTCCAGGGAAGCTTCACTTTTAATTTGCAGAACATTCTTGCTCTGAGCTTAGCTGTAAAAGAAGGCTATAAATCAGGCTATCTTAGTCACATTTGGTCTTTGTGGGCTCTCTGCACTCTGGCAGCTGCCATTCCTTGGCTTGGATTTTCTCTACCAACTCCACCAGATCTCCACAATCCTTAGAGACAGCGCCCACATCTGCTCCATACTGGGATCCCACTCGCAGCTTCATCAGTGCACCTCAGTTCACACACTCCAAGACCCCAGCCATGCCAGGAACCCCACACACGATGTCTGCCAGAGCACCAGAGTTCTTGCCGTAAGTACACTCTGCTGCTCCAGTACTGGGACCTCGGCCGCAGCTTCATCAGTGCACCTCAGTTCACATACTCCAAGCCCTCAGCCGTGCTAGTGGCAGGAACCCCACGCACAATGTCTTCCAGAGTACCTCAGTTCTTCCAGTCAGTACTCTCTGCTGCTCCAGTACTGAGACCTCGGCGAAGTTACATCAGTGCACCTCAGTTCACACACTGCAAGCCCCTCAGCTGTACCCATGCCAGAACCCCACACATGCTGTCTGCCAGACGACCTCATTTCTTACAGTAAGTACTCTGTTGTCCCAGTACTGGGACCTCAGGTACAGCTCCATCAGTGTACCTCAGTTGTACCCCAGCCACGTAACTTCCTTTCCTATATTGAGACCCCACTCACATACAGTTCCATTACAGTAGCTTCATTCTAATAATCAGTCTCACTGCCAAACCCGTATTGCACACGAAAGAGCAAAACACAGCTCAGCCAGTGCACCTCAAGTCTAACATCCAACGCCACTGTTGATGGGAACCACCACAGCTCCGCCAGAATCCATCAATTCTAACATTCACTGCACGTTTCTTCTCAGAACTAAGGCTCACACACACGCCCGTCAGGACTCCTTGTTCTGTGGTTCAGAGGCAATGCCACTCTCATGATGGGCCCCACTCGCAGCTTCACCAGGGCACCTCCAGGCAAACACATGGCAACACTGGCACACCAATACTAGATTCCACACATAGCTCCATTAACATACCTCACTTCTGACCTTGTGTGCCCGTTACTATTCCAGTACTGCAGCCCACATACAACTCATGTCAGTGCACCTCAACCCTAACCTGCTGCGCCCCATTATTCCAATACCAGTAATTACATGGCTCTCCGTTTCTCATCCCTCACCCACTGCCTTTCGTTATTCCAGCACTGGGCCAGGATACAGCTCTGTCTATACCCCCAATCCTGATCTGAAGCGCCTCAATATTTCTGTGCTGGGGTTCACATACAACTCTGCTAATGAACCTCCTGCTGTTTTGCAGTGGCCTCTGCTGTTCCACACTCTGACTTCTGTTTGAGGACATGAGGGAGCCAATTAAATGTATTCTTAGCTGCCATCATCATTGGGGAGGGTCTGTTTCACCTATCTTACTCCGTTCTTTCATTTACTCTGTTTACTCTCAATGTTTTCTTTTCTCCCCATCTTCTCTCTTTCCAGCTCTTAAAATCCACATGTTAACAGTTTCACTCTTTCTTTCCACTGTTAATTTCTACTTCTCTTCCTTTTTAGGTCGAGTTTAAGCGTACAACTTCGAGTATACTTTTAAGTATATTACTTCTGTGGGCTTCCAGCTATTTCATTTGATAGTTTCAGTGTCATTTAGAAATCTTTGCTTGCTAGTGGTCAGTCATGTCTCTTCGTCCCTCCTTCTTCTGTGTGGGACCAGGGACGAACTACTGTATAATTACGCTTTGTCCTGTTTATCAAGTCTGAAGGGGACTGTTTTTTTTTACTTTGCTTGCTGCTCCTGTCCAGGGAAGCTTCCCTTTTTATTTTCACAGCGTTCTTGCTCTGAGCTTAGCCGTAAAAAGGGCTATAAATCAAGCTGTTATCTTTGGTCTTTGTGGGCTTTCTGCACCCTCTCTCAGCTGCCTGTCTCCCGCCCTTCCTTGGCTTGGATTTACTTTACCAAGTGTGCCTGTCTTTGATCCCCAGGGCGGAGGATTGCTTCTAATTGCTAATAGCCTTTGCACCCAGCACTATCAGGGATCCGCAATCCTTAGAGACAGTGCCCACTTCTGCTCCATACTGGGATCCCACTCACAGCTCCATCAGTGCACCTCAGTTCACACGATCCAAGCTCCTCAGCCGAGCCCGTGCCACAACCCCAAAGATGCTGTATGCCAGAGCACCTCCGCTCTTACAGTCAGTACACACTACTGTTCCAGTACTGGGACCTCGGGCGCAGCTCCATCAGTGCGCCCCTCAGTTCACACACTCCAAGCCCCTCACCCGTTGCCTGTGCCAGAACCCCACACATGCTGTCAGCCGGAGAATATCTGCTCTTAATGTCAGTACACTCTGCTGTTCCAGTGCTGGGTCTTCGGGCACAGCACCATCAGTGCACCTCAGTTCTACCAGACGAGGTCGCCTCCTTTTCTATACCGTGACCCCGCTCACATACACTTCTGTTACAGCAGCTCACTTCTAGTATTCACTCCCAGTGCCAAGCCAATAATGGACACAAAAGAGCAAAACACATCTCAGCCAACTTCAAGTCTAACATCCAACGCCACTGTCGATGGGAACCACCACAGCTACTCCAGAATACCTCAATTATAACATTCCGTGCACGTTTCTTCTCAGTATTAAGGCTCACACACGCCCCTTGTCACTTCTGTGGTTCAGAGCAAAGCCACTCCCATGCTGTGCCCTACTCGCAGCTTCATAAGGGCACCTCCAGGCTAACAATCGGCAACACTGGCACGCCAATATTAGGTTCCACACATAGCTCCATTAAAATACCTCACTTCTGACCTTGTGTGCCCGTTACTATTCCAGTACTGCAGCCCACATACAACTCTGTCAGTGAACTTCAATCTTAACCTGAAGCGCTCCATTATTCCAATCCCAGGAATTACCCGGCGCTCTGTTGCTCATTCCTTACCTGCTGCCATTCTGTTATTCCAGCACTGGGCAGGGACACAGATCTGTCTATACCCCAATCCTGATCTGAAGAGCCCCAATATTGCTGTACTGGGGTTCACATACAACTCTGCTAATGAACCTCCTGCTGTTCTGCAGTGGCCTCTGCTGTTCCACACTGACTTCAGCTTAAGGACATGGGGGAGCCAATTAAATCTATTCTTAGCTGCCATCTTTATTTGGGAGGGTCTGTTTCACCTATCTCACTCCATTCTTTCCTTTACTCTCAATGTTTTCTTTCTCCCCCACTTTTCTCTTTCCAGCTCTTAAAATCCACATGTTAACAGTTTTGCTCTTTCTTTCAACAGTTTATTTCTACTCTTCTCCCTTTTTTCCCCCCTCTTCCTAACTCCTCTTACAAACTCGCAAAAACTTAGTTATTTCTTTCCTTGTTTCATTCCTCTCTTTTTTCTTCATCAGGCATTCTTCCTTTCACTATTTTTTCCTCTTCCCTTCATTCTTTCTTTGCCTTTTTTATTTGCTCTTTCGTTTGCCTCAGTATGCGTCCTTTCACGTTATTTTTTAGATCTTTCTTCCTTCCTTTCTCTGGTGTTTTTGTTATCTTTATCTGTCAATTCACGTTTTAGTATAAATACCTCTTTTCTCGTCTGTATTTTTTCTCTTTCTTTTCACTCTTATTTAATAATTTTTTCCTCTTTATCTTTCGTTCGCTAGCTTCCTTCCCTTTTTTTTTTGTCTCACACATTTGCTCTATTTTTTCTCTTAGCTGTGTTTTCATTTTATCGTTCTTTCTTTCCCTTCTTTCTTTTATTTATTTGCGACACCTTTTTTTTCTTCCTTTTTTTCCTGTTGTATTCCTTTTGCTTCGCTTTTTCTGCCTCATCTGCTTTCTCTCCTCAGGCCTAATTATCAGTGGAGCAACAGGCGCAGTGGCACAGGGGCCCAGAGACCTACAGACCTCACTCAATTCTAATTACTGCTGCATTTTTCTACTGAAATTGCAGTCAACCACTTTCCTTTCATACTCCAGGGTCCATGACACTGTTCCTACACCACTTGTCCTCTCCATCTTTACTCCCGACTCCCTCTTTCCTTTCATCCTCCAGTCCGTCCCAAATAATATTTTTGTTATGGTGTTTTGAGCATTACACTCTAATACCAAAAGTTTATTTCTGGTAAAGGTTTATATGATAATTGTATATGTTTTAAGACAGAGAAAGAAGGTAAATGGAAGTAATTTAGATAAGCTGCGCTACCGGAATTATATGGCAGGGAAAGACGACATTGTGAGGCAGGGTTGACCAATTTATGTGGCAAGAAAAGTCCGGTTATGAATTTATTTTTATAATTTTATTTGCTCTTTCCTTTGACTCAATATGCATCCTTTCACTTTTTTTTTTAAAACTTTTTTTTAGATCCTCCTTCCCTTCTCTGGTGTTTTTCTTATCTTTAGCTGTCAATTCACCTTTTACTATAAATCCCTCTTTTTCCCATCTGTATGTGGAAGCCACAAGTTACTTGCCGGGACCCGAAGTGTCAAAGAGGTTTTCTCATTTTATGTCTCTGGGAAATGTGTCAGTACAGACATGCCCTGGTTCTTTCATCGCTTGTTTCTCTCACCTTCTCTCTTTTTTTCTCTAATGTACATTTTTCTCTTACTTTTCACACTTTTCATTATTTTTCCTCTTTTGTTCACTAGCTTCCTTCCTTTTTTCTTTTGTCTCACACATTTGCGGTTTCTTCTCTTAGTTGTACTTTCATTTTCTTGTTCTTTCTTTCCCCTCTTTCTTTTATTTCTTTGCAACCCCTTCTCTTTCTTCTTTTTGTCTGTTGTACTCCTTTTGCTTCTCTTTTTCTGCCCCATCTACTTTCTCTCATGAGGCCTAGTTATCAATGGAGCAACAGATGCAGTGGCACCGGGGCCCAGAAACCTACGGACCTCACTCAACTCTAATTACTGCTCTGTTTTCCTACCAAAGTGCTGGTCAACCATTTCCCTTTCTTACTCCAAGGACCACAACACCATTTCTAGGCCACTTTTTCTTTCCATCTTTACTCCCGAATCCCTCTTTCCTTTCACCCTCCAAATCGTCCGAAATTATATTTTTGCCACGGTGTTTTGAGCATTACACTCTAATGCCAAAAGCTTATTTCTGATAAAGGTTTATATGATAATTGTATATGTTTTAAGACAGAGAAAGAAGGTAAATGGAAGTGCTTTAGATAAGCTGCGCTACCGGAATTATATGGCAGGGAAAGACGACATTATGAGGCAGGGTTGACCAATTTATGTGACGAGAAAAGTCCAGTTATGAATTTACAATGCCAATAGCTCTAACTCAAGAAAATGCAAGACCTGTTGCATTGGAAATGCTTGTTGTTTTTCTCTCAGCTGGATGAAAAGGAATGGCCGGCTATTGCCCAACATCAGCTAAACAACTATAGAAGGAAAAAAAAACAAAAAAAAAACCACACACACATACACTCTGAGGGGCCCGATTACAACCTTGGCGGATTGGATACTGCATCACAAACGTGATGGATATCCCACCAGCCGTTTTACAAGTCCCATAGGATATAATGGAACTTGTAACGCAGAGGACGGGATATCCATCACGTTTGTGACGGAGTATCCCATCCACAAAGGTTGCATTCTGGCCCTTAGACTATTAAGTCAAAGCACAATAAAGATGAGGTTGATTATTTTCCAGAAAGATGTCACAAAGATATAAAATACAGCAATAACACAAATGAAGATTTTGAGCGCACCATGAACTGTTAATTTAAAATACATTATTTGACTCTTATTGATTAGATATTCTACTATGTTAATCAATACACATGGCATTGCCTGGGCAGCTCCAAGGGAGTTTATGCATTCTGTGACCCCAGAGAAGGTGAAAAAGGACAACGCCCTAACACAGCGACCATTTTGACAAACTCCTCACTGTAATGTTTGTTTTTTTCCCTCCTTTACCTGCTACACAAAAAAGATGTTTATACTGAAAATTAAACAACAACAAAATCTTCATCTGTATGCCCATAACGTGATTATCTGTATAGCTGTAGTGATATTATTAACATAGTTAAATGGATGACAATGCATACTTTCCATACTCTGTGGAATTTGGGACACATATTTGGCAAAGTATACTTCTCTGTGCTATATGCTGTATGTTGTATATTTAATCACATACCTTTCCACATACTGCTGCACTTTTAGGAGCAGTATTTGTCATGTTGTTGTGTACACTGTTGTATTGAGACTTATGTATCCTCAATGCACTGCTCCAGTTTTGTAGGCATTATTTGGCGCACTTAATCATAAATCAAACTATATTGTTTTACATACTTTCTAACTTCAGATTTGAGAGTAATATTTGATATTTCACTATTCTGTCTGCACCTAGGAAAGTGCTTATATCCTAGACCCCCGCTGATCTTACACATTTGAGATCTGCTCCGGTCTCATGCTCTTGCTTGCCACATCAAACCTCAGGTTCCTGAAAAGCAGCTTAAGTGGGTCACTACTCTTCTATGAGCAGTTCAACGCTGATTTGTTTCTGAATTTTAATTTATGGCTCACAAAGCAGACTTAAAGGCGTTATTGCTTTTGGAACAGGCGATGCATAAAACAAAACAAATACTAATGAATTAAGAACAGAAAGGAATCATTCAAATACGTACTTTTTGGGGTATTTCTAAACTCAAGGAGTATGGTACAACTTTGCAAAGTGATGGAGCCCCAATGGAGAGTCCGTGGGCATCTGTCTAACAATATATATGCTTGGGAATATTTGTTTTTTGTTTTAAAAAAAAAAAAAAGACTTGATTGGTATTTGGTAGAAAACCATCTGAGACACCTGTCCAATACTTCAGTTAGGAATTATTCAGAAACTTTCAAATATGCATCATGATACAAGATACCCTTTTGGAAGGAAAAAAGCTTTTTGAAATAGATCCCTTTTAAGACTGAGACTTTGCCTAATCATCAACATCCCGAATATGACCTTAGGTTCTATCCCGCTTCTATGGGCAATCTGCCTGCACCTGAGATAACTCCTTGACTCCAACTTATCTTTTTACAGTCAACTGTCGTACATGTCTAAATCATCATCTCCTTCAACATATTTTTCATTTTCTGTTCTTTCCTAACTGTGTTAGTCTAACTATGGTTTTTGGACAAGCACAAATCTAACCTCGGTTCCCTGTCTTACACATTTGTCACTATCAAACAAAATAAACATGGTGGCAAGAACACTGCTATGACTTAATAAATAATATCAAATGTCGGTCAACCTTAAATAGATGCACTGGCTTGCTGTACCCAAAATAATCACTTTAAAAACGACATGCATTATGCATAACCTCTTAAGAGCGGGGCTCCAAATTTCTGTCTAACACATTTTCTAAATATATACTAATCTGCAACCTTAGGTCAGGGCCTCTTCTTCTCCAACTTCTGAAATACAAATACAGAAAATGGGGTCTTAAGACCATGCATGTCAATGGCGTCTTGATTTGGAACCATCTTTCTCTCTATATGTATGTCACTTCTGCTCACTTCCTGTTTAAGAAATGCCTCAAAACCTTACCATTTAGCTTTCAGATCATCATACATAATGTGTTTGCCTCAACCTTCTATACTGACGAGAGATTGTCTTAAGTGTGCACTTAGCTTCACAAATTACCATAAAAATAAATAAATAAATGTGCTGTTCCTTAGTAATATAATTGATGGACTGCCACAACTTTAGATAACAAGCATATGCAATGCACTAGGGTCTCGCATTTGTCGGAGTTACAGCTATTCACAGTTGTAAACTCCCAACCGGATTTTTCTTGCACTAAAAGAAAAAAACAGCGCTGCTACAGTTTACACGTAATAATACCTATCGGCAAAAGTGCAATTATAAACGTAACCGGCAAAAGTGCAATTAACTGTGTTACAAGGTCAATAGTATGCGAAGCGCTCGACTTTTGCCCAGCGAGATCGCGCTGCGAAAATAGAGAAAAAGTAGTCCACAAACCTGAAGGAAACAGCGAGCCTCGCATGTTTTCTGTACTTGGTCGCTGCGCTCGAGGAGGGCTAACCACCGGAAAAGGCATGACGTATGCGTGCCTTCCACTAATCAAAGGAAGCGGATTCTAACAGGCAAGCCAACTTGCCAATGAAAGCCACTGATGTGACATCGACGGGGCTCCGAGCCCTTTTTTAATACCTAAAGCGTCTCGCTTAGCGAAACGCATGCGCAAGCGACGCAGGCTCGACCCTAAAAAGGGTGACTGCCTCATCACGTTTAATGGTATCCAACAGCATCAATCAGGTGCTATCCGTACCTTGTCCTCTGGTATCATTTGCACTGTTCTTGCATCCCCTGCTGCAATCATGACCCGTGGTCAACGGGGTCATAATGGCAGTGGAAGCAGCAGAGTAAACAGAGCTCTGAAAGCCTTGCTTATTTACCTTAGTATCCATGCCTTCCTCTTTCTATAGCCCCTCAATAGGTAGTAAGACACCTCGGAGAAGCTAAGGGTCAGAAAAGAAGCCAACTCTGTGATGTGATATAAGAGATCAAAGGAGTATGAAATTCCCTTGACTGCCCCTTGCATTTTGGTGTCCTGACATTCAGGTTGGCCCAATCTGAATGTTCACATTCAATACTATTGCTCATTTATGATATGATCTATTACTTAACTTGTTAGAAAAAGAAGTTGTATACACAGAATTACAGAAGCCAGTCTCTGGAACACGGCATTTTAGAAGCTGATCTGGTGCCTACAACGGTGCCACTATTTTTGGTTCCACGAGCTGCAGCATACTGTAGTTCATCCAAGCAGACACCTTCACTAGGCTTTCTGAGAATTAACACGTCAGCACCATGAAGTTAGGGTACACCTACAACCTAAGCATTCTTCAAGAGTCCCTATGGTCTTGCATTTGCTCCAGTTAGAGCTATTAGCATTGTAAATTCCAAACTGGACTTTTCTTGCCAAATAAATTGAAAATGAAAAGTAAAACAATTGACATAAGCAATCCAATTCAAAGCGCCACGGCTGCCATGAGCATGAGTGCAAAGGAGAGACACTAAAGGAAAAATAATTTTGCTCGCAGTCAAACGTATCGGTAAACAAGCAATTATCCATGTAACATGGTCGATGGCCAAGGCGGTAACAAAACTGCCCAAAGGAGGGACAAACCTAAAGCATTTACCAATGATAACAAAGGATTTTTGAAAGGCAAGCCCATGAACGAGTGATAGTGATGGGCGTGCAGTAGGCGTGGTTAAAAGTCCACAGATATATCACAACAGACCAGAGCGCTTGCGAGCTTGACCTTAACATGAATGTTCTGCAAAAAAGAGCAAACAAATAATTCTATATCTTATTTGCAAAGCAGGGTGCAGACAACAAACTTCTGAAAAAGAACAGAACTTCCGTAACAAGAAAAATCATATTTCATCACTGCTTTCCCACATTTCTAATCAATAAAACCCACAAAAATACAAAACATGGCAAATAAAAAAAACTTTTAAACAAGCATTTGCAATGCAGTAGGTCTCACATATTTAAAACAAGTTAATTGTCACGTTTTGATGACAGCACCCACGAGCAAAAACAAAAGAAAACATGCATGGAAACAGAGAAAAGACTCGGCAAAATGAAAAAGTTTGCTTTAAAAAAATAATACTTTGCAATGTTGTTGGTCCTGCTGGGCATGTTTTTGCCAGTCACAAGCCTTCTGTTTGCGGGGCACTAGAAGTTAAAAAGAATAAATAGTACCTCGATCACGTCGGTAGCAGCGGACGGGCACTAATTAAGTTGAATCAATTAGTGCTGGATCCCTGCTCCACACAGAGAAACAGAAATTATGCCAGGCGTGCCTTGATGAAATACAAAGCTGTAAAGAAGAGTGCCACACAGACCAACAAATGGTAAGTGACAGGTGGGCTCCTAGCCCTTTACTGATCACAACAGAGTCTTGCAAGCTAGACGAATGCGCTAGCGCATGCACTCGCAGGCTCGACCCTAAAAAAGGAAAGGACTCATTTGCCACAAACCAATCCTCAAAAACACTCCACTAGCAGAAGATATAATCCAGTATATAACAGAAAACTCAAAAAAGCATTTGACAAAACATAGCCAGCCACAGACTTACCTGACTAATAACTATGAAAACAACCCTTTCCTCAAACATTCTGATATTCGGCAGCCTTAAAACTAGATATTACCACAAAACATTTAGAGTTTATGAAAACTCAAATAGTTACTATTTGTTGTACTATTTTATATTAGTATTTAAATCGCTTCAGCACCAAGAGCCCATAACTAAGGCAGCCTAGACCTGGTAAACGGACCACGGTGAACTTCCCCAGTAGTGTAAAGACAACAACCTACTACAAGAGGAACCACACAAAGAACTGTGTTTAATAAAAAATATATGACTGACTCTTAAAACTTTTCCTGCCATCTCTCATGTGTCCCAAAACAAGGAAAAATACTATCCACAGCTCAAATTGTACTAGAGGAGCCTGCTCATATAAATATGTATGTCATTATCGATCTATGGTGCTTTCTCAGACTGTCATAACGTATCAATGCAGAGAAAATATTCAGCGTGAATTTTATTTTTCTTGAGTAGGTCAAACACAACTATAGCGTGTCAGCCAGCAAGGAAGCAAGGCTTCTGGATGGAAACAGAAAAGATCAGAAGCTAACGTTTTCAAGGAGCACCTGATCCCACAAAAAAAGGCAGCCTGGACCTCCGCCTCAGCACCACAGCTAAACGCATAAAACTGAACTACCCTAACTACTCTGAACAAATATATCTTGCTGCACATACAAACTGCTAAACACCTACCTCTTCAAATAGGAGCACATGGCATCCACTCACAGTTCTACAACCATACCTAACAAAAAAGGCTCGATTCCTCTACATCGAAGCACTATCGCTTTACAAAGATCACAAATACAGATGCAATGGAGGTTGCTTCCCTAACATTGTTGTGATTGGAAAAGTTTCAAAAAACAAGTTTCTGATCAGCAATATTCAACCATGAGCACAACATGAAATGATGGACTTCATGTTTAGGGCGACTTTGTCACAAAGCCATCAGTGCAGTGCTTTAGAAGATGTAGCTGCATACACTCTAGTGGTCGGATTGCTTTTCACAGGGAAAGACCACGAAGATTTATTTACCTTTTAATAGTACATGCATATGTCCCTGTGAAGGTTGCAGAAGACCGGTTCAATCTCAGATCATTAAAGCTGCAACAAAAGAGGTTGAGTCACTGGCTCTTCACTGTGCCAACAGTTATGCCCCAGAAGAAGCTGCTGTCGAAATTGCCCTAGCAGCCTCATTCAGTTTTTTTAAGGTAGATTCAGTGATAGTTTAGAGGGACATGGCTTGCATGGGCCTACGTTTTTCATTGAAATCACCTAATCATTTCGATAAACATGCTAAGGATTTTTGTTTTTAAGATTGCTTAAAAATAAGTTATTTGGGATCACTCTACGTGAAAACTGTTTAGATTAAAAAATAATAATAAAATCACTTCTTCTAGTCAGAGACATCCATCTTTGTACCAAAAGGTGTGGGTGCATACAAAATTTTCAGGATAGTCAATGATTATATATAGGATTCCCAATTCCATTCAGTGGTGTGAGTTTAAGTCATATGGACATTATGACAAACTGACATGAATTTGGCCTCTGTGGACAGACAGACAGCCCTCCTCTCTCTATGCACATGTAAATTCCTCCAGTTATGTCATAAAACTCATAGTTACAAGAAAATATACTGAATTGAATAGAGGACCCACCTTTGCTTCTCCAGAAAATGCCATGGATTTCAGCAGAAACAAAGTGAAGACCACTCTGGTTTGGCAGCTCCACCACAACAATGGCTAAAGCTGAGCAGGTTACTGAAACATAAGTTAAACTGCCAAATATTTACTTAGCGTAACCATGGGTTGCAAAAAAGATTTTAACCTTATTTCATAAAAATGTTTCTCAAATTCAGTCAACTTTCACCAGCTTCTGACGATCTCAGAAGATGCAGAATTAGTTTTTTTTTTTAAAGGGTGCACTGAAGTGAAAGAACAGACTCCTATTCCTTGAAGGTCAGCTGCGTTGTGGTCTTGGATCACAATGCAAGTGGCCCGGCAGCTGACCTTGAAGGACCAGAGTCTGTCCTTTCACTGCTGTGGTCTTGGATCAGTCAGAATAAAGCACTTGCAGTGCCAAGAGTCAGTCAGCCTGGCTCACATATAGAAAATAGGTTGGAGTACATAAGATCACTTCCAAACCTTCCCCTCGATTCCAGATGTTCAGTCCACACCTTTGCAATGCTTCATGCTTTTGCATGCTGTGGTATATTGTACCAAGTATGTAACATGCCTTTGACCCTCATACACCTCACTCAACACCTTCTGAGCAGGACACACTACATCCAACATTCTTCCTACCACACTCTCCAAAAGGGCGCCCAGGAACCAGATTGAAAAGAGGAGTACTTCGAAGTTCTTTATGAATGCTGCGGCAGTACAACACAACACAACTGTCCACATACCTGTTAAAAGGCTTACTGAGCAATCATAGTCAAAGTTAATGATACAGAACCGGTGGAAAACCTTCTACAACAAACCTCCTCCAACAGCAACAAACTATACCTATGCATTTTGCACCCACCTGGAAGCAATGCTGCAAAAAAACTAGAAAGAACAGAAACAACTAACTAGCCATCTTTTGAAGGAAAGGCAAGACCCTGAAAATTCCGAGCAGCACAAACACAATATAGGATGTCTTACTCATAATCACTGGAAAGGACGCGAGAAAACAGTGTGAAACCTGGTGGGTCTTGAGATACTAAACTAGTCTGGTGGTGCAGCGGGATGATGCATCTACTGCAGGGATTTGTGTTTGATCTCATGGTCACAGGTTTGAAATCTGGTGGGTCCACTTGGCCTTTCATCCTCCTATGGTTGATAAAATGAGTGCAACTGAGGTGGGTAACAATAAACATCTGTTATTTAAACAATAAGTTACCCTTATGTGTGAACGTGTGCTTTACAAATGCATGCGTTATGTTAGGTTATTTTACGTCACGATACAATCTGAACTAGTGAACAAACAGGCCACACTTTTCCAGGACACAGTGTATAAAATAATACCGTATGTATAGATTAGCCCACCACCGCCCCAGTTCCCTCGCTCCTTAGACATCCAAGGCATAGCAAGTTTACCCCATATTCAATAAACAAGCTCATCATAATCACATTCTTTGATTGGCATGCTCCATAAAGGAACACCCAGCAACCTTGGCTGCAATCTTCCAAACAACCAACAACATCTCCAAATCATCAATGACTCACTGTTCCAAACATGGATCGGCCAGGGCTTGAACAAGATAGGGTCTTCAGAACTGTACAAAAAAAAAAAAAGGCACAATACATCTGGACAATAACAAGCAAATTCAAACTTATCACTGATCAAAGTACCAGAAAAGGACAACACCACCACTTTTAGCATCAAGAAGCCTACCCCACACTCAACTCGCAAACGTTGAGCTTTAGAGCAGAGAGAGGAACAAAAACTACACTGACACAAATCAGAGTAAATAAACCAACAGCCACAGAGGGGCAAAATCATGGCTTTGATGAGTCAGCAGCATGTGATAAAGCTATTCCTCATCATGCTACAGAGATTAGAAATGTGCACGGAGAATCTTGGCTATACCCTGTAGACTCTTTGTGTCAATTCTCACTAGTGGGGGTTCAACAATTAAATAGGTATAGGCCTCGTCAGCACTCCTTAATGCCTATGAACACAATGGTCGCCATCACAGGATTGTCCAATGGACAATTGGTGGCGTCTATGGGTGACACACAGATCCATCTCAGAATGCAAAAGATGCAGAGACTACATCATTGGCTGCTTTTGACACCGTCTGCCACCACACCCTCTGCACTCGCCTCTACGACGCAGGGATCCGCCACAAAGCTCTTGACTGGATCACATCCTTACTCTCCGGCAGAACGCAGAGAGTCCGCCTCCCTCCCTTCCTGTCGAGGGCCACCAAAACCATCTGTGGCATTCCCCAAGGATCTTCTCTCAGCCCAACCCTTTTCAACATCTACATGGCACCGCTCGCCAACATCGTACGATCCCACAACCTCAACATCGTCTCCTATGCCGACGATACCCAGCTGATCCTCTCACTCACCAAGGACCCAGCCACCGCCAAAACCAACCTACACGACGGACTGCATGCCATCGCCATCTGGATGGAGAAGAGCCGCCTCAAACTTAACTCGGACAAAACAGAGATCCTCCTCCTCGGCTCCAACCACTCCGCATGGGATGACTCCTGGTGGCCAGCTACCCTGGGAACGGCACCTACACCCACCACCCACGCAATCTAGGCTTCATCCTTGTCTCATCGCTCACCATGACCCAGCAAGTCAACGCCGTCTCATCCTCCTGCTTTAACACCCTCCGCATACTTCGCTAGATCTTCAGATGGATCCCCACTGAAACAAGAAGGACGGTCACCCACGCTCTCGTCAGCAGCAGACTGGACTACGGCAACGTGCTCTACGCAGGAACCACAGCCAAGCTCCATATGAAACTACAATGTATACAGAAGGCTTCTGCATGCCTCATCCTCAACACCCCACGCCGCGACCACATCTCAGCCCACCTCAGAGATCTGCACAGGCTCACCCTCCACACCACCACCACCATCATCATCACAGAACCTACTTCTCTGTTCTTGAATTCTGCAAGACAGTGAAGACATGGCTCTTCGAGTAAGTGCCAAAGAGGCTACACTCACTCACCTGCGAAGCGCCAGGATACCCTCAAAGGTGAAAGTGCTGTATAAAAATACACAAACTGTCTTTAAAAATAATCCCAGCAAAGCGCTGGTGCCTCATGCAAGACAACCAAACATTCCCATATAGATCTAACCATGTGTCTTTGCAGACATGGCGAGCCACTGCCTCTACTCCATCATCTTACCTCCTTACATATGAGACGAACTACATATCGATAAACCACGTCAGTGGGATCTAAGGAGAACAGCAATGTAATAATGGATGAGAAAGATACCAGTCAAAACAAGCACTTGAAGCCTGGTAACAGTATGTGCGAAGAACAATGGGCCACGTTTACAATGCCCATCTCCTGTTCTGGATCTTGAAGTGTCTGGTACATAAGAAAATGTCCAGCACCACAAAGTGCTGCGATCCAGCAAGCAAGACAACTTCATTCACTGCTTGCCATCACAAATAAGCAATCACCTGTGGTAGTTCATGAAGACTTAATTAAACGGTGACCTAGAAAACGTTCACATCTGTATACACCTTTTACGCGTCCTACAATCATATAGTCTAGTCTTACATTGTCCTGCATAATGCCACGAACAGGCCATTCCAACGTGCGTACGTTCAGTGGATAACAGGGGTGATCCAAATAGTAAACACGTTTATGTCACATGAGCATAGATTTGTTCTGTAACCTGTGTCAACATTCACTCTTCCCGTAACAAAAAACTTCCAGCGCCTTGAAGACTAACGCTCGAGGCCCCAAATACATTAAACTCATTCATAACTATGTTGCTTTACCTCACCACTTGACTTCCCTTTGGACAACCTCGGCGGGGTGGGAGAAACCAATTATTTAGAAAGTTGGGGTGGAGGAGCCCGGGAGTCTGATTACTGTGGCTCTTAAACAGGACAAAGTTCACAAACCAAAGGCCTGCAGTAGGGGAGGCTGAAGTTCCATTCTATCTGAAGCTCAATACATTCGCTAAATAAAAAGTCTGCCCTGACACCGATACAAGGATAATGTTTAAGCAACGCTAGCTTCCTTCCCATTCAGAGCGGTCAGCAGAGGCGGTTCAGAGTAAGCAGCCACAGTGTACGGTTCCACCACAACGCAGAGCAGAGCAAGCTAAGGCAGCGGAGTGCACGCGTCCCTCACGTGCACAAGGCTCAGAGTGCGTAACAGCGCACAGCATAGTGTACGTAGCAACAAACATGCACACCCGTGCGATGGACGCAGCAGTGCACGCGTCCCTCACACAAAACAAACGCAGGGCTTAGTACGCATAGCAGTTGCGTGCGCCTCCCAGACAGGACACTGAAGGATGTTACAATAATAATTTGATACATAACACTGTTGCCGTTTCTAACACCCCCTTAATGAACCTCCAGTTACCATCCTTGGGTGGATGGAAAGTTGAGTCTACATTACCTGCATCTCAAATGTATCCAATGGTCGCAAGACCCACTTCAAAACATACGACTAAACTGAATGAAACACCAGTCTTCAGATCACCACATTTAACAGCAGCAAGCATCAGGTCACCGAGGCTTCCTTGCCAGCTGTTGTGCAGAAGACCAAAGTATATGTTTTACCTTATAAATAGGAGCCCACACTCCAAACGATTTTGATTCACACACGTGCTATGCGAGGCGGTCCTTTGAGTGCGCTCCGTCATCGCACAGATGTTTTTTTGGTCTGGTTCAGAAAGTCTTTACCGTCACCGTGAGGCCAGGCCCCTCCAATGTGGGCTCTATCCCTACACACAATTGGATGCTCTGAAGCGGGGGCGGCAGACGGTACACACACTAAAGTGGTACACTCTGCGAGCAGCATTAGCAGTAAAGCTTTCTCCTGCACACAGCCAGGCCGTGGTGCAAATGTCACTGATGCGTACACAGCATATAGCAGTGCACACACTTCAGTAACAGCCCAGGCGGCAGCCGACACTTTCCTCCTCGTGAGCCACCGCGCCTTTAGGGTTAAAGGACATCTTGGCCTCTCTCTCCCCCGCCACCCTCTCTGCAGTATCTCTCCCTGGCACCAGCTGTGTTGATGTTTATCAGTGACGTGGACACTTATAGACCAGCTGACCGTAGGCGGCTCGTCACGAAGCCCATCCGGATTTCACGACCTCTCTTCAGTCAACCACAATAGCTGATGCGTACAATCTTCTTGCTCTGCGTCGGATAAATATGTCTCTCTGTCCTTTCTTTCTGCAACACAAGGTACACCTTACCTCTCATCAAAACCCAGCACAACAGGACTAACCCTCGACACATTACTCAGCACCCCACCCCTTTTACAGCTGTAAGACTCTCCAACCCCACACTGCTACGTTCGTTGGCTTTGCCTCTGCATCCCACCCACGGGTTAAACAAAACACAAATCTGCTAATCCCTATTTTGTCCCGTTTTACCTTTTTAGTCCTGCAACTATCAGACTGCTTGTTGTAAACTCAAACTCTGCCTAGCTCCTTCATCCACTGACGTTTAAACGATGCCCATCACTCATGCTCTATAAAACTACTGTAGTTCTAACCTTATTAAACACACACAGCAGAGCAATAGACCTTTCCTCCAACTTTAACTATCTCCCAAAACCTCATCCCCCTTTCTTGAACCCCCTGACCCTCTGTCTATATTGTAAAAATCTGCCGAATCCCTCCCAGTCAAGCTTCTGTACTCTCTAAGCCACTGAAACAGCACCCCCATTCTCAGCTAACAACACCATCTCTTATCACAATCACCTCTCATCCAACCTCACACGCCTGGATCGATCTAGAGCTTCTGACACCACTGTCATATCTTTTTTATTCGGCATCCTTTGGGCACTTGGCTTTGAAGGTTCCACTCGCATGTTTTCCCCTCCCTCTCTGAACTATGCGTCCCTTGAATGACAACCCAACTCCCACACCACTTCCTGTTGGTGGCCACCAAAGCTTTCTCCTGGGCCCTGTCCTCTTCCCATTGTACCCTACTTCCCTAAAAGAGGCAATCTCCTCTTCTCGTTTCTCTTTCCATCTGTTTAGATTTTTCACCCAAACCATCGTCTTTCTCCCTAATTTCTAACCCTTTCTGCAAGGGCGGATACCGGACTGTCTTACTGCCATTCGACATTAGATGGCCATCCATGGCATGTCTCTAGGTTACCTCGCAGACACTTCATCCAGCTATGTCACATCAAGCAACGTAATATCGGCCAATCAGCACCTCTATAGCATAACAAACCTTTCCCTGGGCATCATCTGGACTGCAGTCCTTACTCCTTCTTGCACCCACACACTGGACGTTATCGCTCAAAATATTAGAGCCTGCCCGAAACGAATAATCTACCTGTTGAAACCCGAAGGTAACGGGAAACAAAGTGCAGTCCGACCAAACATTATAAATGTGAATTTTGTACACATGCACCTAAAACGACCCATTGCTGTTCTGCTGCATATGCTTTGCCATGTACTGTATTCAGATGCCTGTTTGTTATTGTGGTCATATGGTGGCTTAGACACACGATTTGTAACCACAATCCGTGCTATCCATCAGTTGTCCGACTGCACTGAAATGAAAAACTGTGGTCATGTCAAAAATTAAAGAGTTACAAATTTGATGCTACTTAATAAACAAATGAATGACGCTTCAGCATGTACTGCAGCCTAGAGACCTAAAGCTGTCCCTGGTCATCTGGCGGCACTTTAACCAGCACTGGCGTTTCTTTGCAGTTGCGATTCTTTAATCAGCTTATATGCAATGTAAAAATGAAATGTACAAGCACCATAAATAACGCAAAAAAAAAAAAATCCAAGTATCTGTCAACCTTACCTAGAGGGGCGACTGAAGAAAGCCGAGGGAGGGCATTGCTTTACACCCAGTTGGACTATGAGCTTCCTTTGTACGTTTTTTCCCCAGGGCTCTGAAGTGACTCGTGCTCCCTATACAACAATCTGGATAAGTGATCCACCCAAAAGCTTTGGAAGTCACCAGCGCAAGACACAAAATGCACTTACAGCTTGTAAATCAGAAGTACACACAGATGCAAGCCCTGCCGGCCAGTGGCTGTAACCATGTGTGGGCCTTTCACAGGCCCGACACTGAGGTAAGGCTACCAAAAGATTCCACGTCATCAACGGCGCAACATGGTTTGTCCTTTTACAGGGCATCTGCTTTCAGGCCTGTTAGTAAAACTGGTTCAAGTGAAGTTAACCACGAGGACAACTTCCAGGATACATTACGTTGTTAAATAAAAGCCCAGGACTGGAGCACTGTGTGACAAAGTGACATCAAGTAATCTTACAATCGGGCGCAGTTCTTAGGGGGGTCTTTCTCCAAACACACCAAGGCCAGGTTAATAATGAGGCACGCATTGCCAACAGTGTAAGTGAATTAAAAAGAAAGGCCGAGTGAATTCTAAATTATAACAAACTGTGCCCACAAGCAGAACTACACTGTCATTTGCTTGTCTGATAGCTCCTGCACAGGGGCTCTTGATTCATGCAAGAGCCTTATAATAGTTCCAGCTGCTGTGAGTGCCCAGGGATGCAAGTCGCTCAAACTGAAACTACTGGGGACCCTGGGACTCAGAGCTGACATGCTGGCAGGTCCTCTCCCTCCACACGGCTGTCAAGCGAGCCCAGGTCACAGGTGTGACACCATCTGGCACTTCTGGATTTTTAGCCAAGAACAGTTAGGATTCTGGGTCGTGTAGTTTTACTGCCGTAACTATGAGTTTATACATCCCAGGATTGAAAACTCAGCGTGCTAATATACTACCGACGGGCTGAATGTGTCTTACATGAGACGCCAGGGATCCCCCAGTGTGTCCAGGTAAGGGCAAAAGATGAAATCAAGCACAGATGTTCCCCATGGGGCAGCTTCTGCTAATTATGCATTTTCACAAGCTTCTGCATTCTGAGATTGTAGTTTGCTGCATGCGTTGTACTCTCGGGCCTACTCGTTTACTCGTGTAAAGTGGGGTTGGCTAAAAAAATATATCTATATACCAGGAATGGCTGGCCCCACCTGGCGCTTCCCGTCGATAGATGTGTGGGTCCCTGAGCCTTCACAGAGTACCCCAGGACCTCGGCGTGGTCTGCCACCCGTCCATTCACTCCGGCTGCAGAGGCATCAGCTGGAAGGAACCGTACAAAGGAGCGCCTTTGTGTGCGGCACAATGGGACAAGTCAGTGCACTTCCTCTCAGCTCACGCCAGGCCTTTGACAAGCCCCGCACAGTATCGGTGGCCTTCGTCCACCTATCGGGACAATGTGTCAGCCCCGACAGTGCGCAAAAGCCAGGGGGAGGCGGTGTCTATGCCAAGGCCATGTACAGGGTCCATCTATGCCCTACCCCACAAGGGGCTGGGCACAGCCAGCTTGTGTGCAGCAGGGATGCCACAGACTGCCTGCTACACTAATCCTCTACTGCCTGCCTCCCTCTCCCGTGCCCCGCTCTTCGGACTGCCCCTGCTGTTCTACCTGCCCCGTCTCTCGCCCAGCCTCCACCCCACTCCTCCTATCCCTTATCTTGCACCCCCTCTTCATTCACCTCACCCCTCCGCCCCCTCTTCTGGACCATGCCCGAGCTCCTGTGCACACCGGACTCTCCTTGTCCCCTCTGCAACATCCTACAACATGCAACCAACCTTCTTACTACAGACACCTATGCTCTCCTGATGCACCTCCCACCCCAAGCTTTCCTCACTTCCTTAAACATGCCCTTCAGATCCCCTGTAGCCCCCGCTCACCTGGGGCGCTGCAGTCGGCGCACACCTCGCTCCTCTGCACCTTCCTGGACATCCTCAGAGGGGATGCGGGGAGACCCTTCTGGGCCAGCTTGGTATCCGTGCAGGGACGGGTGCCCCGGGGCTGCTCGGCTACTCCGCTTCCTGGCTGTCAGCTGCTCCCAGGCCCGGCTGCAGGAGGGCTTGGCTTCCTTCTCCGCTTCTTCTGCCCCAGCGGTTTCGCAGGCCCGGCTTCTGCTGCAGGAAAGAGCGGCTTCACAGCCCCACCGGGCTGCTCTCATCTACTCTTCCCTTCTCTCGCTCCTTCCCTTCCTGCCCTCCTTCTCTCCCTCCGCTGCTTCCAGGCCCAGGCTCTGCTGCAGGAAGCGGATCCTGGCCCTGCCCATCCAGGGGGAGGGGCCCGAGTCAAGCTTCCCCCCAGGGGATGGGAAAAGGAAATGGAGGGAGAGAGGCAAAGCGAGGGGGAGCAGAAGATGCTGCGTTAAAGGGACACGACTCTTCTTTTATTATTATTTACTTTATTTAGGTGTCTTCACAGAGTACGCAATGCAGAATGAAAAACCGCTGATCCCGCCTTAAGAGGTTATGCATGCACGCTTTCCACGTTGAGCAGAAGGGGCAATTGAAGCTTCCAACCTGCCGCGGAGCTTTCCAGGCTGAGCTACCCGCGGAGGTAACGGTGAGGTAGGGCGACGCAGATCGCTCTCATGCGGGTCATACCATCAGGCGCACCCTTAGCCTGCTTCTGAACCCCACGCTGTGCAGAAAGGTGACTTTTGTTTCTAGCTTCTGCTAAGCCTGAGAGGTAGAAGTGAGGTAAGGTGATATTTTTTTAAGTCTAGAAAAACTTTGTCTCTTCTGTGGGAGGGGTTACTAAATAATCCAGTATTACCGGCCGCACCTTTTTTCTAATCCTCTACATTTAATGAGCAAGTCCATGCATTATGGGAGTTTTAGGGTTGTACGACAGAACCTCGCATGGCTTAACAAGGCGGTCGGAACCATTAGACCTCCAACCCCACCATGTCCTAAAAACTACCCCGGCCTCCCCCTACACTGAGCCCTAACACCGACACCCTGAAAATAAAACCCAACCCTGCCACCCCAAATGTACTCCTCCCCCCTAGAGGCCTCTGACCCCACCATTTCCTTAAAAATGCCCCCCTACCAACCCCTGCCCCACTTACCCGGTTGCGCATTCCTCTCCCCAATGTTCCTGCTGTGTGCCTGAACCAGTCACATGCACTGTGCCTTAACCATGCATTTGCGTGGTTCAGGCAAGCGTGAAACCGCTACATGTGGCTCGACCTGTGTAGTAAAGGCTGTTCCCCTAATAAAACACCTATTTGTCCATAGTACATGTTCCTTCATAAATCTATTTGTCCATTAAAAAAAACTACTTATCCCTTTGGTGCCATGTAGAGCAATGACAGATTATGGCAGCAGTTTCATTATATAGGAGCTCTGATAATACCCTTTCTAATTATGCCAGGGCTAATACTATAGTAGAAATTGAATACTAGCAATTTCCTTATTTTTTCACCTTTGTGCATATCTACATACTGTGGCTGGAGGTAGCTGTAACTAATAGTTCCAAGGTTGGAATGCCCTTTTTAGCTGTGCAAAGCTACTAACTTGCATGTGTTATGGGTTTTCACCAACTCTTCTCTAATATTTTCCCATACTGGGAAAGTTTGGATATTTCCTCCTGACCAGGGCAGAAGTGCAGCTTCATCCAGGGTTGGAGAAAAAAGTGATTGGTTGGAAAGTGAACTTGTAAACACTCAACATATTTAGCATGAGCAAATCTACACATGCGTTTTGCTCATGCTAAAATGGAGTTCACAAATATTATCTACAAGTCTGATTTCCTGGTCTATGTCTGTAAATTCTTGTGAATTAATGAACTATGTAAATCTGCACTAATGCAAAGACATATACCATGGGTGGACTATTGTGACTTTCTTTAACAATTGGTCCCCTGTTTAGGTCTGGCGTTAACCAAGACCTTTTGTTTTTATTAAAATTCTATCTCTGTCTCTCTATCCATATACTGGCTGTCTTCACTGTCAGTGATCATTTGTGATTGGTCCCAGTTTGGGAATTTAGAGGATAGTACATTATGAGCAACCGCCAAGATGGCGACGCCCATTGTTCCTGATGATCCAATCGTTATGTTGTATTTGGGAGATGAGGAGAGAGTGGGCCAGCCTGTGAAAGGTGGGCAGGATGTTTTATAGGATGGTTTTACTGCTTTTAAGGCAGTTGAGGTGCCCATGCTTTCCCAGCAACTAGTGCCTAGCTCGATTAGCCCAATGCTTAATAAAGTGCAGAGGTGGACAGTGGATAATGGTTCTGTTCAGAAGGCCAACAATCAGATGGGGAATTTAGGGCTGGGCAGGAGTACAGATGTGCCTAGTGCAAGTCTGAATGCAGGATTTATAGGAGTTCATCCTATAGCTCAGAGAATGTGTTTGCAGACGGAAACTGGTGGTGAGGTGTTCATACAGCCTATGGTAGCTTATGGGGCTCCTGGGTGTGACAAATCCTCAGGGCTGGGCACATCTGAAGAAAATAGCTCCCAACAGCATGATGTGCTCGGTGCCAGTGATCTACGGACACCAGTGAGGGTTCGGGCACCCCCTGGACACCGGTCTGAAGAGAGAGCAGTGTCTGGAGCGACTTACGTGACATTGTGGGAACCCACATCCTCTTTTGGAGCCAGATGGCAGAGTTGGCTATGGAGAGCAGCCAAGCACTAACTGGAGCACTGCTGGTTTTGTGGGAATGGAAGGATGTGACAATTTGGACTATAATGAGGAAGGTTTGTTGGAGGAAGGGAACATTGAGGATTGGGGACAGGTGCATGATGCTCAGTGACAATGGGGAACAGAAGGTTAACAAACGGAGGAATATTGGTGTTTTCCAGACAGGGTCCAGAAACCTGTGCTACATAAAGCTGGGAAAGAGAGGAAAACAGAGAAGATTCGAGAGAAACGTCCATCAGTACTGCGAGGTGGCATCTGTGGGCGTGGGCAGCAGCCGGGTTAAGACCCAACCACAGGACACAGGTGGCAACTCGGGTAAGGATATTGTGATTCATACAGTTGCTGACGGGGCTTAGCTGAGTGACAAAGTGAATGATGATGAAAGAAAAGTTGAGGAAACTGTCAAACACTACAGGTGAGAAGTCTAGGAAAGTTGATGCAGGAAGATTGGGGGGGTGGTGTAAAAATAAATAAAAATAAAGCTGCCTTACATTGGGATTTCGGTGCCTTAGAGGGCGCCTCTTACACAGCAAATGAAGGATAAGATTGGTAAGGGTGAATTTGTAGATGTTTTTAAATTGCTACATAGAGAAGTGCAAGCTAAGGAAGGTTTGAAAGAAGAGGAGTGGGAACTGGCATGTAACCAAAAGTGCCAACTACGATCGGAAATTGGACTTCTGCCTTCTTGATCTTTGCTAGGATTTATTGTGAGCAATGTGTTGCTCTTTTCAAAGGTATGGATGTTGTGAGGAGAGCACAAATGGATAATGGGGGTTTCGGTTGGATTAAATATGGTGAAGAATTTCGAGCAAGATTAGCAGTGAATCCAGAGAACGTGGGGCAAAATTGATAATGATGCAATGGCTACACTCTGCTAAGAATTTTCTAGTGGTCACACTGCCAGTGGTTTGCCATTACAATAAAAAGCCCTTTCAGGGCCGTCCCACTTCATTTGGGGTGGGGGTTTCGGGAGCGGACTATTTACACAAAATGGGTCTTGCTGGTCATTCAACAGAGGAGCATGTACATATCACCAATGCAGATTTAGACATGACTGCTCCAATTGCAGAGGAAAACATCCTTTGGTTAAATGTTTTGGGGGAGCACAGCGGGGATTGCAAGGATCTCCAGTTAGGGGAGCTGAGAGGGGAAGGGGCCAGTTACAACAGATGGTGGGAAAAGGACTCTACTCCTATTAAGTTTCACATTTTGAGTTATTGGTTGCAGTTTTATCCCAAACAGGAGGATGCAAAGTGTTTATACTGGGGTATTCTTGAAGATTTTGGGGTATGTTACCAGGGGCCAAGAATTCATAGATGGGCAATGAATTTAAGGTCAGCCTTAGAGAACCCTGAAGTTGTGAGGGCCAAGCTGGATAAGCAATGCGCTCAAGGTAGGACCGTAGGGCCTTCTAACTGTTAGCTTTTGCTGGATTTAACTATCTCTTCTTTGAGTGTTGTTCTAAAAAAAACAGCAGGGTGATTTTTTTGTCTGATTCATCATTTGTCTTGGCCCATATGCAAATCTGTTAATGATTTTATAGCCCCAGGTGATTCTTTTGTTCATTATGCTTCCATTGATGAGGCCATTGCTTTTGTGAGAGCATGTGTAGTGGGAGTGAAGATGGCAAAATCTGATATTCAGTCTGCTTTTAGGCTTTTACCGGTGTATCCAGAGGACTTTTCTTTGTTGGGTTTACCGTTTGATGATCCCATTTACATTGATAGGATGTTGCCAGTGGGCTGTTGTTTCATGTTCTTTGTTTGAGACATTTATTACTTTTTTACAGTAGTTTTTCCAGTCTAGGACCTCAGTGCATCAAGTTACTCACTATTTGGATGACTGTCTTCCAGTGGGAAGAGGTGGTTCTGGCGAATGTTTGAGAGCACTGGAGCTTTTGAAGAGGTCCCTGCAGGAGTTGGGTGTTCCTTTTGCTCCAGGGAAGACAGAAGGTCTTAGTACATTTTTGGGTATGGGGTTGGGTTCTCAATTGATGGAGGTGCGTTTGCCTGAGGACAAAGTGCAATAATAGATTTCCCAATTGGAGGAGACAGTGAGCAGGACCAAGTTGGAATTGAGAAAGGTTCAGTGTCTTTTGGGGCACTTGAACTTTGCTTGTCGAGTGGTGCAGGTGGGACGAGCCTTTTGTAGGTGACTTGGTTTTCTGTTAAAGGTGCAGTGTTTCCACATCACAAGATAAGGCTCCATGCTAGCATTAGAGCACATCTTAAGATTTAGATTACATTTTTGAAGAATTTCAGTGGTGTTACCATGTGGTCCAATGACGAGGATTGCTTTTGGAAAATGCAAAGTATTTTCTGATGCGTCAGGAGAACATGGTATTGGCATGTTTTGGGCTGGGCAGCTGAGGATGGCAAGCAATATGGTTGTCCACAACGCACAGTATTGCCTTTTTAGAATTTTTTTCGTCTGCTGGTGGCCTTGGTTTTATTGGGTAAGAAGCTGGCTAACAGGTGGGTGGTATTCCATGTGGACAATCAAACTGTAGTTAACTCGGTGAATTCCCTAAAAGCCCGGGATGAGTGTTGAAGCTGTTGAGGATTTTTCTCTTGGGATGTTTAAAATGTAATATTATGTTAAAGGCCAGATACAGCCTGGGGTGAATGATATAGCAGGAGCGCCTTCTCATTCACAGTGGCAGAGATTCCGTGGGCTTGCACCGGGAGCAGACAAAATTAAGGCAGAGATGCTGCGGGGTCTATGGTCATTGGGAGAATGAGGATATTGCAACTGATTCAGAAAGCCCTAGATGGGTCCACCTGCAGGAGTTAGGCTCAGGCCTGGTTTGATTTTGTTCAATATGGTGTCACTAAGAGGTGGAGGAGGCCCTTTGTTTTTTTTTTTGCAAAAGAGGGAGAATGCAGTGCATTTTATAGTGATGCAGATTGATGCAGGCTTATCGGCAGTGACGATGTCGGGTAAGATGTTGGGTAGTTTTTTCTATGGTAAGTATTTTTGGGGTTATGATCCTATGGAAGGGGAGGTTTGCAAATGGATTGTAGCTAGCTGGGCAAGAGAAGGTGTGGCACATTTGGACAGAAGAAGACCGATTCCGGTAAGTTACTGCAAGCCATCATTGGTGAGTTGGAAGGTATATGTTTTTGCCCTTGGGAGGTTGCTTTGTTTTGGTTGTGTATGGTTTGGATGGTTCACAGGGTATTTCAGGTTTAGGAATTGTTGGGAACGAATGGCAAGGAGGGCTTGCTTTATTCTAATGTTCTGGTGTGTGAGGATGGAATCAGGGTATGGTTGATGCAGTTCAAGACAGATCATTTGGACAGGGATCAAGAAGTACTGTTGAAGAAGGCTGCTCCTCTGATTTGTCCTGTGGGGTTTTGGTTTTCTGTTTGGAATTTTCTCCATCAGGACGCGCACCAAGTTTTTATTCATGAGGATAGGTCTAACCGAACATATTTCCAGTTATTAACCATATTGTGGTTGGCATTAGGTGAGTTGGGTATTTCTCCCAGAGACTATGGCACACATTCCTTTGTGATAGGAGCTGCCATTTAAGCAAGACGGAGAGGCACTTTTGACACAGGGATAATGAATATGGGTCGATGGAGGTCACAATGTTATAAGCGCTATGTTTGTTTGGGTTTGCTTGATGTTTGACAGGATGATAATTGTTGTTGTTTTTTTATTTTTTTTTTAATTTTTT
This sequence comes from Pleurodeles waltl, assembly GCF_031143425.1. Lineage (NCBI taxonomy): Eukaryota > Metazoa > Chordata > Amphibia > Caudata > Salamandridae > Pleurodeles > Pleurodeles waltl. The sequence goes on from NC_090440.1 coordinate 1,946,986,296, forward strand.
TTTAACATTTCATGTTCTTTGGGGTCCATTTTTTTTTTTTTTTTTTTTTTTTTCAGGTTGTGTGGTGGGGCCTAGCAGCGGTGTTTCCACAGTTTGGATAGTGGGTCACTCGTTAGTCCGTTGGGCAGCGAAGCAGGGAGAGTTGAGGCATTTTGTCCGACACCTGAGACTGGACAGAGCTCGAGTTGTGGTTTGGTGGTGGAGTAGAAGTGGCATGAGATGAGGTGATCTACTAAGTACGCTTTCCAAGAAGTTAACATCAGGTTTTTGTCCAGATTTGTTAGTTGTCGATCTTGAGGAGAATGATCTTGTGACATTATCTGGGATTGGTTTGTTGAAGGCTATGCAGGTGGATTTAGCGAGGATTAAAGGGCAGTAGTCAGGTACTCCTAATTTGTGAACAGAGTTAGTGCCCAAAAGATATTGGTGAGGGGCAATAAATCCTGGGGTTATTGAAAAGTAGAAGAAAGTCAATAGGGAAATAAGATGTTGTTGGATATTTCTGTTTTGACACATTCAGAAATACTGCCGGATGATGTTTCGCTCTTTCGGCAAGACGGAGTGCATTTGTTTCTATTGGGCAATGACTTTTACCTCAGGCCTCAAAATCATAAAATTTTTGCTAGACCTGCAGGTCATTTAACTTGAATAATCTACTCGACCTAATTGTAATGTGCTTGACCCATAACTGGGTCTCAAACTGTGTGAGCCTAGGCAAACCTTTTAGTTTACAGAGTCGCCTTTTTCTTCATTCTCACATATGAGTGCACCTTCAAATATGTGAGCTCAACATTTCTGCTGTACAAAAAACTTATTTTGTTTGATTAAATAGACTAACCGTTTGCTCCATGTATAATAAGAATCTAGCCTACATGTAAGGGACACATGATCCATGACTTGCCTCCTGGTTTACTAATAGCATTGCCACCAGGGCAGGAGTGTGTCTCAGTTTATGTTTAAAAAGTCACTTTTAATAAAAATATATTACTAAATCATGATGTGATGGGGGGACGCCAGAGAGCACACAGTAAGATGGCCACACTGTAGTGCAGCTCCGCCGGCCGTCAGCACACAATCCGGCAAAATCCTGGCTCAGACCTAAATTACACACGCCTTGTCGGAGCAAGAGTTACAGATGAGGCTCTAGAACACCACTGAACCGATCTGCGGTTGAGAGGACCGTTAGCGTGCCAGAGAAAGATCCTCCGACGAACCTGCACGCGGGCCTCACAATGGCACGTGCAACACCAGCGCGTTGAAAACGGACCCGCACTCGGCCTCAGGACACAAGCAGCCGGTGAGCCGGACCTCACGGAAGACTACCGGGGTCGGGCGGAAAGCCACAGCGGCGAGGACCACGGTGGCAAGGCTGTGAGGCCCAAAGTGATAACCCCATAGGTGGTAAGGAGGGCTGCGGGGACAGAGCGACAGCGACATAGGGTGCGTGCACCAGGGGAGTTGAGGCAGACACGAACGAGCGGCTGAGACAGGCAAGAAAATACTAACTGATAGCTCGCAGATACAAAGTGCAGGACTAGAGCAACACCCACAAGGCACCCACGAGGCACGAGGAAAGTCTGAAATGGGGGTTGCCCCTCCCCAGCCGCTGCATAATACTAAGCGCTATGAGCTATGCGGGAGAAGTGAAAACAATACGAGGTTCAGCCTGCACACACTCAGCTCAGAGACACGAAAACAAGCGTGGCACTAGCACACCAAGCACAGTGGGCTGGACGGAGAATACAGACTCCATGTGATACTCGACCTCTTGCTGGGAACGGTGAAGGGCAGAGTTGGTGATCCTCCTGACCTCTCTCAAAGAGGAGCCACAGAAACAACGCACGAGCTGCCTAGCGACAGACTGTAGCAAACACGGGCAAATCAGAAAAATCGCAAACCCGACTGACATTTGAAGCCCACAAAAAAAAACCTGCGAGACGCCCGATACGGGGGCACCCAGCCCACCTGAAAATACCATAGTAAATACATTACTTGCCATGCAGCAAAGTTTACAAACAATTGATAGCAAAATAGACAGACTAGACCTTCGCATGAATCACCTCTCCAACAAGCTGGAACAACATGACTCCCGCATCACAGACATCGAGCAAAGAATATCCAACTCAGAAGATGAATCTGGAAAGTCTGAGGAAAAACTACTAAATATGGAAAAGGTGTTAGTGGTAATAAAAGCAAAAATGAAGACCTGGAAGCACGCTCAAAACGCAATAACGTGTGCATAACAGGGCTCCCGGAGTCGACCAACACAGGCAATACGGAGTCCAATATTGAACGCCTCGTTATAGAAATATTCGGATCGGATGCCCTGTCACAAATGTTTGTGGTGACAGAGCACACAGATCCCTGTCTCCGAGGGCCCCCCTTAGGCTCCATCGCATCCGATCCAGGTCAAGGTGCTTGAACTATAGAGACAGAGACACAATTCTAAAACTATCCCTCAAGAAAAAATAAATCACCCACCACGGAAATCCTCTATCTTTCTACCCCGATTTCACAACCACGGTGCAAACTTCCCGCAAAGAATACTTACCAATAAAACGGAAACTACACAAGCAGGAATCACTTATGCTAAGCTCTCCCCTGGCAAGATTGCGGATTGACCATCCGGGCAAAGCACGAATCTTCAATATGCTGCATGCCGCAATGGATGCCACTAACATCCATGGGAAATGTTGGAGTAACGTTAAGACGGAGCCACAGATGAGCAATGTCAGAAGATTTCATATGACAATTATGCACGCACAAATTTCAATACCATAGACTCCACACGTGAACCACCACTTCGTAAATCCCACGGTACACCCACTATATCAGTTCTGACCTGGAATGTACGAGGGCTTAATAACCCCCGCAAAATACACCAGGTACTAGCATACCTTGACAGACACCACAAACAGATCGCGTTCCTGCAGGAAATACATCTGACACGCGCATCGGAAAAAGAAATAGGCACACGATGGGCGGAAGTAAGGGTGGCCTCATCGTACTCCTCATACTCTCGTGAAGTGATGATACTCATAAAAAGAGGCACACCATTCTCAGTAGCACACACTATTGCAGATGAACAAGGCAGATGTATTATTTTACAGGGATCCCTGGGGGGGAAATATGGTTACACTGGTGAATGTATATGGCCCGAACATTGATGATCCAGCATTTTATACCTCTATGGAACACATTGGGCACCATGCCACCTGCGGTGATCCTCTGGGGAGGAGCTTAAACACAACATTAGACACACAATATGACAGGTCAACAAGTGTGGCGAGTTGTGACCGCCGCTCTGCAAAAGTACTTAAAGACACCATGACAGACTTTGATATGGTAGACATCTGGAGACTGAGCAACGGTGATGCGCGGGAGGGCACATATACATCCACAGTGCATGCGACTTGGGCCCGACTAGACTACTGGCTGGTGTCAGAAGAGGCAAGCCTATGGATAACAGAGGTCCTGCGCTTGACACGCGCATTGTCCGACCACAAACCAGTGAGGTTGGAAGTTGTTCTCCCCGCCATGGCCCCTACACCATTCATATGTTGTTTTCCAAACGCAGCGTTACTCGGCCAGGTATATAAGGACACTATAAGCCATGCCATACAAGAGTATTTTGATATCAGCAAAGGCTCAGTGACAAGCGCAGGCATCCTCTGGAGAGGCCTTTTAAAGTCACTGTGATAGGGATACCGTAATGACAACTAGTAGCCAGTATCTGTGGTGCACATAAGGTCTTTATTGAGTGGATTAAAGGTTGTAGATGATGTTAAATTATTTTTGGTTGTCTTCCTTTTCGTTGGAAGTCTGTCTTGGTTCACAGGGTGATCACTCTCTTCTTCTTTCTTCCAGATGGGCTCTCAGGAGGCACATGTGGAAGAAAACAGAACAAAATCCCAATGAGTAGTCTGGTAAGTTTTCTTCTTGTTACTATGATTCTTTCTGGTCTGTTCTTGTCTTGTCCTATTTAATGTCTTCTCTATTCTTCGGCTCCTTTTTTTTCTCTCTCTCGCTCTCTGTTCTTTTATCTATTGCTCTCTTCCTTTTCTTTTGGTTCTTTTCCTTTACTCTTCTTCATTTTCTCTGTTTGCTTATTTCTGTCTCTCTTTTATGGTTCCTTTGGTTCTTTTTTCTCTATTCTCTTTAGTTCTCTGTTTATTTTATCTGTCACTTTGTGCTGCCTCTCTTTCATGAAAAAGGCAATTTAACTCTAAGGGTTTTATTTTCAGGCTGCCCAGAAGGTCCTACACAACTATTCCAGTAATGAATAAACCTCAAACAAAACGCTAAGATATAACGCAACAGGCAAAATATCAATAACACCACATAATGGCTGAAAACCGAGCTCCCAAGTGCCTTCTCTTGTTCTGGCCCCAAATCAACGCCTCACGCTTGGGAGGAAAAGAAAAAGGAAAAACAAAACAAAATACAAAAAGACCTAAACAACAAAAAACCCAAAACAACTAGGATGATCCTTAATCCCACGTACCTGCCGGGGCCACACTCTTCCTTGAGCGTGACCGGGTCCGGGGTCGCTGTGCCTCCTGGCCCACTGCCATCTGCTGACAAGCCTCTGGTGGTCCTGGTGTCGCTGCTGGTCCGAGTGCCTCTGCCGGTCTGGGTCCTACTGCTGCAGCGCCTGGTGTCTCTGCGGGCCCGGGTCCTGCCGCCGCAGGTCCTGGTATCTCTGCGGGTCTGATTCCTGCTGCTGTAGCTCCTAGTGTCTCCGCGGGTCTGGGTCCTGTTGCCGCAGGTCCTGGTGTCTCTGTGGGTCTGATTCCTGCCGCTGAGGCTCCGGGTCCCTCCGCCTCAGCTCCGAGTCCTCCCGTTGATCGGATTGGCTCCGCTAGTTCAGGAGCCGCTGCCGTGGTCTCACTCGTGTCCGCTGTTTCCTCCTTTTTTTCTCCTTCCCCTGGTTGTGGCAAGAAGGGCTTTACAAAGCCCCTCGTCACCCGGAAGTGGAGTCGCATAGGTTCCCGCCCGATTCCCATCCAGGTCGGGAACAATGTCCAAACTGGTGCCCCAGGGATATGGCGGGCGTGCCCGAGAGTAGGTCGGCCTGTCACATTCACCTCCCCTAGAATGTAGCTGATAGAGACACATAGCCAAAGGATACCGGGACATGTAATCTGCATTAGTCTGTCGGGACCCAGGAGAATGGCGAACCTGAAAGGAGAAAGACTGTAGTGACAAAAAACACCTAAGTACCCGAGCATTAGTATCCTTATGCCAAGCCAACCAAGTCAAAGGAGCGTGATCTGTAAGTAACGTGAAAGGATGCCCAGCCAAATAATACCGCAGGGATTCAACAGCCCACTTAATTGCCAGATACTCCTTCTCAAGAGTAGGATAATGGCGCTCACGGGGTAACAGTTTACGGCTGATGTAAACAATGGGATGGAAAAATCCCTCCTCATTGGTTTGTGACAAGACTGCACCCAACCCCAGATCTGATGCGTCTATTTGAACCTGGAAGGGTTTATGGTAATCTGGACAACAAAGGACCGGTTCAGAGGTTAACAGAGTCTTCAGGTGCTCAAAACTGGGTTTTTCGGAGTCGGCTAGAAAAGCAATATGGTTGGGTTTGTTTTTCCCCAATAAATCAGTAAGAGGAGCCGCTATCTCAGAAAAATGGGGTATAAACCGCCTGTAATACCCAACCATACCAAGAAACGTCCGGATGTCCTTTTTCCGCCGCAGAAAAGACAAATGGGTAATTGCCTGCACCTTCTCAATTTGGGGTCGGACCGTCCCTTCCCCGCTAATGTACCCAAGATACTTAATGGACTTGTGACCCAATCTACATTTTTCAGGGTTAGCGGTGAGGTTGGAAGTGCAAAGTGCTTGCACAACTTGATTTAAATGTATGAGATGGTCTTCCCAGATGGAACTATAAATAACAATATCATCCAAGTAGGTGGCCGCATATGTCTGAAAGGGACGTACGACCAAATCAATGAGACGTTGAAAAGTGGCTGGCGCCCCATGAAGACCAAAGGGTAGGGCAGTGAACTGATATAACCCTGAGGGAGTGGCGAAAGCCATTTTTTCCCTATCTTCTTTCCTCAGGGGTATTTGCCAGTAACCCTTTGTTAAATCCAGGTTGGTCATATATGTAGCCTGTCCTAACTATTCCAATAATTCATCAATGCGGGGCATGGAGTATGAATCAAAGTGAGACAGAGCATTTACTTGCCTAAAATCAATGCAAAATCTGGTGGGCCATATGGCTTCGGGACCATAACTATAGGGGAACACCATGGACTGGTGGAGGGCTCAATAATACTGGCATCTAGCATATTTCTGACTTCCTGTTCCACCACCTGTCATTTCGCTTCTGGTATTCTATATGGACGTTGTCTAGCTACTTTATCCCCGATAGTTCGGATGTGGTGCTGAATCAAATGGGTTTTGCCTGGGGTTTAGGAAAAGACATCTAGACTAGTCAGGACTATTTTTTCCAGTTGTTTCTTTTGCTCTACCGAGAGGTTCTCAGTTAGTTGGGGCATTACTGGTTCAGTAGGTGTATTTACATCTACGGGATATACCGGAATGTCGCTTTCACTTCCGGTAGTGATATACATGTTTGTATGAGCCTCGTTATTTTCATACCAAGTTTTGAGCAGATCATTGTGATAAATTTGTTCTCTTCCAGACCCATTGGGTATTTACATTTTATATGTTGTAGGTGTAACTTGGTCTAGGACCGTATAGGGGCCCTGCCATCATGGCAACAGTTTATTTTCAGTAGAGGGTAAGAGTACCAACACCTTGTCTCCTATGGTCAGGCTTCGTGGGCTACTGTGTCCGTCATACTGGGTCTTTTGTTTTACATGTGCCTCAATGTTTTATGAGCTTCTTCTTATAGGGTATGTAAGCTATCTCTGAGGTCTTTGGTATATGTGAGGACGTCCTTTAAGTCTTCCTCGGTTTCCTCCCATTGTTCAGCCAGCATTTCCAATCAAGTACGTTGCTGTCTACCAAATAAGAGTTCAAATTGACTATGCCCAGTAGAAGACTGTATATGTGTCTGTAATGCACATAGGACCAGGGGTAGTTTTTTCTCCCAATCCCTTCCGGCGTCACTTATGATTTTTCTCAGTAGTGTTTTAATGGTTTTGTTATAGCGTTCCACCAAACCGTCTGTTTGGGGGTGGTACACTGAAGTCCAAATTTGATTTACCCCGAGGGTATGGCATACTTCTGACATTAGTCTCGACATGAAGGGAGTGCCTTGATCAGTAACGATCTCTTTTGGAAAAACTACGTGTGAAAAAAAATCAATCATAGCCTGAGCTATGGTTTTCGTATTCATGCTGTCTAACAGAATGGCTTCTGGATACCTAGTAGCATAGTCTATAATAACTAGTAAATACTGATGTCCTTTTACTGACGGGATTAGGGGTCCCACCAAATCCATCCCTACCCTAGAAAAGAGAACATCTATTATGGGTAGAGGTTGTAAAGGGGCGGGGCGGTCGTGGGCCGGGTTTATGAGTTGGCATTTTGGGCATACCTGACAATGTTTTCTAATGTCCCCATAGACACCTGGCCAATAGAACCATTTTAGAATAGCTTCCTCTGTCTTCTCTCTCCCTAAGTGACCTTCCCCATTATCCCCGTGTGCAAGGTGGAGAACCTGGTCTCAAAAACTTTGGGGTACCACTAATTGGGGTTTTTTCGCTGGAACGTCTGGACAACTCCTATACAACAACTCATTAGTGAGTGTAAATGTAGGACCTACCGATGACCCGTCTGGGGCCAAGGCTAGTTGCCAAGCGTTTTTCAAGGTCGGATCTTCTCGTTGAGCCTGCTGAAATCTTCCTGCTGTGGACATTATGGCTTTTGGGATGACAGAGACAGGGTTTGTAGTAGGATCGTTTTCTCTCTGATATATCTTTTTTTTTGTTCACGTTTTTGTCTTTTGCTGAGTTTTCTTCTGGGATTACTTCCTTCTATCTCCGAGGATACAAAAAGAGCTTCCTTCCACCAAGAGTTTGCTATATATTCCTGATTTGCGATGTTCAGTAAGTGGGAAAATGCGTCATAATCAGTTCCTATCATCAGGTCTTCACCTAATTCTGGAATGACGCCTACGGAAAGGTACTCCTCCTGCCCTCTCCAATTTATCACGACGGTAGCCACGGGGTATATCTTCTGATCTCCATGTACGCATGTTATTAGTACTTGAGCTTTTGGGACCCACTGATCTTACTGGACATATTTTTGTTTTATCACACTTTGGCTACACCCAGAATCGATTAGCACATTCCTTTCTTCATTATTAAGCCACATGGAGGTGGTATACTTTGGTATATGATGTTCCGACCATAAAACTCAACCCTTCGTCATGCCTAGTTCCATAGGTTCTTCTGGATCCTTTTTCAATGGACAGTGTCGGGCTATGTGTCCCCACTCTGAGCAATGAAAACATTGGGGACCTGTAATGACTTCTCTCGAAGGAGTGGGGTGAGGGATACTGGCTCTACTAATATTGGAACTTGCTGGCTGTTTGGTATATAGCGGCTTGGAAGCGGGGGCTCGCAAGGGCAGGGGAAGAGATTTAGGGTGAGCACCTCGAAATTCAGGAGCCCGATGAAAGGCACAGGCCAGGTCAATGGCAGTACAATCACTAAGGACAGGATGTTGTCTGATCCAGTTTCGAGTGGCGGGTGGGAGGGCATCCAGGTATTGTTCTAAAATGACAGCCTCAAACATTGTGTCCTTAGTGGTCTCTGGGGTTTAGCCACTTCCCTCCTGCTTGGTATACCCTATAATACAGAGTACGGGGATTTTCCTGGGGCTGCAATTTTGTTTGGCGTAACCGTACACAATAGCTTTCCTGGTCCAGTCTAATCCTTTCAAGGATTGCTTTTTTAGTCTCACTTTATGGTGTTACCCCTCCCGGGTAGTAAAGGGGCGATATATTGGCCCCATTTGTCAGTCAGCCAGTTTGTGGAGCTTACCACCCTGTCGAAATTAGTAAAGAACGAATCAGGGTCCTCATTATCCTGATATTTTTGCAGGACACTGCTTGGAACATTGGGGTGTACCCTGGTATGGGCTATAGTTTCTGTCAATTTCCACAGGGCGGTTTAATGCACCAGTTGGTTGTTTGCAATAATTGTGGCCTGGCTCCTTAAGGCGGTTTGCAATACTTCTCTTTCCTCCTTTGCTTCCTTCAATTGCTCCTCCCAGACCAATTGGAGATACCTGTGTCCTTCTGCCAACTGGGCTATCATATCCGTGAGGGAGGGTTTCTTTTCCATTACGGTCCCTTGTCTGTTGGATCTTTCCACGGAAAGAATCCCACTTCTGACACCCCTGTGACAGGGATACCGTAATGACAACTAGTAGCCAGTATCTGTGGTGCACATAAGGTCTTTATTGAGTGATTAAAGGTTGTAGATAAAATTATTTTTGGTTGTCTTCCTTTGCGTTGGAAGTCCGCCTTGGTTCACAGCGTGATCACTCTCTTCTTCTTCTTTCTTCCAGCTTGGCTCCCAGGAGGCACATGTGGGAGAAAACAGAACAAAACCCCTGGTAAGTTTTCTTCTTGTTACTATGATTCTCTCTAGTCTATTCTTGTCTTGTCCTATTTAATGACTTCTCTATTCTTCGGCTCCTTTTTCTCTCTCACTCTCTGTTCTTCTATCTATCGCTCTCTTCCTTTTCTTTTGGTTCGTCTCCTTTACTCTTCTTTATTTTCTCTGTTTCCTTATTTCTGTCTATCTTTTATGTTTCCTTTGGTTCTTTTTTCTCTATTCTCTTTAGTTCTCTGTTTATTTTATCTGTCGCTTTCTGCTGCCTCTCTGGCATGAAAAAGGCAATTTAACTCTGTCTAAAGGTTTTATTTTCAGGCAGCCCAGAAGACCCTACACAACTATTCCAGTAATGAATGAACCTCAAACAAAACGCTAAGACATAACGCGAAAGGCAAAATATCAAAAACACCGCATAATGGCTGAAAACCGAGCTCCCAACTGCCTTCTCTTGTTCTGGCCCCAAATCAACCCCTCATGCCTCACGCTCGGCTTGGGACGGAAAGAAAAAGAAAAAGGAAAAACAAAATACAAAAAACCTAAACAACAAAAAACAAACAAAACAACTAGGATGATCCTTAATTCCACGTACCTGCCGGGGCCACGCTCTTCCTTGAGCGTGACCGGGGTCGCTCTGCCTCCTGGCCCGCTGCCGTCTGCTGACGAGCCTCTGGTGGTCCTGGTGTCGCTGCTGGTCCGAGTGCTTCTGCCGGTCTGGGTCCTGCTGCTGCAGCTCCTGGTGTCTCAGCGGGTCCGGGTCCTGCCGCCGCAGGTCCTGGTGTCTCTGCTGGTCTGATTCCTGCCGCTGTAGCTCCTGGTGTCTCCGCGGGTCCTGGTCCTGCCGCCACAGTTCCTGGTGTCTCTGTGGGTCTGATTCCTGCCGCTGTAGCTCCGGGTCCCTCCGTCTCAGCTCCGAGTCCTCCTGTTGATCGGATTGGCTCCGCTAGTTCAGGAGCCGCCGCCGTGGTCTGCCTCGCGTCCGCTGTTTCCTCCTTCCCCTTGTAGTGGCGAGAAGGGCTTTACAAAGCCCCTCGTCACCCGGAAGTGGAGTCGGATAGGTTCCCGCCCGATTCCCATCCGGGTAGGGAACAACGTCCGAACTGGTGCCCCAGGGATATGGTGGGCGTGACCGAGAGGAGGTCTGCCCGTCACAGTCACGATCCGCGGAGTCTGCATCAAAACGAAAATGGGGATACTTCGAGATATCCGCACTCAGCTGAGTAGGACCGAGGCTGCTGTACAGCAGCTAGAACAGGAATATGAACACACCGGAGATATCACAAAATTAGCGCATATCCAAAACCACATTAGTGAATATTAGGACACTGCTGATCGGGAGATACGTGGCTAGAGCATATGGTGAAGGGGGACTCCCAGGGTGCTCAATAGCGGCCAAATTACTACCAGCTAAAGGTACGCAGCATATAATGAAAATAAAAGACCAGACAGGTCGGGAACACTGGACTGCAGAGGGGATTTTGAAGGCCTTCACAGCCTATTACGCGTCATTATATGCCTCTTCTGCAGGTGCAAATGAGTCCGACATAGCAGAGTACCTGAAAGACATAGCCCTGGTGTGGTTATCAGATGCTCAACGTGAGTATCGCTCAAGGCCTATAGACATAGATGAGCTACATGATGCGATACAGACATGGGAAGGCGCTGGTTCTAGACAGACTGACTGGGGAATTCTACAAGACATATGCTACCCAAGTGATCCCCCATCTTTATAGCATGTATGAAAAAGCCTACTCAAAGGGGGGAACGCCTTACATCCTTAGGAGAAGCTCTCACAGTGGTGCTCCTCAAAAAGGAGAAGAAACCGGATCAGTGTGAATCACATTGACCCCTGTCCCTGCTAAACAATGACTTGAAAATATTAGCAAAAATAATATCAAACCGCTTGCAGCCCCTTATGCCCAATCTGGTCCTTCCTGACCAATCAGGCTTCATCCTGAATCGTTTTTCTACCCACAACACTCTTTGCACTGCTGAATCGCCTGGACCCCCCAACTAGAGGCAGCCGCAGTACTATTGGATACCGCAAAAGCCTTTGACTCTATTGAATGGTCTTACAAGTTCACGATTTTGAAGCGGATAGGCCTACCCAGCACGTATCTCCGCTGGATCGAACTGTTAAATAGCAGTCCAATGGCACAAATCCAAATAAATGGACCAACGTCGAGTCCAGTGTCAGTACACCGCAGAACAAGGCAGGGATGCCCACTATCTCCGCTATTGTTTGCTCTTGTGGTGGAGCCACTGGCCTGCATTATATGGCAGAGACATTCAGAAGCGGCGATTTGATTTAGGCAGTGTCCAATCGGGGTGTCGCTCTACGCTGATGATATGGTAATATATGTGTGAAACCCATCGACCCGGCTGACGTGTATACTCCGGGAATACATATGATTCGAACACTACTCTGGGCTCACTATCAACTGGGAGAAATCGCTCATCTTGCCACTAATGACACAGACGAAACCAATACCCCTTGAATGTCCGCTTAAATGGTGCACAGATGCTGTAAAATACTTAGGCATATGGATACATAAAGACCCTAACGTGGTATGGTAGACTCATTACAACACTGCTTTAGCAAAACTAGAAGAATAGGTGGGGCGCTGGGTGACGATGCCACTGTCCTTTGCAGACAGAGTGGTGGTCATAAAAATTGTGGTGCTACCTCGCTTTTTTATACCTATTCAACAACATCCCTATCACCCTGACTGGCAGGTTCTTCAAGCTCGTTAGAGTGCAACTAATCAGGTTAATATGGGCCGGGAAGGAACCAAGGCTGAGATACTACCCCACGTAAAAGAGGGCTTCACAGCACCAGACTTACATTTATACTATTGATGCACGCAAGCACAACAAGCTCACAAGTGGTATAACCCATCTGAATACATACCACACCTAGCGGAGGAAGTACACCCCATACTATTGCGCCATGTGCTATGTCTAACACAGAGACACTCCTCGCACGGTGGACTGCACAGTTGTGGCCTGGCACGCATTGGGGGCACGGGTAGGTCGACTGCCCCTATATGCCCCCGCACTGCCTCTAGAGAACCACCCGGCACTGTCAGTTACACATGAACCAGGAGCGCAGGCTCTGCTTAAAACAATAGGTATAACCGCAATGGGAGATCTTTATTCGGACAGAACCTTTGTGGGACTGACAGGCTTAAAACGTATACAAAATGCCACAACTCTTTTCAAGTTTTACCACCACTGCCTCACACATACCATAAAAGCTCTATATCCGACGTTCCCGGCAGAGTGCCCTACACTGAGAGCATTACAGACCCTACTCACAAACGAGGATCGGAGGCAACTAGTCATCAAACTATACAAATCCTCACAAGCGGGCACTCCTTCACTGACTGACAAGGCTTTAGCACACTGGAATACCGGCCTCCCAGCCCCTCTAATACAGGAAGACTGGAAATACTGCTGCTCAGTAACCAGCTGTCGAACATCTAACTACAACCTTCGCATTATACACTATGGATACTTGTACCAGATGTATTACACACCTCTTAAAATGCAGCGATATGGGGCACAGACAGACTCGTGATGTGCTTGATGTGGGGCGACAGGGGCGGGATTTATACATTTGGTATGGGAGTGCCCCAAAATAAGGGGATTCTGGACGGAAGTAGATGGGTACATTGTGTGATATAATTGAAGAACCAATGCTGTGCACGATTCAGATATGCCTGCTGGGCATGGTGCAGTCATTGAAACCGGCAGCATGTCGATTCACAGCAATAGCACTATTACTGGCTAAACATCCAGTGCCCATGCATTGGGGAGAAAAGGAAATACCCCACACAAGCAAAATGGCTACAAGAACTGGCATACTGTAAGAACGTTTTAGAGGAGTATGTGGAGGAACTACCCGTGGCAATCCGCCCCAGGAACGTATGGACCATATTTAAACATTTTTGCCAACTAGATAGGAAGTGCTGCTGCTCTCGCCATGAGCGTGAGATCAAACCTATAGACACGGATCAATAATACACACTACATTTACTTGTTTGTGGGCACTGTACCACTTTCACTATATCACATCTCTGATGGTATGTGCTACAATCTCGGCTACTAAGTTGATGGTTTGTTTACCTTTTGTATGTATTGAACAGACCTTAATAAAACAATTGGAAAAAAGCATGATGTGGTAGCACACTGTCCTTTACAGACTGTCAATTTCCAAGAACTGTCCAAAAACTAACCTGCAGCTTTACTGATAAAACAATATAGTGTTTTAACAATAATCTGTGAAAATTGGGTTTCAGAAAACATATTTATCCCTTGCACATCACCAAGTAGAGTGTTCTGCTTTGTTTGCATCCTATTAATATATTTTTTTCATCACAGAGAAGTACAAAAAACGGTCTTTCACAATCACTGAATTTCATTTTGAAATGTTTGTTCAGTTGACTTAGTCATTTAAATGTTGTTTCTTAGGAAAAAACTGACACCCTACAGACTTTCATTTCAAACTCTGTGCAGCAAGTCAGAGTTGATCTTACAAAATCCTGGGACTCTGCTTTCAGAAGGAAAATTAATTGTAAGAGAAACCAACTTTTGACCTCTGTATCTGAACACAGAGCAAATGTGACAAGATAAGAACGTGATTTAAAGGTGTCTTTATTGCTCCTTCACTTTCTGACTGAACAGAACACATGTTCTTTGTCAACCAGCCAGAAGGGCTGAGTATTTGGGTGAGAGGTCATGGGATTAAGTGGGAGCAGCTCACTTGAGGTCACATTTTTTGGTGGGGCAGAAGAACAGCTGTGGGTTTTCCTGGTTGGATGGGAGAGGGTCCGAAAGGCAGAGTAATGAGGTCAAGAATATTGATCAAGGTCCAAAGGCATGGAGCGGCAAGGGTAATAACGCGAGGTGTAGAGCAGGGCTGATGGGTACAGAATTTGGGATACAAGGTGGGATGAGAAAGATCATCCCTATGGGTTAAGATTTCTTAGAGGGGTTGGGTCGGATATTAGGCTGTTTACATTGTATTAGTGAGGTTGGTTAGTTCTGTAAGGCATCTTGCTGAGGTTATTAATAAATTAGCCAGACCTGATCTATTAAAGCAGCCTTTTACCCCTTATCTGTGTCTGAGCGTTGATGTTTGCACACCTTCTTGACTGATCGGGGTGGAAAGGCGACAGGCAATCTGCAGTTATTGTCCATAAAGAGACATGTCCAGAGCTCCAGTTGTAAGCTAAGCATTTGGCATCTCTTGAGTAACAGCACTGCTGTCTGTGACTACATCCCTTTTCTACTAGTAGCAGGGGCCAAAGATTTTCAAAGGGTATTTGATAGGATCTTAGCCTCCTTGATTATGAACAATGCTCCACTAATGTTTGGACAGGTTCTCGCTGTAGAACATATCCAAATACATATATGTACATAAATATAGCCTCTGCTTCCAAGAACAGGAACAAGTGACCATACAGGGAGGGTGACAGATCAGCATGGAGTACTTACCCTTTTGCCTAATTAAAGCACAAGCATGACTCCGTCCCTCTTACACCTTCCTGTCTCCTCATACCTCAGTGCAACCACCAGACCGCCACAGCACATTTGGAGTCCCCTCCCAGACTTCAGGTATAACACTCAAACTTTTGTCACAAAGGTTACATTTTAAATTTAGGTGCTACCAACCAACCATGCACAACAAAAAAAAGTAGCCTCTTAAGTAAAAATGGGCAGAATACATGAATGGAACTGTTCCTTTTACATCATTTCACTCCATGCTGAAGCACAGCTATATGTTCACTTGCACATGCTTGGAGCAACCTGCTAAATCTCACAATCAACACCCATACTCTTCTGAAATTACGCTTACTGTAAACAATTCTTTAAAAAAAAAAAAGTTTTATTGTTAAATTATGAGAACTAAAACAAGCAATGTCACACAGTGTATAGAACAGCCAAATTTTAAAAAGTAAACACAAATACAGAAAAAGCAGTAGATATGGTGATTCAGCAATTGGAACTAGAATAAAGGGTCGGGTGGTGAAAAAGGCGGACGCAAAAGGAAAGGGATAGAAAGAGAGAAGAGAACAGAAGAGAGAGAAATATATATATTTTAAAATTAAATAAACAACAGTTAAAATATATTTGACAAAAATGGCCTGTTCATTATTGTACTATATTTTAATTATGTTGTTGAAAGCATATTCAATTCATATTCGGGCAGTGGCAAATTATCTTTAATCTAGACTTCCACTGATACCCATTTTTTAAAGATTAATTTATTAGCATTCTTATAACCACAGTACAGCTGACGCTGCTGGCCGCATATCAATCCCTACGTCGAGGGAAATAAGTAGAATAACATAATAATAGTAACAAGCTTCAGAAGCTTAGCCCATTTACTAGATCAATCCTATTCAGTACATCTCCCTCATTTTTTTTATATTGAGTGCATTTCCATACTAATTTTTTTCAAGAATCTTTTATTTATTTTTAGAGGACTAACAAAGATTAGAACTAGTCTAAACTAACCTTCCCGCCCATGCAGGTATCCAATAGAAAAGAAAGAAACATTTTTTGCTGGATGAATTTTAGGTTTAGATCCCACTTAGCACCATCAATTGCTTTACATGCAGATGGCCACTGAAAATTATTGAGGTCAGATCCCAAATCCTCTGTCCAGGCTCTAGAAATATTTTCAAAGAATTCCTGATCTTGAGTTGCTGTTGTGTCATATCTCAGGAAAAGATGAATTATTGTACCAGTTGCTGACCAGTTATTTTAAAAATGTGACAAGAGTTCACTTGTAAAGTAGGGTGCTGGACAACATCCAAAATAAAACACTTGAATTGAATGAATTTCTTAATCATGATGCAGTTAATTAAAACCTTACATGATGTAAACAATTTTATTTTTTGCATAATTTATGAGTCACTCTAAGCCTGAAAAGGTATTGTTTTGACTACTGGGTTCTCCTTTGTGTCTAGACATAGCTAATCCTCTCTGTAGAGGCAAAATGATAGTGGAGAACGTGTCAGGAGTTGCTTTTGCTCATTCCAGGTTGAGTTGGATGGTATTTTACCAATTTAAAGATGTAATACTGTGCCTGGAGTGGTGAAAAGCTGTTGTCATTTTACAGCTTGCCGTTGATGGCACTGTGTTAACCCTGTGCTTAAAGAAGTTGCTGTATAAATGGCAAAAACACTTTTTCCCTTTCTAGCTAGGCAAGGATGCCACTGTGCTAATCCGATGCTTAAAAATGTTTGCTGGAAAAGCAGACATTTGAGGTGAGCAAATGTAGAGTGTTCTAAACTGATGTTGCTCTCCACCTAAACTTGGGAACTACCCAGAGTTCTCTCTTCATTTTTGCATAATTTATGCATCACTGTAAGCCTAAAAGTGTATTGTTTTGACTCATGTTGGGTGCTCCCTTGTGTCTGGACAAAGCTAAACCCCTCTGAAGAGCAATAATGATAGTGAACTGTGTCCGGGGATGCTTTTGCCCATTCCAGGTTGTCTTGGATGGTATTTTATCAATTCAAGCTGGTATACTGTGCCTGGAGAGGTGAAAGTCTTTTTTCATTTTATAGCTCTGGGTGGATGGCACTGTGCCAATCCTATGCTAAAAGACTTTGCTGTATGGATGATAAAAGGCTATTTACCTTTCTAGCTCAGTGTGGCTGCCACTGTGCTAATCCTATGCTTAAAACCTTTGCTAGAAGAACAGACATTTGAGGTGAGCACATTTAGAGTGTCACTGGTGTTGTAGGCTGCTCTATAATGGAGCTGCTCTCCACCTAAACTTGGAAACTACCCAGAGTTCTCTCTTTATTTTTACATAATTTATGCGTCACTCTAAGACTAAAAGGGTATTGTTTTTACTTATACTGGGTGCTTCCTTGTGTCTGGTCAAAGCTAAACCCCTCTGAAGAGCAATAATGATAGTGAAATGTGTCAGAGGGTTGCTTTTGCCCATTCCAGTTTGGCTTGGATGGTATTTTATCAATTCAAAGCTTTAATACTGTGCCTGGTTTGGTGAAAGGCTTTTGTCATTTTACAGCTCAGTGTGGATGGCACTGTGCTAATCCTATGCTTAAAGACTTTGTTGTATGAATAGCAAAAGTCTTTGGGCTTCATTTAGATATTGACGAAGGGGTTACTCCTGTCATAATTGTGACGGATATCCTGTCTGCTGAAATCTAAATCACATAGGATACAATGGGATTTAGATTCCGACGGACAGGATATCTGTCACTGTTGTGACAGAGTAGTTTGTCTGCCAGTACCTAAACAGGCCCTTTGTCCCTTTCCACCTCAGCAAGGATGACACTGCGCGATCCTATGCTTTAAAGCTTTGCTAGAAAAGCAGACATTTCCTGTGAGAAAATTTAGAGTGTCCCTGATGTTGTAGGGTGCTCCATATTGGAGCTGCTCTCCACCTAATCTTGGGAACTACCCAGAGTTCTCTCCTAATTTTTGCATAATTGATATGTCACTATAAGCCTGAAAGGGTATTGTTATGATAACAACAGTATGCATAAAAGGAAAGAAGAGATAAAAACAATAAGCAACAGGCCATATGCCTAGTCAAAGGAGAATTTTAAAAGCATGTTCAATCAAGTCTCTTCAGATTGTGAGATATGTCTGAAAATTCCTGAAGAGGCTGTTGTACTAGCTGATTATGCGTTTCAGAGAGCACTGTTTCCATTGTACCATTGCAGTGAATGTCAGATGTCCAAAATAAAGCACTTGAAGAAGTCTCTTCTATTTAAGTTTCAGGAATTCGAAAGAAACCATTGTGTGTGTGTGTGTATATATATATATATATATATATATATATATATATATACACTACTGGTGGTTGTCAGTAGGTAGTTCTAGTTAGGACCTAGTTTCCATAGGAAATGTGTCTTCAGTTTACAAAATCTCTATGAACTTCTAAGGATTCCAAAAAACGTTTGTTGATTTTTTTCAAAGCTGCATTAGACAATCAGGATGCTTTATTATATGTTCAAGAGGATTCCATACCACTTTGAAATATTTACTTCCACAACTATTAGTAAGGAAATCAGACTATTACAAGACTCCTCAACATAGCACAAATCTGAAATTGTAGACCTGTCATGTTGAACTAAAAATGCTTAATAATATTTTGAAAGTGAAGAAACGTAAATCCACATTCTGCTAACCAAACAAGACAAATGAGGAATCCATTTACTTGACCAGCAGATACATTTCTTTGTCTTGTATGAGGCACTAAACAAATGCTAAAACAAGATACAATACAGTGTGACACATGGCATGCTGATCCCACCTCTTGGCCAGGCTTTGGACCTCCACGGTGGTGAGTAGCAGAGCTGCTCCTGGATAAGAAAGTGTTCTCCCTTGACCTGCATTCCGCTCTATTCCTATACTCTTTGCACACTGACAGCTCTTTTGGCTAATGTTTGTCTGTTACATTTCCTGAACCGAGATACGTTTTAGCTGACCAAGTAATTGCCATATCAGACTGATATCATGGGCCTCATTTTTCTGTCATGCTTAGCAACTTGGTTTTGCAGGCAATCACTAACCTACTGTGGCAGTTTTTCACAAGTAAGTGATCCACAACCTGGATGGTAGCATGCAGGTACATTTCATCTGTTTAGTGTTTCTTTTCAACTGCGTTGCTGGACCTCACTTGCTTCCAGCTCAAGCATAGGCAGGATGCAGGAAAGAGCCATTGAAACGGCAAGGGCCATGCACAGTGGGAATTGAGTGCTTGCAGAGGGTTAGGTGCGTGAAATGGCTGCCTATGGTTTGTTGGTCTCTGGGACCTGTTGCACGTGGTACATGATCCAAAAGATTTTCACACAAAGGTCAAAGCAAAGGCATGGTTAGCTTTGGTCATAGCATATGCACATATTTTTAAAAACAAAAGTTGAAATGCACTGAAAAATGCAGTTTAAGTGGAATTATGGTTGCAAATAAAAAAAAAAAAAAATGGCATTAATTTGGTGTAAATCTGTTCAGTAATTTTGGAGTTGTTAAAGTAAAAGTATTTATGTATATCCACTGCAGTGGATTCACAGATCGGCACACCATCAGCAATGCTGTGGTTGACTGGCCACAACCTGAGGGAAAACTTGCAACCGCCATTTTGTGAATCAAGACACAGTTCCGTGGTGGTGTGTGTGTGTGTGTGTGTGGGGGGGTGGGGTAAAGATTAAATAGGGTTAAAGGGGTCACAGTAGAGATATTTTGACTGCATGGGACCGATGGAGGGGTCTGCAAGAAATTGTTTTTTTTGGGGGGGGCGGAAGCGTGAAGATCTGTAAATCCACTGGGTCGCTCAGGGCGACACCCCTGTGTGAATCTGCAGCCCAAGTTAAAAAAACATACACCCACTCACGACTCTCAAAACCACTACCACACCCACTCTCACTCCCAAAGAGCCACTCACACCCACTGACAGAGCCACTCACCCACCCATTCACACACACACACAAACACACACCTACTCACAGAACAACAAAACCACTACGACGCTCACTCACAGACCCACACAGCCACTCACACACCCATTCACACACTCAGACCCTCAAAACCACTACCACACCCAGTCCCGCATAACCACTAACACACCCACTTACCCATACATTCACTCACTGACACATAAAACTGCTACCATACCCACTCACACACCCACCCATTTACACACCTACTGACAGACACACCCAACCACTTACATGCCGACTCACACACCCATTCACACTCACTCACCCACAAAACCACCTCCACACCCGCTCATAGACCCACATAGCCACTCAAACACTCATTCACACACCCACTTAAAGACCCACCAAACCACTACAACACCCTCTCACAAACCCACACAGCCATTTACACACCACTTACAAACCCATTCACCTACTCAGACACATAAAACCACTACCAGACCCACACAGCCACTCACTCATCTATCCACACCCATTCACACGCCTACTCACACACCCACAAAACCACTACTTCACCCAGTCACAGAACGAGTCACTAGCACACCTACTTACACACTCATTCACACACACACACACCCATTCACAGATGCATAAAACCACTACCACACCTACTCTCAGACCCACACAGCCACTCACAGACCCACACAGCAATTAGAAGCCCACACACACCCATCCCCACCCACAAAACCACTACCACCCCCATTCACAGACCTACACAGCCACACTCCCACCTACGCACACCCATTCACACACCCACTTATAGACCCCCCCAAAACCACTACCACACCCAGTCACAGACCCACAAAGCCACTCACATACCCACTCAAACACCCATTCACATATGCACACATACGCTCACGGACCCACCAAACCACTATCACGCTCACTCACAGACCCACAAAACCCCTACCACACCCAGTCACAGACACACACACACCCACTTACACACCCACTCAGACACATAAAACTACTACCACATCCACTCACAGACCCACAAAGCCTCTCCCACACCCACTCACACACACCTATTCACACACCCACTCACAGACCAACACAGCCACCTACACACCCACTCACACAGCCATTCACACACACACACCCACTCACGGACCCACAAAGCCAATACCACATACACTCACAGACCCACACAGCCACACACACACCCAATCACGCACCCACTTACAGACCCTCAAAACCACTATCACACCCAGTCACAGACCCAGACAGCCACTCACATACACACACACACCCGCTCAGACCCACAAAACCACTAACGTGCTCACTCACAGACCCACACAGCCATTCACACACACACACACAGACCCACAAAACCCCTACCACACCCACTCACAGACCTAAACACCCACTTATACTCCCATTCACACACTTACCTACTCAGGCACATAAAACTGCTACCACACCCACTCACAGACCCACACAGCCTCTCCCACACCCACTCACAGACCAACACACCCACTTACCCATTCACACACACTCACAAACCCACAAAACCATTAACACATACACTCACAGACCCATACAGCCACTCGCACACCAACTTACAGACCCACAAAACCACTACCACACCCAGACACAGACCCACGCAGCCACTCACTCTCACACCTTTTCACACACCCGCTCACAGACCCACCAAACCACTACCACACCCACTCAGCTACTCATACACCCATCCACACAACCACTCACAGACCCCAAAAAACATTACTACACCCAGTCTTAGACCGACATAGCCACACCAATTCAGACATTCACACACACACTCACAGATGAAAAAAAACACTACTGCATCCACTCACAGACCCACACAGCCACTCACACATCTATTCACACACTTACACACTCACAGACCCGCAAAGTCACAACGCCCAGCCTTACTCACCCATTCACACACTCGCACACCCATTCACTGATGCATAAAACCACTACCACACCCACACATAACTATAACTACTGATTTTTTGTGGTTTTGTTTGTGTAAAATCTGAACCCAACTAGAACGTCCATGTGACATTTGTTTTTTTCAGTGAGAATATATATGTATTTATATTTGTGTGTGTGTGTATGTATATATATGTGTATATATATATATATATATATATATTTACACATTCCCTACTGGCACTTGCCGGTAGGTATAGTTAGGATTTAGTTTCCATGGGAAAAGCTTTTTTTGGCTTGGTTGTATCTTTGGCGTTGTTTGACAAATCTTCATGAAATTTCCCCCAAAAAAGTTTCTTGTTGGGTCTTGTTGTGCATGGAAAGTTTCTGGATGATCCGTCAAAAGGGGCCGAAAAAAAGGGAAGGGGAGTCAAAAAAAAGTTTGTTTCCCATGTTAATTCCCTTAGAGATTTTAGACACAGCCCGAACAACTGAATGGAATTACACCAAATTTGGCAGGAAGGTAGCTCTTGGGCTAGAAAGCACGCTGTTTGTTATTTGGTGTAAATCAGTTCAGTAGTATTCGAGATATTAAAGGAAAAATGCATTTGTATATCTGGGTGGAGCCTATGCACAGATCTCATGGTGAGATCTGTTTGGCTGTCAGCACTTCAACCAGAAAGTGATGACAGCCATCTTGGGACCAATATACATTAAAGCACCCCACTGAAATGCATTGTAGTGAATGGCAGGTTTTGAGGGTCTCAAAAAGGAAAGCGTATAAAAATGTTTGTTCCAATATAAATCAGTAGTTGCTAAGGTGATCTTAACCTGTGAAAAAGTCTTCTGCTGGTATTTCATGAATCATGTTTGAAAGAAAATTATTTTCTCATGATTACGCCGAGATCAACGCCCTTCTGAAGAAGCCCAAGGCGGACCCCAAGGACCTCAAGAACATCCGGCCCATCTCCCTGCTCCCTTTCCTGGCAAAAGTGACCGAGAAGTTTGTCAACTAACAGTTGACCCGCTACCTCGAAGTTAAAAACATCCTGGACCCTTCCCAATCCGGTTTTCGCAGTAACCACAGCACCGAGACCGCCCTCATCGCCGCCACTGATGACATCCGGACCCTGATGGACAAAGGAGAAACAGCCGCCCTCATCCTCCTGGACCTATCAGCAGCCTTTGGCACGGTCTGCCACCGCACCCTATCAGCACGCCTCCATGACGCTGGTATCCAAGAGAAGGCCCTGGCCTGGACCACATCCTTCCTCTCCGGCAGAACCCAGAGCGTCCGCCTCCCACCCTTCCGCTCCAAAACCACGAGATCATCTGCGGCGTCCCACAGGGATCCTCCCTTAGCCCCTCTCGCCCACATCGCACGACAACAAAACCTCAACATCATCTCCTACGCCGATGACACCCAGCTGATCATATCCCTCACCGAAGATCCCCACACCGCCAAAGCTAACCTCTACCGAGGAATGAAAGCCGTAACCGACTGGATGAAGGACAGCAGACTGAAGCTGAACTCCGACAAGACGGAGGTCCTCGTTCTCGGACCCACCCCATCAGCCTGGGACGACTCTTGGTGGCCCACGTCACTAGGCACAGCCCCGGAACCCACGGACCACGCACGCAACCTGGGGGTCATCCTCGACTCCACTCTCTCCATGACCAGGCAAGTCAACGCCGTCTCCGCGTCCTGCTTCAACACCCTCCGTATGCTCCGCAGGATCTTCAAATGGATCCCCCTCGACACGAGAAAAACCGTTACCCAGGCCTTCATCACCAACAGACTCGACTACGGGAACGCCCTCTACTCAGGAACTACAAACAAGCTCCTGAGAGGACTCCAACGCTTCCAGAACGCCTCAGCCCGACTCATCCTCGATGTCCCCCGCTGCAGCCACATCACACTCCACCTGAGAGGCCTGCACTGGCTCCCCGTCAACAAAAGGATCACCTTCAAGCTCCTGATCCACGCACACAAAGCACTGCACAACACCGGACCCACCTACCTCAACAATCGACTCAGCTTCCACACCCCCACCCGAAGCCTCCGCTCAGCCAACCTCGCCCTCGCCACAGTCCCCTGCATCCGAAAAACCACCGCCGGCGGCAGATCCTTCTCCTACCTCGCCGCCAAGACCTGGAACACTCTCCCCACCATCCTACGACAGACCCAGGACCTGCTGGCCTTCAGAAGACTCCTCAAGACCTGGCTCTTCGACCAGTAGCACTCCCCCCTCCCCAGCGCCTTGAGACCCGCGCGGGTATTTAGCGCGCTTTACAAATGCAGTGATTGATTGATTGATTGATGATTTTCCCATAGAGGTTATGGAAGGTACTTCAGAAGCTAAAATGCAAGCTTATTTTCTGTAAATTCACTTGATTTTGCTGAGCCACGTGAAAATGAAGTCTGACCTTTTAATTAAAATATGAACTTCCAAAAGGAGCAGCCTGTCGGTTGATTCCCGTGTGTTTTACTGCATCCTCCCAGAGTGTTCTAAAGAATAACTAGAGCACTAACAGTCTTACCTATACCACAGGTTGGGGCGTAGCTGCAAGAGCAATATGCCCCTACAGTGTCTAAGTTCATTCTTAGACATTGTAAGTGCAGTGTAGCCATATTTAGTATATGGTCTAGGAGTTTGTCATTATGAACTCCACAGCTCCACAATGGAATCACTGAATCCTGGGAAGTTTGGTATCAACCTTCTCTGCACAATAAACCCACACTAATGCCAGTGTGGGATTTATTGAAAAATGCACCAGAGGGCATCTTAGAGATGCCCCCTGTATGTAGGCCAAACTGCTAGTGCATGACTGACCAGTCTGTGCCAGCCTGCCACTTTCAGATCAGTTTCTGACCACATGGGGTGAGAGTCTTTGTGCTTTCTGTGGCCAGAATCAAAGCCTGTCCTGGATAGAGGTTCTTCACACCTCCCCCTGCAGGAACTGTAACACCTGGCAGTGAGCCTCAAAGGCTCAAGCCTTGGGTTACAGTGCCCCATGGCACTCCGGCTAGTGGAGTTGCCCACCCCCGGACAAAGCCCCACTTTTGGCAGCAAGTCCGGTGGGAAAATGAGGGAAAACAGTAAGGAGTGACCACCCCAGCTAGGACCACCCCTAAGGTGTCCAGAGCTGAGATGACCCCCTCCCTGCAGAATCCTCCATCTTGGTTTGAAGGACAGGGAGCAATTGGGTTAGGTTTGTTTCACTCTCCCCAAAGGGAGTGGACACAAGAAGGATGTAGTCAGCTACTCCCTACTGTCCTCTGACCCCTGTAACGCCCCTAAATCCAGGATTTAAAGGCCTCCCTGAACCCAGCTCACCAGATTCCTGGCGACCTGACAAGAAAGAAGAAGGACTTCTAAGCTGAACCCCCAGCAGTGAAGAAGGAAGATGCAAACTGACTCGGCTCCAACCCTACCGGCCTGTCTCCTGCTTCAAAGAACCTGCAACGAGAAGGCGATGCATCCTTCAGGACCAGCGACCTCTGCCAAGGTCCAGAGGACTGCCCTGCACCTCAAAGGACTAAGAACTCTCCTGGACAGTGGCCCTGTCCAAGTAGAAACAACTACCAAGGGACTCCAGAGCCTCCCCTGATCCATGAGTCCTGACCACCCTACACCCGATGTCTTTGGCCGGTGACCAGGTGGCCCAACCAGCTAGAGAGAGTCCCCAGGGGGTTGTGAGCAAGTGCCCACTGTGGGTTGACCTATCCACATCGACGCCTGCAGAGGCATGGATGAAGATATCCGATGCCTAAAAGACCACTGCATCCGCAGCCCCCATGCCTTGGGGAAGCCGACCTCCAGAGCAGCTACGTTCAGTAGGCAGCCCTCCTCTCTGTCCAGCCTGTGGTTTGCTAAAAGTGGACCCCTGGACCTCACCTGCAACCTCTGAGTGACCCCCGGGGTCCCCTCATAGACCAGCATTGGAAACTCAACGCCTTGTTTGCACCCAGCACCCGACTGCCTCGGTGCTACTAAGGGTGTGTGTTTGGTGCCTACTTATGGCCCCCGAGTGCTCCTCTAAACCCCTCAGGGTGCCCCCCGAAGTTAAATTTGCCTCAACTGTGACCTCTGCACCCGGCCGGCCCCGTGTTGCTGGTGGTGGGTGTTTGGGGTTACCTTGAACCCCAACATGTGGATTTTCTAAACCCCGGATACTGGAACTGTAAGTCAAGTACTAGCATGTAATCGTACTAACCTTTCTTCCCTCAGGAACTATTTCTGAAAATTGCACTGTCAACTTTTAAAACAAATAATTGCCAATATTTCAAAAACTGTATAATTTATCGATTCCAAACAAAGTACTATTGATACGTGTGTGAATTATGAATCTGTTGAATTACTTACCTGCAACTTGAATCTTGTGGTTCTAGAAATAAACTAAGAAAATATATTTTTGCGATATAAAAACCATTGGTCTGGAGTTAATTCATTGAGTCTGTGCTTCTTCTGTTGTCTGTGTGTGTACAACAAATGCTTTGCACTACCCTCTGATAAACCTAACTGCTCGACCACACTACCCCAAAAGACAGCATTGGTATTATCTACTTTAGCCTCTGTTAAGCCTCTGGAGAACCCTCTGGTCTCTTTGCACACTATACCCCTCATTGATGAAGCGGCAATAATACTGCCAACAGGCCAGCGGTAAATAAAATGGAATTATGACCACGGCGGACACCGACAACACAGACAGCCACTTTAACAGACCGACCGCCACGGCGGTAGTAACAAGCACCGCGGGGTAACCCCCAACAGCCATACGGAAGACAATGTACTGCCCACCCTATCACAACAAGCCAATCCGCCACCTTTTCCAGGGCGGTACCAACGCTAACAAAAGCATGGCGGAAACAGTACACAGAAGGGAAACGACTCACGTCTGACTCAAGGAAGAACCACGACGACATGGAGCACAAGTTGCACATATTACCCATGATTGTATACCTCCTCCTACACCAGGAATACCAACGGCGGCGAAGACGACCATGGTGAGTACCGCCCATAGCACACAGGGGAGGTGGGGAGGAAAAAGAGAGTGACACACACACACACCCGCAACACCCCCACCCACAACACCACACACACAAACAGATGCAGTAACATTACATATACACCCCGTACCCCTCAGGAATAATGCAAGGACAAGTGAGTGTAATAATATGAAATTATAGAAATATGTCCTCAAATCAAATAACAGTATTTACATATATGTACAAATGGAGGGGCACCGTGCAGTCCATATTGTCCGTGGGCCACAGGGCCATATCACATAGGCCAAGGCCCCACTTGACTCCTGCCTCAATACGGAGAGAACACTGCAGGGGCATCAGGTCGGAAATACACAGGCACCTCAGGGGGAAGGGGAAGCGGGGGCACCTCAGCCAGAAGATGGTACAACACCACTGCTCCGGGAGGGGGCTACATGCCCACTGCTTGGTCCTGGGGAGTGCAAAGCCACAGTCTCTCAAGTGGGTGGTTTGCCCACTGCTTGGTCCTGGGGAGTGCAAGGCCACAGTCTCTCAAGTGTGTGGTTTTCCCACTGCCTGCTCCTGGGGAGCACAAGGCCACAGTCTCTCAAGTGGGTGGTTTGCATACTGCCTGCTCCTGGGAGCGCAAGGCCACAGTCTCTCAAGTGGGTGGTTTGCTCACTGCTTGGTCCTGGGAGCGCAAGACCACAATCTCTCAAGTGGGTGGTTTGCCCACTGCTTGCTCCTGGGGAGTGCAAGGCCACAGTCGCTCAAGTGGGTGGTTTGCCCACTGCTTGGTCCTGGAGAGCGCAAGGCCACAGTCTCTTAAGTGAATGGCTTCTTCCACTGGTTCTGGAGGGGGCTTTGTGCCCAGTGTGCTTCATCCTGCCAAGGATAGGGTGAGTGGATGCCTTTCTCCACTGGTTCTGGAGGGGGCTTTGTGCCCAGTGTGCTTCATCCTGCCAAGGATAGGGTGAGTGGATGCATTTTTTCACTGGTTCTGGAGGGGGCTTTGTGCCCAGTGATGCAGCTCTTGGGGGGTGCCGGGTCACAGTCCCTCCCCTGTGTGTCAGACCCACAAGGTTTGCAGTTGTCAGGATGCATGATGGTCCATGGAGACCGGGCTACAGACCATCTGCCGACGGCTACGGCTGCACAGTGGTAGTAGTGGCGGTGTTGGTGGGGGTGCTGCCAATGGTGGGCAGAGGCTCCAACTCTTCCCCTGCAGCTTCGGACGGCTGCCGACTGGGGCTGCTGCTCCTGGCAGTGGTGCCACTTTCAGCGGAGCAGGTGGCGGTGCTTGCGACGGTGCTGGCCGCGGTGAAGGTGCCGGTAATGCCAGTGGTGGGGGGAGGCTCCAGCCCTTCTCCTGCAGCCTCGGACAGCTGCCCACTGGGCTGCTGACGACAGTCGTGGTGCTTGCGGGGGTGCAGGTGGCAGTGTTTGTGGCGGTGCAGGCCACAGTGCAGGTGGCGGTGCTGGCGGTTGTGCTGTAGCCACCAGGCCTTCACCTGCAGGCTCGGATGGCTGAAGTGCCTTGGCTGGTGTTTTGTGCCCTTGTGGTGGTGTCACCTTGGGGCTGGCAGCTGGAGTCTTTGAGGTGGCCTTGCTGGGTGGTTGTGGTTCCTTCCCCTTACTGGATGCTGTCTCCTTCTTCACCTTGCCAGGTGGCGGAATGTTCTTAGCCTTGGCAGGGGTTGGTGGCAAAATGGCTGGCCTGACGGGTCCCCCCTTTGAGCCTCTGACAGCTGCAGGAACCACAGCGGACGTGGACTTGGTGGCTGAGGTGCTGGGCTGGATTTTGGCCACCCTGGCCCAAGTGGAAGGACGGGGGGAGGGGTAGGGAACAGGTCAATGTTGGCTAGGAAAAATGTCTAGTGACATTGGGGTAGCAAGAGGGTGAAGGTTTGGGAGTGGAGGAAGAGGGAGTGGTTGTAGGAGGTGTCAGTCTGCTGTGTTTGAGTGCAGGTGCATGAGCTGGATGCTGTTGGGAGGTGGATGGCTGTTGGGTGGGTGTGTGCTTGCGTTTGCGTACTTTCGGGGGAAGGGTCACAGACGCAGTGGGAGAGGACACAGGGGACGTGTGCATGGATGTGGAGGTGGTGACTGCCAGTGAGGGGTGTGTAGTGATGATTGTGCTGGTGATGGAGGTAGTGGATGAGGATGTAGTGCATGCAGGTGTGACTGGAGACGCAACTGGGAGGGAGGTGGACGAGGAGGAGGAGGGGGACACAGTGGAGGCAGTGGCTGTTGGTGTGTCTGCATGGGGATGGTGCTTGTGTGAGTGCCTGTGAGATGAAGTGTGGTGCTTGTGTTTGCCTGAGCCACTTTTGTGTGTGGATTTGGGTGAATGCTGGTCTGAAGGTGTGCTTGGGATAGGTTGGGGTTGAGGGGATTGGGATTGGGACTGGCTAGAGGAAGCTGGAGGGGGGAGGCTAGAGACAGGGACAATGGCTACCATCAGTGCGGAGGCCAGAGCCTGAAATGCTCTCTGTTGGGCCGCCACACCAGAGGGAATGCCCTCCAGGTATGCATTTGTTTGTTGCAAATACCTCTCGACACCCTGGATGGCATTCAGAATGGTTGACTGCCCAACAGTGAGGTTTCTCAAGAGGTCAATAGCCTCCTCACTGAGGGCAGCAGGGCTGACTGGTGCCGGGCCTGAGGTGCCTGGGGCGAAGGAGATGCCCATCCTCCTAGGTGAGCAGGCATGGGAAACAGGCCAAGGGGCTGCTGGGAGGACGGTGCTGGTAGGGGGGTGGCGGCTGTACCTGTTGTTGGGGTGGGCACAGAGGTGCCGCCACCGCCAGGGAGCTTCCATCGGAGGAGGAGTCGCTGTCTGTAGTGTCCTCTCCTGTCTCCATCGTGGTGCTCCCCTCGCCCTCCATTCCACTGGTGCCCTCACCCTCGGTGGATTCGACCTCCAGGCCCATGTGGGATGCAGCTCCCTCCGTGCCGGTGTCTCTGCTCCTCCGCCAGATGATGCTAATGCACACAAGGACAGGGTGACAAAACAAAAAGGGGAGGAGAGACAGAGGATACACTTGGTCAATGCCAGCAACAACACTACTGTTGGCGTACACAACACACGGGGAACAGCCCTATGCACTAGGCCATGCACTACCAGTTACAATGCTAGTCACCAGCCCATGGGGGACATGGCATAACGCCATCAGCTGCACACCTGAAACCCACAGGACCCTGCCCAGCAGTAGATGCCCACTAACACCATAGGGTTTGGAGTGCTTGAGAGCCTGCCCAACAAGGGACCTACCCTGCCATGTTCGCCCTGGCCAAGGGGCACCAACAGTCCACATCCCCCACCCAGGTAAAACCTTAACGCGCGCCAACTCATTAATCTGAATTTTTACTCGCCCCCTTGTAGCTGCTGTGATGCCCTCAAGCGTCCATCCAACTCCTGATAGGCCACCGCCAGGATGCGGAACATCAGGGGGGTCAGGGTACGACGGGTATCCCTCCCTGGTTGGGAGTCCAGCCGGGCCTCCGCCGTCTTCCTTGCCCAGTGGCGCAGGTCCCCCCACCGTTTGCGGCTGTGGGTGCTCCGCCTGTCAAAGGCCCCCAGGGTCCTCACCTCCTTGGCGATGGCACGCCAGATACCCTTTTTCTGATCGGCGCTGACCTGCAGGAAAAAGACAGCAGAAAAGGGATTAGTAATACCGTCCAGACCGTAACACTCATGGCCCACCATATCCCTCCCATCCACTAAGGCACATACATTGACCACCATACATGCCCTGAGGGCTACAAAGTCATCTGTAGAGTCTGCACCAACAAACCAGGAGGAGGAATCGCCATCGTCCACAGGAGCACCATCAGGATCTCAACAAACACCCACGACGCCACAGAACACCTGCACTTCCAGATCCACGTCAACGCCGATACCACCCTGAGAGGAACCCTTGTCTACAGACGCCCGTGCCCCCACCCACAATTCTGCGACGCCATCGTTGACTCAATCAGCACCCACGTCCTCGACTCAACGGACTATATGCTCCTCGGTGACCTGAATTTTCATCTGGAGAACACCGGCGACAGCAGCTCCTCAGCCCTGCTTGCCAACCTCGCCTACCTTGGTCTCAAGCAACTCATTACAATGCCCACCTACTCTTCTGGCCACACACTCAACACCATCTTCTCCACCAGCAGCCACATCACCTTCACCCACACCACCGAACTCCACTGGACCGACCAC
This sequence comes from Pleurodeles waltl, assembly GCF_031143425.1. Lineage (NCBI taxonomy): Eukaryota > Metazoa > Chordata > Amphibia > Caudata > Salamandridae > Pleurodeles > Pleurodeles waltl. Next base: position 1,947,017,439 of record NC_090440.1, read on the forward strand.
TGCTGTGTCCATTTCTCCTTCCAGAAACCCACCGCCCACCAGCATCGGACCCCTCACCGCAAATGGAACAAGATCTCCAAGGACCAACTGATCTCCACCCTCGCCCAGCCACCCAACACCTGTGACTCCAACACCGCCGCCCACAACTTCAAACAATGGCTCGACGACTGCGCCAACATCCTCGCCCCACTGAGGAAATCTACCAACACCCGCACCAGCAAGAAAGCTCCCTGGTTCACTGCCGACCTTCAGATCTCCAAGCGGGAATGCCGGAAAGCCGAGAAGATCTGGTGCCAAGAACAAACAGAAAGCAACCATGCCGCCCTCAAAACTGCCATCCGCAAACATCACCAGCTCATCCGGACCACCAAAAGATCGTTCTACAAAGAGCGAGTTGACAACAACGCACACAACAGCAAGGAGCTCTTCAGCATCATCAAGGAACTCACCAACCCCAAGTCCTGTTATGCCGACCCCCCCACACTCGCAAGACCTCTGCAACTCCCTCAGCACCTTTTTTCCCCACAAGATCACAGACATCCATGGCAGCTTCGCACCGCCGACCCCCACCACCACCACTGCCAACGACGACCCCAACGCACCCATCCACACCAACATCCTGAGTGCCTGGACCCACACCAACGACAAGGAAACCACCAAGACCATGAGCACCATCTGCTCCGGTTCACCCGCCGGCCCCTGCCCTCACCACGTCTTCAATAAAGCCAGCCAAATCATCTCTCCCTAGCTTCGTACCATCATCAACAGCTCCTTCGAGACCGCCATCTTCCCGGAGAGTTGGAAACACGCCGAAGTCAAATCCCTGCTCAAGAAACCCAAAGCCGACAAAAAGACCTCAAAAACTACCGACCCATCTCGCTACTCCCCTTCCCTGCGATGGTCATCGAGAAGATAGTCAACAGCCAACTATCTTGCTTCCTGGAGGACAACAGCCTACTCGACATCTCCCAGTCCGGCTTCCGCAAGAACCACAGCACTGAGACCGCTGTCATCGCTGCTACCGACGACATAAGAGGCAGGCTTGACAAAGGTGAAACCGTTGCCCTCATCCTTCTTGACCTTTCTGCAGTCTTCGACACCGTCTGTCACCACACACTTTGCACATGCCTCCACGATGCTGGAATCTGCCACAGGGGCCTGGATTGGCTCACATCCTTCCTCTCTGGCAGAACCCAAAGTGTCCGCCTCCCGTGTTCCTGTCAAAAGCCACCAAGGCCAGCTGCAGAGTTCCCACGGATCCTCTCTCAGCCCCACCCTCTTCAATGTCTACATTGCGCCGCTCACCAACATTTTCCGATCCCACGGCCTCAACATCGGCTCCTAAGCGGATGACACACAGCTGATCCTCTCACTCACGAAGTACCCCGCAACCGCCAAGACCAACCTCCACACTGGACTTCACGCCATCGCCAACTGGATGTAGGCAAGCTGCCTCAAACTTAACTCAGAAAAGACTGAGATCATCATCTTTGGCTCCAACAAATCAGCATGGGGCGACTCCTGGTGGCCTACCACTCTAGGAGCCGCCCCAACACCCACCACCCACGCACGCACGCAACCTTGGCTTCATACTGGACTCATCGCTCACTATGACCCAGCAAGTCAATGCCATCTCATCCTCATGTTTTAACACCCTCCACATGCTTCGCAAGACCTTAAGATGGATCCCCATTGAAACCAGAAGAACGGTCACCCACGCCCTCGTCAGCAGTAGACTGGACTACGGCAACGCACTCTACGTGGGAACAACGGCCAAGCTCCAGAGAAAACTTCAGCGCATTCAGAATGCCTCAGCACGACTCATCCTTAACCTCCCTCGCCATGAACACATCTCAGCCCACCTCCGAGACCTCCACTGGCTCCCAGTCAACAAAAGGATCATCTTCAAACTCCTGATCCACGCTCACAATGCTCTCCACGACGCCGGACCTGCCTACCTCAATGAGCGTCTCAACTTCCACATCCCAACACGCCAGCTCCGCTCTGCCAACCTCGCCCTCGCCACCGTCCCCCGCGTCCACCGTACCACAGCCGGCGGCCGATCCTTCTCCCACCTTGCTGCCAAAACCTGGACCTCCCTCCCCATCAACCTACGTCTGACCCAGGACCTCCTGACCTTCAGAAATCGGCTCAAGACCTGGCTCTTCGAGCAGTAGCACCCCTCCTCCTACCCCTCCCCCAGCGCCTTGAGACCCTACCGGGTGAGTAGCGCGCTTAACAAATGACTGATTGATTGATTGATACATGCAGCATTCTGTCCAGGACCCCTCAGCCCCCCCACATGAGGCATACACACACAGCACCCCATACATTCATGGCCCACGCATCATGCTCCCAGTATACTCACTTGTTTGTCTGGAGGACCATTGAGTAAAGTGTACTCGGTAAGGACCCCATCCACCAGTCTCTCCAACTCCTCCGAAGTGAAGGCAGGGGCCCTTCCCCCAGACACCTGAGCCATTGTCGCTTCCAGGCACAGGTCACAGCAGCACTTGTAGTGTAGGGCCTCTCCTGTTGAAGGTCAGGTAGCAAGTGAGTGAACAGATAGAAAATGGAGGCCACATCTGCGGCGGTGCGTACCGTCACCGCCGGCGTACATCGTCATTGGCTCCTGGAACCCATAGGGCCTAATGTTAACCAATGCAAAGTTGCGCGGTGGTCATCGACCGCCAACCGCTACAGCGCCCAACGCCAGCGGAATTACCTCACTTCCACTTGTCTCTCCTCAGAGGTCAGGCAGCTGCCATTTCAGGGGGCACAGGCCATGGCACCTAACTGCGTCACAGCAGACATTGGCACATCAACTGACTCTCGAATTCACATACTGTTTCTGTAAAGGAAGAAATGCATTATTATTATAACATATGTGTGAATATGACCCTCTGCTCACCGTTTTTCTCCCTAGACTTCAACCGGTGAGAATGAATATGAGATAGGGACATCCCCTGTGTACAGACCCCTGGTGGACCTGGCGACAATGGAGGACAGACACATTATCCTGACCTACAGACTTGATAGGGCCACAATCCAAGAACTGTGTGCCCAATTGGAGCCAGCCCACAGGTTTCCCCCCTTCTTGTGCAGGTCCTGTCAGTGCTCCATTTCCTGGCAAGTGGTTCCTTCCAAGCAACAGTGGCCATGGCATCAGGCATGTCACAGCCTATGTTCTCAAACGTGTTGAATAGAGTGTTGACTGCCCTGCTGAAACACATGCGCCGCTACATCGTATTCCCCCAGGTGTAGGATTTAGCCACAGTGAAAGCTGACTTCTATGCCCTGGGACATATCCCAACATCATTGATGCCGCTGGTGGTACACCTATAGCATTTGTTCCCCCCGAGGAATGAACAAGTGTTTAGGAATAGAAAAAGCTATCACTCTCTGAATGTGCAGATGGTGTGTTTGGCGGACCAGTACGTCTCCCATGTGAATGCCAAGTATCCTGGCTCTGTGCATGCCTTCATCTTGAGGAATAGCAGCATTCCATATGTGATGGCTCAACTCCAGAGGCACAGGGTGTGCAATAGGTGAGCCCATGGTCCCCACCCAGTTGATGTAGGTATATGGGTGTGGGGTTGTCCCTAAGGGTGAGTGTCTGTCTAACAGGTATCCCTCGAATATTTGCAGGTGACTCTGGTTACCCAAACCTCTTATGGCTACTGACCCCAGTGAGGAATCCCAGGACAAGGGCAGAGGAACGTTACAATGAGGCACATGGGCAAACAAGGAGGATAATTCAAAGAACCTTTGGCCTCCTAAAGGCGAGGTTCCGGTGCCTCCATCTGACAGGTGGATCCCTGTACTACTCACCCAAGAAGGGGTGCCACATCATTGTTGCATGTTGCACAACCTGGCCTTGAGACGCCAGGTGCCTTTTCTGCAGGAGGATAGGCCCGGAGATGGTCTTGTGGCAGCAGTGGAGTTTGTGATGGCATGCAGGTAGGGTGGGGGGATATAGTAGTAAAGATTTGACTTACCAAAGTCCAGTCCTCCTGCAACTCCTGCGAGGCCCTCAGGATGCATTATTGCCAAGACTTGCTCTGCCCATGTTGTCAATTGTGGGGTAGGAGGTGGGGGGTCCACCGCCAGTCCTCTGTACGGCTACCTGGTGTCTTGCAACCACGTAACGCACCTTCCCCTGTAGGTCGTTCCACCTCTTCCTGATGTCATCCCTTGTTCATGGGTGCTGCCCCACGGCATTGACCTTGTCCACTATTCTCCGCCATAGCTCCATCTTCCTTGCAAAGGACGTCTGCTGCACCTGTGATCCGAATAGCTGTGGCTCTACCTCAACGATTTCCTCCTCCATGACCCTTAGCTCCTCCTCTGAAAACCTGGGGTTTCTTTGGGGTGCCATGGATGTGGTGTGAGTAGTATGTGTGAGGATTTGTGGGGTGATGTGTTGTGGTGTGTGCTGTGAGGTGCGTGGATGGTGTATGGGTGATGGTGTTCTGTGGCTCAGATTGAGTGGGTGCTCCTGGCGTGTCTCTCTGTTCGCAATCTTTTTTTTCATTGAAAGGGTTGTGGGTAATGTGGGTTTGTGTTTTATAGTGGTCTGAGTGTGTGGGTGTGGTGGGTGTATGTGTGTCGGGTGTGTGTAGTTTGAATTGTCCAATGTGGTGTAGTTTTGTAGGTGTGTGGGTATTTTGAGTGCGGCGGTGTGTACCGCCAATGGTTTACTGCCGTTGAAAGACCGCCGCAGTGATTTGTGGGTCCTGATACTGTGGGCCTATTCCTTTTGGCGTAAGGGTGTGGGTTTTGGTGCCGCCATTTTATCACTGGCCTTTGGTGTGGCGGACATGTGTGGGTGGCTGTATAGTGGCGGATTTCTCTGTGTGGGTCATAATACCCGTAGCGGTATAACGCCGCGGTCACAGTATGTTGGCGGCCGTCAGCACGGCAGTCGGCGGCATTTACCACCAAGGTTGTAATGAGGGCCTAAATGTTGCTTTTTTGTGCCAAAGTGTATTTATGTGTATGTGTGATGTTTTATATGCTTTTTATGGCACATTGCTGAAATAAAGATGATGAGAACACTAGAGTAAACAGAAAAAGTCAAAAGAAAGCACAGACTGTGAATGTATTCAATGCTGGAACGGTTTGCAGGTGGAAAAATGATAGATTATTGGGAGCGCAGTTCACAGGCCCACAATGACAGATAGGGTCCAGCAGAACTGGAAAACCAGGAAAGCCTGCTGAAGATACATGTCCTTCTAATTCCTACCTTTTCTAAAAATAATCCCAGACCCCTTATATACCTCCGTAAAAAATATTGTTGTCCAGAGATTTTCATTTTTGATATGTGTTTTTGGATCATTAGAGAAGTAATTTAGTTTGGGTAGACATTGCTGATCTGGGCCAAATTTTTCTGGAGAACATTTTAAAAAATGGCAGGTGTGTTGCAGTGATAGTGTAATATTTCAGGAACCAGGAGACCTATATATTTATTTTTGGTGTCAAAACATAGGTTTTGGGGGTCAAGTAGTCTTATAGAGATAGAAAATAATTCCTCAGAGAAACACTCCCTCCATTTTCCAAAACGGTGGCTATGCAATAGGAGGAAGAAAAGACATATTTAGAAATGAAACAGTGTTTATTGCTCCTGTTTTAGACACATTTTCATACTTCATTTTATTTATTTGTTTTGGCCATTGCTCACGGTACATTTGTAGAATGTACAGGTTTGCAAACACATGTATGTGTAAGTTCTGTGGGTATAGGCTTTGAATATTTCGTTGGTTTTAGCACCTCATCAGTATCTTCCCAACCAAATTCACATGGATCTTTCTCTACATGTGCATGATCCAAAACATTTACATATCTTCTGATCAAGTAGAACGCTCTTTTAATGTGTCCACGCACAGAATATGATGCAAGACTGATCTCTTGAACTCACTCTACAGATCGCCAAATGTGTGACAGTCAGAACTTGTTTTCCACACACACACAAGGTATTTTTTCTATATCATTAAAGTCACATTAAGCTCCAAGCTTTGTTTCAGTTTTGCTCATAGTGTAATCACCCATAAGAGTATGTGCCTTGATAAGAACACTGGGCATCTCTGGGTCTGGTTTCTTGCACAGAATATGAAGCTGGATTAAGTGTCTTTTTTTGCCTGTTCCATAGCCTGTTCCATAACGTATCTATAACTCTGACATCCCTTGACTTACGAACATTGCAATAAATCTAAGTAGCACAATAATAACACCTGTGTCATTTGACGGTACAAGACTCATTTGGGACCATTTCAAACAGCCCACTCAACATGTGGCACAACACGAAGGTCTGCTTCCTCCAATTTGCTTTTAAGAAATTGGACAATATGGCTTGTGCCTTTTGAGTATATCTCTGCAGGCACCAACTCCTCATTGACAATCATTTCATTTGCAATAATTAGAAATGCAGTGTTCACTGAAGCATCACCAGTGGTTTGTTGAGTTAATATCTCCAAGTTCATCTTGTTCGATGTTGATGACTACAATTTATCAAGTTGCACAGGTATAGTTATTGAATTTTGGATGCAGGCAAGGTCAGTTGTTACACTTGTAAACATTCGTCTGATTCTCTCACATTCTTTGACAGATAGTTCAAGATAACTGTCAAAGGCAATGTACAGTTCTTGCAAGGTGCACACTTTGGTATCTATAGAACACTCTTAGCAACCTCTCTGAAGTTTTGCATGCATGAAATCTTGACCATTTGCAATTGTGACATATAGTCTACAAAAACAGCAGTTTTCAATGAGGACACCTTTTCTAATTGAAATTCTTCAGGTGAAACGTTTTTTTTTTTAAGCTGTTGTATGAGTTTGCACTTCACTGTTTTGGTTGCAGCATTATCATCAAATAATGCGTTTGTTGGAAGAAGATCATGCGACGGAATGTCCTTGATAAATTCACCCTTTTCTTTTGCTACATCATGTCTCTATGTGCTTGCAAAGGTGTTTTTTTGTAACCTGTTTTATAGTGGCTGGTTGGTCGAAACCCCTTACTATTAAAGCTTGGAATGTTAGCTTTAGTGATTATGTCAAACAGCTTGTTCTCTTTCAGTACAAATCTCTCCTGCTTCAGTTCTGCGTATAGGTTTGATCGATGTTCCAGGACATCTAGTAGACGTGTCTTTATATCGTTATCCACATATTGTTTGGTCAAAATTTTGTGTAATTGCACAGGCTCAATCATTTCAAAGGGGTTTCCTTGCTGCTGCATTAAATGAAGAAGGCTGTCAACATGTTTATTAAAATGTTCCCCTCTCTTTCCCACAGGTTCATGGTGAAAAACAGTTTCACAATGGTCCATTCATTCTGAATTTGCCATCTCTCTGAAAACATTGCAAATAAAAAGGACTTCATGGTAAACTAGCTGCCATTGAGCAACATATTCTCTTTTACGTGTCTGACTGACAATTCCCTTTGAGCTTTTCTGTGATCTCTGGATTGTCTGTTCCAGTTTCATAGCTAGAGCCACAGCATTTAACCTTCCCTCTGTGTTTTTTCATCACAAAATGTATTTGGATAAATTTTCTATAGAGGTATGGTTTTTCCACCTCTAGCTTCTTTACTCTTTCCAAATACCAGGACCCATATCTCAGGTGGTTTATGCAATCGAATTTGTGAAACACAGTAATCAATGACTCCACAGTCTACACTTGCAGCTCCCAATCATCTTCCCAATCAGCATGTACCAAGTTTTTCATTAGAGCTATCATTTGTAGAAAATGTCCCCATTACTTGCAAAGTTCTGATTTTGCTTCACAATCTTCAACAAATTCTGAAAACTTGGCTTTCGGGTTTTCTGATTTGGAACTGAGTGTATTGAACATTGCTAGGCTTTGCATTATGTCTTTTGAATGAAATGGACACTATGCCTTGTTCACTTCTGAGATATGCTAAACCTAATTTGTCATTCTTGTTCCAGAAAGCATTCCAACACAATGTTCCTATAGCCTCAAATATGATGAGCATACCTTGTAACAAACAAACATAATGAGTTCCGCTCAATACTGGCTGGATAGTTTTGCTTCCAGAGATTTTAGACTCAATAAGTGCATCGTCTATGCCATATCCATTGAGATAACTTCCTCCACAAAGCAACAGAAGTTTTGCCATGAGGAAAACACCCATCATTGGATAAAGATCATCAAATTCTACTTGAGTGCTCTTAAAAATGTTGCTACAATACGGAAAACACCTTCTTTGCAGACAATTGGCAGGGTAGGCTGGTCTTCAAGCTGAGCATGAACATTTTGGACATTTTTAGAGCTGTGTATACTGTTGCATAGTTTGTAACTGGAGATTGTTTTACTGGTAAAAACCCAACCTTTTTCAGTGGGCTGATATCCTGGGAGATCAGAGCATGACTGCCATCCCACAGAGGAACTGGCTTTTCTTCATCCTTCAGTCTGCATCGAATAAGCGATATGATAAATTCAGTTAACTCAGCTTTGCGGACTGCTGCATCAGGTAGAAGAAGATACATAACCTCAGTCACTGGTCATGTTGATGGCTTGTAGAGTTTTTGCACACATTGGCAAGGCAGTTGGTTATAACTTTGCAGCTTTGTTTGTTTTTGCCGACAGCTGTCACAGCTTGTTTTCCAGGAGCTACTTCATTGGCACCATCTTGAAAAAGCACCATGGCAGTATCATGTGTGCTGGATGTTCCAGACAAAGACGTGTCTTCAAAATCATCAAGAGAAGCAATTGTAAGTCCTTTCCTGGTGACTTGGAAGTGGTGTGCTGTCAGATTCACAAGATTTTACAGCATGAGCTGCTAACAAGTTTGTGCTCTGTACTATGTCATTATAACTTGTTGATGCACAAATCCTATTGATTGAAGTAATTAGCTCTCTACTTTTGCACGTCATCGATTGTGTGGGCAGTTATCATGTGTAGTGGAGTTTTCTTTTTGTTGTGATGTAATTTATAAAACATGATTTGGAAAAGACAGTACATTTGCACAACATAAGCATGTTGCTTCATGGGATTGTCTTCCACTTCTTCTATTATATCTTCAAAGCCATAATCAAGGTTGTCAGCTTCTGTTCCGAATTCAAGAACTTTAGTTTGTAACAGTTTTGCTTTGCTGATATTAAACAATGATGTAAAAAAATAGTTAGGCAACATTGGGCATTCTTGTTGACCCCAATGATTTGTGGAGCTCTGAGGTATCACAATATTTGTCATTAAGTCGAAAATCTAAATATTTCAGGATGTTTCTGTCACAATTTACCTTTGGTTTACTGTCCAGACCAGATGGGGATGGCGTGCGGCCTTGGTTCTTGCACGTCCTACTCTGGCCAAGGTAGGGGCGATCCCTTCCGGTAGCCACGGTGCTGCTGACAGTAGTACGCCACCACAGTCCGTGCCCTCCAGAAGGCGTCCCAGAGGAAAAACCCCATAGGGTAAAAACCTCCAGACAGGAACTCCCTGGAACAGAAGGAGGACACAAGAAAATCAGAACTTCAATGCCTGAAAATTCACTGGAAGGACAGGAAAAACAGAGCCAAACTGAGTTCCAATAGAAGACCAGCCGGAGCGTGACCACCACAGGAGAAGTGTTGCAACGCAAAGAGAAGAAGAATCTATCCCATTATATACCCCTTGACAGGAAGTGACATGCAGGAAGAAGTAGGACTGCCATCTTGGATTGGGAAAGGGGCTATAGAACCAAATAGGAAAATACACCATTGTAGTAAGGGAAACAGATGCATGCAGGGAAGATGAAAGGAGAATGGTATGCTGGGAAAGAGAAATCATGGCTCCTCTAGGAAGAAGAAGGAAAAAGAGAAGGCCATAGAATGGGGCACTAGGTAAGTGGAAGGACCGAGGGGGGGCGCGGGCACACTGTGACAACACCCGCGCCGCGCATTATACGAGGCGAGGACCGACGCCCAATCCTGGGCCTCCGGCCTCACCGCGGTAAAGAAAACAGCACGCCGCTGGAAAAAAGGGCCGCGGCAGGCCCCGTGATCTGGAAAACAGACCGCAGCCCAAGTGGGAGATGCCGCGGGCTCCAGCGGCATGACAGTTTCTTAAAATGGTTCCTGCTGATTTTACTGCAACCTCTGATCTTATTTTGGCAGCAAGAACTTCAGGGGACAAATCAGCTGAGAACACCATAAGGGGCTCATTCTTTTTTGTTAGACTGACAAAAAATAATTCTCTCATTGTACATTCTCACTAGAAATATTCTAATTTCATTATTATGGATCAATACAGTTTCATCAATGGTGACCATTATTTCTCTGATCTCACTGAGTGGGAACCCGTAGACAGCACTCGAGTGGCTTTAAAAGTTAATTTGCTTTTTCAAGAGTACAAACTTAACTGAATGCTGGTGGTTACGTTGCTGCTAGGAGCTCATTGTACATTCATATTTTTGAATGTATGCATGCATGCAGTTCGGGTGGGCATACAGATCCACTGCAAATACATCTGCAAATAACTAGCTGCAGATAAAAACATGCTTGCCCTTTGAGACTCGCATACTGTGTACTTTGTTCTTTCATCAATCCCTTTGCCCCTTTGTTCTAACTAAACCACAGAAAACACATTGAAGTTCCTCTGCTTTCTGATCAGTTGTTGGAGGTTGAGAAAGGGTAGCCATTGATCTTCTAAGTAGATGAGCAATGGGTTTGGTTGTTGTAGCTTTCTTAGACTCTGATTCTTTCTGTGATTCACTGGTTTCTGCTATTTTGTTGACACATTTTTTCCAAGCTTTTTTTCTATTGTATACAACTTGTAGCACTTGTTGCTACAATGATCAAATAATTGATCCTCTTCACCCATAATTTTCAATTTTTTGTGAACTTTGTGTTGCTGTATTTCTGCAGCATCTCAAACTCTCTTCTGTCCAGCTGCAGTTGATGTTAGCTTTTTTTTTGGATTAGTTTGGCATATGACCCATTTTTCTTTGTTAAGGAGTCCTCAGATTTTGTAGTTAGCAACATTCTGTCAGGAGGAAAAAACTTCCTCTACCTCCACCTGCTTTGCTGATATTTACGAATTTAAATCAAAGGAAAGCCTGAAACAAAAACAATATTAAAATAATTTATCAATATGCTGGCGAAACACATCATTATACAGCCACAATTTTGGAACATGGCGGAAGGGGTGCTCTGAGGAGATATTTTCTGCCTCTATGAGACTTGACTCCCAAAACTTATGTTTTGACACCAAAAAAAAGTATATAGGTCTCATGGTTCCTGAAATATTACATCATCACTGCAACAAATTCGCCATTTTTAAAAAAATGTCATCCAGAAAAAATCAGCCTGAATTAGCAATGTCAACCCAAGCTAAATTACTTCTCTAATGATACCAAAACACAAATCAAAAATGAAAATCTCCGGACAACAATTTTTTTACAGAGGTATACCAAGGGGCCAGCACTATAAAAGCAAGTGGAGAAAAATATAAAAATAAATCCCTAATCTGCAGGACATTCTGTACATTTAGCAAAGGCTGAAAGGCCTTGAAGAGCACATTGCTAGCTGAAATATTGAAACAGTAACAAGTTTCAGCTGTTTTCTATCTCACAGCCAACAGCAGCCTGGAGCACCTGCTTATGTATTTACTTAAAAAAGAAAGAAATAAAGCAATCCCAAGTTTATATTTTTTATTTATCTTTTGCTATCAGAGAGTTTAACCCCTCTGTGAATGGTGCTGCCTTTGTGGCTTCTGAGGCCAGGGGTCACGAGAATTGCCAGAGGTAGCCAGGGGCCCTCAAATGACGTCCATGTGCGCAGCAATGCCACAGAAAAATCCCACTAGGGCATCAATTAATTAGTCAAAAATAAAACATAATTCCTAGTAAATACACTCAAAAACGATCTATTTTTGCACAACAAATTATTGGAATCTTAAATAGATTGCATATGCGTTCATCCAATGTAGAGAATTCAATTAATTCCTAGGTAGAGCAAGAAATCTTCTCAAAAGTGACTTCAAATTCCTTCAATTAATTTGTGTTAACTTAAATCTCAAATGCATTCTGGGATACCAGATCTCTCATTAAAGAGGTAAAGAAAAGATAAACAATAGTCACAATTATGAGTATTGAAAGAAGCAAAGCTAGGTAAAAGACCACCACCAAAGCAGGATAGACCAAGTAAGCGCCCAGAATGCCCTGAAATCACAGTATTCATGATCTGTTTAAGGAGCAAAAGTGCAAACAACAAATTAATTAAAAACCGCAGTGGATCACATGAACACTGAACTGACATGGAAAAATGAGAATACACCTAATTAAACACTTTTATCCCCAAGTAATGTGAGAAGAAAAACCTGTAAAAAAACAAAGCACCACGTTCGAAGTATTGACCAAGTCAATTAAAGAGCCAACAATGTGCTCCCACCATAGCCATCCAGTGTGCAACTGAAACAAGTGAAAGAAAACTTACCTCACACAGTGCTTGCTTATCGTACTACTCACTGGATACTGTCGCCATTGTGAACGATGGCCCATACTCCAGTTCTCGAGACAACTAAGTCATGCAGACAGGGTCAAAGTGCATCCAACCCGGTCAAAAAGAAAAAAAACACCAAAACAACAAGACCGATTAAAACAAAAGGTCTAATGACCACCGATACCTGTTCAAATACAAGTATTCATGTCAAGTGTCTATATTCAATTTTATACCAAACACAACCCCAGTTAAAACATGGTATCAAAAATGGATAGTTCCTGTAACATAGTAATTCAGCGCTATTTGGAAAGCAGCTTCAATCCCAATGCTGCTACTCAAGTGTTTCCCTGTAGTTGCATCCATTAGTCCTTTAATGTAGTTTTGTTAAACTCTGACATGGTCTTCCAAATTAATAATGCACTTCTTTTTTTCCTATACCCAATTGTTGCAGGTTACCGATTTTCCACCATTTGCATCACTTTTGCTCCATCTTCAATATAAATGTCATCTGTGCCCATGTGATTCTGCAACTAGGGCATATATAGATACTAGCACACTATTTACCAGAATATGCCATCTATATCTTGAATTTCAAACTTTAGCTGTCTGGATTGTTCTTGCACTCTTTTAGAATTTACCCACAATAATTTAGGTCCAAGTCATCTCAAATAGGTTTTATAAGAACCCTAAACTACACAGAATGTGTTAAAGAACTGATCCAAATTAATTTTTCGTTTTTGAATAACATTCTGATCTAATACGTTTTGATCAATGGTGCATCTTGGACATTTCCGTTGACAAGATAATCAATAGAACAAATGAGGTCTGTTAAAACAGCACAATCATAGCAATCGTTTGTCCCACCATTTACACAAGCCATGAAATGAAATCACTACAGCACAAGGATACTGAACTTTACTTTTGTGTATTGACAACAGATGGCCCTTTACATTAAGTGATGATATCCGAGGTACTATGGAAATCAGCCACATAATTACAACCACAAATAGATTTAGTGTTTGGCCTTGTAGAGAAAGACCATCAAGATAGCTTAGAAAATGTCGGCAAATTAAAAAAAGTAGCCTAAGATGGTGTGGACAGGTATAAGAAAGAGGTTGGGCCATCTGAGAATCATGACTACAGTGGGAATTAAGCTTTAGAATTTTTTTGAGAGACCTAACAACTGAGATTAGAAATAGATTTCAGACCTCACAAAATAATCAGAAGGAAATACATAAGGCATGGTCCATCTAGAAACGAAGCTACAAATTATGTAGTTTCTGTCTGGTGTAGAAAATAACATACAAGAAAATAATTATCTAAAAAAAGTACATGACAAGGCAATTTTGGGAAGCATGGTAACACAGCACCAGAACATTAAATGTTCCTGAAAGAGTAAGAAAGAAATTAGTTAACATTCTTCATGGTATATCATCTAAAGAAAGTAGCGTTTACACGTAACATGGCTATCAGTTCTGAAAATGAAATTCCCAGGGTGCATATAGACACATTTACAATACATCCTGATCATAAAAGGCCTATGAAAATTATATTTAACTATTTATCCTATGAGTCAATGAATAGATTCTAGCTTCAGTCTTAAAAACAAAGGGTCAGATGTACAAAGTATTTTTGCCTTTGCAAAAGGTCTAGTTCAGAGAATCAGGTTGTTTGCGACTGCAAAGAGATTTTTTTGCAGTATGAAACTCATATTGTAATTGAGTAACATGTTACCAAATCACAATTTGTGTTTGCGATCAAGTACAGAATCGATATTTGGAAGGGAAATGTTAGGGCATCCGTTCCAAATACTGATTCAGTATGGGATTTATTAATGTTTTGCAACTAAACTCCGGTCACAAAACATGAATATTTTACTTCTTCCTCAAAGGAGGTGTTAAGCAATTTGAAAACAAACTTTGTGAACGTTGACAAAAGCATTTTAAGAGTAATAGGCCTCCCACTGTGTACTGTTACAAAATTTTAAACCTTGTTTTCTTAAGCGCATTCCATTTTCCTTAAAGGAAAATGGGTTGCCTTTAAAAAAATAGCTTCATTTAAAAGCAATCACAGACATTGTGATCTGCTGACTTCAGTAGACCACCATCCCTGTGATGACTGATTCATAGTGTGTCACAATTTGTGATCAATCTCGATAATATTCTTGAGGTAGGTTGAAGTGCCACACACTAGGAATTGCATTTTTTGTGAACTAAAACAGAATGGTTGATGCACAATTTGTGACCACGTTTACTTAGTACTTTCTTGGTACATCTGATCTAAAGTCCTTAGAGGCAAACACATGTACTTTTCATTGTGAGGTGTGACATAAGACGGACCAGGGGGGTCTCCCATGTGGTGGTGTTTATGTTTCTTGCTTTCTAGTAGCATAAAACCTCTGTCTTTCCACACAAGGGAGTGAGAAAAACAAACACCACATGGAGACCCTTTTTTTGTTTTTAGCCTGGTGCATTAAATCAGTCCTGCTCCATTCAGCCTGGCCTCTCGCCTACCTCAATACATCCTTGCTGGCACCAGAGCCGGCCATTGCTAAAATAGTTCCCTGTGCGTGGGGTAGAGAAATGTGGCACCCTTTATGATGGTAGTGAATTGAATGAGGCAGCAGGCGGGGGGGCTTTTGTGTTCACTGGTCAGTATCTTTGAACACAAACATCCCCAGACCTCTCACGGCTCACCTAAACCACCAATAGCTTAGCTGCCTCATCAGATAGTGGTTTGTTGATGTTTGCTAGCACATGTGAGAGGGTGAAGGGAGGGCAAACAGTGGGGAAAGCATGGCACCTCAGTATGATAAAGAAGGACTAAAACCACTTTAAAATGGCAAATCAGACAGAAATGAACAGGCAGGAACAAGACTGGAGCAAGATGAGAAGGGTGCTGCTGTTGGGATAACCTTAATGCACACAGCTCCAGGTGCCCCTCAGAGTATTGGCGCACTGGACCTGGGCCCAACTCAACCATGCTAAAGGCTGGCCCTGGCTTGCACCAATTAGCGCAGTAGCTATTGTCTCAGTGCTGCCAGGGATGACACAGCCAGAAATACCCTGTAATTTGTCCCCCCCCCGTCCTACCGGCTGCATCGATGAATAAGATTAATTCTCCCAAGCAGCAGCTTGCCATTCACATAAGAAAAAACATTATCCTTGTCACCAAACACCACATTTATATTGTTAATATGTACGCATTCCCAGTGCATCAGCCTGTCATTTCCACCATTCTCTAAACCAGGTTCCTGCCACACATGCACCAGTTCTGCCTCTCATGTTCATTTATCATCATCAAACAACTGATGCATCGCATAGTAAGGATCTTCACCACCATTCTGCTAAATATAGTCTGATTTATGTCAATAATGATCACAATAAGTTAAAGATGGACCACTGTTATGCCAGGGCTAGCCATCCATTTGCCACAAATGCCAAAAAATGCCATGACTAAACCACTATTTTGCCATGATAACTCATCTATCCCCATGCAAGCATGCAAACGTGTCATGATCGCTGTAAGAAATTGGGTTATTAGTTGTGCAGGATGTGAGGGCTTGGTGAAAGAGAGGTTATGGGGGTCTAGCTTTGGAAGGTTCGAGCCAGGGTGTTTTCTCATCATCTTTTCATTCTGGACACATCACGTAAAAATAGACCTTTAATATTTATGAATATGTACAATGCTGTTATTAAAAGACAGAGGAAAAATACAGGGATAGGTTTTCCTCGCAAGTGGCTCTCCAATGGTAATTTGCCAAGGGTGACTGAAAATCAGAGTCCCCTAGCTCAATTTTTGGATGCTAGGAGGGTGCCCGGCGAGAGTTTCTCATCACAAATGGTTTGTGGCAGTCACGCCCGTTCACGATGGGAAAGCTGCAGCTCGAGAAGAAAATCCACTTGAGTGGCAGCAAAATCAGCTCGAGCAGCATCACCCTCTGGCACACCATGTGGTGCTGTTCATGCAGATTTTTCAGTCTAGAACAAGCTCCTGGGGCTAAAAATCAGTGCAATGTGCTGATTTCATGCCCGTTTGTGGAATCACT
Organism: Pleurodeles waltl; assembly: GCF_031143425.1. NCBI lineage: Eukaryota > Metazoa > Chordata > Amphibia > Caudata > Salamandridae > Pleurodeles > Pleurodeles waltl. The sequence goes on from NC_090440.1 coordinate 1,947,033,916, forward strand.
CAGAGTTTTCATGTAGCTCCACGGAATTTCGCAGAGTGAAACTTCTCAAGTTATGTCCACCCTTAGTTTCAGGGCTAAACTATTAAATTAAAAAGATTGACCTCTACCCATTCTATATGTTTCTGTTATTCATCCCAAGAGCTGACATCCATAAGTAGCTAGCTCTGTGGCTGAACTATTTTTGGCAAGGACAAAGAGCATGGATTGGATGGAAAAAAAGGTACATGTAAACCCCAAGATGGAGGCTGAGGCATACCACATCTGTTCAGAAATTATAAAGCATCACACCTAGGGTTCCTGGTTGAATGGTCCCAGACAGAAACCCAGAAAGTATGCTGCTATGCAGACCATACACTATCAGGTAGACCTCTATGAGACTTTGCATGCCTGACAAGGCACAAAAGGGCAGAACATCTGTACATCTCTCCTTTGCCACAAGCCACATTGAGGTGTATTATCTAATACGCATTGAGAGGTATCTTATATTTTATCACTCGCCCTTCAATCTGTTGTTAGGAAATGCCAACTTCTCTCTGGGATTGGACAGCTGAGCATTCCAATCTTGGAAACAAGAGGGCCTGTGGTGGCGTGTGGCATTTTCCACCAAGGTGCAATTAAATCATTCCCCAAAGTGGAGGAAGAGTTCGGCCATCAAAGGGAGGAGAGATTCTGCTGTTTGTGAGGGCAACACTGGGTGAATCAGCCCAGATTAAGGGCGGTGGGGAGTGTAGTCCCTGAACCCCGTGGAGACACTGATAATATATACATCAAGGTCTTGAGGATTATCACTCAACTTTGAGATCTTAAAGCTACATACCTCTGAGGAGCTAGGTTCTCGAAAACAGGGGGATAAGGAACTTGGAGTCACCATAAAAGAAGATCAATCGGAAAATATTTTAAGTATGCAACATTATTTCACTCAGCATGCAGGGGAAACAAATACCATATAAGATACTACAGAAGTAGTGTCATACTCCTTTTCACCTGAATAGATTTGACAGTCCGAAGCCACACGTGTCCTAGAGAGGATGTGGTCAACAAGGGACATACACAGAAATTATGGACGTGCACGTTACATATACGCAGAAGGTATTGTAAGGAATATGCTCCATTACAGGACCAGATCTGGCAAGGTGTACCACAATGATTTTAAGGGGTGCCCTCAGATATAATGCATAAGTTACATAGCATTAATGCCAAAGAATTTACTTTCTATTGTTAGATGCCAAATAAGTAATCTGAATATTACGAGGCACAATGGAAGAGGCTGGATATAATATGTGGTTATTGAAGATTTGGCTGTTACTAAGAATGTAGAAACTAGCATATGAAATGGTGGATAATGGCAAACAGTTTTGTAGACTTTGGGGACCGGTTCTCCACTTTGTAGCACGAAACAGTAATAGTGTGACTTGTCTCGGAAGGCTAAGGGCATTTACACTACTTGAAGAAGAGACAATGGATGGCGAACCTCAGTTAGGTATTTACATTTGTCTATAAGGAAGTAAATGATGCATAGGGCGGATGGATGTGTAGTACAATGATATGTGGACATGTGGACACTAAGGTCATATAGGGGCAAGGAAGGGGTTAGACAGGGCGGAAGGAGTTTAATTTGTGGGCCTTACCGTTGCTGAATATATATGTTGAAACGTAAACGCATGATTTATGGTCATTAATTCACAATATGTTTTTTCTGTAAATTGACAATTTGTGTGTACATTGCCTCCGTGAAAAAAAATACATCCTTACTGGGATCTAAGTCTGCTGCCTGCTACGCTTTTACTTGGTCCACAGCCTATTTGAACTGTCCAAGAGAACGATGAAGCACAGCAGAAGCCTGGGCTTAAGAAAGGGCCCTCTTGTTATCACAAGATACCCTGTGACCGAGCCATTTGATCCAATGTACTTTTCTCAGTTCTAGTATTTCGTCATCTACTGGGAAGGGCTGACATTTAGGAGAAGTGGGAGGGCTGTTTGTTTACAAATGTTGTTGCCATATCTTGAAAAGGATGATACTGTGGTAAGGGTAGAATCATCGCCAAGGTATGTGTTTCAGTCCCTTTTTGATCATCCGTGTCAAGGTAGGTTTCTGCAACACAATATTACTATTATTAGCGCCTGGTGGATCAATGTTCCCTAAAAGCAGAAGGCTACTGTTTGGTATATCTACGGGGGCTACATTATGCATTATGCTTGCAACATTGTCAGCATTCAAAGTTACTTGCTATATAAATGATGCGTAGCAAGTCTCAGTGAGTTTAATCGTGCTGATATCTCCATTGATCACCAGGCTACGAGTATGATTTCTGGCAAGAATGACTTGGCCTTCTGTCTTACTCTTTTCCCGATCAGTAAAGAGAGTATTGTTATATTAACATATATATGACCGTCACTCCCTCGCCAACAGCAGCAGCTGCAGCAAAACCTTTATAGTAAAAACATAATACACTATTTATTATGTTTTTACTATGAAAGTGGGTGGGGCCACGGGTAAGACGGGAACAGAGGGGGAGTACACACACTCCCCCTCAGTGCACATGTATGCTTGGCCGCCCGTCTCAGGCTGGCCAAACATACATGCGCAGTAGGCTCTGTCCAACCCGGCAACGCAGTGCTGGATTGGAGAGAGCAGGCAGACGCTCCCAGTCTGCCTGGGAGCGCCCTGGCTGGGAGCTCCGTCCAATCTTACTGCTGCTTTCATGCTGCCAGAAGCATGAAAGCAGTGGTATGATTGGACGCAGCGCAGGCTGGGGAGCCTGTGCCTGCAACAATGGATCACAGCAGAGCAGATGGAGCGGCGCAGTACAAAAAAAGGTACTTTTTTTTTTTTGAGCCACGTGCCGCCCCGCCCCTTTTCCCTCCCGCGACCCGCACCTGATATTAACACCAGTTCTTTATAAAATTATACAAATGCCACACATAAACTTGCAATGTTGCTAGGTTTCTGGACTGCTGAATGTCTGCAGCTGCACTCGCCACCCAACGATGAAAGTTACAAACTCCTAGATATGGCTGGAATAATGCTAATTGGTCCAGGGATGGTTTTATCAGGTAAGGAATGGCTGGTAAAATGTAATGATGGGTGGCTGAAAACCTCATGAGCTGGAGATACCAACTGCAATGGGGGCAAAAGGAGGTTACAAGCAACACCCCACCATGGTCCTTCTGAATCTTTTGAATCACCTCTTGGATTAAGGCAATTGATGGGAACGCACAGAGCAGACCCCCAAGGTCACCCAAAAGATAGGGTGTCTACTGCCCAGCACTGATTAATTTGTAAAATAATAAATGTCAGGGCCAAAAAAGTATTGGATATCGCTTTGACCTTCCCCCCTGCTACTGACTATACTCAGGAGACACTAGAACAGGATTTTATAACCCCCGCGATTTTATCAGATTTCTCTGTGATATTGGAAGATGTCAGGAGAAATCTTTTGATCATTAAATCAGGATCTCCTTTAGATCCAGCCCCTCCTCAAGTGCTGTCACTGGGTGCACCAATGACAGTTCCTGTCCTCAGAGACCTTATTAATCTTTGACTGTCCTCTGGAATAGTGCCAGACCAGTGGAGACATGCAATTGTCAAACCACTCTTAAAGAAACCTAATCTTGATCCGGTACTGCTTAGAAATTATAGGCCTATTTCACTATTGCCTGATATGTCCAAAATTGTCGAAAAACATGTCAATACCCAATTGTCCAGTTTCAGGGAGGACAATAACATTCTACACTCCACTCAAATGGGTTTTAGACCATTACACGGTACTGAGACTGCACTAATTGCGGTCACGGAAGAGGCTAGAAGGCGCCTAGACCAGGGTTTGGAGACAGCTATTATCCTCCTAGACCTGAGTGCCAGTTGATCTTGATACTTTAATTGACAGGCTACAGAAAATTGGAATTTCTGGGCTGTCTCTAGACTGGATCACTTCTTTTATCAAGAATAGAACATTTCAAGTTCTAGATAGATCTTATTTTTCAGAATGCACCAAAAATAGCTACGGAGTCCCACAGGGTTCCTCCCTTAGCCCCATCTTGTTTATCATTTATATGCGACCCCTGGCAGAAATAGTTAAACCTTTTGGACTAACCTTAGTGTCATATGCATATGACACACAGCTAGTCGTTTCTCTATTTAATGACCCCTGTAGTACAAGTATATCAGTTGTCCCCTGTCTCCAAGCTGTGGCAATCCATTAATTAGGGAAGGCATGGGATTCTTACCCTCCCCCCCAAAGGGATTGATCAAATGTCTGGGTGTATGGCTTGATTATCAATTATCAATGGCCCATCAAGCCAACAAAACAGCTGTGACTTCCTTTGGTATCCTTAAGCTTTTAAGGAGGGTCTTCACAATCCTACCTTTTATAGCAAAAATAATTATCATACAGGCACTGATTAGTTCACGATTGGACTATGGAAATGCACCGTTTCTTGGTGCACCAGGATATGTAATTAAAAGACTACAGACAGTTCAGAATGCTTCTGCACGTTTGCTGTTGAAAATCCCCAAACACCAATCTATAAGAGCAGGAATTGCCTCACTTCATTGGCTTCCCGTGGAAAAGAGGATACAATTTAAGACATTGTGCCATTTACATAGAGCACTACATAATAAAGGCCCAGTAATGCTGAGGACTCTAGCCTCCTTCTATGTACCTAATAGACCTCTTAGATCTTTATCTGCCTACCTGGTAGTGATCCCAAAAGTAAGGAAAGCTAGATGGGGAGGAAGATTTTTGGCATATCAGGGGGCAAAGCTGTGGAACTCCTTACCCCATGACCTACGAGAAGTCAGCCACAAACTGAATTTTCGAAAGGGTCTGAAGACTTGGCTATTTAAGTTGTAACTCCCGCTCTCTCATTTTTTCTCGCTACTGTTTTAGCCATAAGCCCTGGGAGGCCAACGGGTAGCCATGCGCTATACAAATCCATATAACAACATAACATAACATGATATTTCTCAGGATGCTACTGCTGTTTGTGCCCCTTCAGGTCCCTGCCATCACTTCCAAATACCAGTACTAATGACACCTATTTGCCATTACAGTTCTACAAATGTTATATTTTGGACTGTACTAGCTGACCCAATGCTGAACAAATGGCCTGAACAACTTGGTATTGTTAGTTTTAATTGTATATTTAATAGTTTAAATATTTTGCTCATGTGTTTTTTCTTTACAAAAATAGACTGACTGTGTCACTATGTGGTGGAATGCCTTAAATAAGTGCCGGTTTTACAAAATAAAAGCCAATGTCGAGCACTGGAAAACACCAGCAGAAATTGAGCACAGCTGTCCAGTCTCTCAGGGAACAGCCTGGACTACAAAAGTAATGAAGTAGGGATGTCATCTCTATTACCAATAAGTCCAACCATGATCTCCTGAATCTTTGTGTTAAGGTTTTGATCACTCACTGATGAAGGCATCATGATGTTGAGGACAGAAAAGATTTCACATGATCTGCCTGAATATCCTCTCTTCTAAGCAGATACACTGCCCTGAGATAAATCAGATTGGCTCCTGCCAACAAACACATTTTCTGGACTAGTTTCCCTGCCTGTTCAGGTAAGATCTGGCTACTAGATTGTTAGTCCAGATGTAGACCATATGCCCCTTTGGAGCCTGAGAAAAATGTTGAAGAGTGGGAAAAACTGCTCTTAATTCTCTCCATTAGGAAGATATGTTCTGATAATGAGCATCCCATCATCCCTGAATCTCATGTGAGTCCAATGTCAGTCCACTACCCAGTCCAAGTGCTACAGTAGTCACCAGTGCATAATTTGTAGTAGAATGTGTGGCAGTGCCAAAAGCTCTGCTCAGAAGCCCACAGTTGCCACTATTAAAGGTCAGGGTGCAGAATACCAAGGCTGGTAGTCCTAAATTCACCTCATACCTTTTAAATCATTTAACATATACTGCTGTCCCTTTACCTCACCATTGCTGGTCCCTACTTTCTGCCTTTTTGATGTTTTTGCAGTCTTCCTGTTCCTCTCTCTTTACCGTTTGTGTGTTTTTCCCTCTCTTGCATTCTGTCAATATCTGACGTGCAAAAATAAGTGTTGGTCCCTAAAATATGAGTGCCTGTGCCCCCCTCTGGCAACCATCACTCAAACTAAGCACTCAATCAATCACTCAAACAGGGTTTATGAAGCACAGGTAATCATCACCTGTGAGGGTCTCCAGGCACTGTCAAGCCTGTGGAGGAGGGAGGTTCAGTTGACAGCCAGGGCTTGAGTTCCTTCCTAAAATTCAGCAGGTAGGATGAGGATCAGAGGTGATGGGGAGGTCGTTCCAGCACCCAGCAGTGAGCTAGGAAATAAGGGGCCTTCGCCAATGCTTCAGTGGATGCGGGGGGTGAGCGAGGAAGAGGAAGGCGTAGGGCAGGTATCAGGTGGGACGGAGGAAGTTCAAACGGTGGTTGATGTATGCTGGCCCTTGGTTTTGCAGCGCTTTGTAACTGTGGATCAGCTTCTTAAATTCACATCTCTTAAGAATGGGCAGAATGAAGCTTCCTGAAGTGGGTGGAGCGGGGGTGATGTGCGTATCTGGGGAAGTTGAGGATGAGTCTGGCAGCCAAATTCTGCATGGTCTGCAGTGTTTTTAGGAGGTGTGCGACGATAGAGTGCTGTGTCGTAGTCCAGCTGGCTGGTGACTAGGGCTTGAGTGATGGTCCTTCTAGATTTGACGGGGAGCCATTTGAAGATCTTGCAGACCATGCAAAGAGTGAGGAAGCAGGTGGATGAGACAACATTGATCTGGTTTTTCATGGTGAGCTTGCTGTCCAGGATGATACCTAGGTTGCAGACATGGTCTGTCGGAGCAAGTGAGGATCTAAGTTCGGAATGCCACCAGGAATCGTTCCATGATGAGGTGTTGTTCCTGAAGATCAGCACATCTTTGTTGTCAATGTTGAGATTTAGGCAGTTGTTTTTCATCCAGTCGGCGAAGCTGACCATGGTGGTGGAGAGTTTTTCTGATTGCGTGAGGATGAGCTTGGTGTCATCTTCGTAGGATGTGATGCTTAGTCAGTGGGTTCTGACGATGTTGGCCAATGGGGTCATGTAGATATTGAACTCTGTAGGACAAGGGATGAGCCTTAAGGGGTACTGCAGATGATTCTTTGGATTCTAAGGTGAAAGGGGACTCTCTGTGTTCTTCCGGTAAGGAAGGAGGTGATACATTTGAGAGTGCTTCCTTGTATTCTAATGTGGTGAAGTTTCCTAATGAGGATTAGGTGGGATACGGTGTTGCACGCAGCTGAGAGGTTGAGGAGGATCAGTGCTGCTGTTTCTCGCCGATCCAGGAGGGTTCCTATGTTGGCGATGCTGTGGTTGCTGCAAAATCCAGATTCGGAGGTGTCCAGAAGACTGTTGTTTTCTAGGTGTCCCGTGAGTTTGAAGTTGATGGCTTTTTCAAGGACATTGGCTGGAAAGGGGACCAGAGAGATGGGATGATTCTTGAGGTTGCTGGGGTCAGACGATGGTTTCTTGAGAATGGGCTTGACTTCTGTGTGTTTCCATTGTTCGGGGAACATGGCTGTGTAAATGGATGCGGTCAGCTTGTTGCTGATTATCTTGCTCCTGAGGTTGAAGATGGGCTGGGGACAAGGGTTCGAGGGTGCTCCAGAGTGGATGGAGTTCACGAATTCGGTGGTGTCTTGAGTGGTGAGCTGGTCACAGATGGTGAGTCGGTGGGTGGGGTTAGGACTTGTGGTTGCAAGGCAGTTGAGGGCGTCAGCTGCAGTCAGTTGGGGTTTGAAGTTCTTGTAGATGGCGGCAATCCTGTCTTGGAAGAAGTTTGTCAGGGTGTTGCGGAGTTCCTGTGATGATATTTTCAGTGGCTGAGGGGTTGGATAACTCTCTGACAATTCTGAAGCGTTCTGTGCAGTGGTCGGGGCTGGCTTCAATGTGGTCAGTGAGGGTGTTCCTTTTTGTCATTTTCAGGAGTTAGTGGTATTGGTTTAGGGGTGTCTTGAAAGTGGTTCGGTCCGTGGGCTCATTGGAAGTGTGCCATCTTCCTTCATGATGCTTGCAAGTGCGTTTAGTGGTTCTCAGTTCTGCGGTATACCAGCTGACTTGTTTGGAGGGTTTCTTAAGTTTGGTTGACTTAACGGGGACAACTCTGTCAACACAGTGGATGATCCAGGTGAAGAGGTTCTGGATGGCTCATTATAGGTTGGTTGAGCAGTCAGAGTGGGAGGGGGGGGGCATGGGCCCACTAGGATAAAGATACTTTGTTCCAGCTGCAGTGGTGGGTGCAGGGCATCTTCATGGTGGAGCCGGGGGGATCACATGATGACAAAGCAGACAATGGCGTGGTCTGTCCAGGTAAGTTCTGTGACATGGCTGTACTCAACTCTTGCTGGCTGTGAAAATGGGGTTGAGTGTATTTCCTGTGATGTGTGTGGGTAGGTGACAACCTGGGTGAGGCTAATGTTGTTTAAGCTCTCTAGGAGGTTTGAAGTGTTTGTGTCGTTGAGGTGAAAGTTGAGGTTTCTGAGGAAGATGTAGTGCTTGGAGTCAGTAGCTAGCGGGGCGATGGATTGTGTCACAAAGACTAGGGCGAGGTCCTAGAGCTTTGTAGGCAAGAGTGCATCTGATGGTAGTTTTGCCATCTGTTTGGAGTTGGAAGTGTAAGTGTTCCATGAGCGGGTGTTGTCGTCCATAGCGGTGGGGCAGAGGATCATTTCTTTGTGGACGATGTCAGCTGCCAAAGCTATCATGGAAGCTATATCCCCTTTAACCTTCAGCCACTTCTGAGCTGTGGCCTGTGACTTGAATAGGAGTGATTGACGTTGTAGCACCAGTTTCAGTTTCCTGTGCTCTGGAAGAAAAAACCTCTCCACATCCATCTGGAATGAGACTCCAATGCATTATAAAATTTTAACTGAAACCTGGCGGGACACGGTGGAATTTATGAAAATTGATTGCTGTATTAGTACTTTGATTACTGTCTGAACTACCTCCTCACCCTTTAAAAAAGGAAATGCAATCAGCAAGTCATCCACATTGGGGAAGGCACTAGGCCAAATGGAAGGACTTGAAATTGAAAGTGTTATTCCTGACACAAAAGTACAGGATTTATTGTAAAGACGTATACATCAGCACATAAAAGATAGGCTCCCATGAGATCCACGGAGACTAAAAAATCTCATTGATTTAGAAGACGAAGAAGAGGAAGGATGCATTTTGAACCTCGGATAAGATATAAAGAGTTCACCTTTTTTTAGATCTAACACTGGTCTGGACTCTCCTGATAACTTCTGTTCAAAGAAAATTATCAGATAAAAGCCTCATCCCCTTCTCTTTTCAAACCTAGGATTATTGCTTCCTTATTTTTGTAGAGGTTTCTGGGTTTCTTCCACCAATGCTTCCTTTTGAATCATGGCTTGTGGAAGGGGTGTTTGACCATCAAGATCTTCTGCAAATTGGATCAGATAACCTGTTTGTACCACTTCCTGTCCACATTGGTCAATATTTTGTCTTTCCAGATGGGCCCATAATAATTTAACCGACCTCCAAATGGAAGTTCTTTCTGGATCTGGATATAGATATTCCTCGGGTGTGTGGGAGGATTGGCTGGTTGAGCTGACCAGTATTGAATCTTGTCAAAAAGAGGCTCACTATTATCCTTGCCTACCCCCTAAAACGTCCCCCCTGCTGCAACCCCAGCATCGAAAGAGCTGGCTAGCCCCCTTAACCCTGTGGCCTGAACCAAAGGCTCTCCTGTAAGGAACTCTCAGCTCCTCTCCCTGTGAAAGGTGAACAAACTAGAGCTAATAGTTTTCTATCCTCAGCTGAATTCTTAAATAGTTCTTCAAGTTGAGGACCAAAGAGTCTGAAACCCAAAAAAGAGATGTGCATCAAGAATGCCATTTTAGAGACCTCCGCCTTCCAAGATGCCTCCGGAGATGTCTTCTAGCTGATACATCCGCCTCTGATGATGCTGCCGTCAGGTGTGTAAGGGAGGCTGCAGCACAGGGGGGCCCTAACCATTCCGGGGTGCCCCATTAAACATAAGACCATTGGATATCTATGTGACATAGAGACTCAAAGTCTCATCACCTTCTGTAGGGAATCATCATTTTCTGTTACACCACTGACTGCCATGTCCCAACAGATCAAAGGACACATTTGACAGGAAGCTGACTTGCTGTTCCATCAGTGCCAGAGTCAATGTGAAATCTACTCCATTCGTATTTCATCTTCTAAAAACTGGAACTCTTTCAGAAGTGACTGGATGGTTTAGTTCAAATATGTAGTAGCCTGCCTAAAAAACAATTTGAAGTGGCATAGGATCTTTTTTTGCAGCAGATTCGACCTTTTTATCCATAGCATCCAGAAGAACCGCTTCTCCTGAGATAATTATCCATTGAGAAGAAGAAGCCCCGGCTGTTAGAAAGTTCACTTTTACTACAGATAGGATCTCTTTTCAAAGATCTTGCAGTGAATGCATTTGCCTCAAAAACATTTGGGCAGGACTGATGACCCATATCTTTTCATTCATTGGCTGAATGCGTTATCATGATCTATGTTCTCTGATGATTCTGGAAAAGCTAGGCTTTTCCTTAGATGTTGTAAAAGTTCAGTCAGCTTATATGCTTGCACAAAGTGGCCACTCGCTTCCACCCTAACACTTCATTTTTTGGTCCCATTGATAGCCTGGTAACCTTTGCAGGAAGTGGGCCTTCTCTTGCCATGAAAGCTGCCTCCATCACCTGCTGTATCATCCTTTGGATGGTAGACGGTGAAATTCTTCCATTAGCTAGAGGGGCAGCAACCTGCTCCTCTTCAACAGGAGCATTCCTTAAATGATGGTGCTTTCTGTCATTCATATTTTCCATACTAAGCAGGAACTGAACAGCTATAATTGCAGAACAACACACATGCACTCCAGTCAACAAACATCTTGTTGTACACTGTTTCCGGGCAACAAAATCATGGGAGACAGCGTGCTCTTTTGAGCGCTATCTTTTTTATTAGGTTTTGCCTGTATAGCGCTTGTGCTTGTGAAATCTATTGTCTTTAATATAAATCTTCAAAGGGGCTTACATCCCTCCCGTACATTTTATTGGTTTGTGGGAGAAAGTCATCCTTTTAGCATGTTCACCCCATTATTTCTGACTGATTCTGATGGTAACTGACCCTGACTGTGCCCTTGGCTCTGCTAACCAGACCCAAGGCCAGTGCTGTGATCAAAAAGTACATGGTAATGTTGTACAATTATAATTGGCAATGGCAAACTCCTGTAAGTCCCTAGTATATAAGATGGCAGTGGGGATTCAAACTACATATAAGTCCCTAGTATATAATAGGGCAGGGAGGTTTAGAGGCCCAGTAGATTCCCTGCACTGGAGTGTGCACTGCTGTGTTGCCTACTGTCATTTTTAAAGGCAGCCCTGCCCTGCAGATTGTCTTTAAACACAAGGTAGATTATCAGTTTGGAAGTACTTTTAATTCCAAAGTTGAATTTTCACACATTTTTACTTTTTAAATATAGGTCACCCCTTTGGTCTCCTCTAGGTGCCCCGGTGGTGGAGTGCCATGTAACTATAAGCAGGGTTATTATTAAAGATGTTTTTGTGTGCCTTGATGAGGAAAAAACTGTCCATTTTAGATTCCCCCACAGTAGGTACTTAGGGCCAGATGTAGGTAAGTTTTATTTTGCGACTTGCAATTTTCGAGTCATATCGACTCGCAAATTGCAACTCGCAAATGTGCATGCAGAAAGGTGTCTCAGACACCTTCTGCGACTCGCTATGGGGTCGCAAAGACCCACCTCATGAATATTAATGAGGTGGGTCGCAGTTTGCGACCCCATAGCGAGTCCATGCACTCACAGGGATGGTGGCCTGCTGGAGACAGCAGACCACCATGTCCGTGACTGCTTTTTGAATAAAGCAGTTTTTTTTTTCTCTTTGCAGCCCGTTTTCCTTAAAGGAAAACGAGCTGCAAAAAGAAAAAATTCCGAAACCATTTGGTTTCGGTTTTTTCAGAGTAGGCAGTGGTCCAGGACCACTGCCTGCTCTGAAAAAATATTTTTATTGACATTCACAAAGGGGAAGGGGTCCCATGGGGACCCCTTCCCTTTTGCGAATTAGTTACCATCCACTTCAAGTGGATGGTAACTGCAAGTTGGTTTGCGACCGCATTCGCAGTCCCAAAGCAACTCAGCATGGCGATGCGGTCGCAAATAGGAACGGAACACCCCTTCCTATTTGCGAGTCGCAGCCTCAAATTGTGAGTCAGTACCGACTCGCAATTTGCGGTTGTGCATCGCGTTTGGTCTTTTGCGCCTTGCAAACTGCGTTTTTTGCAGTTTGCGAGGCGCAAAAGGCTTCCTACATCTGGCCCTTAGCTCCATAGGACAACTTTGGAATATTTCATATATGCATAAATACTGCTAGGAAGAAGCTAAATGTATCACTCAAGGACTCCAAAGATTGAAATCCAGCAATGTGCTACTGTTAAACTTATCATAACTAATAGAGCAGAGAAGTCATCCAGCCTCCTAGTGACCTCTCCTGATTGGTCAGCCTTAACGGGATTAGCCAGGTTGCTTTGATGAGCTGATAAGTGGCCTGAATAGAGCAGAGGTTATCTAGTGGAGGGAGCTTTGCAGCTGCAGGGCCTAGGCTAAGAAGGGGGCTGGATAAAGCAAACTGGGCTTCAAAGAGAGCAGGACAGCTAGGGATGCCTGCTAAGCCTACCCACTCCTCCTGTACTCCTCAGGCAGATGCCAGGCCCAGGAAAGGAATTTGCAGAGGATCTGGAGGGGAGTGTTAATGAAAATGAACCACAAGAGTAGGTTGGTTTAGCCAGGTCTTTCTCTGCTGGAGAGAAATCATCCATGTTGGATTTTAAAGTGCAGTGCTTTGTGAGACAAGAAAATGGAGGGAGCTGTCATGCTTTTGGGTTTCTCATTGGAAAGGCGTGGCCCGCTGCTTGCCCCCCCAATATGATTGAATAAATATGTCTGAGTTGCATTGCAACTCAGATTCGCTGCCTTAAAACTACAAGGAGAAGAAGGACTGCCCAGCTGGAACCCTGGTCTGGACCCAAAGGGCTGCTCTCTGAAAGCCTGCTACTGCTGCAAACTGGGAACTACAGCCCTCTGGACTTTGCCTTGCTTCTAAAAAGGCTAAGGAGTGGACATCCTGATTCCTGACAGGTTAACAGAGCTTCCTTACATCAACTTCCACAAGAAGATCCCAGCCTAGAGTGTATCCAGTGGACTTTTAAGGATTTGGCCAGGTGCATTGTGGGAATCGAAGTCCAAACTTCTAAGTACCATCTCAGGCTTGCTAGACCCTTGGATTTGTGTTTTGGACGCTTTGAGACCCAAAGGAGAACTTCTGGAAAGATATCCAGAAGTTTGGGGAACTTTTGTGAAAAAGCTCAATAAGGTGACCAACCCTTAGATGAGAGTCAAGCCGTCGCTGCCAAACTGTTTGCGTGTCTGAATTTCAAGTTTATGCCGCTGAAGCTCCAGAGACTTCCATGATTTGATCGGGGCCTCGCAGAAACTCAAGCCGACGCAACATCAGATCCCAGCCTGGAAAGGAGCACCGTTTGCCGATGAGAGAAAAAGTTCCCAGACTGTACTGCATATTTTACCACTGGATCATTCCAAACATCCTCCGACATGACCGCCAACCCTATGACTAAATATTTGAGGTGCCCAGGAGCCCTATATCACTGCTTGTGTGCCGCAAAGCATCCTGCGGCAAGGCTGCTGCTTTTATCATCGGATCACCCCAAAGCTTTTCCGGTCAATGCTGCCAGAGCGCACATTAAGCAGTAACAGCGCTCTTATTTCTCTTTCATTACTGAGCCTAAGTAAGACTGGTGTCCAATCTGAATGCCGTCTTGAAACAGTAATGTGGCAATATACAATTCTGATTTGCTCTTATTTGTAAACTAGTTGGTATTTAAGTGATACAGGTGTCCCAACAAGCTTTTTCAATGCATGTAACTATGTATTTAGTTATTTTTACTCATACTTTGTGTGCCTCAATCCAGGTGTTTAATTAAACTTAAACTGCAGGCCCCGCCATTTATTGCCCTTAAACCAGGCCGCAATTCTGACTCACACTTCATGGTGTACTTCCGGCTCGCACCACTTTGGCTGAAGTTTTCAAGATGCTTCCAGTACTCATTTCAAAGTGTACTTTTATCGCACATTATCACTGGAAATTCCAAGAGAACAGCACCAGTGGCATAGATGCGCTAGTTCCGATATCCGGGTTCCCAGAAAGAGAAAATGTCCTTTACTCCCTCTGGTATGGATCCTCAAGTTAAATAAGTTATTGTATGCCACATTTCTGCCTGCACTCTATGTGGTTAATTGACTTCAGACTCAAGTACTGTTATTTCAGAAAACTCGGGCCCCATACTCTATGTAATTGCCAAAATCAGACACACTCGTGCATGTTGGAAGATCTCAAGGCTGCTTTTAAAATACATTTATTTTGCCGTTTGAACTTTAGAATATTCAAGGCAGGCACATCAAGGGCTGGCTCTAGGGCGGTGCGACCGCACCGGGCGCTGACTTTGGGTAGGGTCGCCGTTTTTGGAAGTATTCTATGGCTTTGGAAAGCACCTGCTGTTGCGTTTCTTGCCTCCAAGAATTTTCAAGCAACAATGAAAAGTCAAGATAATTCGGGTGATTAATGTTCTTCATGGATAGAGATCAGAGTTTTGTCTAGAGGCAGTTTTGACTCATCTCAAGCTAGTACAGAGGTGTAATATGTCTGCTGCAAAGAACGTGCAGATCACAAAGTGCAAATAATGTAAGCAGGTCAGTTGGTTACTGCTTTTGTCAGAGAGATCCTTTTGTTACTTGCAGTTTATAAGTTAAAATCCTAACATAGGACAGTGAGCAATTAACTGTCACCAAAGAGCTGAATACATACTGCAAAATATGATTTTTCTCAAGTCTTTCATTATTCTAATGTTGCAAAATGGGTTTATTTAGGTAGAAGTCAATTCTTCTTATTAAAGAGAAACCCCAAACATTGTGTTAATTTTAAATTCTGAAGTTGTGCTTCTCCAGACCAAGCACTCCTAAACTATACAGCCTACTAGTATGGATCACATGTGACTCCTACATCTTGTAGTCCTCTGTTTTATGCAACATTTCTTATACACTGATATAATTCATTTAATCTGTGTGATGTAAAGTGATCTGACACCCAACACTGGTATGAGTGGAGCAATAAAACTAATTAAATGCATCTCAGAGAGTGGTTATGGAGACTTGAGGGGCACTGTTAAAGGGTGGTAGTGAGGGAATCTGTGGTAGCGGTAGTCAGTGGGAGGGGGGATGCCAACAAACATTGTTGCACAAGGAGCCACCAGCACTAAAGCTGGCCCTGGTCACATATTACTATTTCTACAAAACAGTTTCATATCTGTAAAATGTTTCCAGACAGAGAGTCCAATTTTCCTCTGTTTCACCTAAAATGTGAAGATGAGCAAAATAATCTTTAACCAAAACATTATCATAGAGGTGGTCTGTGATGACTCTTCATCACCATTGTCTGATTTCTCACTTTCTGGTGCTCAGTCTGATCTTTGTGATGTTGCTTCAAATGTTTCTGTGAGTTCCCTATTTTTCTTTCCTACACCATGTGCTTATTTCTGTTAATGTCACTTGCTGTTCCGCCCTAGCCTGCTCTACTGTTGGCTCATGAAAGTTAGATGTCTGTTTCCTTGCAATTCTGTTATTGTTTTTAGCTCAGCCCATTATAATGTTGTTCCTTATTCTCCTACAGTTTCCAACAGACTAAGGTATTATTATTTTCATTACATCTATTGGTGAGCATGCACACCTCTTCCATGTCACACCCTTACCTTTTGGCATTCAGGTACCCCCGTTCAAATGTTAATTTACCATATCAGTTTTACACCTGCTCACCAAGCTAAAACTTACAACAACAAAAAATATTAATAATCACACAGGCGAAACCTATTTGATTTACCAATGCTTGTTTTTATAATGCTTTTCTTAAATGTGCATTCTTGTGATGACCCTTACTTTCACCACTGGACCAAACTGATAAATCCAAGAATGGTAAGTCCCATTCCCTGTAGTCAGACTGCTGGGGAAGGTCGACTACTCGTTTCAAGGATGCACCTGCTAAAGTAAAAAGCAACCACTGGTGAAACGTCTGTGCAGGGGCAGTAATTTGAAAAAATGTAACAATACAGAAATGCTCAAGCAAAGCACAGTAGTAATTAAAATACTGTCAGTGTGAAAGTGTAAATACAGGAAGTTCTTAATGGCCGGCATTCTTCTGTGTCACTCGACAGGAAGTAGGAAGTGTCCTATACATTCGTTTTATTCTTTAAGCTTAAATACATTTTAATTTTCCGTGGTGTGAATTCTTACTCATACTGTGAAAGACTCAGATACAAAATACGGTGGATGCTTTTTCCCTAAACTCCAGGATGATTGTCTTGATGAAATAGCTATTGCTATCTGAAGCAATTTCATTTCTCCTTACAAAGGGGCATGTGTCCAGAAGAACTAGATAAAACAGTAGTGCTCAAAGTGCTTGAAAAAAACGAAATTGGACCCCTGTGCCCTGGACAATTATGGGCCAATTTTCACATAACCATTTCAATCCAAGTAATTGGTGCAGACGTGAGAGCTACAAGGCTACCTAGATTAATGCAAACTCTTAGCCAACTTTCAACCAGGCTTTCACCCTCTTCACAGCACAGACACTGCTATCATGAACCTCTTCACTGCTATCATGAACCTCTTCGAAAAAGCTTTTATAAATCAAATAATGAGTGCAATCAGCTGCCTTCGTACTATTTCACCTTCCTGCGCCATTTGCTACCATTGATCACACCATTCTCCTTTCCAGCCTAGGAGAATAGTTTAACATCCCAAGGGCAGCAAGGTCATAGCGTCAAGCGTTCTTGCACAGGTGGATGCAGTCCTTTATGCTGCCAACTTTCTACTCCCAACAAATGCCTTCTGAATGCAATGTTTCCCAAGCTGAAGCCTGTGACTTTTACTGTTTAACTTACATATGCATACTTTGGCTCAGCTTATTAAAAAGAAAGTCATAATGTGCCAACTCTACACAGATGATACCCAAATGTTGATTGATTTGAGTGATGCATCCATGGACAGGGAAAACTGGTGGATTACCTTTTAACTGTAAAATGCTGGGTGTGCTGCAATGGACCTTGTTTATACAGACACAAAACGGAACTGCTGATATTACACAAGGAAAAAGATCCAACCCCACCTCTTGTTCACCCCACTTGTTCTTTCCAGAGTGCACTATTGTAGGGTGATTCACTTAGGCCTTCCCAAAAGGGAATCTCTAAAACTACAAAATAATTGAAAACAGAACAGTATGTATTATACTTTGGCTCAACAAGCGTGGTCATGTCACTAGGCCCAGACTATAAACAGAAAACGGCCCTGGCAAATGTTATCAGACCATGTCTCCAGAGTGCATGTAGTGAGCAAGAGCAACGGGTGAGCCTGACCACTGCAATGAGGGTTTTGGAGGTCCCCCGCAAAGAAATGTTTGAAAAGAATTGCATTTAGGTGCATTATACAACACATTTTTCATGATCAAACATTGTGTAGTCACTGGATAGATGGAGATTGGAGATGCTGCATGGCTCATGAATGAATAGTTGGATGGCGAGGATTGGGATTGGAAGAATTAATTCAAGAATGGATGACAATCATCTTTGTCCATTTATTTCCCAAAAACGATAGCATCTATCATACATAAGGTGAATTAAGGTTTTTTCTTTTTCTCCCTGATGCTCCCCACCCTGTGCTCCCCTCCTGCTCCCTCTTGTGACCCCCCAACTCCCACCAGTGGTCAACCCATCCCTACCTCCTCATGGGCTGGGTGATATGCCCAGATTTTGGAGCGCCTCTGGGCTGCCCGGCCAGAAGGAAGTAAACAAAACCTTTAAACCTATGAACTTCTGCCCTTAATGGTTTCTAACAACTCATCTTCTGTTTTTTGATCCCTCACATTATACATTTTATTGTTGTACATCACACGCAAGAAGGCTGGAAATTTAAGTTGAACTGAAATGCCTAGCTTCTTGAAATCTTCTAAA
Source organism: Pleurodeles waltl (assembly GCF_031143425.1). Taxonomy (NCBI): domain Eukaryota; kingdom Metazoa; phylum Chordata; class Amphibia; order Caudata; family Salamandridae; genus Pleurodeles; species Pleurodeles waltl. Next base: position 1,947,052,028 of record NC_090440.1, read on the forward strand.
CGTCTCCCTAGTACCCACTGTTTATTCAGAGTACTTCTAGAGAGATTACTTCAAAATAAAAATCTTTCCCTTTTAGTGATTTTATTTTTTAAGCTTTTAACCAAATATTTTCCTTCAAAGCAAAAGTCTGGAAGTTTTACGTGGCTTCTTTTTACTAGGATCTCTCTTAAAAGGGTCTCTATGAATCCTCTGAATATCTGTTGTAATTACCTCTTCGCTTTCTGCCACCTGCAATGTACTCTTAATAAAAGAAGCCACGTATGCCTTAATATCATCTCCTTCCGCACCCTCAGGCATGTTAAGAATTCTCAAGTTGTTTCGTCATGCAGCATTCTCTAACCGTTCCAGCTTATCCTGCATTTCTTGCTCATTGACCTTCAACTGCCAAATTTCCTGGTTATTCTTCCTCAAATCTTCTTTCAGAGCCCCCACCGACTCTTCTAGCTCCTGAGTTCTCTTAGCCAGTAAATCGTTTTTTTTCCCAAAATTTCGCAGCCCTCTCTAATAGTTCCTTGATTTGCTACAGATATCGCAAAGCCTTTTTTTTTATCTCCTCAGACAGCGCTACAATCATTGCCTCTATGGGGGTACTCAAATGTGTAAGCCTGGTTTTAGCATCCAGCGAGACCTGTATTTGCTCCTGAGCCTCCCGTTCCTTCTGTGCCTCAACCCTCCTTATGCAGTTTCCTATAAGAGGTGCTGCCTCGACGATTTTCAAATTGACAATCCGGAAATTTTCCATTTGTGCTTTTAGCTATATTCTCCATTTCTTGGCTCCTTCCCTCGCTCTCATTCCCTCTTCCACCATATTCCACCATTCCATTCCCTCACTCCATTTAAGTAGCAGGAAAAGCTTCCTTATTCACCACTCCCTCCATTGAGTTGCAAGATCCAGGAAGTTCACTGAGATACCCCACCAACAGGAGAACTTTAAAGTAAGACCTTAGTGAGGGTGTAACTTTCGTCTTCCCAGAGAGAGGGAACTTTTTATTTGGTTTTCCTGTCTTTCCCAACTTAGTTCTCTATAATTACTGGCTTGCTTCGCTAGACTCGGAAAGATGTAGTAGTTGAGTATTTCCTTCCTCCTGCCCTGATAGAGCACCCCCTTCCATATTTAACACCGGGGAATTTTTGCCCCCTCTCCCTCATGAGCATGTCAAGCCTCGGGCCTTACCTTTTATAATGCCTACTGTTACCACAGGGTTCTTGGCATTCCTGCATCAGGAGCCTTTCTCCCCTTGTAGCCTCTTTTCTCTTCCAGCTGGTGACTGTGAGGCTTCTGCCTCCTGCTGCTGCTGTCTCTGAGACCTGCAAACGGAGCCTCCTCTCGCCACCAGCACCGCTGCTCCTTCTGCCTCAGACACCCCTCTGCTTGTGCTGACACTGCCTCGGCTTCCTCGGACATAGCAAACCGGTTTCTCCAGAGCTCCAGGGTGGCACAAGACCAACCCACGGCACCCCCAGACCTACTCCCACTCCCCTTCGAATCCCAGCAGGTGAGCCGGCACATCTATGCTCTCCGCTTCTCCATAAGCACTTACCGGGCGTCCAGATGTTCGACGCTCAAGCAAACTGCCTATACGCTGGCTGCCATGTTCTCCTCCCTTGCTTGAATGGGGGTGGGGGACTGTAGTTTGATTCAAATTATGACATGGAATGTGAATGGGTTGAGAAATAAAGGAAGGAGAAGTAGAATTCTGGAGTATTTGAAGGATTCCCAAACACATATAATAAATTTGCAGGAAACACATCTGACTGGAGTGTACAGAATTATTTAGGTCACAAAAATGGATTAAATTTTCTATCTGTATGGACCACAATTGTAATATGAAGAGGGTTGCTATTGTGATTAAGCAACAGATCAGAGCAGCAGTGCTGGGTGTAACCTCTGATAATTCAGGACGGTGGATCATAGCTAAGCTCCAAGTATATGATAATGTACTTACAGTAGTGGGATTTTATGGCCCAAATTGCGATGATACTGACTCGATGAGAAGGGTGTTTTCCTGCCTCCTGGATTTTCCAGACCTGGTTATAAAGGCAGGGGACTTTAATTGTGATTATGGACAACAATCTGGATAAGTCATCGAGAGCTATGTTAACAGCTATGCCAAAATCACAGTCTTACCTTAAGATGATGATGAAGGAACTTGGATTGTGCGATCTTTGGAGATTGAGAGTAGAGGGGCCAGCAGGTTTTTTGATTCAGAAACAAAAAATATGGTCACGCCTCCCGGATTGATTATTTTCTTATTGATCAAGTACTGGTGGAGGCGGTTTATAAGATAGTTTAATCGGCAGCACACTTGTCAGATCATTCAGCGGTGGTAGTAACAATGAAATTTACCATAAAAAATGAGGTGAAAAGGTGGGCATTAGATTGCCCTTTGCTGCTGGGGAATGATGTAGTAACACAATTACGTATGAGCACATAAGAGTTCTTTAATATTAATCTGGGATCAACCCCCATAAATGTAGTTTGGGATGCGTATATGGCTTTTAGAAGAGGTAAAATACAGAGCTTTGCTAACTTTAGAAATAAGAAATATTGGATGGAAATAAGCACTTGAGAAGCAGAAATAGTAGAATGTGAGCGGTTAATAAAAGATGGGGTTGATCCTTTAGGTAAGTTCGAAGGAAGGCTGAGACAGCTGAAAACACAATTGGAGCAAGTGCTGCATGTGAGATTAAGAAACAAATGGGAAGCAAGTAAATTAGCCCATTTTAAATATGGGGAGAGTGCAGGAAAATTGCTAGCAGGGAAAGCTAGGACAGAGCAAGTCAAAAATACTATAAGAGAGATCTATTGTGGGCAAATGGGAGAGAGATGGACAAGTAGTGCCAATATAAGGAAGGCCTTTCATGTTTTCTTTTCAGAGCTTTATAAGGAAGATAAGGCAGTAACGATGGAAGAGGTGAGAAATTGGATGAGTATAGGTATGCTACCCAGATTAACGGCTGAAGAGCAGACCCATATGAACAAAAAAATCTCAGAGGGAGAAATCAGGTCAGCACTTAAAGTAGGTAAGGAATACAATGCTGCGGGGCCGGACGGTGTCCCGGTAGAGTTGTACAAGGCATTGGGGGAATCTATAGTGCCCATTATGTCAGCCCTGTTTGGAGAGATTTTTGAAAAGGGGTTGGCATTACAAGAATCTGTGAATGACGCCACAATCACTTTAGTTTTGAATCCAGGTACAAGTCCATCAAGCTGTGAGTCATACAGACCGATATCTCTTTTGAACAGTGATTATAAAATGTTTGCTAAAGTGCTGGCAGATTGAATGAATGGGGTGGTGGCAGGACTCCTGCATAAGGATTAGAAAGGGTTCACTGAAGGTAGGCACCTTCATGAACTAACGTCCAACTTAATAGGGGCCATTGACTTGGCAACAACTTGTGGTTGCCCTCTCGCAGTAAGTACGCTGGATGCCATGAAGGCTTTTAACAGAGTTAACTGGGCCTGTCTAGTCACTATTTTAAATTATTATGGATCTGGGGAAACTTTCTGTAGGATGGTGGGTCAGCTCTACCAAGTCCCTTCAGCTAGGGTACGGGTTAAAGGGAGTCTAACGTCCTCTTTTAAAATAACTAGAGGTATGAGGCAAGGTTGCCCACCCTGTCCAGTACTATTCAACCTGTACATTGAGCCTTTGGCTGGGAGGATAAAACAGGACCAAAGGTTTTCTCCTTTTCTATGTTGTGGATGGGAGAAAAAAGTCTCACTGTATGCAGATGATCTGTTGTTATATACTTCCAACTTACAAACAGTCCTTCCAGCAGTTTTGGATATGGCTGCTGATTTTGGGAAAGTGTCAGGTTATCATGTAAACGTGGGGAAGACAGAGATAATGGTGTGGAATCAGAAGAGGGAGAGCCCGTTAATTAAAACCGAAATGAGATATTTGGGCTTTAGAGATTGTACAAGACATTAAACAGATACCAGTGGACAACCTAAGAAAAGCTCTGATGGAATGCAATAACCTGATGCGAGGGTGAATGCATCTACCCTAGTCGATATTATGAAGGGTAAGCCTGCTAAGGATGGTGATTCTGCCCACTGTTAGCTTTTTGTTGAATACAATTCCATTGCAAATGGATGAAATGTATCTAGAAAAATCCAACAGGCTATTAACTCATTTATATGGGCACAGAAAGGGGGCAGAAAATCTTGGAATAAGATGCGTAGAAGAAGGGAGAAGAGGGGACTTGCACTGCCAGATCTCCAATATTATGCTTGGGCCTTCCAATTTAAGAACTCAAGAATGCTATTCTCCTCTCCAGATGCGACAGATCTTGGATGTACGTCTAAGGCTATGCTAGGGGATGTGAAGGGGGTAGCAAATCATTTTCTGTTTAAGTTTGGTGATCCCAAATATTTTTTTTAAAAAGTGCTGAAAGATATGGCAAAGATCTGGTACAGCATAAGGCGAGTAACCAAGGCAGAATATTACAGTTATTGGGCGCCCATCTGGGATTCACCAGGTACTACAGAGTGTCTTGAGGACATATTGCTTACTCCAATTAAGAAGGTAGGTTTTGAATACTGGGCAGATTTATTTAGGGAAGGCAGCTTACTCCTGTGGGACGAACTATCTAATGAGTTTGGGGCGGAAAATTGTCAAGACTAAAGTACCTGCAGTTGAAAGGGTGGGCACAGAGGAGTCAAGTGATCTCAGGCCTGAAGAATCGGCTGGAGAAGAAGCTAATGGGAAGAGTACCTCCCACACAAAGAAGTGGCCACTTGGTATTGGGAAATGCTACATCTGGCGGATGGAAAGTTTAAGGTGGCAGAAGATCTGTGGGAAAGCAGTTTACCGGCTGTGCAGCTACAGGAAATAAGGCAAGCCTCTATGCGTACTTTATTTGGAGCGGTTGAACCTGCTACTTACCGAATGAATCATTCGTATTATGTCCACATAGCTTACCTGTCCCTGTGTAAATTGTCAAAAATAAGGAAAGGAGGAGTGGCCAAATATGGAAAGTGTGGCATAGAAAAGGCTACAGATGTACATATGTTTATGGAATGTCCAGCAATACACTCCTTCTGGGAAGAAGTAACGAAAATCATTTCGGACATTGTGGGGGTCGACATTAAGATAAGACTCTCTTTGATAGTCTTTGGAATCATGGAAAGGGTTGGAGCATTGAAGAGTGATATGCAGAAACTGCTTTTCTATGCTATACTGCTGGCTAGGAGAGAGATATGTCGGAAATGGGTAGGAGATATACCTCCCTCGTACATAGATTGTCTGGAAGAGTTTGATCATGCTTCAAAAAGGGATATGGTAAGGGGATCACCAAAGCTAAGAAATTCTGGCTGCCTTTTGTGAAATGGTTGGGAAAGCACAAAGCATAAGGTCTTGTCCAATGATTACACCCTTCCCGCGCTCTTGTAGCCGTGCTGTTATAGCGGCTCCCCAATTGGGGTACGGTGAGAGAGAGGAATGGCCCCCTTGGTAAAGGTCTGTCTCTGAAAGCAGAAGGCTATAAAGTAAGTTGGATCAGAGAAGAACTGGAGCCTAAGGTGAATGAGGGCAAAAAAAAAAAATGGATGACAATGAATAAAGACTTTTAGCTATGTGGAGCAAATGGTTGCAATGCACTGACCAAAGGTGGGTGCTCTGGTTTTAATTTTAGCTTCCGCATTAAAACATCCCTCTCCCCAAACACTACTACCACCAATTCGTATGAAACATGCATAGCCTATGGATATAACACAAATCCTTAAACTTTCATCTAAAATAGGAAAGAGAATGTGATCCCCATGCTGTGCGGGAGGCGTGGCTGGATGCCAGTCAAGATGGCTGCAGCTCCGTAGACATCTGTGTGGCTTCAGTGCTCTGTGACTGAATTGCGGGATTCAAGCTCTTCTTTGACTGGGCAGGCGACCCTTTGTGTTGGAACACTGTGGCATCTGACCATGCATGCACTGTTCTGTTTGAGGCAATGCTGACTCTGCTACATCGCGAAGTTTGACAGACTGTTATGAGACCACCATCTTAATGCTCCACAATGTGACTGAGGTAATTTTTTTTCATACTTGGTGTCAAGTGTTCTGATTGCCTTAAGATCCTAAGGCTCCCAATTGCTAGCCTATACAGAGTACTCTTCATTCTTCACATGGGGGACATTTTAAATGGGAAAGTCAACATTTTGGCCCTCATTACAACCCTGGCGGTAAATCCCGCTTACCGTCGTGCAGAAGACCGCCAACATACCGCTGCAGCCGCGGAATTCCGCTACAGGTATTACGACCCACAGCCCAGAATCCGCCACAATACAGACACCCACAAAAGTCCGCCACACTAAAGGTCAGTGATAAATTGGCGATAACAAAACCGACACCGTCACGCCAACAGGAATATGCCCACACTATCACGACACACGAATCAACGTGGCGGTCTTTCAACCGTGGTAATCCATTGGCGGTACACACCACTGCGCTCAAAATACACACACATATACAAAACACAACCACATTGGATAATTCGAAATACACACACCTGATACACATACACACACCACACCTACACACCCAATCCAATATAAAGCACACACCCACAAACCCTTACTACCAGAATTATGAAAACACGTCAGAGAGATACACTACCTAAAACAACACCAGCATCCACAGACACACAACACCATCACTTACACAACATCCACGCACCTCAACCAACACACACCAACACACACCCTCACACATCACAACAGACAGCACCTCACACATCACCCACACCACATCATGGCACCTCAATGACACCCCAGGTTCTCTGAGGAGGAGCTCAGAGTCATGGTGGAGGAAATCGTCCGGGTAGAGCCACAGCTATTCGGATCACAGGTGCAGCAGACTCCATTGCAAGGAAGATGGAGCTATGGCGCAGAATTGTCGACAGTGTCAACACAGTGGGACAGCATCCAAGAACTAGGGATGACATCAGAAAGAGGTGGAATGACCTCCGGGGGAAGGAGCGTTCCATGGTCTCAAGACACCAGATTGCTGTACAGAGGACTGGCGGTGGACCCCCACCTCCTCCCCCACAACTAACAACATGGGAGGAGCAAGTCTTGGCAATACTGCATCCTGAGGGCCTCGCAGGAGTAGCAGGAGAACTGGACTCTGGTAAGGCAAATCTTTACTACCTTATCCCCCACCCCACCCCACCTGCATGCCATCACATACTCCCACCCTCACCCTCACACCCATCACCCCAACAACCCACATATACCCCACCAACACAACCCACACATCCCAAACCAAGCCCTGCATGTGACACCAATACATGGACACCCATCACCCAAGCATGTCCACTACAGAGACTCACTCATGGACCAAAATCACCAATCACACAAGGACAAAGCCAATAATGCAAGCACTGGAATAGAGGGTCAACCACCCATTGCACACAATGGCACACACAGATACAATAATTATGCATTTACACCCCAACAGGACCCCTATCCAACGTCATCAGACAGGAGGCGCCAGACATATCCAGTCCCCCCACAGAAGAGGCCCACAGTGATGACAGCAGCTCTGCAGAACTGGATCAAGATGACCAGCCCGGCCCATCTGGGACCTCGGGACAGTCGGTTCCCCTGACACTGTCACAAGCCACCACAGAGCCTCCCCCCTCAGGAAACACCAGCACTGCACCCACCCAGCGGGCCCATCCCTCTGTCCCCAGGACACGTCAATCAGCAGTGTGTCCACCACTACAGGGAACCCAGGCGAACCCACCATCCCAAGAAAATCAGGGACCTGGGGGCAGTGGCAGTGGGCACACGGTTCAGGGGACAGAGGCACAGGATAACAGGGAAGCTGGGAGGACTGCTGTGTGACAGGGGGAGGACAGGCCCAGGGAACCCACTCTCCACGAGGCACTCTCCAACATCATCGGAGCTTACCTTCATTCCCTGGAGAAGATGGCAACGGTACTGGCCAAGTTTCAGGAGACCCAGCGGCTGCAGGAGGAACTCTACCTTGGGATCAGGGAGGACTTAAAGTCCATTAACACCACCCTGGTCACCATTGCAGGGGTGCTGGCAGACATAGCAACACCAGGAGGGACACCGTGGTACAACAAGGGGCCCTTGACACTAGCCTGAACGATGAACAGCCCTCCACCTCCACCGGCACTAGTGGACAGAAGGCATCACCACAGGAACAACAGGACACCAGCACCCCACCCCCTGCAGATGGAGAACCACCCCGCAAACGGTCCCTGAGATCCATGAACAAGACAGAGAACATTGCCAAGACCCCCGCCAGGAAATGAGACCCCCCTGAATGTCCCCCTTCTGTCCCACTATGTCACTCTGTCCATCCTTAAACTGCCATTACTCCATTTCCTATGCCCCTTTGGACAATGCACCTGTGAAACAAATAAACTGGACGCTGCCATGGACATTCCTCCACCATCACCTCAGCCCATTTTACAACCCCCTCCACTTATTAGCACAGGAATAAACACACTTCAATCACAAAACAATCTGGAGTCAATCTGTGCTTTCACAAATATGTAATTCCATTAACTATGGAATATAGCTATGTCAATTTATTTGTCCACATACCAATGTAACACAGCTGTAGGCCAGCAGTAAACATACTAGAGGGCACAAAGTGGGACCCAAATCTGTGAAATGGAAAGTCAAAGTGACAAGTCAGGGTCCATACACTAAACGAAAATGACACACTTATGCTAGTTCCAACAATAGAATGAGAAGTGGGAAGCAGTGGCATCTTCTTACCTGTGTCTCACTGGAAGTATTGCCTGATGATGTTGTTTCAGTTGTCGATATCCTCTTCTTCTCCCTCCTCTTCTTCACTGTCCACAGGCTCCACAGCTGCCACAAGACCACCATCTGGCCCTTCCTCCTGCAGAAAAAGCACCTGCCGTCGCAAAGCCAGGTTGTGCAGCATACAGCAGGCCATGATGATCTGGCACACCTTCTTCGGTGAGTAGTATAGGAATCCACCTGTCAGATGGAGGCACCGGAATCTGGGCTTCAGGAGGCCGAAGGTGGGTTCAATCACCCTCCTTGTTCGCCAATGTGCCTCATTGTAGCGTTCCCCTGCCCTTGTCCTGGGATTCCTCACTGGGGTCAGTAGCCATGACAGCTTGGGGTAACTAGAGTCACCTGCAAATGTTGAGGGACAACTGTTAGACACACACTAACCCTTAGGGACAACCCCATACCCAGACACCTATGTCAACTGTATTGGGACCTTGGCCTCACCTATTAGCCACACACAGTGCCTCTGGAGTTGGCCCATCACTTACGGCGGGATGCTGCTATTCCTCAAAATGTAAGCGTCATGCACAGAGCCAGGATACTTGGCATTGACATGGGAGATGTACTGGTCTGCCGAACACACAATCTGCACATTCATCGAATGGTAGCTCTTCCAGTTTCTATACACCTGTTCATTTCTGCGGGGGGGGCAAATGCCACATGTGTCCCATCAATGGCACCAATGATGTTGGGGATATGTCCCAGGGCATAGAAGTCACCTTTCACTGTGGGCAAATCCTCCACCTGAGGGAAAACGATGTAGCTGCGCATGTGTTTCAGCAGGGCAGATAACACTCTGGACAACACGTTTGAGAACATTGGCTGGGACATCCCTGATGCCTTGGCCACTGTTGTTTGAAAAGACCCACTGGGCAGGAAATGGAGTACAGACAGGACCTGCACTAAAGGGGGGATTGCTGTGGGATGGCGGATAGCTGACATCAGGTCCGGCTCCAACTGGGCACACAGTTCCTGGATTGTTGCATGATCAAGTCTGTATGTGACCAGGATGTGTCTCTCTTCCATTGGGGACAGGTCCAGCAGGGGTCTGTACACCAGAGGATGCTGCCATCTCATCACCAGCCCCAGCGGACGTGCCCTATGGAGAACAGCGAGCAGAGAGTCATCCAACACTGAGGTATCACAATGTCTTATTTTCAGAAACCTAATTAATCCGCAATGTGCCGGTATCTGTCTATATTCCCTGCCTAGATAGGTGTGATGCAGTTAACGCTCATCCCATGTGGCCTCCTGAAATGGCGGCTGCCTGACCTGTAAGGTGGGAAAAGGGGATATGAGGTAACTGTGCTGGCGTTCTACACAGTCGCGGTGGGCGGTCGAAGACTGCAGCGCAATTCAGCATTGGTTAACATTGGGCCCTATGGGTCACAGGAGCCAATAACGATGTACGCCGGCGGTGACGGTACGCACCACTGCAGACGTGACCGCCATTTTCTGTCTGTTCACTCACTTGATACCTGACCTTCAACAGGAGAGGACCTACACTGCAAGTGCTGCTGTGACCTCAGTCTGGAAGCGACGATGGCTCATGTGGGGAAAGGGCCCCTGCCTTCACTTCGGAGGAGTTGGAGAAACTAGTGGATGGGGTCCTCCCCCAGTACACGCAACTGTACGGTCTTCCAGACAAACAGGTGAGTACACTGTGAGCATGCTGCATGGGCAATGCCTGTTGTGAGTGGTGTGGTTAGAAGATACATGGGGTGGGGATGAGGCCTGCATGTGCGTATGGGGAGTGTATGTGGCTCAGGGCAGGGGTGGGAACTTGGGGGCAATGAGTATGACGGCCTGGACGGGTAAGTAATTTCCTTTCCCCCCTGTACCATTCCTCTAGGTTAGCGTCCACCAGAAGAAGGGTATTTGGCGTGCCATCGCCAAGGACGTCCGGACCCTGGGGGACTACCACAGAAGGAGCACCCACTGCCGTAAAAGAAGGGAGGACCTGCGCCGCTGGAGCAAGAAGATGGCGGAGGCCCAGCTGGGGATGACCTCCCAACGTGGGAGGGGTGCCCATCGCACCATGACCCCCTTGATGTTCCGGATCCTGGCGGTGGTGTACCTGGAGTTGGATGGGCGCCTGAGGGCATCACAGCAGCCACAAGGGGGTGAGTACACTCTCATTCAGCTGACTCAGCGTGTATTACGAGGTGTCTGGGTGGGGGAGGTGTGCAGTGGGTTCCCCTAGGCCAGGGCGAAGTGTGTAGGTAAGGTCCCTTGTGAGGCAGGCTATGTGGCACCCCAACCCCACCAGTGGTAAGAGCCATCTACATCTAGTCAGGCTCCTGTGACTTCCAGGTGTGCAGCAATTGGTCTTAGGCCTCGTATCCCATGGTCAGCTGAAATGTCTAGGAACTGTTAGTGGCCTTAGGCCTCGTATCCCATGGTCAGCTGAAATGTCTAGGAACTGTTAGTGCATGGCTTAGTGCAGAGGGCTGCTCCATGTGTGTTGTGTCCGCCAACGGTAGTGGTGTTGCATGCACTGAACATGTCTTTCTTCTGTCCCCCCCCCCCCTTTTTGTGTTCTCCCTGTTCTTGTGTGCAATAGCATCATCAGGCAGAGGAGCATTGGCATCGTAACAGGAGGGAGCTGCAACCCACTTTGCCCTGGAGTGCGAAACAACGGAGTCTGAAGCCACCAGTGGGATGGAGGGTGAGGGGAGCCCCACGGCGGGGACAGGAGCAGACAGCAGTGACAGCGACTCCTCCTCTGATGGGAGCTCCCTTGTGGTGGCGGGCACCTCTGCGCCCACTGCATCAACAGGTACAGCCACCACCACCCCTACCAGCACCGCCCTCCCAGCAGTCCCTCAGCGTGTGTCCCGTGCCCGCTCACCCAGGAGGGTGGGCATCTTTTTCGTCCCAGGCACCTCAGGCCCTGCCCCTGTCAGCCCTGCTACCCTCAGTGAGGAGGCTATTGACCTCCTGAGATCCCTCACTGTTGGGCAATCTACCATTGTGAATGCCATCCAGGGTGTCGAGAGGCAGTTGCAACAAACAAATGCATACCTGGAGGGCATTCATTCTGGGCAGACAGCCCAACAGAGAGCATTTCAGGCTCTGGCCTCAGCACTGATGGCAGCCATGGTCCCTGTGTCCAGCCTCCCCCCTCCAACTTCCTCCACCCAGACCCAATCCCCTGTACCTCAGCCTATTCCAAGCACACCATCAGACCAGTATGCACACTCATCAACACACAAGAGTGGCTCAGGCAAACATAAGCACCACACATCCCACAGGCACTCACACAAGCACCATACTGTAGGAAAGTACCATCTTGCCTGGCATGTTACCCCCATTTTTCACTGTATATATGTTGTTTTAGTTGTATGTGTCACTGGGACCCTGGTAACCCAGGGCCCCAGTGCTCATAAGTGTGCCTGAATGTGTTACCTGTGTAGTGACTAACTGTCTCACTGAGGCTCTGCTAATCAGAACCTCAGTGGTTATGCTCTCTCATTTCTTTCCAAATTGTCACTAACAGGCTAGTGACCATTTTTACCAATTTACATTGGCTTACTGGAACACCCTTATAATTCCCTAGTATATGGTACTGAGGTACCCAGGGTATTGGGGTTCCAGGAGATCCCTATGGGCTGCAGCATTTCTTTTGCCACCCATAGGGAGCTCTGACAATTCTTACACAGGCCTGCCACTGCAGCCTGAGTGAAATAACGTCCACGTTATTTCACAGCCATTTTACACTGCACTTAAGTAACTTATAAGTCACCTATATGTCTAACCTTTACCTGGTAAAGGTTAGGTGCAAAGTTACTTAGTGTGAGGGCACCCTGGCACTAGCCAAGGTACCCCCACATTGTTCAGAGCCAATTCACTGAACTTTGTGAGTGCGGGGACGCCATTACACGCGTGCACTACATATAGGTCACTACCTATATGTAGCTTCACAATGGTAACTCCGAAAATGGCCACGTAACATGTCTATGATCATGGAATTGCCCCCTCTATGCCATCCTGGCATAGTTGGCACAATCCCATGATCCCAGTGGTCTGTAGCACAGACCCTGGTACTGCCAAACTGCCCTTCCTGGGGTTTCACTGCAGCTGCTGCTGCTGCCAACCCCTCAGACAGGCAGCTGCCCTCCTGGGGTCCAGCCAGGCCTGGCCCAGGATGGCAGAACAAAGAACTTCCTCTGAGAGAGGGTGTGACACCCTCTCCCTTTGGAAAATGGTGTGAAGGCAGGGGAGGAGTAGCCTCCCCCAGCCTCTGGAAATGCTTTGTTGGGCACAGAGGTGCCCAATTCTGCATAAGCCAGTCTACACCGGTTCAGGGACCCCTTAGCCCCTGCTCTGGCGCGAAACTGGACAAAGGAAAGGGGAGTGACCACTCCCCTGACCTGCACCTCCCCTGGGAGGTGTCCAGAGCTCCTCCAGTGTGCTCCAGACCTCTGCCATCTTGGAAACAGAGGTGCTGCTGGCACACTGGACTGCTCTGAGTGACCAGTGCCACCAGGTGACGTCAGAGACTCCTGCTGATAGGCTCCTTCAGGTGTTAGTAGCCTATCCTCTCTCCTAGGTAGCCAAACCCTCTTTTCTGGCTATTTAGGGTCTCTGTCTCTGGGGAAACTTCAGATAACGAATGCAAGAGCTCATCCGAGTTCCTCTGCATCTCTCTCTTCACCTTCTGATAAGGAATCGACTGCTGACCGCGCTGGAAGCCTGCAAACCTGCAACATAGTAGCAAAGACGACTACTGCAACTCTGTAACGCTGATCCTGCCGCCTTCTCGACTGTTTTCCTGCTTGTGCATGCTGTGGGGGTAGCCTGCCTCCTCTCTGCACCAGAAGCTCCGAAGAAATCTCCCGTGGGTCGACGGAATCTTCCCCCTGCAACCGCAGGCACCAAAAAGCTGCATTACCGGTCCCTTGGGTCTCCTCTCAGCACGACGAGCGAGGTCCCTCGAATCCAGCGACTCTGTCCAAGTGACCCCCACAGTCCAGTGACTCTTCAGCCCAAGTTTGGTGGAGGTAAGTCCTTGCCTCACCTTGCTGGGCTGCATTGCTGGGAACCGCGACTTTGCAGCTACTCCGGCCCCTGTGCACTTCCGGCGGAAATCCTTTGTGCACAGCCAAGCCTGGGTCCACGGCACTCTAACCTGCATTGCACGACTTTCTAAGTTGGTCTCCGGCGACGTGGGACCCCTTTGTGCAACTTCGGCGAGCACCGTTTCATGCATCCTCGTAGTGCCTGTTTTTGGCACTTCTCCGGGTGCTACCTGCTTCAGTGAGGGCTCTTTGTCTTGCTCGACGTCCCCTCTCGCTTCAGGTCCAATTTGCGACCTCCTGGTCCCTCCTGGGCCCCAGCAGCGTCCAAAAACGCGAAACGCTTGATTTGCGACTAGCAAGGCTTGTTGGTGTCCTTCCGGCGGGAAAACACTTCTGCACGGCTCTCCAAGGCGAGAGGGATCCGTCCACCAAAGGGGAAGTCTCTAGCTCTTTTCCTGCAGAAACCTCAGCTTCTTCTGTCCAGTAGAAGCTTCTTTGCACCCGCAGCTGGCATTTCCTGGGCATCTGCCCATCTCCGACTTGCTTGTGACTTTTGGACTTGGTCCCCTTGTTCCACAGGTACCCTAGATTGGAAATCCACAGTTGTCGCATTGCTGGTTTGTGTCTTTCCTGCATTATTCCTCTAACACGACGATTTTGTCCTTAGGGGAACTTTAGTGCACTTTGCACTCACTTTTCAGGGTCTTGGGGAGGGTTATTTTGCTAACTCTCACTATTTTCTAATAGTCCCAGCGACCCTCTACAAGGTCACATAGGTTTGGGGTCCATTCGTGGTTCGCATTCCACTTTTGGAGTATATGGTTTGTGTTGCCCCTATCCCTATGTTTCCCCATTGCATCCTATTGTAACTATACATTGTTTGCACTGTTTTCTAAGACTATACTGCATATTTTTGCTATTGTGTATATATATCTTGTGTATATTTCCTATCCTCTCACTGAGGGTACACTCTAAGATACTTTGGCATATTGTCATAAAAATAAAGTACCTTTATTTTTAGTATAACTGTGTATTGTGTTTTCTTATGATATTGTGCATATGACACTAGGTGGTACTGTAGTAGCTTCACACGTCTCCTAGTTCAGCCTAAGCTGCTCTGCTAAGCTACCATTATCTATCAGCCTAAGCTGCTAGACACCCTATACACTAATAAGGGATAACTGGGCCTGGTGCAAGGTGCAAGTACCCCTTGGTACTCACTACAAGCCAGTCCAGCCTCCTACATTGGTTGTGCAGTGGTGGGATAAGTGCTTGAGACTGCTTACCACTCTTGTCATTGTACTTTTCATAAGAGAAAAATATACAAAACAAGGTCAGTGTATATACACATAGCCAAAAAGTTTTGTATTTCCTCTTTTCACTCTTTTCTAAGTGCTGAAAAGTACTTCTAAACTTTCAAAAAGTTCTTAAAAGTTTAAAAAGTTTTTTTTCTGTCTTTCCAAAAAGTTCTGAAAACTTTTTTCTCTTTTTCTATCACTTTAACTCTCTCTAAAAAATGTCTGGCACAGGCCAAAGTGTTGATCTGTCCAAACTTGCATATGACAACCTTAGCTGGAAAAGAGCAAGGAGTCTCTGTATAGAGAGAGGTTTGAGTGTAGGGAAAAATCCTTCCTTGGAACTGTTACTTAACATGCTTAGAGAACAGGATAAGGCCATAGGTGCCCCATCTGTTGAAAAAGTACCTAATAGTTCCCAATCTGATTCAGGGACTCCCCCAGGAAAAGATTCAGGAAAGAAACTTCCTAGCCTGCCCATTACTAGACAATCTAGCATAGATGGTAATGATGATGAGCCACACCAAATAAATAGTGTTGTCTCACATCATAGCAAAAGCATTTATTCTCACCATACTGGTAGTAATGTTTCTGTAAACCAAGCTGTTAGGGTGGCTTCTGTAAGGGACAGGTCTCCTTCTGTTCATTCCCATCATAGCTCTGTTTCTAGAAATATCCCTCCCACCAACCCTGATGACAGAATGTTAAAGAGGGAACTCAATAAGTTGAGGGTGGAACAAACCAGACTGAAGCTTAAAAAGCAACAGCTGGATTTGGATAGACAGTCTTTTGAATTAGAGAAGGAAAGACAGAAGTTGGGTTTAGATACCCATGGTGGCAGCAGCAGTATTCCCCATAGTCATCCTGCAAAAGAGCATGATTCCAGGAATCTGCACAAGATAGTTCCCCCTTATAAGGAGGGGGATGACATTAACAAGTGGTTTGCTGCACTTGAGAGGGCCTGTGTTGCACAGGATGTCCCTCAAAGGCAGTGGGCTGCTATCCTATGGCTATCATTTAGTGGAAAAGGTAGGGATAGGCTCCTTACTGTGAAAGAAAATGATGCTAATAATTTCCAAGTTCTTAAGAATGCACTCCTGGATGGTTATGGCTTAACCACTGAACAGTACAGGATAAAGTTCAGAGAGACCAAAAAGGAGTCTTCACAAGACTGGGTTGATTTCATTGACCATTCAGTGAAGGCCTTGGAGGGGTGGTTACATGGCAGTAAAGTTACTGATTATGACAGCCTGTATAACCTAATCCTGAGAGAGCATATTCTTAATAATTGTGAGTCTGATTTGTTGCACCAGTACTTGGTGGACTCTGATCTGACCTCTCCCCAAGAATTGGGAAAGAAGGCAGACAAATGGGTCAGAACAAGAGTGAACAGAAAAGTTCATACAGGGGGTGACAAAGATGGCAACAAAAAGAAGGATGGTAAGTCTTCTGACAAGGGTGGGGACAAATCTAAAAATGAGTCTTCATCAGGCCCACAAAAACACTCTGGTGGGGGTGGTGGGCCCAAATCCTCTTTTAATCAGAACAAGGAAAAGAAACCATGGTGCTATTTATGTAAAATAAAAGGCCATTGGACAACAGATCCCAGTTGTCCAAAGAAAGGCACCACTGCTCCTACCACTACAACCCCTACTGCTACACCTAGTGTCCCTACTAATAGCAGTGGTGGTGGGAGCAAACCTACTAATAGCAAATCCAAGGGAGTAGCTGGGCTCACTTTTGGTAACTTAGTTGGGGTTGGTCTGATTAGGGAGACCACAGAGGCTACTTTAGTCTCTGAAGGGGCTATTGATTTAGCCACTTTGGTTGCTTGCCCCCATAACTTGGAGAAGAACAAGCAACTAACCCTAATAAATGGTGTTGAGGTCCAGGCCTACAGGGACACAGGTGCCAGTGTCACAATGGTGATTGAGAAACTGGTGCACCCTGAACAACACATACTTGGACACCAGTACCAAGTAACCGATGCTCACAACATAACACAAAGCCACCCCATGGCTGTTGTAAATCTCAACTGGGGGGGGGGTAACTGGTCCAAAGAAAGTTGTGGTAGCTTCAGATTTACCTGTAGACTGTCTATTAGGGAATGATTTGGAGACATCAGCTTGGTCAGATGTGGAGTTGGAGGCCCATGCAGCAATGCTGGGCATTCCAGGGCATATTTTTGCTTTGACAAGGGCTCAGGCCAAAAAGCAAAAAGGACAGGGAAGCTTGGATCCTGGAACAATGGACCAAGTGCTCCCTAAAGCTAGGGCTAGTAGAAGCAAACCACTTCCTACTATCCCTCCCTCTACAGTGGATTCAACTTCTGAGGAAGAAGAATTCCCTCCCTGTGCAGAACCTACACCAGAGGAGCTGGAAGCAGACACTGCTGAGCTTTTGGGTGAAGGGGGGCCTGCCAGAGAGGAGCTGAGTGTGGCACAGCAAACCTGTCCCACATTAGAGGGTCTCAGACAGCAAGCTGTCAAACAGGCTAATGGGGATGTCAGTGACTCTCACAGAGTTTACTGGGAGGACAACCTCTTGTACACTGAGCATAGGGATCCTAAACCTGGAGCTGCCAGGAGATTAGTGATTCCTCAGGAGTACAGAAAGTTCCTCCTAACACTGGCACATGACATTCCCTTAGCTGGGCATCTAGGACAAATGAAAACTTGGGACAGGCTTGTTCCCCTGTTTCATTGGCCTAGGATGTCTGAGGACACAAAGGAATTTTGTAAGTCCTGTGAAACCTGTCAAGCCAGTGGCAAGACAGGTGGCACCCCAAAGGCACCCCTTATCCCACTGCCTGTGGTTGGGGTTCCCTTTGAAAGGGTAGGGGTTGACATAGTTGGCCCCCTTGACCCTCCTACTGCTTCAGGCAATAGGTTTATCTTGATGGTAGTGGACCATGCCACAAGATATCCTGAAGCAATTCCTTTAAGGACCACTACAGCTCCTGCAGTGGCAAAGGCCCTCCTGGGAATATTTTCCAGGGTGGGCTTCCCAAAGGAAGTAGTATCAGACAGAGGAAGCAATTTCATGTCTGCATACTTAAAGGCCATGTGGAAGGAGTGTGGTGTAACGTACAAGTTCACAACACCCTATCATCCACAAACAAATGGACTGGTGGAGAGATTTAATAAAACTCTCAAAGGCATGATTATGGGTCTCCCTGAAAAACTCCGCAGGAGATGGGATATCCTTCTACCATGCCTCCTTTTTGCCTACAGGGAGGTACCCCAGAAAGGAGTGGGCTTCAGCCCCTTTGAACTTCTTTTTGGACACCCTGTTAGGGGTCCACTCACACTTGTAAAGGAGGGTTGGGAACAA